>NW_028243457.1:0-600000 GCF_964263255.1 Lissotriton vulgaris | reverse complement strand
TTCAGGCGAGCTGCGCATCTCTTACTGAGGGAGACCTGTCGATTGGAGGCTAATATGGCCTCTGTTGTGTCCTTATTCCTGTTGTGTTGCAAATTCATGTTGAAGTCGCCCAACAGTATGATGTTAGCATCTGGGTAGGCTAATTTTAGTGTTGTTAGAGATGTGATTAGTTGTTCGATTCTTAGGCTCTTTTGCTTGGATGCCGGGTGGATGTAGATGTTCAGTATAAGGAGACTGTGGAGCAACAAGGCATTTCATTTGACACATAACATCCAAGAGCAGTCTAGGTCTATTATAGAAGCGTGCCATGGGATTTCTGTTGAAATAAAGGTGGAGAGGCCTCCTTTTGCTCTTCCGTATTTAGTGGCTCTTTTAGCCGGATTCTGAAATTCTTTGTAACCAATTATTGGAGAAGGGCTTTTCTGCCAAGATTCTTGAAAAAGAAGAATATTGTACTGTGTTATGAAATCCATGAAGTCTGGATTTTCTAGTTTTGTGTGCAGGCCGTGCACGTTCCAAGAACATATATTGCAACCTTGGAATGTGTGTGAAGCTGTTAGGGGGGTTTCTCATGCCTTTCCCGTGGGGGTAACTGCCATACTCAGGTGCCGGGAACCCGAGCGCTTGCTGGCTTCAGGATGGTCAAAAGTGATGGTAATTTTCCAGACCAAGGACTCTTTCTCCTTTGTAAGGCTGCGTAGATCTGGGCCTATTGCCCCTTTTAACAGACACATTGAGTGAGGTGGTTGTTGTAATGGACTGGGATAACAGGAAGGGACTATCTTTTTTAGCTCGATGCCCCATTTGGCAAACGTGTCCTTCTGCTGCCAGATCTGTTCGATAGGAGTATTTATGGCGAATGTGGCAATTGTTAATTCTTGACCCGTGGGACTCGAGTTTTGTTTGAACTCAATACTTTCGATGTCATTGGAATTGATATGGCTCAAGGGGGGGAGAGCTTTAAATAATTTGAGCAGTGCAGTTCTGTTGAGGGTATCATGCACTCCCCTAGAGACATATTGGGGGTTAAAAAACTATTTATTATTGTTTGGCGTGTTGTGCGGCCACTCTTTTACCGAGCTCCTTCCGATTTCATTCTTCGCCACCTTGGGCTCTGGGAAAATCAAGAATAAATATCGGAATTCCGGAGTGTTTCTTTGTATATGAATTTTACCTCCCCTATTTGTTTCTGAATTACTGCATACACCTGGGCCAATTTCCTGGGTCAAGGTAGCCTCCCCCGGTCTTGTTTCCCTTATAGCCAATGAGGTGCTCTTTACTGTTGATAGTGTGGCCTGAGTTTTTTTTATTGTTTTTCACCTTACTTGCTGCTGGTTTGAATAAACTATAAATTTTTTCTGGCGGAGGTGGCTCCCTTGAGTTGAGAATTGAAGTACTTTGGATGACTAGAGGCATAGAAGGTGAGGTCGATTGCTCTTTGGGCCTGGCTGATTCAATGCTGTTTTGTGGTACTTTGTCTTCTTCAGGGATTCCGTTTGGAACAGATCTTAGCTGGAATTGATCTGATGCCTGGCTTGTGTGTTTGGTCTTTCTGGACTTTCTCAGTTGTTTTCTCTCACGTTTAGTTAGTGGCTTGGATACTATTAATTGTCTTGATGGAGACTGCTTACATTGAGCTTGAAATGATAAGTCCAAGGCACCGGAATTGTCAAGAGTGCTTGTTGGATTAGGTGAGGGTGTAGTTGTCTTGCTTAGTTCGATTGGTCCGGGGGTTGAACTCATTTTGCTGTTTTTATGCCCCACAGAGGAGTTAAGACCATCCAAGACCTGTTCCTTTGGAGCTTCTTTTTCATTCTCTATTGGTGTTGGAGACTTGGTCAAAACTTCTCTTGTTGTAACCAGCAATTCTGTCAGTAAAGTTGGCACTGAGGCTAATTTATCGATAATTTGGGTGCAGTGGCATTGACACATTTGGTAAGCTGTTTCCCGGTCTTGTTGCACCCTCAGGATCATCTCGTTGAAGCTATGCAACTTTTGTTCCACCCCTTGAACATGAATTGCGAGAATGTTCAGGAGGTCGACTTGGGTATCCAATTTGTCTGCATGAAGAGTCATTGCCTTGCTGGTGGTGTCCATTGTGTTTAGCAGGTGAGGCCAGACTGGGGATGTAGAAGGGCGATTTTGTTCTACTGGTGATTGGCGAGCGTGGTTTTCCAAGTGATGCGTGTACCCTATGGGTGGCTCGCTCAGCCGGCCAGAGAATATAGTGGGTGATACCTTGTTTTGGGAAAGTGGTAGATAGGTGGAGAATCCTGGGTAACCTGACTGGCTTGATATCTTGTTGTCTACTTTGCCCTGACTGAAATCCTGGCAATTATACTTATCTATTTCCGGTGAGTAGGACAGTGAATCAAATGTATCTTGATTATAGGTATATGATTTGGAGTTCCGCCGACAGGCAGGGGAGAAGGCTCCCGACACCGAAGGGCTCGAGGTGATTATATTCGACTGATGTAATGGCTCCCTTTTGATATGCCCGTTTGGGCTGCTGTGTCCGCTGTAGCTGGGTGAAGATTGTTGTTGCTGGGACTGGCAGGGCATATCCAAAATTGGCGAGTGAAAGTGAATGAGAGCCTCAGTTACCTGAAGAGGATTACTTTGGCAGGTTTCTGAAAGGAGAAGGGCTTTGAGTGTTTGTAATTGGGGGGTTTTGATGTCTTTATGTTTATCACCCGTGGAATCCAATCCCATGTGCTGGGGTTCTTTCTTTTCTTTCCTTTTAACCTCACTGTTGGTAATGCTTCTATCACCTAGACCAATCGTGTTGTTATCTTTTTGGAAATCTTTGTCAGTGATAGTTGGGATGTTTGTATTGGTAACTTTGGAATGGTTGGGCACGTGTCGACTCCGATTTTCCTCAGTGGTTTTTATTGCTACCTTTAGAAAGTCTGTAATCAATGCCCGTTTACTGCTGTTCGGGCAGGAGGTGTGCCTGTTTAAAGCTGTACGGGTTGTTTTCTTGCTTCCAGCATGCTTGGCTTGAGGGGTAGACTTTACTAAAAAAAATTCTGTTGTTACTGCTGTTTCCATGGCACTTGCCTCAACAGCTGGTGCTTCTGTTGTAGCTGCGCACTCGTGCTGTGCTTCTGTGATTAATGTGTCCTCTGTGTTTGGTTGGCCCAGGACTGTGGAGGGCGTACCGGGAATGGCATACATACAGGCTCCCTCCTTGCCCTTGTCCTCGTTCTCATCCTTACCCTCCACTTTTACGATTTTTGAGGTAGCTTGTGGGAGTTTATCCTTTTTTCCCCTCCTCTTGTTCTCCCGGACCGCATTTCCGGGTTTTACGCTGGGTTTGTACACTTTTCAGGCTCTTAAGGAGATGATTCCAGGGCCTGGTTTCTGGTATCTTTGTGTCTGAACTGGGGCGCTCAAAGCTCCTGACGGCAGGACACTGTAGCAAATCTCTAGTCTGCGCCGGCCTAACTCCTGCTTTAGTCAGCCAACACGACACACTCTCCGCCAATCTCCAAAGCTGCATAGACTCCCCCCTTAGTGAACTGGCTTAGGGGAAGATAGGCAACGAGAGGAGCGAAAGGAGCAGGCTGAGGCTCAACCAGTGGGTGTGTCACCACCCCCTGGTGTGGGACATCTTGAGGGGGGGGTGGAGCAAGTAAGGGGCAAAAGATACGGGGAGGAGATGGGCTGAGTCGCGAAAAACTGGTCTACTGCTGCTCTGGATTACAACTGGGCGTGCTCACCTCTCCTCCCGTGCTCCGTCTCCCGGGTCCCGCCCGACACTCCAAACCCGCAAGAAAACAGAAGAAGCTGGAGCGGGGGAAGCAGGTGTGAAGAGCACAGGTCCTGTGCCCCCGGCTATGTTCCAGTGCACCGATGACGGCTTCAACCTCGTGATGCTCGCGTTGCTTGGTCCGGACTGCCACGGCCGCTGCCCTAGACCCAAGCCGCAGCCACAAACCGCAAAGGGAAGCCAGCCGCTAACCGCTAGCTGCCAAGCTCCCGCCAAACGCGACCGGTGCGGTCCGCACTACGAATCCAGTGCGGTCCGTTCTGCAGTGCCGGTTCTCCCCCACACTCGACCCCCGCGGCCACTTTAGAATGGCAGGCTTGCGGGGGGGGGACAAGGGACGTGATCGAAACCAAGCCGGTCCTGAGCTCGGCAGCGGCGACGATAGCAGCAGTCCGCAGCAGCAGTCCGAGCTCCCAGAAGGCTGATCGCAAAAAAACAGAGCACTCTTGTCTATTAAAACCGACCTGCTTATTGCCCAAACTTGAAATTCACCCTTTCAGCCACCTAATGAAACTGGAGCATCTTCTTGACTACCGTCAAATTGACACTGCCTCTGGTTACAAGGGTGCACATAGCATAGACTGGGGCAGTGCAGCCGTTAGTTGATGGGACCTCTAGCATGCATCTTCTTTTTTTATAGGGATCAGTAACATAATATTGATGCATACAATATAGAAACACAAAAAATCGGAAAATAAAAATTGTTAACAAAAATAAAATATTGCTTCACACAGTGTCGACTACAATAATATTGCCAAAATAATTGCAGAAATAATTACATTATCAATATTCAATTTTAAAAATCTGTTTTCACGTAAAACAATTATTTAAAATAAATGAGAATAAATATGAAACATTTTATACACATGTTTAAATAAAAAATACATATATTACATGACCAATATATATATATATATATATATATATATATATATATATATATATATATATATATATATATATATATATATATATATATATATATATATACATATATATATACATATATAGATATATTCAAAACCTCCTTACTCCGGGATAAGCTGCCGCCTCCAGAACAGAGGGTGTGTCATCGCGCAAAGACCTCCATAGTCAGGTCTTCAATATTTTCACCTCTCCCATGAAACAACACTAGTTGATGACACCATGTGTTGGCCAAAATGATGTATTTCCAAGTCAGCCCTTCGGACGCGTTTCACCTGACCAGCAGGCTTGAACAAGCCTGCTGGTCAGGTGAAACGCGTCCGAACTGTGCAATCATAGTGAACGGCACCATGCACGGTGCATGTGGGCACAAATGGGTGCTGCTCCTTTCTTTCGCCTAAGTAGATTTTTTACTCGTGTGACAGCTTTCTCAACGTGAATGGACGGTTTCTCAATCCGTGCAGTCGCGAGCAGATGCGACCACTCGCAATGAGAAATCCGACTGCCTGCATTGAGAAATTTGCTGGAAGGTTGATTTTCCATGCTTGTGCTCGCCAACTTGGCATTGACGATCGCGGACAAGGAAAAATCTCACCGGGAGGTGGATTTTCCTCGCTCACCAACTTGATGTTGACGAGCGCGAGCTAGGAAAAAAAAATACGCAGAGCAGAGTTTTCCAGAACTCTGTGCACTGTGCATAGGGCGGAGTACGGAAAACTCTGCAAACTATGCAAGCGGAGCAGAGTTCCCCACCCAGACTAAGGGCCAGATGTAGGTCCCCAATTACCGGTCGGTAACGGCCGAATTCGGCCGTTACCGACCGGTAATTGGATTTTGAGATTTAGGGCCCTTCATTTTACAGAATCTGTAAATTTACCGAATCGGTAAATTTACCGATTATGTAATATACCGAATCGGTAATTTTACCGAATTCGGTAAATCAAGATGTAGGTGGCACTCCACAGAGTGCCACAGGTCCTTAAGAGTCGGTATTTTACCACCCAATCCTATTGGGTGGTAAAATACAGAATCCAGGTGTGCATGCACATCTGTGCATGCACACCTGTGCCATGTGACACACATACATGCCCTTAGGGCATGTATGTGTGCCACATGGCACACAAGCCTGCACTTGGGGTGCTAGAGGGTGTCAAAGTGACACCCCCTGCACCCTTGCTGGATTCGGTATTTACCGATTCGGTAAATACCGAATCGGTATTTCCCTTTGATTCCTATTGGCTCCAAAGCCCATAGGAATCAATGGGGAATACCGATTCGGTATTTACCGAATCGGTAAATACCGAATGTTACAGAATCGGTAAATCAAAATAATAATTTATCTACATCTCCCTCCTTCTAATTTACCGATTCATAAATACCGAATCGGTATGATTCGGTATTTAAGAGTCGGTAAATTAGATGAACCTACATCTGGTCTTTAGTGTTGAGAATCTTCAATTAAAGAAATCTCCTCTGATTAAATGTTAACCCCTGACTTCTATCTAAACCATGGGAGTTTCAGGCTAAATATCTTCTATGCATCCCCCAGAAGCTAGAAGAACTCTCCTATATTATAAGGGACCTTAGTTATTTGTGTCTTTCAGATGGATCTCCAGTTCATGGGTCCACTACCACACATCACATAGGTAATAGAAGTTCCTCCATGGTGCCACTGCCTTGCAGATTTTCTGTCACATTTCCAAGAATTGGCATCCGCAATGATTTCAGGAGGAAATGTTTGCTTATACGTAGGCAACTCTAATTCAGCCAGTCTGATTGACACAGCGCAATTAACATTACAACACACTGGGAAGAGCTGCCAGGCTCACACAGATCAGTAAGCAATGTCTAGTATAGGATTTGTACTAAAAGCATATCCTTCCAGTACAAATACTTATAGCTAGACAGGCAGAGAAGTCTCCCACACACAGGAAGGGCCCAATTCCGAGGCTGGCAGCCTGAGGACATCCAGACGGATGGTGGTGCAGCAGTGGCAGACCAGCCCCCGCCACACATGCTGTCCGACCGCCCCATTATGAGTAGGGAGGTCGGATGCCATAGGACAGCCCGCACGACCAGGGAGCCGCATTTTCCTGGCGGTGGCATGGCAGTCCTGAGGCCACAATATGCCTGGCAGGACGACGGTGATCCTGCCAATTATATTATGAGCTTCCTCTCTGCAACGGTTTTCATGCCAGTTCCACCACCATGAAAACTGTGGCAGAGAGGAAACAAAGGTGGCCCTCCAGAGCCCCCTGGTGCCTCACGCCATGTGGATGCAAACATGGGGGCAAAACACCTGCCCCCCTGTGGGATGTATGTCAGTACTAAGCGATCTTTTAGATCGCGGTACTTTACAACGGTGCCATTACAACGCAAGTCGTTTCGACGACTTGCGTTGGAGGGCGTGGTTTGTGGAATATTATAATTTTATATTCCAACACCAGTCCACGTAACAGTAGGGAAGGTGTTGGAATATAAAATGACAATATTCCTTAACCAACAGCGCCATCCAGCGCAGGTCGTAGTAACGACTTGCATTGTAATGGCAGCGTTGTTAAGGTAGTGCGGTGTAAACACCGCGTTGTAAACGATGTTCCCCCCCCCTGTGTGCATGCACCCCAGTTCCTGCACAGCATGGACATTACAGTCCATGCCATGCAGGAACCTTGTGTGGCGTTCCCATTGTGGTGCTTTTTCAAAGGCACTTCCATGGGAACGCCACGCCGCTTGCCCGCCAGACCACTTTTAAGTTGTAATCTGACGGGCAGGCGGCAGCGACGCTTGGTGATGCAGGGGCGCTGTGAACTTCAGCCCAAATTTAATGCATTCGTTTTTTAGGAAATTAACATTTTTCTTTTATTAGCATATGTTTCAAGTAGGTGTTAGTTTTTGATGGGAAACCGCCTTTACACTGCGGCTCAAACCACACTGTGCCTTAACAGTGCGTTTCAAACCATGAATGTGTTGTTACAATGCATTCCTTTACCACACAAGTCGTTACAATGACTTGCCTTAAGGAAAGTGTTATTGGATTGATGTTGAACTTTATATTTGAAGTTATGCTATTCCAGCGCTTTCCCTAAGGCATGTCGTTGTAACAACTTGCGCGGTAACAAAATGAGTTGTAAAGACGCATTCATTGTTCAAACCGCATTATTAAGGTAGGCATGATTAACGCCTGCGTGGTTCCAACATATAACCACTTTTGATGCAAGCATGGTCTGACTATCTTAGTAGACTGGGTTTTGCATCAAAACTAAGGATTTTATTATAGTAGCACCCCAATAACACCTGGTGACACAAAGCAGCAAAAAGCACTTTTTGCAATGAAAAAAGACCCCCGTCCAGCTCAAAATACCTTGTTCCCCAGAAAGCAAATGAAATTGTGTTTATTTGCACCAGTTTGTGTGACTTTACGATGGTTTAAAGTGTTAGTAAATCTAAGCCTACGAATCTAATTAAGTACACTGTCCGCAGCTGTACACAATTTAATTTTTCTCAGGGTAAACCTTTTACCCTTGTCATTAGCTGCTTTATTTATTATATTTCAGATACAACTCTTAATTTTAGTTGATATTGGTTGCATTATAAAAGACAGAAACATGACTTACTTAACCTACACTCAAAGACAAGTTCTTGCATCATTCATATTTAGCCATACTACAATGTCGTAAAGACTAGCGAAGATGCACACATTTGCTGTGAACAAGGATGTCTATTCACAAAGGCGTTTTGGAGTACAAAAGTAGTACTTAGGTAGTACTCTTTTACCTATTCTGACATGCTCCTTTGTTTTGTCCCCAAAGCATCTAACCTAGGAATAAAAGGGTATATAAAGTGAATTTGTATAAAAAAATCATGCAAATGGAAATAACTGTGCCACCTTTTCACTTTTACTAACATGGAGTAGGATGTTTCTTGGCTGATTCATAAAGGCATTCAAGAGTATATAAAACAGTACTATTGTAGTACTGCAAGCATACTCCTAAATGTAAATCAGCCCAAAACAGTGAGACCATTAAAAGATCCTCAACACCCTTTACACCAGCTGTCTCCAACCAGTTCATCCTGTAATGTAATGTAATGTATAGGCATTTATATAGCGCACTACTTACCCGGAGGGTCCCAAGGCGCTTCGACCGCTGCGAAACCCTTCCTGGCTTCCGTGAGAGATGGTCCCTTAATGGGTATCTCCAGGGTGAGACCAGGCATCCCCGGCGGTCTGGTGGGGCCGTTAGTGAAGATGAGGCAAGCTAATGCCCAGAGTTGCCGAGTGTGATCGCTGATCAGAGTGGGCACCGAGGCGAGAGAATTATCGAGTCCGCTGACCCTGGTCCAGAAACCTGCCGCGCCGGGAATCGAACCCTGGTCCCGGGCCGTCCTCTGCTCTCGGGTCTGCCGCCTCTAACCAGTGAGCCACACTACTTCCTGAACTACTTCAGCTACTCTTTGATACCTTACAGCCTTAAGTTCATTTTTAAATAAACACAGGGTAACAATTTCCTTTTAAAGTTAAGGGAAAGCTATGTTTATTTTATAATATTATCTTCTAGCTGCAGATATCAGGGCCTGATAATGAGCAGTGCTGGAGTCAGATTTATAACCCAGGGCACAGAGGCGAAGAATCGAAGCACTGAGATATTTAAATCTTTAAAATAAAGTTCTTGTCAACTCAATATTGGAGGGTGAGAACAAAATTGAGTTTCTGTACGCTTTTAAATGTGAGAAAGTTAAACTGAAAAGTTACCTTAATTATTAAGTTAACTCTTTGTTTTAATTTTCTCCCATTTCAAAGTGTTACATTGACAAATAACAGGCCTCTTTTTCCCAGTGGCCAGTAGACACTGGGCCCTATTTATAAATGAAAAATACAATCATTTCGTGTAAATGGGAGACATTTAAAGTGAAGTAAAATATTTATATGGAACAAATGTTTTTCACAAATTTCAATGAAGCCAATTATGTCATAATATGTTTTGAAGCAAGTTTTGTCAAATTAATTTACCCCCATTAAAACAATTGGCAGTATTTTACTGTTATAAATATGGCACCTTGTCTGTAGGCGATTAGGTGCAGCATGCCTGCTGTTTGTAAACGCAACACTTTAATATAGGGAGAAAATGTAAATTATGAGTTTTAGGGAATCCATATAATCATAAAGTTAACTCTTCATTTTAACTTTCTCCCATTTCAAAGTGTTGCTTTTACACACAGCAGGCATCTTGTTCCCAGTGGCTGGTAGGCACTGTATCATATTTCATTTGATAACTTTATTTCGGTCATAGACCATAAAAGTGCAGATAAAATACATACAAAGCACAGTAATAAAATCCATAAATATAAACAGTTAGAACAGAGGATAAAAAGTTATTAAACAGTAAGTTATCAAAAGGGGGCTCAGCTGAGAAAAATTGTATTTAAACAAGCATTTGCAATGCAATAGGTCTCGCATTTGGAAAGTTAGAGCTATTGGTCTTGTAAATGACAATTTTTTTATTTATGTGTTGGTTTTGAAAATAGCAAAATTAATAGCTTTGTCATTTACAATGCCAAAAGTTTTAACTTTTGCAAATGTGACACCTATAGCATTTGTAATGCAATATGTGTTGTATTTACGTGACTTTGATGTATTGATATTACAAATAACAATGGCTTTTATTCCATACTTTCAAAATCACTGTTTTACCCAGTGTCCTGCAAAGCCAGCTCAGCTCCTATTGTCAGTGTTGCACAGAATCAGTCACTTTGTTATGCCGTACAGTCACCTCACTGATTGAGTGTGTATGGCTAAGGCTTGTAATTTGCAGGTCACAGGTTCGAAACACAGGAAAGATGCAGTATTTCACCCAACTGTGTTTATTAAAATGAGCACCGCCGAAATAGGGTGACAGAGTATCCTGTTCTTTGCCAGGAATGGCAACACTAAAGCACCAGTCCCTATGCAAACAAAGTTGGTACTGATTTCTTGATAGGATTAAAAGTGACATTACTGAGGTCATAAGGAACGATGAATAATGAGCCCATTGCACATATTAGGTTTCAAAATTGAAAGAACATATATGGAGAGAAACCTATTCACTGACGGCTGACAGATTTCTAACTTGCTCCAGCGAATATTTTTTCGGAACAAAACAGAGGTGTTCTGTAACTCACTATTTACAAGATGAACGGGAACCAGTTCGAAATAAACCCCATAAGGTTAATTTGTGCTGTTAAGGGAAAGAACTGCAGGTGCATCCCAAGTGAGGATAGTTGTGGTGCTCCCGTGTGGAAGGCACTCAAGGAAATAACAATTAATGAACGGTCTAAAAACAAAGAAATAACGGATACGGCAAAGCGATGTTTTCAAAAGGAAAAGCGAAGGAAAAGCAAGTGAAAGTACAATTAAATCTTGAGAGGAATACCGTACAGGCGACATCGTAGTTTCAGTCAGAAACGAGCAAGGCATGCCGGGAATGACGTAGGCAACAAACCCAGAGTGACAATTGGGTGAGAGCCTAATACGTCAGACCGACGCTCTGCTTTGAGACGTGCCGCCATCTCTAAGAAAATAAAGTGCGCACCTGACTGAAAAAACGAGCGTATTGGCTATGTCAATAAAATAAAGGTGCAAAGAGTATTAGCAGCGTGTTAGCATAAGGAAAGCGGACGGGAGACTACCAGCAACACAGAACAGAAACAGAAAGCAGCCCGGGCTGAGTGAGAGGGCGGGGGCTGCCCGCGCATGCGCGCTCCGAGCCCCGGCGCCAAAGCGGAGTGCGGCATCTGAAGTCCCGGGTCCCAGGAGGGGGCCTGGGTGAAGACCAGCGCTGCGGAGGAGACACGGAACACGCCGAAAGAGCCCGGTGAGTGGTGGGGTGGTGGGGGGTAGTGTACGCGCGTGTGTCTGTGTGTGTTCGAGTGTGTCTGTGCGTGTGTCTGTCTGTGTGCGCGTGGGTCTATTTAAGGGTGGTGCGTGTGTGTATGCAGTGTGTGTGTGTGTCTGTGTATGCGTGTGGCTGTGTATGTGCGCATGCATGAGTGTGGCTGTGTGAGTGTTTGCGCACGGGAATATGAGGCACAAGAGGGGCACGGCGCCGTGCGCGCCCACAAGGTAAAATCTCCGGCAGGAGAAGCGCGTGTCAGTCTGCTGTCCACAATCCCCCCAGAGTGATAACATAATTTGTCGAGCCCTAGACAGCAAAAGCTTCACTTTTGCTTTCGTCTAGGCTCGACCTAAAATTTCAGTTTGACCTTAAACAAAGCCTTTCCTTCTACGCCACATACCATGTAGAAAACGAATAGGTGGGGAGGTATCACATGTAAAAACCCTACATGCCTGCACATATCGCCTAAGTCCCAGGTTTCTACATAGGGGAATCAGCCAACATTTGCGTATTTTACTATACGCGGGGCAAAAGAGCATAACATGCACAACATCTTCTCGGCTACAGTTACAGGCTGGGCAGGTTCCCTCTTCTGTGTTGGCACATTTAAAAGTGAACGCCCTAATGGGCAGGCAGCCGTGTCTCAATTGGGTATATAATTTCCTCGCGAGGGGAGGTTGCACTACATCTAGGAATTCCTCCCTCAGGGGATCAGTTTTTACTAACAGAAACTCAGCAGACAGCCTGCCCAGAGTAGTCGAGCACTATAATGCATGGAGGTTTTGATACCTCACAGAGGCCAGCAACTCTGACCTAGGTATCCTCTGGAAGCTCAGCTCGGGGGTCTCCCATAGCCGAGGCAAACCTACGTGTCTGGCGCCAGGACGCTCCTTCGCTGGAGCAGCTGCGCGCGTAATAAATGTTTATAACATAACATAACATAATAGGAAAAAGCCTTGATGCGGGATAACCAAGGAATGTTTTTGTTCTTTATTTGTCCCCAAACCTCAAAAAATTCCGCTCTATAGGCTGAAAGCTCTGGTACAGACCAGAGCCTTCTCCAGTAGAGCAGGGGTCGTGCAGCTGCCAATTCCTTAATGGACTCCAGGCCCAAATCTAGTCGCAGGGGTGTGAGCGGTGTACTTTGAGGTAGGCCCACCAGATTTCTCATAAAGGACTGCTCAACCTTTAAGAGGCTCAGTGTGTTCTTATGTCCCCAGAGTTCTGCGCCATACATGGCCGCTGTCCTGGCCTGGAGTCCATAGATCTCAAGGACAGGAGCAACCGGTTTGAAATCCGATGTTTTGTGGAGTTTACCAATACCTCCCAAAGTCTGTGAGAGTCTCAGGGTAGATTTAGATACTTGGTGGCCCCAATCAAAATCTTCTGTCAACGTGACACCAAGGTAGACAAAGGTTTTCACCCGTTCAAGGGGGATACTGCTCAAAACAGGGTTAGGGCGGGTGTGTCTCGGGGGATTGAGGATCATAAACTTCGTTTTCTTCAAGTTTACCTCCAATCCCCGCGAGGCACAGAAAGTTACAAACCCGTCCAAAACCCGCTGGATGCCCGTTGACGTTCGGGATAACAGGAGAGTATCATCCGCGAACATCAGGGCGGGCCCCCAGCATCATATTTATAACTAAACAAAATAGCCATTTTTGAAGTGGGAGACGTTTAAAGTGCAGAAAAATGCTTGATTTTGTGAAAAATGTTCTGCGCTTTAAATTTCTCCATTTAAAACAAGCATTTGCAATGCAATCGGTCTCGCCTTTGGGACCTTATATGTATTTAGCGTATTTAGCTGTGCGGCACATTAGCTTGGGTGCTGAAACATCTACTGTTCTTTAACATGTAGGAAAAAATAAGCACCAAACTGCGTGACATGCCAGGTATGGGAACACATGGAGAGAAATATTGCCTTTCAGTGGGAAATGGTATAGTCCAAAACTCTGTTTTTAATATAAAATCAGGGCCTTTGGTGGTCATATCACTGCAAATACAAGATTTGAAAAAAATATTATTGTCTAGGAGTGCTCATGGAAGACAGTTTCTATGGACTGGAATCTAGATAATGCTAAAGTGAGTCAGGTATTTTACTGACCTTTTTGGTCATTTTCTATCAAGAAAGTTAAATAGAGGCAGTTGCTAGAAAAATAGAAAAAGAAAGTCCCTAAGCAGAAAGCAATTTGGAATTTTACTGACCTCTGCTGGTCGTTTTCTATTAAGGCAGTTAAATAGAGGCAATTGAACAGAAAAAAAAAGTCCAAACACGGAAGCAGACTAGTCCTAGGGCTGATCTACAGAGCCCACAAAGTACATACACATATAAGTAAATACTAAAGTATATATATGAGGTCTCAAATGCTGAACCTAAAAAATAGCTATATAATTGAGTCATACATGTAACGGTGACACACTTAGGTAAGGGTATGTCCTGTGTCACAAGTACGTTCGATACAAGCTCTCATTCACCCATACTCATATGTCCCATTTATATGCACACTCGTTCATACATCCCCAAAGACCACTCTCTCCCTGACACACAGGGAAGCCCTGTCATGATGATCCTAGTCAAAGTATTTTGTTAAATCCATTGTATCTGGCTCTATGGACACTAGGTTTCAAGTCAATGAAGCTGGGCTTTGTGGTGTCTGGTAAAAATGCGCAAATCACTTGGCCTTCAGTAGCTCACAATAATCTTCACTGATCGGAAGTACCTCTCCCTACAGAAAAGGTTGGAGATCCTTGCTTTCCACAATAGTCAGTAGCCTGTCTTTTTTCCTCTCACTATCAGGAAACAACGCAGTCCTTATAAAACTCCAACAGGAGGTGGTATGCAAACTGTTTTATAATTATTTACTTTGGCACACCTAAAATGAAGCTACTTTTTCTTACGCAAAATATTTTTGAAGGCAATATTGCTACGAGGTAAATTGACATAGTGTTTACATTTCCCTAGCCACAGCAGAAAGCACAAACCAGACACTGTGCTGGAAACCCTCCCACAGTCCCACCCTTGATGCATGTAAACAACAGAAAGAATATCTAGGCACCTTCAGGCAAACTGGTTCAGCCTTTTCTAAGAGCATGTTAGGAAACAAAGTGCTGTGCCATAAATACTACAAAAAGCCTATTGTTTTGTCTGAAAGCATCACGAAAGGAACCACTCCTTAATTTGCATCCCACATGCTCAAGCATCTGCCCTGAAACTAGAAGTTCAGTTTTGTAACACAAAAGCAGTATTGAAAAAACAAGCACCAGTGTGAATCAAAACCCAAGCACATTACCCTGGGAGGATTGTATGACGGAACCCCGCATGCATTTACCTTGCATGCCTTTACAAGACAGGCACTACCCCGACTGCCATATTGCTCACGCTTTACTTTACCACTCAAGTCATTACAACAACTTGCTTTAGGGGGTGCTGAACTTTTCGAATAGTACAAATGACTATTCCAACTCGAGCCTACATAACAGTAGAGAAGGTGTTGGACTTAAAAGTAAATACCAGTCCAACAATACGCCCCCTACAGCAAATCACTGTAACAACTTGTGATTAAAGTAATGCATGGTACCGTAGCAGTTGAGGGTAGTGACTGCGTTTTAAAGGCTGGTTGTTGTTGAGACTGCGGAGTAAAAGATGTCAACTGCAGAGAATCAATAATATTGAGATGGCTTGGACAAGTACTTACTGTTTTCCGTCAAGTACATTGCCTCAATAACTGAAAGTCAAAATATTTCAAATGGCCAACAGATTCGGTTAGTGTCCACCCTTGAGGAATTAGACGGCCACAACTGATCAGAGTTTAGTTTTGCATGCGCCCTGTTGGAATTCAACCCACCCATTAAATGGTTAGAGGGCCTGTTGTACAAGCAGGTTTTGCCCATTCTGTGTCTATGGTGAAATGCATTGATACAGAAGGACCAGGATTCAGGAAGCACGTTGAGTCTCCAGTACAGGCATAAAAGCTGCAGGCCCTGCTTTTGCACCCTTAGTCTATTTGGACCCATCTGCCACTCAAGGCAGGGACTGGGGACGTTGATGCACAGATGCCAGGGGCAGTTTGAGCTAGGGGTGGGGTGGAAAGTACTTGACATGTATTGCCAAATCGCATAGGCAGAGGTAAGCCAGGATAGCTTTTCTGAGATTCTTGGAAAGGACCCTCTTCTTGATACCTTAGAAGGAATGTCCATGTCACATGCATGACAGACTGCAACAGCTAATTTCCTTAATGGGAGCAGTGGAGGTGTACTTGGATCTAAATGGAAGTTGAAAAAAGGATTTTACCAGGGATTGCACCACGGACATATATAACAGATTCGACTAAATGAAAACGTCACTAGTTCTATGGATGTGGTGATAAACCTTCCCTGGAGGAGCACACATTGTCCTTTTTGGTATCTGATGCTCCATCTGCAGCATGCCTGTTTGTTCCTGTGTAGGATTTGGTTGCTTCTATGCACACAACCTACAGCACACACATCTATCTGCCTTTACCACCTGCAAGCATTGCGAGCAGCGACTAGTTGCGATATGCGCCGTAACTACTGTTATCGCACATATAGTAATTTTGAGGTGTGAGATAAACAGCGACAATATTTATTGGGGCAAAGATGCCAGGTACTTACCAAAACTTGCAGATTGTGGTGCAGTAAGCATCTGCCCTAAAAACTTGAAATTGGGGATGTACTTATCATACCCCAAAAAATAACGTTTCAGCGGAGTTGGATTTTATCAGGTGTGATAAACAACACACATTACTGGGTTGCTCATAATAAAGGTCCATCAAGGAAGACAGTCCTTGACAGTGGGCAGAGGTGCGGTAGTTAGTGACGTGATAGGGTGTAGTATGAATAGTAATGTCGGCAGGGTATGGCTTGAGATACCTTTACATAAGAATGCCTTGCTCTTGCCGCATAGCACGTCCCACACCGGTGCCTGCTTTGTATTGTATTGTATTGTAATTGCATTTATATAGCGCTTACTACCCCTGACGAGGCGTCAAAGCGCTTTTTCGGCGGGTAGCACGCTACTCCGGGACCCACAGAGGATTAGTTTTGAATTAGTATATTGAAACATGCAAGTACTTTTTAAGTGGTGGATAGGTTAGTCAGTTATTTGGATTTGGAATGATAGCAGAAGGATAGAGTAGGACAAAGGTTAGTATTTATTTATCGCTCGCTTGTTGACGCATGCTATTCAGGGAGCCTATAAAGGATTAGTGGTGAATTAATATGGTGAAATATGAGGTAATTTCAGTGGTGGATATTAGTGTGTTACTTGGCGTGAGAAGGATAGCGGATAGATTAAAGGGGAAGAAAGATTTGCATTCATATAGCGCTTGTTACCCCTGATGGGTGTTGAAGCGCTTTTTTGGCGAGTAGCACGCCACTCCGGAACCCATAAAGGATTAGTGTTGAAAATTAGTATAGTATAAATTTGAACTAATTTGAGTAGTAGATATGTTATTCAGTTATTTGGGCAGTATATTAGTATAGTTGAATATGGAACATGGAATTTGAGACGTGAACATGTTAGTCTGTTAATTTTGATAGAAAAAGGATAGTGGAGGGATAAAAGAGTGAAGGATTTTTTTTTTTAAGAGAAAAAGGGCAGCATTTCAGGCCCTAGTCCTGACCAGTCTCGAACAGGCACAAACAGGCAACTACCCTTGTCCTCTCCACCCTTAACAGGCCCAAACAGGCAACTACCCTTGTCCTCTCCACCCTTAACAGGCCCAAACAGGCAACTACCCTTGTCCTCTCCACCCTTAGCTGAGACGCCCTAAGCCTGGCCCTTTTTGTAGCCCTAGTAATCAGGTGACCCCTTCAGCCAATGGGAACCCTAGCCCTAACACTATCCAATCACAACACTAGCCCTAACATCTTGAACCAATAGGAGACCAGGACCTTGCAGCCAATCTTAACCCTAGTCCAAGCACCCAATCAGTTAAAAAACCCTGATCTCGACATGATCCAATAAAGGCCTTAGTCCTACCACTAGTCCCAACCCAAGTCCAAGCAGCCAATGGTACAAGTAGCCCTAGTCCCTACTTCCAATAGAAAGCCTAACCCTACTCTTAGTCCCACAACTGGTCCAACAACCAATCACACCAGAAGCACTAAATCGCTACTTCCAATTAAAGGTCTAACCGTAGCCCTAGTCCCACCCTATTCCCAACAACCAATAACATAGGAAGCCCTAGTCCCTACTTCCTATAGAAATCCGAACCCTAGCCCTAGTCCCAACCCTGCAATGATTGAATCACAGACCGAGAAACCAATCAGAACCTTCAAATACCCAGCCAATGAGGACATTAACCCTAACCCAATAGAAACACCAGATACAACCACCAATCAGTGTACACATGTGCCAACCATCAGCACACCATATAAGGTCCCAGCAACCTCAGACAAGGTTTGCTGGCCAGGGAGTTGGAAGCTGCTTGCTCCTGTTCAGAATCTCCTAGGAGACAGACAGGCTCAATCCACAACTTTGGACTTCAGCAGGTAAAGGCTTCACTAACTCGAAATCTAACAATACTGTTTGAATAAAGCTTTACTCCCCCTGCTGGCCAAAAAACGAAGTGCACAGGCCCCAGTAAATACAGTTTCAACAGCTCACAGAAGCACCCTCTGATGTAGAAAATCCCTGTTGCTGGGGGGGAGGGGGGGGATGCGCAGGGGGCTGGCCTCACTGGCTTGTGAACACAAAATGGTGGCTGGGGGTGCACTGTTTCAGCACACAGGCCTAAGCACAGAGCAAAGGAGAAATTTGGAGGGAAAACAGATTTGTCACCAAGGAATGAGAGGGACAAACTACAGAAGTTGGACTGCAAATCCCACAATTCAACACACTAACTGAAGGCAATCATGGGCAGGGAAAACCACACATTTAAAACACAACACAGGTGATAAAATATGCAATTACAGGCAGGCTAAAACTACAATTTTTAACTGTAACAACCACAGGCATAGACAGTAAACACAGAAAGTGAAAATCGTTTTTTAAATAACTTTTTGTCTTGGGAAGAGACAGCACTAGTCTGTCTCCTTACCACTTACTGGACTCTGCTCAAAGCAATCTGGGGCACATGTGGGCTGCAACTCACAAGATGGAGGAGACTGATTTGGGGTGCACCCAGCAAGGCCTTCAGGGGCCTGGGCAGGTGTGTGCACATGTATTAACCAATAATGCATAGAGATCAACTTGTAAACTAATTGTCCTGAGCTTTGTGTTAATTCATGAAAAGAAACACAGGCACAAACTGTTCTCACATATGATCATTGAAAACCAACGAAAAGATACTCCACAGTGAGAGAAAAGTGAAAAAAAATACTTCCAACCACCATAAGGAGTTTTTTTTTGTCCCAGGAGTTTCACAAATAGCCTAGAGTTTATGACCTTAGCATGTCAAAAAGTAGGATGTAATTTAAGCTGACAAGCAATGGGGAGCTAGACCATGAACACATCTGAGCTTGACAGAGGCCAGAATAAGGGTTTATTCACACCTCTAATGGCAAAGACAGCAGAGTAAGCCACTGGGGAGTTACACAAAATACCCTTTTCCAGCAACAAAAACGAGAGCCCAAGAGCCGTCTCGTCATATATGGACAAGCTCCAAAACATTAGCATAGAAAAAGCACTATGAAAGAATCACAAAAGACAGATGCAACAATCAAGTGCCAATATTTTAATATATTGTGCTAAATATATATTTATTTCGATAAATACTTGTGGGCCCAATGATCACTTTGGATTTCAAGCAAAGGTTTTAAACTTTAATTTCAAACACATTAACTTTATTGGATTCTGCTAAATCATAATAGACTAATTTCTGATGAAAACCAGAAGGTGCATTATTGGTGGAGACAAAGTGGCTTATTTTCTCCCTCGGTGGCAGTAGGACACATGTTGCTTTAACTTGTAATTTCCATCAGATTGAGAATTGATCATTCCTACCAAAAGTGCAATATATAGTAGTGGGTACCTTTATGGGGTTTATGATCTGCATGGCAAAAGGAGACAACACACTAGAACTTCATTTTGTAGTATGTAAAGTAGTACTACAGTACTGCCACTCATGGGTTACAAATTGCAATTACAAACCTATGTCCGGAGACCTCAGCCGCTCCTATCTTTTCTATGCAAACATCTCCTCCTTGATGGAAGACAGCGCCACACACTTAGCTATACGAATTAGTAGTAAATGTGAGAGGGAATAGGGAGGGACCAGGGAGAGTGGTGGGTAAATGGGGAATAATTACCACTAAATAGAAGGGGATTAGGGAAAATTAAGGAGCCTTTGTAGGAACATGACAATACAAAATAAAACCTTCACCAAAGAATAACACATTTGTATTTCACAATTAATCTACATTTATATTATCCATTAAAATATGTTTCATTATTTTTATTTTACAAAATAAGAATCTTTATTAAATGTCACTATGCTTTCCCATGGGGAGATGTACACTCTGAAGAAGATCTTTCTACCAACAGTGAAAAGTTACTTGTAGTAACTTTACCCTCATAATTCTGTTTTAGGTGGCTTGCCCCCTCATGTGAGGGATGTAGGCAGCTATGTAAACACCTAGTTATATATCTCCGCTTGAAAATGGTGCATAGCAAAAAAGTGTAGAGTTATACCTATGTGTAGGTATAAATATACACAATTAAATAAATATCTGTATATATACTTTTGGAATTGGTCCCCTTGAGTTTACATAGAGAACATACATAGTATGTATTATATACACTATATGTCATTTGTCCTTTTGAGTGGGGCAGGTTAGAGAAAGATGAAGGAGGTGGGGAACAAGAGGTAGTGTGCTCTTGTGATTGGTCACTTTGATTCACTGAATGGATGAGGAGTGTCTTTGGAGCAGACAGACAGTGGGAGGAATGGAATTCTAAATAGGTCGTCAAGAAGCAAGTTCCAATATCAAGATGTTCCAGGAGGCTAATGAAAACCAGAAGGCACATTATCATAAGATCAATGTTGGCAGTCAATTGCATTTGGTTGAGGGTGACTTAAAAATACGTTTGCAGCAGGAGTTTCAATAAGCAGGTGGAGGTGTGTTGGGGGCAACCTCTATTGCCCCAAGGACTAGGGTACTTGCTTGCTGACTTACTTTTGACAGGTGGTCTGCCTGTGTGGTATCAGTATGGCGAGATTGATGTCTGGGGAGGAACCACTGTCCAAGACCCAAAGTTAATAACCTTGTCTGGGAAGACAGCACTTGCTGGGGTAGGTTTGAGAGGACGCTTTTCCAGTTACTCAAATTGCTCATAAATATGGTATTCCTTAAAGCATTGGCTGCGTGGAATGGGAGACTGGAACACATCCTGTGAATATTCAACATTAGATATCTGATTAGGGTAGCTGTTGGAGGATATATCTGCTGAAGTAAAAGAGCAACAAAAGTTTCAAGAAAATTGCCAAAAATATGATGAGGAAATATGCAGAGATTAGAGAAGCGGAGGCAGGGAAAATTCGGGTCAAGGATTTAATGTTTAAAAGGATTCAGAATAAGGAATTAGAGTTCTATTCAGTGACGAATATCAGTTAGGCAAGCCAAGATTGGAGCAGGGGAGAGATGGAATGAGAATAAAAAAGGATTTGAGAGATGTCTGCATGGATGTGGTAAGAGTAGACAAATGAAGGTTTAATGTTGGTTATAGAGGCTGCGTAAAGTGAATAAATTAGAGGATCTAAGATAAAACATTGAGGAACCAACAGGTAAAGGTGGTTTATTTGATGATCACAGGAGACTGTGGTGGGCTCAGGAGATAAACTCTGACACACAGCACTATTCATGGACTGAAGCACATGGAACAAGAAAGAAGGAGGTCATCAAGCCGTATCGAGAGAGGCCGATTGTGGGACGTTTGAACAGAAGGAGTTACGGAAATATAAGGAGGGTTAGTTGTGAGGCATAGTAGTAAATGGAAAGAACAAAAAGTCAGGAGTTGGGTTTTTATGTGAATGAGGAACAACAGAAGGTTTGTGACAATGTTAGTAGGAGCCATTGAGCAAGCAGTAGCAGAAGAGGGAAGTCTAGAAGAGAGAGATAAGCACCTGATGCACAAAGTGGATTGGTAGCCCAAGTACTAATATGAACCTTGAGTGATTCTGGTGACTGATGTGAGGTTGGATGTGAGAGAGGGTGGAGTAGGGTAGTAATGGTTGTTGCGGAAAGGACACAGAATGTGGAGAGTTTGGAAGAGATGTAGGAGTCAATTTTGGCAGTAGAGAGAGATAATTGGGTTCTAGCAGTGCAGAAAAAGGTACATTTGTCAACTATCTATTGGGACACTCATTGGTAAGTAGATTCCCGCCTTCCACCCCTAACAAAAATCCGTCCATTTCTAAGGCAAATTTTTGAACGAATAATAGATCAAGGTAACATTTACAAAATATCCTAACTTCTGAATCTGAGACAACTTTCTTTTATCTAAACTGGATGTGAGATCCTTCTAGGGATATAATCAAGAATGCACAAGATATTGTATGTAGCACTGCATGTGAGCTGATCTCTAGAGAACAGTTGAAAAATAGTAATGGTAGGCAAACTTTCCTACGATGTTACCATTTGGAAGCACAAATTGAAGGAATCATATTTAGCTTGTATATACTGAGTCAGATTGTACGCCAATTGCACGAGCGAGTCTGTGGAAATACTCCACATTCTTTGGGAAAGTAATCCAGGCAAATAAATTGGACCCCAGGGTCTGCAATATATAAGGGGCACATGGTTACTGTTTTTGTCGGAGTGCACCTTCATTGTGCCAAGCGCAAATAGGCACAGTGTGCCCTGTTACAGGGAGTGTGCTGCTTCACAGGTCAGACGCAAACTTGGGACAGCACTCGGGGCAGCAAGTTAGAAAAAAGGGGGAATGGCTGTGTAAAGCAGCCGTTCCTTGTTTCAAAGTGCAGGTGGCACCCAGCCTGATTTACAAGGGGCACAGAGATCTTCCTACAGGAAGGTGCAGTGACCAATTGCAGGGATATTTGTGGGCTCCATAGGACCCCTTTTCAGAGGGCACCCTCTGGATGTCTACTTACTGTGCACCGCCTCTTGGTGGTGCACCATAAGTGCACCTTCTGACTGCAAAGTGTTTCTCTCATTTGCAGAAGGCATAGCTCCTGTGCAAATGAGGAAATGCCCCCATAGGATTGTGCTGGCACTATGTGCTCTGCGATCTGTGATCTGTGTTACAGAAGGGGCAAACATCTGTGGATTTTTCTTTATTTCTAAAGTCCCACAAGGGCAAAGAAAGAGGGTACATAAAGCTGTTGCACTCACAGGTCGCTTTTAAGGTCTGCTGTTAGTCATGACCTTTTGATTTTACTAAAATTATATGTATAATATACTAACTTAAAGGGGCTTCCTGTCACCTCTTTTCATCCATTGGTCATCCATTCACATTTAACATTTGTCCACCACAGCATGGTGCAATGGGTCAGCCTACTACAGCCACTGGTTAACTTGAGCTTGAGTAACTGCATTTTGTTCTTTCACAATAAGCACATCCGTACACAATGTAGTTCCTTTCAGTGCCAGTGTTTTTGTTTCTACTTTACAATTACTTTAGTGTTGCCTTTGTGTTTAAAGCCTGAGGTAAAAGCAGGATTTTTTAACCAGATGTGAGCACATTCCACACTTTCGGTTCCCATCTCTTGGCAATGCTGTTGTAAATTAATTTTGGGATGTCCTTTTTTATCTGACTGCTGGTATTTTACAGCATAACAGATGGTCAATTGAAAACTGCTCTTTATTAAGCTCTCCTCTTTTTACTATGCACGCAGTACACAAAGGAAAGTTTCAATAATATTCACATGAATTCATAAGCGGACAATACTTCCGAAAATGTTTATTCTGGACCCAATTTCACCAATGGTTTTTTAGTCAACTTTGCCTAGGAAAAAAACAGCATTTATCATCTTTAATTTACAGCATTTGCAAACCTTTTTTGTATTTCCATCTTTCTTTCATTCTCTTTCCTTCTGTAGTTTATTTTTCTTTCTTTCTTACTCTTTCCTTCTTACTCTCTTTCTTTCCCTTTTGCTTTCATTCTTTCCATTCTTTTGTCTCTCCTTCTTTCTTTCTCAACTTCAAGAGGCTGACAGCCAATGGCACAAAAAATTGGATTTTTTTTGGTCTGTGTTAGTTGTTGTACTAAAATTATGTGTATAACATATTTACTTAAAGGGATTTTTTAATGTAATTCTGAGTTCTTTTTAAAGAAGCATTTTGTATTTATTGATCTCTGCTCAGTAAAAATCTTAATTAAAAATAATACTGAAAGGCATTTTCAGCCACAGTTCATCCATTTGTCTGTGGTTGTACCCTTCACATGTTTCTCCAGCCCACACCAGCATGCATTATATTATGGGGTAATGCACCAGCCTATTTCAGGCATTGGCTGACTTCACTATGTTTTATGGTATGCTTTTGTTCCACAGTTAGCACACCACACACAAAGTAGTTCTCCTCCGCGCCAAGGGGTACTATGGTAATGTGTGTCTTTTTGACGGCAAAAAAAGTTTGGACTTCATTCAATATTGTTTCTGGATTGCCGAAAACCCAGCTGCTTCCATAAATGTTGGGTTTTGCAATAACCAAGACAAAACTAAACAAAACAAAAATTGCCAAAAGGCTGGCTGACAATGCCAGACCTGTTGGTTTTGCCAATGCTTGTTGTAATATGGCTCCTTATGTCTGTGTTTTTAGTAAATGAGATAAGATTTGATTAAATTCATACTTATTTACCCCAGTCCAAATCTCTTTGGAAAGCCAACCCAAATTATTGCCAATATACTCAAGAGCTCTCACTCCCTTGATCAAAGCATGTTAGCCTAACCGGCCAATTATGCAAGTGTGCAGGAAAGATAACAAAGAAATTCTCAAAGTCTTCACCCCACAGGCAAGTAGGAAGCATGACATAATGATAAAAATAGTTGGCACAAAGTATTGTTTTCCCAAGTTAGTTAATTTTAATTATATTACATACAGCAAATGCAGTGACACACACAGATTTCACAGATTATATGTGAGTTACTCACCATCCGCAGGACAGGATACTTGTTAAAAATCACTGATTTTAGGTAGGCAAAGATTATCAAGCCATGTATTGTTCCTGTAGGAAATTGGGTTACTATTTGAGGTGGACAAAACCCTACTCAAGCAGCCACCAAAGTTCTAGTCAGGGTGAAACACAAGCAAACCCCAAATTAACGTGTGCTCAACACTCTGGCGGATTGACACAAAAACAAACAGGTTTAACTACGAGGCAATGTGTAAAGTATTTATGCAGCAATTAAAAAAGTTATAAAATGAAGACCCAACACAAGAAAAATCTCACACCAACTTAAAAAGATAGCGTGAAATGTAATAAGTTATTTAGGAACAAAACAACAAAAAGCCAATCAGTAGAACCGGAAATAAGCAATTTTAAAGGGTTAGGTAAAAATAGTGCTAAAAAGCACAAAGTGCAAACGGTGGTTATCTGGTCATGTCAGACTGGGACAAAGTCACAAGTTCAGGCTGAATGTGATGGAGCATGGGCTAGATACAGGAACCAAACTAGGCACACGGAACAAAGTACCTTATGTTCTTGGTGTGCGGTGTGTGAGGCGTTGCTTTGCGTCATCTGGCGTTGGTTCCAAAGAAATTGTATGGTAAGGCTTTCTCGGGCTTTACATCACTCTGCAGCAGTTCTGGTCAGCAGTGCAGTGAAGCTTGGCAGGGCTCTGCTTTACTCTGCATCTGTTCCGATGAAGCTGGCAGCTATGTGGTGAAGCGTTGCGTTGCTCTGGGTCGATTCAGATGAGGTTGGCAGCTGTGTGGCAAGGCTTTATGGGGCTTCACGTTGCTTTGCATCAGTTCTGATAGGGACCACAGCTGGGCTGGCAAAGCACCATCAGACCAACTTCCAAGGGCAAGTGTGGCATCACATGTGGGGCCAGGACGCATAGCAGGCAAACTCAAGGTGCGTGGTACAAGATGGTTAAAGTCATTTTTGTCCCTGAGACTCTGATCAGGAGGTCAGCCAACTAGTTCTTGGAGCTACTGTAGTGGTTCTGGGTTCAAGATGCAGGTCCAGTCCTTTCTACTCAGGCTGCAGGGTAGCAGAGTAGCAGTCTTTCTTGCAGAAGAGCAGCAGAGCAGTCCTGTGTATTCCACAGGTCCAGAAGTGTTCTGAGAATCTGGGTCTGAGGGTCAATTATGTATACCTGGTGCCAACTTTAAAGTGCGAGAAACCTCTAGATTCCTTTCCCTACAGAGGTGTCTGGAATTTCCTGCCTCTCTGCTCTGGCCTCACCTTGTCTGGGGCACAAAAGACTAGTGTGGAACTCTTTGTGAGTGTGCTGAAGCAGAGTCTTTGTGATGTGCAAGTGTGATAGCTGAAAGCTCGCTCCCCTAGTAAGTCAGAGACAGCCCATCCTGCCAATACCTATTCCCCCTTTGTTTCACTGTCCAGGAGTAATACACAAAGACCAACTCCCAGCTACACGTAGTCATGTGACCCAGGCCCCAAATGGTTAAGACAAAAAAATGCCAACTTTCTTAAAGTGCCATTTTTAGAATTGTGACTTAAAATCCAAAGTCACCATTAAAGAAGGTCTTAAATTACAATTCTTAGACACCAACCACGAATTTCCTACTTGCTCCCAATTGAAATGTATCACTTATTAAATGTAATAAGGCAACCCAATGTTATCCTCACAGCACTGAAATATGAATTTAGGAGTTTTTCACTACAAGGGCAGGCAAAAGTTAAAGTACACTTTAAACTTTTTAAATACAATGCACCCTGACCTATGAGCTGTTTAGGACCTACTCTAGGGGTGACATATGTATTTAAAAGGAAGAAGTAGGCCTAGCAAAATGATTACTTTGCCAGGTCGATATGGCAGTTTAAAACTACAAACACAGACTGCAATGGTAAGCCAGAGACATGTTAAGAGGCTACTTAAGTGGCTGACACAATGGGTGCTGCAGGCCCAGTAGTAGCAGTTCATTTACAGGGCCTAGGTACATGCATTTCCACTTTACTAGGAACTTACATGTAAATTAAATGTATCAGTTGGGTGGAACCCAATGTTACCATGTTTTAGGGAGAGAGCACAAGCGCTTTTATAGTAGTGGTAAAGTATGCAGAGTCTTAAGCCCAGCAAAAACAAGACCAGCAGCAATAGGAGGAGGAAGGCAAACATTCTAGGGGAAGACCACCCTAAAGCAGACAGGTCGAACACCTATGGATTATGCTTTAAGGTCAAATGTATCCTATTTTGTTTTTGGTGATTGAGCTTTACTGATTGTTTTTTATTCACATCCTTATTGTTTTACAGATATACTTAGAACCTGTTTTTGCACTAAATGTCAGCACAATCAGAAGGATTAAAGGCAAAGGTTGGGCGAAAACTATGCCAATTACGTCAAGTCCAACAGTTCCCCAAAGTGCATAGGGACAAGGTGCATTAAGCGCACAGTGAACACAAGTGCCTCTACCCGTGACTGTGAGATAGCACTTTTCATTTTATCTTTATTTTTTTAACTCTAGACACTTTTTTTATAATAACTATAGTATATGCATTGAATGCTTATAAGCATGGTCATACTTTAAACCTTCAATAAGTGGTGGTGATGCTTGGTGCACCCTAGCTCCTGATATATATATAATGAGGATGTATTTTGAGATTAATTTTTCAAATTAAATTCAGATGCATTTTAATTATGGTGAATATGAGCTAAATTGTGTATGATTTTAGGGAATTCCCCGAAATGTATTATTTTGTATTTTATTTATTTCCAATGAGTAGAGGAGTAAGCCGAGTCTGAAACTGGTCGAGGCATGTATGCATTATAGAGTGTTTTAGTTGCGAAAGTGGGCTTGCTACTGTGTGTGGTAGGAAAGGAATACTTAATAGAGGGGGAAGTGGGTTAATTAATCAGATAACAGGGGAAGGTTGGAAGGGTTGCGGTTTGTATGGGTGGCAAAACAGTGTATAGTCATAATGGGGTCTAAGATAAGTTGAGCAAAAACAGTGTACTGTTGAGGTCACTAAGAATAATTAGGGAATAAGCCAGAAAAGGGGGGCAGCTGTGCGCGAAGGCTATCGAAAAATGAGCTTGTGTCACCCAACGGGTGTTTCAGCGCTACAAGGTGTGCTAGGAAAGGATTCTATACAGTGTGATGAAAATGAGCTGGGAGGGTAATCAATAGAAGCTGCTATTATCGTCAAAGGTTTGTTAAGACCGAGTCCAACTCTGCCACTTGTTTGGATGGATAAGGGTGTGTGAATAAATATGGCATAAAAATGCCACATTTATTCACACTCCCTAGCACATTCAAAATCTGGGAAGGGCTGCATGTGTGGGAGTTAAAACAGGTTTCTGGGCTACCTCTGAATTGGAAGAATGGAATGATCAGCTATTATTGCTTTTGGGACAAGTTTTACACCGGTAGACTGAAGCAGAAAAAGTGATTGGCTGGTGTATATTCTCCAGCTGTTCAGCATCCTTCTGTGTGTGGAGGGTGGGGGGGGCTGTAATTGCTATATAAGTATGACTTGCTAGCTACTTAAACCAAAATGTCCCCTCATAGGATTTCGATTCGACCCCTCCCAGCTTTTGAAATTCAATTTGATGGAATAAATTGAAATTTGACTACCCGTTGGCCTGTGGAGAGATAGTCTTTCGTAAAATGACTTGCTTACCACACACACACACACACACACACACACACACAGCCTAATGTAGTGTGAAAGCCGGAATCGAAAGACACAGGCAACTCTAATGAATTCACTGAGCAAATTAGAATAATTTCTAATTTGATGATTAGGTTCACACACTCAAGCATTACAAATTCTGGCAGCTTTTCCCTCACACATACCCCAGAGGTTTGTCAACCAGTGGAGTTCGAACTTGAACTCAATGTCACATTTAACAATCCTGCTGGAAGGGTGTGATGGGGCAGAAAAAATATAACCGTAATTAAACAAATGCACAATCTGAAATATGGGAGTTCGAAAAATAGAAGTCATTTAGTCCCTTCACTGTGTTCCACTGTATTAAGTAATAGACCATTTTCAATATGCACATTTTCACGTTATTTTCACATTTTTATTACAAAATATGTCCATGCGTCTGTGAAAATATTGAAGACTTTACACTCCATGGAGATCAAACACCTTTATACTTGCTTTCCAAAAGAAGCACCTGGAAGATTTTTTTTAAATAAATAAGGGCAGTAGTTGGATTTAGCTAAATCATTTTAAGACTTACTGACAACCTCCAGAGGAAGTCTAGCATGCGCAAACACGTGATGCTTGAATTCAGTGAGATTTGCAAGATTTTCATTTATAAATCACAATATGAATCTGTGACAAAGTTGGGATTCAACTTTCTTCAATTGGTCAAAGCAGGGCAGCCGCGGCCCGTGGACGGAGTTGCGGTGGGGCAGAGAGGCGGGGCGGGGGAGGGGCAGGGTGGGGGGTGCTAAAAACCGGCATATGGATATTTGGAGGTAAGTAAACAATTAAATGAATAAAACGAATTTCGTAGCGCGCGCTGCTTTGCATATTGCAGTGCAGTGCACCTAGCGCTGACCGGGAGGGTGCTGTGTTTAAAAAAATAACTTAGAAGTTTAAAAGCTTTGTGTGTCAATCCATTTTCAGACACCAATAAAAATGTCAAAGTACCTAAGGTGATCAATGTTCCTGCAGCAGAGACATCAGAGTTTTGTCTAGTGGCAGTTTTGATTCATCCTAAAGTAGCGCAGAGGGTTAATGAACCTGCTGCAAATAACATGTCCCATGCAGATCAAAGAACTGAGTGTGCAGGGTGGTAGTGAGGGAATTCGTGGAGAAGGAGCTCATTGGGGGAGCGCCAAAAATATTGTCACACCAGACACCACCAGCACTGGCCCTGATCATAGGAGTGTGGAATAACGATGTACGGGTACTACAGACTGGGCTCTAGGAAAACGGGGTGAAATGATGGAAGCAAATGACCCCCTCTTGAGTAATAACTCATCACCCAAGCAACGTGATATCACAACACTGGAAAAGGATACATTTCAATGTTTACCATTAGGCATTCAACTACTCAGCAATGAAAAGATAAGGAATCACAGCTAGCTGAATGGAACAAGGAATCAAAAGATACGTGTGGCTGGAAGATGATTAGTTCAGTTAGATCAGGATTCCAAAAGTTTCTTGTAGATATCTGATAGGAGCTTGAAGGAAAACACTAGCCAAAAAACACAGGTGAGTGATATCTGTTGGCGTTCTCCACTAAAAGGATCTTAACCCCAAAGTGGAGTTTCCAGTGATGCATCCTTGACTGGGATGTTGTTTACCACTACCTTGATCCAGATGCTTATGCCGCTGCAATACGCTCCAATAAGGTCGCCAACCTAATTCATAGCTGATGGACCTCACGCCCCATGCCAGAGCCTTATGAGTACTGACATCATGTATGTTCCTCCTACAAATGACACCCTTAACCTTCACAATATTCCCATCAAGGATAATGTGTCAAGCTAAAAGCCCACGCAGGAGTGTTTCAGAATGCATTCAACCCACTGGTAAAAATTTATTTTATACAGTGTTTTTTTACCCAGGTACCAGGTGCTTGTTAAGAGAGAGTAAAGGAAAGGAATACGGCTGGACAGCTGTGATCTGGGGATTGACTGAGAACCGAAGCAGTTTCATTTTCAACAAAAGTTTAGGTGGCACTGAGTTCCAGAGAGATTATTCTAGGCTTTTGAAGACAAAAAGAAAAATGCATAGACTCCCAAGCAGAGTCTTGCAAAAGCACAGAAGGGCAAATAAAAGAGAATAGGAAGATCTGAGAATATGAGTAGATGAATGAAGTTTAAAAAACATTTAATTGTGATAGGCTGATGAGCTACACCTAATGAATTTAATGGAACGTGATTCTTGATCGGAAGCCAAAAGAGGGCCGCAAGATTTTAAGCAATGCATGATCAATGACTCGGGCCTAGAGCGAGTCTAGCTGCCATGCTCTTGATGAAGTGTAAGACACGGGGTGAAGTAGTGAACCATTCTCAGAACCAAGAAATTAATATAGTCCAACATAAACATAATTGTCAACTGGACTATAGTGTTCATGAAGGAAGAGGGAAGAAGAGAAAGAATCATACTCAACACTCTGAACAGGAGAAAAGAGATGGAGGTGACCCTGCTCATGTGAGCCATGGAACTGAGATGAATATCAAAAATAGCTCTCAGGTTTTTGGGTACTTTCATTTTGGGTTTGGATGCTGACTTGCACCATCTGACCACAGGGCATCTGACCACTCTATCACGCTGCTTCCAGAAACAAAATCTCCATTTTGTTGGAGGCAAGTTTGGGCATCAACCCAGACAGCAATGGAACAAATATTGTTAAATTGAAACTGATGTAAGAGCTGCCCTCAGATAACCAAAAAATGTGCTGCGTCTTAAGGGCATACACAGAGAATGTCCCTCCAAAAGAGCATATTAGTTAAGCCAGGGAACCCACACAGATGTTGAACAAAGTCGGACTCAAAGCTCACCACTGCGGTACCCTGCATGTCAAGCATTAGAAGTAGAGGTTGAATACCCTAAGCTTCTTACAACCAGGATTAGTGAGGAATATATAAAAAACTGAGTAAACTCCAGATAACAGTGGGGGTACAAAATTTACCACCAGGAGAGGATATACCCTGGTATGAGGATATAATAAAGCAGCTGGTAGAATGCCTCAGGATAAAAATTAAACGTGGTAATCACGGCACACAAAGTAAAGCTAAAGTAAACCCCAACAATAAACCATGGTTTCACGACGATTGCCGGAAGGTAAAGGCCGCTATTAGGCGGCATGAAAGATGCCTCAGAGGTAGTTATAATGATGTATATTCTCTTGAACTTAAGAAATTTAGGATAAAATATAACGGAACTATCAGAGAGAAAAAGAGTTCCTATAAGGATAAATGCTGGGCAAATTTACTAGAGGCAATTGAAGACAAAAACGTCAAAAGTTTTTGGAAAATGGTACAAGAATGTATGGGGAAAATTGTAGGGACATTGCAGTGCTCCGTTTTGGAAGATAAGTGGGTAGCCTATCTTGATGAAATCTATGACAAATGACCAAGGAGGGGTGAAATAGGATTAAATAACTTGCCAGGGGTTAGCGAAGATGTGAAATTGCTTTTCTCCCCAGGCCATATTAAAAGCATAATATCTGGGTTAAATTTAACACGAGCTGCAGGACCAGATAATTTACCAGCAGTAGTTATAAAAACAAATTCAGACTGGTGGGTCGAGTTTTTCCCGAATATGTACCAGAGGATAGTAAGTACAGGACCTCTGCCAGATAGTTGGAAAGGGGGGATCGTGAGGCCAATACATAAAAAAGGCGATGTAAACTCCCCTAAAAACTATCGCCTAATAAATCTCCTGGACATAGGCGAAAACGTATTCTCCAAGGTAATCCTGGGCTTGTTAAAGGAGTGGGCATATGATAATCAGATAGTACCCCCAGAACAGGGTGGGTTCAAAGAAGGACATTCAACGGTGGACCACTGTTTTGCCCTCTGGTCTATCGCGTGGAAGTCTATGGAACAGAGGGGTAACTTATTCTGCTGTTTTGTGGACTTCCGCGCGGCATTTGATCTTGTGGACAGGGAGTAGCAGTGGTCAACCCTGGTAGGGTATAAAATACAGACAACCTTTTGGCTCTGATCCAGGCCTTACACACTGAAAACTGGGCCCAAATAATTTTGGATGAGGAGGGAGGTCTGTCTGGAAATATCCAGATTGGAAATGGCTTGAGGCAAGGGTGTGTGCTTGCCCCTTTACTCTTTTCCCTGTTCATAGCCGATCTACCTCGAAAATTTAGAGAGGTTAGAGGGGCTAACCCGAAATTGGGAGGGAACCATGTATCCTGCCTACTATATGCAGACGACCTGGTGATTATGGATCAGAAGGAGAGAGGTCTGCAGAGAAAATTAAACATGTTTAAAGAATATTTTAATAAAAAATTAGTAGTGAACATGGAGAAGACCAACATTTTAAGTTTCCGGAGGAGGAAAACAAAGTTCTCTTGGTATCTTGGTACAGAGCTTCTCAAGAGGGTAAATGATTACAGATATTTAGGAATGTGGTTCACAAATAATCTAAAATGGTACAGCCGTTTGGAAACCTTAAAAATGAGGGCAGCGGCTTCGGTGAATGGCCTAAAAAGATTTAACAGTATAGACATAGAAATGTCGGATAGGCCGGTTATAAAGGCCTATGTAGCAATGGTCCCTCCACAATTTCTGTGCCGGGCAGAAGTACTTTACTTAAGTGGCAAAATCTGTTGGGATAAAGAAGAGGGAAATACGCTAAAAAGCTTGTTCTCGCTGCCAAAATCATCTATGGTGCAAGCAGTAAGATTAGAGTTGGGAATTACCTCTTGGACCTTAACAGCCTGTAGGGCCCTAATACTTTTTTGGCAAAGATTAGGGGCAGAGGAGTCCCATAAAATTTCCCAGTGGTGTAAAGCTGATACTGCCAATAGTGAGCTGTTTTAGGCAAAAGAGACAAGAGCCTCACTAAGGGAAGCGTATGGAGTGCTAGGTTTAGAGCTTTGCCCGCAGCTAGGTCACCCACAAATAGATAAGAAAGAACTTAGGTCACTGGGCCTCGATACGTCCCATATATATGATCGGGAGTATCTTTGGCGAAAAAGCTCAGTGTCCCACATTATCTCTGTTTGGGAAATGGACTAAAATTATCCTTATGTAGATAGGTTACCCAGTTACCATTTAAGATGTGAGGTGTTAAAAGTGCGAATTGGGATAAATCCGTGTTACGCAAATAATGGAGCCAAAAACTTCATGATAGAATATAATGGGAAATGCACCTGCACTTTGGATACCCGCTGCGATATTTTACTTGCTTTATTTGACTGTATGAAATGTTTAGATATACGAAAGGATATCTTATGTCCAATATTTAAAAAATATAGGATTACAAATAGGGCGCAAGCTGTCAACCTTCTGATGAGTTTGATGGACTTAGACATAGCCTGTGCCATGGGGAAATTTATGTGTAAAGTTAAAGTGTTCTTCAAATGTACAGAGTAATTAACGTATGTGTTCCAAGAGGATAATATGAGATTGCATATTAGAAGGATAACAGTAACGTATTTAATCTATCGGAAGTATTTGACGTATAGGGATAAACTTTTGGTTTTATTAAATTTAGAACAATATGTAATTTTTATTTTTATGGTCATGGGTCATTTTAGGTGTGATGAACATGTGCTATATTTTTTAGAAATTAATTTGCCTATGCTTTTACCATAAGGAATATATGTAATGTGTATACTTTTATGGTTGTAACAAACTAAATAAAGTTTTATTGATTGATTGATGTCAAGCTGTGGCTATCTGACATAAATGGAGAAAAACAGCTTGTGAAAAATTCATAAAATAGGATTTCAATCACTCCCAGACACATACTCTCACTCCAGTATCTCAATGAGCTCTAGAAATCGGGCTTGGGAGACCATGTCTATGATGGGAATAATATTGTCGTGAAAATAAGACTTAAGACTTGGACTGATATCCTGAGATGACAAGATGGCTGTAGAAGCTCCAAAGGAAGGAACAAAAGAGTTAGGAATACAGAAGATCTCTCCTTTGTTGGAGTAAGATCTGAGGACTTCTGTTGCTTGAAATAAGTGTCCGTCACTGTCTTCCCCAGCTTCTTGCATAGGTTATTGGAAGACACAAACGACGTAGGTAGTCAGACTTTTGGCCTGATTGTCTAGGTAGTTACCCAGCCCTTGTAATGAAGAACCAGAAGCCGAGACTGAGGAGCATCTTATACTTAATAATATAGGGAGTGCACAACATAGCCCTATCATTTCTACTTTAACATTTTGCACAGATTTCTTTCCTTGCTTCCATTTGACATTCAGAGATATTGCTATATAACAATCTCTTCCTGATATGATTATTGTAAAAGACAATACGATGAACTACAAAGGTACAGCCTGGTATTGTAACAGACAGCCACTAACCAAGCTCTTTTCTGAAATGGCCACAGCCTGTCCGAAATGTGGCCACTTTGATACTGGGGCTAGACATAACTAATGCATTCCACCATGTTTGTACCAGCTGTGAATTCAGTGCATTATGATATGAACTGCAGATAACGTTGCATTTAACCACCTGCAATAACTACTTTAGATCATGATACTCAGCTTCTTTAAAGATTCATCCACTCCATTTCTCCAAATGGGTTTTACTCTTTCCCACCATTAATAGTGATTCTTTGTGCTGATACCATTTCCTCTGTGATCATTTGACTAAATAATTGCTTAATGCAAACTCTCCTTGATTCCTCTAATTGCTTTCTCCCTCTTTTCATTCTCTACAGGGCTCTGAAATGCACTTTGATGATGGAGGACACCACATCTCGCTAAAAAAGAAACTCGTCTCATTAGAACATAATTGCACACCATTGTCCGTCATAAACTCATTTGGAAGCGCCTTAGATGAAAATACTTTGCTAATACTTTGGCTGAACCTGACATCCTCAAAGACTTTATTCGGCCATTTTAATATTCCTGTGATACAGGCAAGGAGGTTCTTTTGAAAGCTAGCAGGGTCATGGTCTTCTCATCTGCTGGGATGGTACTGGGAACAGCCTGGTTCAAGTGAATATTTTCTGCAGTTCACGAGGTTTCCTTACACCCCTTATAATACCACACACTCTCTTCCTCCTTCAAAGTGTGGAGCAAGACAAGGGGAATTGGTAGCATGGATAAGTAGAAGCTGAATACTCCTAATACACAACATTTAATATGTAACAGAAATGTCTATATTCGGAAAATAAGAAATTGGCAATAAGGCAGATGACACCTTTGATTGGCATGATGCACTGCAGGAGCTGAATCAAGCACACTTGGAGCACATTACAGCAATAGTTAATGTTATCAAAAACACCCAAAGCAAGAGGTCGATTCACAAAGACATGTAAGAGTTCTTAAAAGAGTAGCTCTGTAGTTCTCTTTAACATTCTCTTACAGGCCTCTCGGAATCGACGCCAAAACATCTAAACCGGAAATAAAAGAGGAATATTAGGGTCATATTTATCTACAATTAGTATAAATAGACAATGCTTAATTTGTAAAATATTAGGTGCCGGGCCCACACTTTTGTTCAGAAGATGTCGCCGGTGCGGCGGAAGATCGGCGCACCGAATATTAAAGCTGCATAGCCAATGATTCCCCCTAATGCATCTTTAATCCATCACCAGATGCAGCATGACCCACAAACTCACGCATGTTCTCTTTCACCCCTGCTTTTTTCCAAGGCACTCTTTTTTCATCTTTCTCTTCCTCCTCCTCTCCCCTTTTTATGTTTTTCTCTCTCTTGTTCTGGGTCAAAGTCTAATCGGGAAAAAGAAGTGCTCGTGTCCAAAAATAAGTGTAGGTGGGCCCCACCTGCAACACCCGCTCAAATTAAGCACTTAAAATAGAAAGGACTGAAATCTCTTTGCACTCGTACTGATAAGGATTTGGATGTTTCGGACCTGATTCACGAAGGCAGTGAGAGTACATAAAAAGTACGCTTAGTACTACTACTAGCCCAACTCATAAATACTTTTATGAATCGAACTCCAAATTTTGGATTGCCTTCTTGCCCTCCTTTCCGAATATTTCAAGGGTAAGGGACTTTCATTACTACTACTCTGTCACTCACACTTTACTCATCTGGCCAAGATTCAAGAGATCCAGAACCACAGGAGTACCTAGCCCTGAAAGGATTTACTACAGAGAGTAGCCACCTTGGCTCTCTTTGTATTAGTCAAAGCAAAGCATTACAATGGGAAAAGCTGAGATCGGAGTCTTTGGGTATCTTTTGTTAGGAGGTGCATCACCTTCAATAGGCGGATATCGGCATCTAATCGTATTGCATCAGTACGTTTAGGATGGCCACCCTCTTAGCCGCAGAGTTAATCTTTATCATGCGTGGAATGAGTGGGGAAGCTGGTCAACATCTCCTGATGGCTTCCCATAATCACTGGCAGTGTGAACTGACTGTCTTTTGCCATAGACACTATATGTGACCTTAGCTTCCCTCTCCCCAACCCCATTGCCCCTCCCTCCCACCCACCCACCCAACGTACCCTGGTACTATGAACCAAAACAACATGGGAAAACCCTTGTTTGTGGTAATTTTCAATTTTAGAATTTAAGCTGTTGTGACACCCCCATCCACAATCCAAACCCACCTCACCACCCTATCCAGTAGGCACCTGTAGCCGGCCTGCGCTCCATCTTGGTTGACCTAAATTTGTGACTTTGTCCCATTCCAGCATGACCAGATTTTCACAGTTTGTGCTTATTTGAGCTATTTTCCCTGAAATCTTAAAACATGCTTATCTCTGGTTCTACTGATAGGATTTTTGTCATTTTGGTTCTGGTTTGTTTTTTACTCTATTTTCCTAAATCTGCTGTGGGATTCTTTTGAGATGTGTTTTCACCGGCTTACTGTTGCACAAATACTGTACACATTGCCTCTGAATTAAGCTTGACTGCTTTGTGCCAAGCTGCCTGAGGGTTCAGCACAGGTTAATTTAGGGGTTGCTTGTGACCTCACCCTGGCAAGGATTATGGTTTCTGCTTGAGTAGGATTTAACCCCCCTCAACCAGTAATCCAGTTTCTTACAATTGCTTTGCCATTGTATTCAGCCAGATCCCCTGCTGAGCACACCTTCCGCGCATGCACCCAAGTGAATTGGTCACAGGACCTAACCACTAGACAGGCTCTGCACCCATCTTCTGGTGGATACCTAATGACACCCCATGCATGGCCTAGGGCCATGCTTGTGGCGGGTTGGCCACAGAACCTGGCCTGTGATCCCATAGAAGTGCCGGGAGGTCAGAGACCAAACCCCGTGTCTTGAAATGGCGGCTGGAAAATTTCTGTTCACATTGCGGTCATTCAATTAGATCATGCAGAGTTCACAGGGAGATGAACGACTGAAAAAAAGCTCTCTTAGCCAATCAGATCACTTAATTTTTTTATTTATATAAGACGGGGGACCCTCTTTGCGCCTGCGCGGACCAACCAACACTTATACCTTTTGTAAACCCTTTCAAGCCAACTCCATTTACCTCCTTAAACACAAATTTCTTGGAAATGGCTGAATTGATTTACACCAAATGACGAAAACCACGCTTTCTGAGTAGAGTTCTAACTTTCTGCCAAAATTGGTATAATCCAATTTAGTTGTTCTTTTCTGTAATGCCTCCCAAAATTTCCTATGGGAAATCACCGCCACCTGTGCGAGCCGTTTGACAGATGATCCCAAAACATTCCAAGATGTAGCGGAGGAGAAAGAAAGTGGTGTGTGTTGGGGAGGGGAGGGGAGGGTGTATATATGTGTGGGAGTGTGTGTGTGTGTCTGTATACTTTATTTGTAGAGGAATAGTTCGTCAACTCTGTTCCACGCTTGTAATGAGGCCACCATAATTTGAACAAAATTTTGTTCTTGACAATTTTACTCAATTTATATTTCTTCCGCTACTTAAGGCCTGCTTTCTCAACGTGGTGGCACCTGTGCTCGAGACCCCCATTACTTTGTTTGCCTCTGCCTGTGAAGCCATTCTACAGAGCAGCATAGTGGAAGGGAGGTTGTAAGTCTTCACTAATAAATCCCATAATTACTGAGTACAGTTAAGTCCAGGCCTTGACAATTCTACTGAAAGGACGTTTGACCTTGCTAACTTGATTGTTTGGAAGATTTGTTCAAAAAAGAGGTCTATCTTATTAATGTGACAACCTTCCTACCCATGAGTTTCCTTTTAGGGCATCCATGAACAATCTCACCATGTATTCTCTCCTGCTGTATGCCTTCTGTTTTGGCGGATATGACCCTTTAGGAATTTCTATTTGCATCCATCAAGCACAAGGGACCAATCTCTTAATTCACTGCATTCAAGTGTACAACGTTAGTGGTTGTTTTAGAGTGTCCAAGTGGGGAATATAAAGCAATATTTTCCCAAAGTCCTTGGATCCATGATTGAGCCTGATTATATTGTATTGTATTGTAGTGTATTGCATTTATATAGCACTTACACCCCGATTCATCAAGCTACATTGCGCTCGCAAAGGGACAGATTCTGAGAATCTGGCCCATTGCGAGTGCAATTTTTGCATTTGGGATTCATCATCCCAAATGCAAAAATCGCTATTGGCGAAATCGCATATTTGCGAGGAATTGGATTTAAGAAATCTCTATTAGAGATTCCTTAAATGCAATTCATTAACCAATTTGAAATTGTGAATTCGCAATATTTGGTCGCTATTTACCACGAAGTCTGACTTCGTGGTAAATAGCGAAAAATTTGAAGAAAGCACTTTAGTGCATTTTTCTCTGTTGCATGTTACACACATAATAAACAAAAAGTAATCCACTCTTACAGTGGTAGTGGTCCCTACAGTGGTGGGGAGCACACACTGTTGTATAAATACCCCTCACACACCAACAGGCCCCTTGGTGTCATGCTTCATCATCGGGGTCTTCGCACCCCTCTACGGGATGCGGCGTGCTACGACTCACGACTACGTAGGAGCACTGAAAGTGGACTATGTGTTGATGTGTGTGAAGAAAATAAAGGTGAGTGGTGAGGTGAAAGACAGTGATAGTTAAAAGATACCTGGCTCGTAGGAGAAAAAATAATAAAAAGTTTTTATTAAGCCCTCGGCTGGTATCGTTAAAAAAGTGCAGGGTGAGGTTGTTTATACTAGTTAGGGTACATCAACCTCTAAAGTGCGTCGACATGTTTCGGAGTGACAGGGACTCCTTTTTCAGGACGAGGATGTGCACTATTATCCCCACCTTACTCACAGGTATGTAGATGTCAAAGTGTGCTCTACAAAAATAAAATAGGTGAAATGTACCTATTCGTGTTATATTGAATGTAGTCCGTTGCGCCCAATTGGCGTTGTTAATACAGAACCTGTGAATGAACAAAAACATCATGAAATATAACATCACATTATGATATTGAGAAAAACCTGTGTAGATACACAGGAGGGTGATGAAGAACCCAAAAATAAGGTCCAAAACCCTGTAAAAGAAAAGGACATAGACAAACATATAGACTAGGACACACACGGATTTGATATAGTTGCCATTGGAATCCCTGGGATTGAATAGTAGGAAGAAACACATTATTTAGCACATATACAGTTCTTACTTCTGGACAAAGGCTAACTGGCCTCATGAGCCAAGGCGTGGTATTGGGGGTTCTGTTGTCTTCTTGCTCAATGTAGCAACCTAAAAGATGTCAAAAAAGGGACAGCGTGGATTTAGAATCTAAAACGCTGTTTTTTTGAGAAAGTAGGTTCCTCCATGCTCCAAGGTCTAAACTCACGGTTACTGCCAAATCTGGTAGGCTGCCATCCCTTCAACGCGGCTCCGACGTTATGTTGAGTCCTAATGGACAAATGCCTTATATAGTAGTAGTAATTGCCCCAATTAGTGCTTAATAGGAATCGGAAAAAGCCCAAAGAAGGACCTAAACATGAGAAATCAGGTCCGGTCCTGCGCGCGTGAGGAGGGAGTGTCAGAACCCAACGCGCATGCGCAGGCAGGCAGCATCTTGATTTTCCGTCCTAATGCGCATGAGCGAAGAGTAACACTGGTTTCTCGCGCATGCGCGTCATAAGGGTTATTCCGAGATCGGCAATGATTTGGGGCATTTTTTGAAACGTGGAGCATTCGTAGCTAGTTACATTTAAAAAGGTGGGAACAAGCCTAACAAAGTTGTGCAGACATGGCAATTATTATATATATATAGGATATGCATAAGACATCTTAAAAAAAATGTTTTTTGATGTTAAGTATTATCAAAGGGGACAACATTCCTGGGTAGTTTTTTGCTGACAATCGTGCCACTTAATGTTATTTCAGTCATCACCTAAGGTCTAGCTCATCTCAGGGTTTACCAAATGTACTGTTACTTGGCAGTGTGTAAAGTACATTCATCGTAACTGGCTCCAGGGAATGGAGTCATTTAGTTCATGTCTGCACAACTTTGTTAGGCTTGTTCCCACCTTTTTAAATGTAACTAGCTACGAATGCTCCACGTTTCAAAAAATGCCCAAAATCAATGCCGATCTCGGAATAACCCTTATGACGCGCATGCGCGAGAAACCAGTGTTACTCTTCGCGAATGCGCATTAGGACGGAAAATCAAGACGCTGCCTGCCTGCGCATGCGCGGTGAGTTCTGACACTCCCTCCTCAAGCGCGCAGGACCGGACCTGATTTCTCATGTTTAGGTCCTTCTTTGGACTTTTTCCGATTCCTATTAAGCACTAATTGGGGCAATTACTACTACTATATAAGGCATTTGCCCATTAGGACTCGACATAACGTCGGAGCCGCGTTGAGGGAATGACAGCCTACCAGATTTGGCAGTAACCGTGAGTTTAGACCTTGGAGCATGGAGGAACCTACTTTCTCAAAAAACAGCATTTAGATTCTAAATCCACGCTGTCCCCTTTTTGACATCTTTTAGGTTGCTACATTGAGCAAGAAGACAACAGAACCCCCAATACCACGCCTTGGCTCATGAGGCCAGTTAGCCTTTGTCCAGAAGTAAGAACTGTATATGTGCTAAATAATGTGTTTCTTCCTACTATTCAATCCCAGGGATTCCAATGGCAACTATATCAAATCCGTGTGTGTCCTAGTCTATATGTTTGTCTATGTCCTTTTCTTTTACAGGGTTTTGGACCTTATTTTTTGGTTCTTCATCACCCTCCTGTGTATCTACACAGGTTTTTCTCAATATCATAATGTGATGTTATATTTCATGATGTTTTTGTTCATTCACAGGTTCTGTATTAACAACGCCAATTGGGCGCAACGGACTACATTCAATGTAACACGAATAGGTACATTTCACCTATTTTATTTTTGTAGAGCACACTTTGACATCTACATACATGTGAGTAAGGTGGGGATAATAGTGCACATCCTCGTCCTGAAGAAGGAGTCCTTGTCACTCCGAAACATGTCGACGCACTTTAGAGGTTGATGTACCCTAACTAGTATAAACAACCTCACCCTGCACTTTTTTAACGATACCAGCCGAGGGCTTAATAAAAACTTTTTATTATTTTTTCTCCTGCGAGCGAGGTATCTTTTAACTATCACTGTCTTCACCTCACCACTCACCTTTATTTTCTTCACACACATCAACACATAGTCCACTTTCAGTGCTCCTACGTAGTCGTGAGTCGTAGCACGCCGCATCCCGTAGAGGGGTGCGAAGACCCCGATGATGAAGCATGACACCAAGGGGCCTGTTGGTGTGTGAGGGGTATTTATACAACACTGTATGCTCCCCACCACTGTATTATTATTATTAATGAGTTTTATATCGCGCCTGGTTACCCTTGGGCATCCCCGCGCTCATCCAGAGAGAAACGCCAAAACAAGAGACACAAGAATTAGGCAGGGAACAGATGAGTTTTTAAAAGTTTGCGGAAACCTAAGAAGCTCGTTCCCGAGCTCAAGTACAGAGGAAGAGAGTTCCACAGTGTGGCCACATTTATGGAAAATCTTCTGCCACCGGTTCTTGCCTTCCTTACCCTCGTAACTTGCAGCAGATGTTGATGGTCTGAGTGGAGGGCGCGGGAGGCCTTATAGGATTGAACCATATCCCGTAGGATGGGCGGGCCTTTCCCCTGCAGAATTTTGTGGGCCATACAGAGTGCTTTAAATTTCACCCTCTCTCTGACAGGGAGCCAATGTAGTGCCTTCAGCGCAGGGTGAGCCGACTGACGCCTGGGAAGGTCCATCAGGAGCCTGCGGCCGCATTCTGCACTTGCTGCAGTTTGTTTAGGGTGGATTCTGGGGCCCCCAGAAACAGCGCGTTACTGAAATCCAGCCGTGAGATGATGAGCCCCTGGATAAGTAACCTCCTACAGGCCACTGGGAGGAGTGGTAAGATCTTCCGGCCTGACCGGAACAGACCGAAGCACATGCCTGCGGTCTTTTTGGCGTGTGTCTTGAAGGAAAGGTCCTGCTCCAACCACACCCCCAAGCTCTTGATCTCCTGTTTGGGGGTGGGTGCCGCTCCCAGACAGCTGGGCCAGCTGCTCGGTGATAAGGAGGGAGGGGAGTTCCCCAACATCATCAGTTCCGTTTTTGAGCCGTTAAGCTTGAGTGCTGAGCTACACATCCACGTAAAGATCTTAACCAAACACGTGTGCAACCGGTCGGGATGGTAAGCTGACTGGGGAAGCCCTACCACCAACTGAGTATCATCAGCGTAGCTGATGATCTTGATACCCAGAGGTAGTACCACACTCTCCAGTGGGGCCATGTAAATGTTAAATAAAGTAGGGCTCAGCGATGAGCCCTGTGGCACACCACACTGGAGAGGGACCGATGATGACTTCTCGTGGCCTTCCCACACCTCAAACGTCCGGCCTTCCAAAAAGGAAGCGAACCACTTCAGGGCCGTCCCGGAGACCCCCACCCCCGACTGTAGGGAACACTACCACTGTAAGAGTGGATTCCTTTTTGTTTAATAAGATTACTAGGGGAGACAGAATCCACTTCCTCCTCTCCCTCCCTATTCTTGTTATTTTATTGCATGTTACACCTACACATGTCCTTTGGACATGTGTTTGCGCAACACCTGTGTAAATTTGCATTTCAGGGGTGCTACAGGGTGTCCTTTGGACACCCCTGGCACCCTTGAAATTGCTATCTTATTTGTGATTAGCTAATTGCTAATCGCAAATAAGGAATACTCCCCATTCATTCCTATGGGCCTTTAGGCCCATGGGAATGAATGGGAGTTATTCCTTATTTGCGCTTAGCAATTTGCTAATCGCAAATAAGGAAGATGTAGGAATCGCAATATTTTTTGCAATTCCTACATGAATCCAGTTTTGCAAGTCCTTAATAGCGATTCCTTATGAATCGCTATTAAAGACTCGCAAAACGGGTCTTTGATGAATCTAGCCGATAATTCCCCTGACGTGGTGTGGAAACACGTTATACTAGGTAGCTAATCTGGATCCGACTGACACGAAGAACTACAGGCCAATTGCCAGCTTACCTTTTCCGGCCAAAGTTTTTGAAAAGGTGATGAACACTCAACTTGCCAAATACATTGAAGATCATTATCTCCTAGATGACACTCAATTTGGTTTCCGCAAGGGCCCCAGAACTGAGACTGCACTTATTAAAGCATCCGAAGAGTCAGTCTTGATCAGGGAGGGACGGCCGTTCTCATATTGCTGGATCTTTCAGCAGCTTTTGACATACTATTTTGATCGACCGTGTCACTAAAATGGGTGTCCAACATAAAGCAAGAGCCCTTCTGACCTCTTTCCTCACCAATCACACACAGTCGGTAAACTTTGGCACTTTTCACTCAGCTCAACTTGCCCTCCCATAAGGTGTGCCTCAAGGTTCATCCCTAAGTCCGAAACTTTTTAACATATACGTGTCGGACTTAGCCAGAGTCATTAAGACACACGGGATGGGCCTTACATCGTATGCCGATGATACGCAATTGGTACTGACCATACACAATAACGGGGATAAGGTAGCAGCCAACTTTCAAAAGGGCATGCTGGCCATCAGCAGCTGGATGGCCAGCAATTGCCTTAAACTGAACTCTGATAAAACAGAGGTCATGACATTCGGCAAGCTGTCCCCCATCAGGTACCCTTCCTGGTGGCCCTCTTCATTGGGCCCCCCTCCATCCAACCCCAGTCACCAAGGTCAGGAACCTGGGCGTCATCTACGATGACAGGCTGACCTTTGCCCCCATGTAAATTCGGTGGTCTCAGCGTCATTCTACAAACTGCAAATGATAAAAAAGATTCTACCATTTCTCCCTTTGACTGCGGGCAAAACCTTGGTCAGTACACTAATCATGTCCACCATTGACTACTGCAACGGGCTTCTTGTGAATGCCCAAAACAAGGTCTTTCACAAACTACAATCTGTACAGAATGCAGCTGCCAGGAGTCTGTCTGGAACCCCCTAACACAAGCCTATCTCTCATGTCATTCAGGCGTATCACTGGCTCCCGGTAAACAAACGTATAAAGTTCAAAGCCCTATGTATTGCCTACAGGGCTTCCAGTAACACTGGCCCTCAGTTTCTCATTAAGGAGCTAGCTACTTATATTCCGACTCGGTTCCTTCGCTCCTCCACTGCATTCCTGCTCAGGGTTCCAGGTACCAAAACAGCCTCATGAGGCGACAAGCGCGTCATTGTTTCCACCGCAAAACTTTGGAACTCTCTGCCCTTAAAGATCAGATCCTGTCAGTCTCTACTTACTTTCAGGAAAATTATAAAAACCTGGTGGTTTAACCAATAAGTCCCTCTGCTCTATGGCCCAAGTCCGCTGTCCTTAGCGCCGAGACACCCACGGGTATTTGAGCGCTTTATAAATCTCATAAACATAAACATACCATTCTGCTCCAATACCCAATGCAAGTGGTTATTTTAGTGCTACTGATTATTGTCGGTTATTGGTGTTAGTTTTGTCTGCTGAAGCAGACCATTCTTTGCATTTACTCCAGTTTATTTGTGCTAGATTAAAGTAATAGGAGTTAGGTGTGATCATTGGTTGGTGAGAGGGTTAATGGCGGTCTTCAGCACTCAGCATCTTCCAGGCTTTTAGAAATATTCAGCATTCCTAGCTTACTATCCATATATAAATCACTTAATTACATCTGCATTCTTCTGCTTGGTTTGCCTTACAATCTCTCCTTGATGAATGCATGTGAGGGGAGCCAGCATCCCATCCCTGTCATTTCTTCCGCTTGAATTTATGATGTGCCCATTTGCTACAGTAATGCAGTTTTTCCAGTGATTAGCCACGAACCATCCCTGGGTACCACTACACGCTCATAGATTACTTATTAGGGCTTGTCATGGCTGGTAAAAAAGCAAGCAAATTCAAGGCACAATGAAGGTGTGAAGAGTAAGTCAGACCAGTGTAGGCAGGGCTGCCTTTGTGCTGAGACAGTGTTTGGACATTAAACAGGTGGCACAGCTGAGAGTACATCATTGCCCTAGTTCTTTGTGGTACTATGCAGCAAATCATTTGACCAGGTTTTTCTGACCATGCCATTTAAATTAGGGGATGCTTACCCTTTTATGCCAACAACAAGTTGTGTTCAAGGTCTTCTCGGGCTAGGGCTCATGAAAAAAAAGCAATTAATAACTCAGGAGACTTTACTGTCTATATTTAAAATATGTCACCAGAAAACAGTCTCAACCCTTCCCAACAGTGACATATGAACCCAACAAGCCAGAGGTAGGAAGACTTAGGAGGTTCAGAGAATCAAGTGTGGCCAGGGTCTTGTACCATTACCCACCCTATTGAGCAAAGCTCTCATTTCACCCCCTCTTTTTCTTGATCACGTACCTTCAAATTGAGTGCTTTAAAATTCGAGAGACACGAGACAAATCACATAAAGGGTATTCCTGTTTTCACAAAGTAACATTTAAGTTTTCGAATGAGAAGATTCACCTCCCTGTCTCCATTTAGTTGTGACATTTGCAGTTTTTTTCTTCACAGTTATGGACCGTTTGGCCACCTTCCTCTGTATGGTTATGGAACTCCTCGGTGACTTGCAATATCCTTATAATGTATGGCAGGGGTACTTTATCTCTTACATCTTAATTACCACCATTGGTTGGAGTTGTTTTTTACTGGTCTCACTCCATCATGTATCATGAGAGGGAGTAATGTTTACAAATATGAACATGGGCCCACTAGGGATAAAGGTATCAACATACACAGGATTGGAGTAAAATGTGTGTATAGGGAAAGTTGCATGACATATATGTGTAGAACACTTAAGAAGCTAGGTGCCCTGACTATTTACTAAAGCTGATCTGATTGAGAGATCTTAAATTCCATACAACAAATGTAGGTAATATAGGAAAAATGCCTCATTCATAACAGTGTATGCCACATGCATCACCGGAACGGACTTACCACTGGACAGGGGATTTGGTCCCTATGTAAAATATGTATCAACCTCTTAAATAAACCAGCACCTAGAAGCTGGATGATCAAAAGGTGAAAAAAGATAACCGAACTGCGGACAACAGTCTCTAATCGTTTGTCCTACCAGTGCTCTATAGTGGCTCCGAAGGAACATATCTTGGCATTATACAAAGCCCACTAATGATACTTCGATATCAAATACTTGACCCCTGCTGTATAGTGTGCTATTGGAGCTGTTGAAAAAAAGCTTCCAGAACCTTACAGGACTCAGCCCTACAAATTCACAAACAAACAAAAACTGGCCTATTCTTGTTGGGTATGCTGATAAAAAAAAATCGAAAATGGGGTTGCTCATTTTTTGGCAAAAAAGAAACATCCGAATGATCATGGTCCCTGTGACGTCTTATGTATATGTGATTTCATAGAAGATTGATTTCATGGAATACCATTACAGAGAAATCGTTTCCTCTAAACTGTTAAATGATTTTTTTTAATGAATGGCATTACCTTTTTGTAGACACCAGTTCATGGAATGTATTTTGGGTCGAAAATGGTTTTTGAATGCTTACTTTATTAAGTGTATTATTATTATTATTATTATTATTTTATTGAATATGTTTTTGGAACTCCGTGGAGATCCACATATTATACAATTACAAAACACAGTATAAAATTTTAACCATATAAAACAACTCATACAGACAGAAATTATACAAAAACAATTTACCATCCTACTAATAAAGTTCCAAGAAACATTTAAAAAAATTAAAAATGTTGTTACAAAAAATTCCATTTGGAGGGCTGAGAATAGCATCCAACAAAGCTGTTGCAGAAGAAATACCAAACTGAATACAAGCCGGTTTTATCCAGAGGCGCCGGTAATTCAATAATGCAGGACAAACTAGCAGGGCATGTTTGGAGTCTTGAGTTGCTAGGTTACAGAAATTACATACGTTGGATATTCCGTACCATTTGGCCAACAACTTATTCAGGGGGAGCAAGTCCTGCCTGAGAAGCAGCCAAAAACGGCGTAAGCCGTGCGGGATGTTCCATGACAGGTAGGGTTGTATCTGTCTGATCAAATAGGAATCAGCCACTTGTGTGACCCCCTTTTTTTGTGTTATTAATTTCCGATCCCTCTCATAACTTAGCTTCCATGTAGCTTGTTTTAGTTGTGATTTCAATTGAGACATGGAAAGTTCTAAGATGGATGCTTCCTCCAACTCTAAAAGAGTGATAGCTTTCCTGTAGTTCTTTATTAGGATCGAGTAAGCATTTAGGGGGCCCATCAACTCTTTTGTAATTAGAGATCTGAGAGTAGATGGCTTTCCTTTAATCAGACTAAAAACCCAACGAATCACTCCTGCAAGTCCCTGAGCCCAGCTACTCCTAAGGCCAAGTTCAAGACGCAGGGTTGCAGAGCTACAGCTATTATTAACCGATTATTAAGTGTAAATGCAATGTTTGCAGGTCTTACTTTCAGAAGGAGTTTTGTCTGAGGTATTTATTTCAGTGCTTTACTTCAGGGGACAATATTTCATAGTTATATCTTTAACATTATCACACAATTACTTTTTTTTTAAACAGGCTCATTAGACAGGACACTCTTGAACAAGTGTGAATGTACATCACTGGGTTGATTCTTGACATTAATACCTCACAGGAGGCGTGGGACGATACCACCATTTAAGACATACAAGGAACAATATCTCAATAACAGTCATTGTTTGGAGCCGGAGGCAAATAAACATTGAGGGTTTATCATACATTACCTAATGGATAATACGAAGGTGCCGGTCCAGGAACCATTATAACCCACTGTATTTGCACCATGGTGTCCATACCTTCTCCCACTTCTTGACGCACCCACTAGTTTCATATACTGTCTCTGCTGCTCGCTGGCACCAATCTAGGTCTCTCTCCCACTCCACCACTGACGGGGGCTGGGGCGCTCCCCAGCCCCTGGCAATGTTTTGTTTTGTGATCCTCGCCGCCAGTGACAGCCAGAGACTAACATATCGCGGCCGATATTTCTCTCCCTTGATCATAAGCAGGAGCCATCTGGCGTCCATTGGGACCTCAATTTCTGACAGTCTGGCCATTATTGTTGTAACTTTCTGCCAGAACTGGGCGACTTTGGGGCATTCCCACAGAATATGAAAAAAGAAGCCCTCCGGCTGACAACCCCTGCTGCAAAGCGCTGCTGGTGCCCTTCCTCATTTGTGTAGGAGTGTGCGGTGGTAGGAAGAGCCGTATAGTATCTTGAACTGGACCAGATGAAATCTTGCACGGATTGTGATTTCCCTGGGCTTTGGAGTGCCTCTATTCATTCCTCATCTTTTATGTTTCCCAGGTCATCGATCTAGGCAGCGCAGAGGGCCACCATTGGGTCAAGTGTATTATTCACGAGTTTGCGATATATCGTTTAGGTAGCCATTTCTGGAATGGGGTCTACGAGCAACCTATCCTCCAAAGGGGAGTGGTCAGAATGACCATGACCGATGTATATGTGTCTGCAGGGCATGTATAAGTCTCAAATAGGGAAATCCCTGGCCGGGGTCAGGCTATATTCTTGTTGTAGGTCTTCAAAGGGAAGGGGAGCGCCGCTCCTCCACATGTGTCCCATAAATGCAATGGCTATAGCTTGCCAACCTCCAAAACTCCTCAATGTGGCCACCTCACTCAGTTGGTCTCCGGCCCACATGGGCGTCCTGCTAGTTAGTTTACCCTGCCACCCCAGAAATGTATTTGCCTCCCTCCAGCACGCCACCACCATCGCAGTATGTGTGGGTCATTCTGGGCTTGCCTTTCAGGCATATAGTAGTGGTTTGCAGCTGCCTCCTGGCATAGCCTCCAAATCCACCCTGTACGCTGGTTCTCCCTTGTCCGCGTAGACCCAGTCATTTATAACTAGTAACTGTGAGACCCAGTAGGATAGCCTAATATCTGGGATGTCTAAGCAGCCATCATACACCCCTTTTTGCAGCTTATCCAGTGCTATCCTGGGTGAACCACCCTGCCACAACCATGCCCGAGTCTCATGGGCCACCCGCTTGAAGACTGATGGTGGGGCATGGGGTATTCTGCAGGACATACAGAAGGCATGGTAAGGTCATAATTCTGAATAGGGCCGCTCTGCCCATGAGGGATAATGGCAAGGTGCATCAGTGCAGTGTGTCAGTATGAAGCCTATCCAATTGGGGAGTGAGATTTCTCCCTAGGAACAGCTAATGGTCCCGGGTGATTTGAATGCCCAAGTATTTAAAGCCTTCCATTACTATTGGCGCTTCACACCTCACCAGCAATCTCAGTGAGGGTCCAGACAGTGGGAATACCACAGATTTAGCCCAATTTATAGAGTATCCTCAATAGCACCCAAACAACTCAAATATATGGAGCACCCTTGCAATGGAGTAGTACGGCCTTGAGAGATGCAGGATTATATAGTCCACGTACAAGACCCACACTTCTCAGCCTCCTGGCACTTCTATGCCCCAGATCATCAGGACTTTCCTAATCCAATTTTCCAATGGTTCCAGCGCTAAGGCAAACAGCAGTGGTGATAGGGGACAGCCCTGTCTGGGGCCCCTCCTCATTTGGAATAGTCTTGACAGCACTCCATTAACTCTAACTCGAGTCAGGGGGCCCTGGTAGAGCAGTCTCACCCATTACAAAAATTGGGACCAAAGACCAATCTGGTGAGCACCGCGAATAGGTAAGGCCAATGGGGCGTCCAGCGCCATCAATGCTGTTTGTTGAAAGGAGGGGTCTTTTGTCAGGCGGAGCACACCAGAAGTTGTCGCAAGTACTTCTATCGGGCATGAAGTCGTAATTGATCCATGTGGATTACAGTAGTAATGACAGACGCTAGTCTATTATCCGGGGCCTTTGTCAACACCTTTACGTCTATGTTGAGCAGGGAGATTGGCGGTAGGAGCTACACTGGTCCGGGGGTCGGCCCGCCTTGTGTATGACCACGATAGTGGCCACCCGCTGGTCACCCGGCAAACATCCCTCTTTCCGAGCCTCTACTGGTGTGCTCCTTAGTGGGGATATTATTTTGAAGGCAAGGCTTTTATATAACTCAATTGAGAGACCATTTAGGCCCACTGCCTTCCCTGATTTTAAGGAACCCAAAGTGCTGTGCAATTCCTCACTGTTATATCAGCATCTAAGGTCTCTCGTGCCTCAGCGGACAGTGTTGGCAATGAGAAGTCCTTCAGAAGCTGGTCACAATCACTCTCCATTCTTGTGCTCACTGGCGAGTACACATCTTCATAGTGAGAAGTAAAGGCTTCCGCAATTCCCATACTGGACGTTTGAAGTGCCCCTGCTTTGCCTGTCATACTGACCACCCATGATTGTTCCCTATCTCATTTCTCAAGCCAGGCCAACAGCCTAGAGGCATTATCGCCCACATTATACAGTCGGCGTTGCTTTGCCAGAGCGTATGCTTGCGCTTTGCCCTCAGCCACGGCAAGCAGCTCTCGGTGGCGCAAAGCTAATACAAGCCGCCGGTCTGAGTCCCCCGGGCTGTCACTTCTCTCTCCATCTGGAGTATTTCTTGTTCTACTAACCTTATTTGTAATCACTCTTCTTTCCTTTTGCCCCCTATGAGTGCCTGGGCCCGACCTCTTAGTACTGTTTTATAGGCTTCCCAGATGTTCTGGTATGGTTCCATCGATCCTATATTTTCTTGAAAGTAAGAGTATGGGGTCTCTTAGCTGCCAGGAGTCAATCCTCGGAAATGATGCTCTATTGATGGATGTGCCCCGGACGGTAACGCCCACCGGAGAATGATCAGAGATGCCCCTAGCCATATGTGTTGGTGATGAGATTTCTCCCACCTTATCATTTTGCGTAAATAAGTAGTCAATTCATGAGAGTGAGCCATGGCGCTCCAAAATAATATGTATATTGCTGTTTCTGAGAGGATTGTGCGTCCACCAGATAGGATTTTCAGTGGGTCTTCACCCTGTGGGGGCACTCCTAGGGCCTCCAGGACCGAGCACAGGACCAGTGAAGGCACCCGTGTCCTCTTCCCAGGTACATAATGCCAGTCTCAAAGGGGCCAACAAGAGGCTTTCTGCTTCTTGATAGGGCTCCCAATTGGGGGCCCCTACCACAGGCACTGCCACTTGTGCTCCCTTGTGCGCCGCGCCCAGGGCCGTTTCTACCATTAGGCAGGACTAGGCAGCCGCCTAGGGCGGCAAAAGGCGGAGGGCGGCAAAAACCTGATTTTGTGCTGACCCTACCCAGCATTTCACAAGGCTGGTTCATTTGTAACCAATCACACGTGTAGCTTGTGCTCAGTAGAGAAAGCGCTTCTGAAAAACATAACACAGGCTTCCATAATGCTTCACAGTCGTTTGTGTGCCTTTTAAAAAGAAGTTTTCTCTTTTATATGCAGAGAAGAAATGTACTAAAAGTCATGCTCATGAGAGAGAAAAGACGCGAGGTTTGATAACTGTTGAAAGTCCAATGTAGATGTACTTACTGATTTTCCAAGTAGTATGGTTATGTGGATATACTTGTTGCTGTTTTTTTGTGTACAATGGCAAGTTTTTGTCATGCTTTAAGAACATTTTGTACAGCGCTTACAGGTGACGAGGTTTCGTAGTCCAAGATAAACCCTTCCTTTCGGAGCATGTAGGCTATCTGTCGCATCTGGGAGTCCTATGGGCTAGATTTCAGACTAGGTCACACCAACAGAAGCGTTTCCATTCAAATTCGGGAGAAAAGAAACGTTTTACATTAACCAACAGGCTACTTTGCCTGATGCTGCAATGGGAAACGTTTTCAGAAGAACAAACATGAATTAGTGGAAGATTATGAGAAACATATAAAAAAAACAATTTTGCTGTGCAGGAGAGATTCATGTATAGGAAATACTAAACTGGTAGATAAGATCTGGGCTGGTGTCATGAAGGCGTGCATTCCCGCAGGGCACTGATGTCTTCCTGTTAATGCGAGGCACTTTCTAAGCGCATACAGCAAACTCGGGTTGTTTAAAGGGTTCGAACATGTGCTGCAGAGAGCACCACTTGATAACAGCTGGAGGTGACTGCCTGGCATTCTAGTTGTGCTGCTTGCTGCACATCCTCCGAGAAAATCCGCATTAAGTGTTTCTATTTTTTTTTTAGTAGTTCATATACCGCTAACTCGACCGAAAGGTACCAGTGCACCTTACAGGAGCACCAGTTCCAATACAGAATCACAGACGGACACATTTATTTTTGTTCTTTTCTAGACACGGGGAGATTAAGTGATTTGCCCAGAATCACAGGATGATTGAGCCTCCCTCCAGACTCCAACCTGGTCCCCAGCTTTAAAAGTCACAATAAATTCACCTAAAAACAAACCCACATCTGTGCCCTGCACGATCACGCACCCAAGTCATAGGCCCCTGTATTTGTAGTTCAATGATTGCCCAATCAATAAAATAAAGTGCATTCCAGTTATTTTACGTGAATTCGGTACACTATATCTGGGCTGCGTCACCTGCTTATCAACATGCATAGAACGGAGTGATGTTCCTTGGCACCCACAAGTCTCACCTGTCAATTAATTATTTTAGCCTTGATGACAGGGGGAGAGAGTTATGGTAGTAAAAGGGAGGGGGGCGGCATTTCTTAATTGTTGCCTAGGGTGGCAAAACACCTAGAAACGGTCCTGGCCGCGCCCACACTCCGTACCTCATTGGTGGAGTTGCGAGGGCAGCCCCTATCTAGAGCTTCTTCACTCGCTCGACCAGTGCGTACAGGCCCCCGCCGACGAGTCTGCGTTGGCTTAGTCCCTAGGCTTGAGCACTCTCTGCCAGCCACTGCGACTGCAGCTACTTCTATCACTGGTAAGGTTCGGGGGCACGGCGTCCTTCCCCACGGGTGCGGAAGGCTCAGCTGTTGTCATTGCTTTCAGGGGGTGCTGAGGGCTCCAGGTCAGTGATGCCGGCTTCTGCTTTCCCCACAGCTGGGCGGGCGGCGCCATCTTGCCTGCCCGTATCATGTTGCCTTTGTCCCTTCACCCCGGCGTTTCGCTGTCCCTCAGGGTTTCTGCTTGACAGCGGGGCAGCGATTTTGTCCCTCACCACTTTCCTGCCACTGGGCTCTCTCTGTGCACGGATTATACCGGATATAACGGTGCCACTAGCTGGCGACTAGCGCAGCTCGTTTAGCTTGCAGTCATCTTTGCCGGCTGCTAGCCACGCCCCCTACACAATTACTTTTGATGATTTTAATTCACTGACACATCACCACCTGTAAACACCATCCATCACTGACCCGTCAATCCCCTAAACAATATCAATCCCTGCCCTCTGAAACCCTTCACCACAATTAAACGACACTCATTCCTAAAACCTAAAAGTCCTTTTCACCCCAGAAATTCACCAGCCCTGAACCATTAAATATCTCACTATTCCTAACTCCACCCATTCCAGAACCCTAAAATCACTTTCTAAGTCTAAACCCCACCCATTCAATACCCCTTAAAACACCTCCGCACATCCAAAGTCCACCCATCCCTGAACCCCAAAAACCCTTTTCTACATCTATACTCCACCCATTTCTAAAGCCTTTATGTCCCTCCCCACCCTAAACTCCACCCCATCCTGAACCCTAAAAACTCTTCACCACCCCGGCCTCTACACATAATTGAACCTTAAAAACCCTCATCAGCACTAACCCTTTCCCATCCATAACCCCTCAACCCTCTTACACTTTACCCATCCCTGAAACCTAAAAACAGCTCACACTAAATACTACTCATCCATATACCCTAAAATACCCTCCCCAGCCCTATACTCCAGCCAACTCTCAACCCTAGAAACCCCTTTCTATTCACAAACTTCAATTATTCCTGATCCATTAAAACCTCTCATCATCTTAAACATTACCTATCCCTGAGCCCAACATTCCCACAGTAGTCCTAAACTCCATCCAAGTGTAATGTAATTTTGCATTTTTCCTTAAAAATGATCTTTCCTTTAAAAGGTTTCCTTTAATTTTCGATTTTTTTGTATTTCCAAAAATTGTCTTTCCTTAAAATTGTTTTTCCATAATTTGGTTTCCTCCAATGTTGTTTCTCAGTTCTCCTTTCCCATTAATTCACACACATTAGAAAGATACGTTGAGTTTACATTGTGTTATGTAGATTTGTATGGCTCAGCTTATCACCTGTGAGGGTATCCAGGTGACCAGACCAATTTTTTCAAGCAGTCAAAATGAAACACTAAGTTCCCCATCAATACTAGAAATTTTACATTTAGAAGGCATGTACGGAGGATTATTAAAATATTAGCATGCAATAGAAATGCAATTAATCTAAGGGGGCATTTACTTGAGAAATTATCCCTCATAAAATGGGTGATTATCCAGGAAACAGTGGTAGCTCCTCCTCAGGAGCGGAGGAGCATCGCTCGCCTGCTGCGAGCGCAACAGGCATGTACAAATAAATAAAATGGCATTTCAATACCATTTCATTTATTTGCCACCACACCGGCTCGCGCTTTCTACGGGTGAGGGTGGGGGTAGAGGCTGAATCCTGTAAATGCAGGATGAAAGCACTGGTCTACAGTGCACATGTCAGATTGTCCGGCCATTTTGCAACTGCCAATCCGACATGCGCACTGTACACCCAGCAATCCAAAGGCTGTGAGACAGCCTGGGGATTGCTGGCACCATCCCCCAGCCTCAAAATGAGCTCAAGGTGATTCTCCTCCCACCAATCCTGGAGTTCTTTCACAGAATACAAGCAACTCCAGTATTGGTTGGAGTTGTGTTCCACAAGCAGGAAGGAAGTCCTTCCTTTTCCTGCTCATGGAAAGGAGGAGTGCTGCACCGGTCGTGCTCCAGCTCTGCATTTATGGTGAGTCGAGTGCCTTTACACCCCACCATTTTTCATTGAAGCTACCCGCCACTGCCAGGAAACTCAATCAAGCCAGTCTGTAGGTTAAACATGTGGGCTCCCATGCTGCTTCCATTTTTGTCAAGGCAATCAGTGATAAGTAAGGGATAGGGAATCATTTAGACCTGTGAGGAACACCAACGCCCAAAAATAGAAGAACCACAGCAAGAGAGAATGAACGCTGAACAAATAACAAGAAGAAATGTCAGACACTTCAAATGCTGGATGTGAAATCGCCTCTTTAATTTTCTCTGACTTCAAAGTGTGCGAATTTCCCCCAAACCCCTCCCGCTTTAGCGACACCTTCAGCAGCCCAACCTTTCAGCAAAGATAAGGGCAAGGCTTGGGCAACTCCAGTCGCATTTTTTATCAGATGCTTGTTTATATAATGTGAAATCAAGTGACCCGAAGGTGTTGGAGCGCTTTAGATGAGCACTAGTTACATTGCACAAAGTCAGATTCATATTTGGGGCATTTTTATAGAGCACGAACTCGACTGACTAAAATGTATTGAAGCGCTTTACAAAACAACCAGTTACATTGCACAAGATCAGGTTACGTTTTTTGTTTGTGGGTGCACGGAGATTGAGTGATGCAGACGACGTCTCTGTTTCTTAAATATGTCCTCTCTACCTGACAAATGGGAGCAGCATTCCTCTCTCCCAGGCTGCTGCATGCCCGCCCCACTGCCTCTTCCTGTCATCCTCCTCCTCCTCTCAGAGCTCTCATTTCAAAGCACATTCACAGCAGCTCCCCGGGGACTATGAGACATCTTTTATTATATAATGTGAATTCGAGAGACCTGAAAGTGTTGGAGTACTCTACATGTGCGCAGTGGCGGCTGGTGACATTTGCAAGTGGTAGGGCGTAAAAGTTGATGAGTGTTGTTTCGTGAGAATTTTGAAAATAAGTGGGAAAACAGTGCATTTTAAAGTACATTTGATGAAGCAAGATGGTTTATAAAGCAATTGTGACAGTGTAGACTTGGAATATTGAAACATTAAAAATACTCCATACGTACAGAATTAAAATTTCTTAATTACTGATCGCAATGGCAGGTTACAAACAACATTACAGCAACAACAGAATATTTAAGACATCGGCGACAGCAAGTGCGAATAATAACAAACTTTAGGAGTACAAGAGAGCCAAATAAATAACGAGAGGCAGTTCTGCTAAGGAGGGTGCACTTAGTGACACGTAATGATGGTGACAGCGGAGACTTGCTGTGGTGATAGAGTGATTATGCCTCTGTAGTATATTGATTCACTGCGTGAATCTGTAAATATCGTAACACAGAGGATCTCTGTGTTAACGTAGGCCATGCAGTCTAAATTAGGGGCACAGAGTCGCTGTTTTAACTGGGGGTGCCTCGTCAACCACAGCAGAGGACCGTAGATTCCCACACATTTTTAAAAGGATTAAGGAATTAATGGAAACAAGGCGCTTAGTAGGTCGGGCTGGGGAGGGGGTGCCTGAATATTTCATTTTTAAACACAAGCGAGTCGACACGGAAAAGCTCAGGGCTAATGACCAGCCTCGCAATAGCTGCTGGAACTACGCACTGATAGGTTTGCTCCTGAAGCGTTATGTTCGTCAGTGAGATTATATCGTTCATAGGGCCTAACAACCCCTCACTTATATCACAACATTACTTTTCTCGACACTATCTGGGCCTGAATTTGAAACCACCTAATTAGTTTCTCTGCTCCTCGTCCGCATAGCGCGATATGATTTCATGGGATGGCATAATTGATCCGTCTGTATTCTCGTTCTTAGTGTCTCCCTGTGCAGTGCGAGTCACGTGCATTCTCGCGTTCCATATCCCATAATGCCTGCTGCATGCCTGGCATTACACAGTGATGTGACATTACCCTTCATAGGCCACGAGTGTTCCATAATATGTGGCATTCGGTCATAAAAATAGCAAGTAACTGACATTCATATGAGCAATGGGAAGTGAAAGTAAAAATAAATATTTCCTGTAATCCAACCAAATCTGAAGTGTATCACATTAATAGGCAGTCGCGGGCGGGTGGGTGGGTTCGCACGAGGGAGGGGTAATCTATATAAAATAAAAACTTACTATCTTCAGTCTGTTCCGCAACTGCATCACGCGCCGCCCCCGCCTCATCAGGCACGGGGAGATCAAGTAATTTTCCGAGGAAGAATCACAAATTGTTTGAGCCTCCCGCCAAGCCGGCATTACGGGGGGAGAGGGTGGAAAGGGATAAGTTGTTCCGCGGAGGGGATGGGGGAGGCATGAGGGGTTTAAGGGAAAAAAAGATATAAATTAAAGTAAACTTACCAGAGACTCCTGACTCCCGCCGTCCTGGTTTTTGAATTCCTGCAGGGCACCTCAAGTTACATCATCAGGAAGGCTGCAGGCAGCCTCCCTCCCCCCGCAGCGTTGATTGGTCCGGCCGCTGCCCCACCAGCGTCATTTCTCTCTGTATGCTGCAGCATACAGAGAGAACAGGGAGAGTGGTCGGTGTTTCACGAGGGCAGGGGGGAGAGGCTTGCCCACTGTTGTTAATACTGTCTGTTTGGGCAGCCTGAGGCCGCCCAAACAGACAGTATTAACAACAGTGGGCAAGCCACTCCCCCCTGCACTCGCGAAACACCGCCCATTCTCAACCAGGAACTTCTGCTTTCTCGCCGTGCAAGAAGGCAGAAACAAATTGTAGTTATTACCATTTGTTTCTGCCTTCTCGCACTGCGAGAAAGCAGGGGGGCGGAGCCAAAACGCCCATATAGTGGAGCCGCCACTGCATGTGCGCTAGTTACATTACACAACATCAAATTAATTTTGGGGGGCATTTTTATAGTGAGCAAACTCGACTGACCAGAAGGCAGTGGAGCGCTTTACAAAAGCGCCAGTTACATCACACAAGGTCAGGTTACTTTTTTTGTTTTTAGGAGCACGGAGATTAGGTGATGCCAGCGCAATCCCTGTTTATTCAATATTTCTCCTCTACCTGACAAATGGGAGTATTTTGTTGTTGTTGCTAAGTCCAGTGCTCCTATAGCCAGGGGGCCGGGACTGAGGGTGCGGCCAGTGGCTTGCTGGTAAACGGATGGTACAAGCAGTGTTTTCAATGGAAAACTTTGGAGAAGGGCGTCTGATGAACAGAGGCCTGAGGAAGGAGGGATGTGACTTCCCCGCCATTGGAAAGTACTTTGCTGCTCTTTTTTCATAAGCTGTTCAATAGTCTAGCGATGCAGTTGCGCACAGAATGGCATAGTGCTGTTGACTTGCATCGAGGCACTAGTCTTTCTGTCTGTGTATTAAAAAGTCTTGGAATGTGTCAATAAATGTTTCCTGATTAAATCATGTATTCCTGAATCACACTGCATGACCCAGTGTGTAGTAATTGTATAACTCTTCAATCCCTGACAGCACCCTTGATAATGTGCTGCATGGCTAAACACTTATAAGGTTCAAAAGGTGACAAATACTGGCTATGCCAATGCTTGTTTAATTGTGTGAGCCAGGCGAGACATGTAAAGCTGACTCTCGATTAGACCTACATATCAACAAGAAACCAAATGACTGAACTGTGTTGAGGCTGCAGTTGTGGGGAAAAGAGATATTGTAGTTGCAAAGAGTGTGGTGCCTTGGTGGCCAATGTCAAAATTTTGGAACAGGAAAATGATAAAAGAAACATTGTGCATACTAATATCAGAAAACCTAGAAAATAGATCCATGAGATGCTTTGAAAACTTTGGTGTAGTTGAAAGGTAATACACAGCACCGATTGTTCGGATTCTAGCCTTGAAAAACGTTGCAAAGAGTGCAGATATATAGCTGGTGCTCAGGGAAAGAGTGTGCAAAGCGTCTGTATTTGTCATATTTCGCACATATTTTGTTTAAATCCTTATTTTCTTCCCCTCTTGATTGCTTCTTGTGTGCACTCTTTTTCAAATCTGTAGCATTCCTTTCTGTCGCTGTGTTTTGTATGTAATTATAATTATTATGCTCTCAAGGCTGTCAGAAAATGCACTGCAAATTGAACATACCTGAATAAGATCAAAAGGTACCTGATGTACATCACTTGGCGAAATGTCTTAGCTAAAGACGCAATCAATGGCACTTTCGTTTCCCATTTGCCAGCCCTTCCCTGGAAGGGGCCTTTTTAAAGCAAAGACATTAGTGCAATGCATGTAAACAATGTCACAATCTTGAAAAAGGTTTCTGTGGTTTTCCTTTGTAGACTTTTTATGTGAGAGAACTATTAACAGCTAAGTGCACAGTGACCCGCTAGCACCAGACATGCTACTAAAATGTCTGGACTTTAAAGGACACCATGTTCTATATAGTGCTGCAAGCCCTGTAAATATTGGGTTTGGAACCCATGTCTATTTACCGCTCTTGAAGTCAACTAAAATCACAGAACACATCGGCTGTGTTAACTCTAAGAGTGTTTTCGGCTCATGATAGTTTGAAAAGTGGTGCGTTAATTCAAGAAATTAAATATATAAAATGTTTTTTTTTCTTTTTTTACAAATTAAGCATTGGGAAGAAATATGAGATTGAATAAAGGTTTAAGACAATGGAGAGGTGCTTAGCATGTACGAAGGTTTTTTCAGGTTGCAAAAGGCGCGATTCTGCAATCGGGCCGTTTGTGACCGGAAAAAGGCATTTTCCTATGTACCAAACCCATTTTGCGATTCAGTAACCTATTACCAAGTAGCAAAATGAGTTCGCGATACGGTATTAGGAAGGGGTGTGTTAAGATTGTCCCTTCCTAATAGAGACTCACAGTGGTGTGTATGAATGTTTTGCGACTGAATTGCGGTCGCAAAACATTCTTGTTTTACCGCCAACTTGAAATTGGTGGTAACCCAATCGCAATGTGAATGCAGGTGAAAACAATTTTAAGAGCAGGCAATGGTCCCACGTTTCATTTTTCTTTTTGAAACGCGTCCCGTTTTCCTTTCAGGAGAACAGGCTGCATTTAAAAAAAAAAAAAGTTGCTTTATTTAAAAGCAAACAAATACATGTTGGTCTGCTGTCCCTTGCAGGTCACCATTCCTGTGTTTTCATCGATTCCCAATGGGTCGCAAATTGTTACCTAGCTCATGAATATTTATGAGGGAACTCAATTGCGACCCCATTAGGAATCGCTATATGTGTCAAAGACAGATTAGTACATAGGTGGTTACGATTTCCTAAAAGCGAATTGCAAAAATCTGCTGGTAGGAAGTCGCAAATGGAAATGCTAGTACATGTGCCGCTTATTACTGGATGGAAAGGCTATCAGAGTGGAGCATCTTTCAGAATAGAGCAGTGTTACAACAGTGGAAGAGACAGCTCTTTGGTTGGACGTCAGCCCTTCAAGGAACACAAACATCTGGTAATTACTAGAAGACAATAAACCACAGAGTGTAAAATGACCCCAAACATAGATGCCTGATCTTATTCCCTGAACAAGCAAGAATTTTTGCAAATGATCTGAGCATAACAGGAAGGACTGGACAAAAGTAATAAATGACCAAAGATTTAAAAAATGTATCGACCCCAGTTATATGATTCCTTACAAATGTGGTCCTTTGTTGGCAACCCTGCAAACATTGATATGTCCATCTGAAGCAATGAGTCTAGGGACCAAGTAATTGGAGAAAATGTGCTAAAGAAAAAACATGACATATGTATTAAAACCCCTTCACTGGTTTCTCCCTGTTACAGTTTCCAGCTACAAGACAAATAGAGCAAAATCTCAGCTTCAAATTACCTGGCTCAAGACTTGCAGCAAACTTGGCAAGTATCCTGCACTTTTTTATGTCACATTATTATTCCTACACCTCTTAGGAAAAATCATTTGTTCACTTTGCACAGATCGTATTGGACCCCTGAAAAATTGTCCAAAATGAATGCCCAGGTGACCAAAAGATGTCCAAAATGTGGCGAGGGGGAAGCCAAGGACATCCACATGTTTCACTCATGTCATCACCTAGATATATTCTGGAGTGAAGTTGGTAAGATCATTGACGGTAGCTTAAACACGACAATTAAGGTAAGAGCCTTCAATGTTATTTTTGGCATCTTGGATATTAATGAGTCTATCACGATTTAAACAAAAAATCTGAAATATCTTTTGTTTACACTTATCCTGATTGCCAGATGAAAGATTTGTATAAATTGGATTCTTCCCTCTCCTCCGAAGGTTGAGGACTGGATCCGTTCAGTAGAAAAATTTAGAAATTTGGATAAGATCAGAGGGAGTTCCAAGCGCACAAAGCACTGGGAGTTATGGGATACATATAGGCGGTAGGTCAGGAAGGGGTGTCCAATGATTTAACCAACGCGATCACGTTGCTTAAGGAGTTCTAACGGGGCTGGAATCAGAGGTACGTAACTCATGCAAAATTTGGCAATGGTTGGTATCAAGCCAAGGTTCGAACCTCATCTCCGAGGGCGTCTAATGAGAGGTGACCCTGTAGCTGTACGAAAAGATCGCAAAAATGAGGACAAAAAACAAAAAAAACCTTTCAGCTTCAAATTGTTCTTTCAAACCCAACCAACATCGATTGTAAGAAGTTGTTAAGTTAAACACATTTTGTCAGGATGACAATACATACACACCTCACAACACCACATTCCAGGCTGATCGTGAAAAACACAGGCACTGAGAGGGTCCCGCTCAGAATAAAGCTTTGTATATCAATGAGGCAACGAGACTTAGGGACATTTTGGGGGCACATGAGTTTTTGCAAGGCACCCCGTCAATTTATTATAACCCTCTCCTGAAGGTTTTGCATACGTCCAGGGATGAGGGTGGAAAAGTCGGGATTTGTTCTAGAATTAGAATAGCATTTTCTAAAATCCCGTCCCAGGTCGACTAGACCTTTTTACCTGTCATAGAGTGTAGAAGGCAATCTATTTAAACAGAGTAGTATCAATTCGAACAACCCCCATTGCTTACCCCAAAGAACCACTGACATAAAGTTGAGTTTGAAGATTTATTATAAAGCCAAAAACAGTTGTGTATAAAAACACCTCAGTAAGAGATTCAAACGATAGACAGGCACTAATACAAACATAATCCTACGAAAAAGTCTTAATCGACTAAGAAACAATACCAATATTAATTCCAAAACCATCAGGCTAACAAGAATTGCTATAACCTGTGTTTTGGTAGGCATCGGAAAAGGAAAGAATAAATCCAGATTAATCTGTCCCTACACTATACTAAGTGACATCCCTACTTAACAAAGTTCCCTCCTATCAAAGGTATCAGCCGTGGTGACTTCCAAAGAAGCACACCACTTGTTCGGATTTAGCCTAAGAACCCATCTTGCATAGCAAAGCTCTCTGCCTGACCAACCTCTTTCTTCGCCCTCATGCGCATCTACTCTGCCCTCCTTCGGGGTGCTGTCCCTAATACAAAACCCCACAATATGGACGACACGCCATAAGGTACGCCCCTCTCAAAGGTATTACCTTTCAGAAAATTCCATTACAACATCTTCATCCTTGTTCGTTGAAAAACGTCCTTGGGTCCCAGAGTCTTCTTCTCTTGAAGTTGCTTCCCTAAATTCCACAGCCACTCCTCCATGTCTGGGACTACCATCCTAACGGTCATACACAATGGGCCCTCTTTCTACAATCTCTAGTTAACCTTGCACCTGCAAAAGGACGCACATAAATTGGTTCACAGTTCCATGCTACTTGCAATTAATTTTCTAAAGCAACCTTCTAGGAAAGACATTTCCATGATTTAATGTCGAGTGAACCATTCCCAGTCCGGCCTACACAATCTTTCTCCCCACCTGGGCCTCTGCACGTTTTCGGGGTATCACATCTTAACATGAGCAAATACATTTTCGTTCATTAGACCTTCATCATTATAACAAAAGAATACATTTTCTAACTTAAACACTTCTATGTCGTTATATGAATACAATAATGAATTTCTAAATAAGCATTTAAATACATTAATGACTTATTGAGCATCCCATAATAGAATTAGTATTTCACTGCAACAATATTTCTAGATTAATGTGGCATTAGTACTTTCAAAACACTTTACGTTACAGCTATGTAAATTCTGGCACATTATTTCATAGCCCTACATCACATTTAAACATGATTACAATCCTTTATATATGCGGGTGCTGATTACTCAAGAATATGGTGCACCCCTACAATTTCTAACTCAGTTTTGCGCTCTCTCAAGGGCATTGGCAACTAAGCACTGATCTCCAGTCCCTTTTTCTTCAACTTATCTTAAATAATGTTCTTGCAGAGATTTCTGCATAGAGTGGAGATAAAGTTTACCTAGTGAAACATGCAACTGATTTGGGGATCAAGGGCATTAGACATTGTAGGATTAATATAGCCATTCTCTGCAGCCTTTATTTCCTCTTGTGACTTTTTGAATGTGACTATAAGGGTCCACAGACCTACAAAGGCCATCAAATTGAAGAATGCGGCTAGCTAGTTGCAGACTTTGCAAATCTCACCTGTCAAAATGTATTTCATGTACTGCTGTGGTAGATGCTAGATACCATTTTAGAACGTTCCTCTTGATTTTGCAATCCAAAAAAATAGAAAAATGGTCTGTCTATCTAGCATGCAGATTTTGGGCAGATTTGTATAGGGGAAAAAAGTTGGGGGAGGGGTGAAAAAAGAAGTCGTTTTCCATTTAATCTACCATAGGAAAATTGCATCTGCCTACATCCAGAGTGAATGAACAATTTACACCAAAGTGGGAAATGAGGCACCTAGGGATCTGATTGGCAGGCAGGAGAGAAAAATTGCTCTTGAGACAACCATTACAGGACGTAGGCAACAGTCCTCGTTTCCTGAACTTTCAATAAAAAGTGCCTATAGATGGGGTTGTGTAGGCACACACTGACCAACAGGCCACAATGCGGTGCCCTCAGACATAAACATTTGTCTTAAAAAAAAGGCAAAAATTTGCAGGATTCAGGAGTTTGATTTCTGACTCACAAATCCCCTATTCCTAAAAAGGCAATCAAGGACTGTGGTACCTGTCTCAGCACCACGGTCCTGTTCGCAACTTTGAGTGTTGGGATACATGAGTCAAAAATCGGACCAGCAGGTCCAAAGCAATCTTCAGAGTGTGGCCCTTGCATTGGATTTGTGAACCATATTTAGAATTCGCAAATCCACAAAAAAATATTTTTAGGAAAGCCTAGCGAATGGCCAATCACTAGATGTCAACCCTTGTACACGCCAAAGGCGATGTGCTGCGTGGTTAACAATATGCCGTGGGCTAGGTGCAGGTCCTGTTGCTAGCCCCCACTGCGAAAAGCCAGCAGTAATGTGCAGCAACTGTTGGGCCTACACCACTGGCCCACTCAAGGGGAGGCCCTGCCGGAACCCTCAGGAGTGGAAAATGAGTACATCATAAGAAATAAAACAATAACATGTGCTGAAAAAAACTGTGAACTCCAGGCCTTGACGAATGTGTGACTACAGTAAAGGCTCACCCCTATCCAGACCATGAAGCATTGGACGTTTCCAAATTGGGAAGCTCACTTTGAACAAGGTATGACAGGTATGAGAGAGTCCTTTTCTGCATGAGTTATGCACACTAGCTAGGCAGAGAGTTGCACAGTCCTGACGAAGACGTCGACCAGTACTTTATTTACAGTGGCGGCCGCGTGGGTGTGTGCAGCTTGCCGAACTCTTTGCCGCTCCATCGTGTTTTAGTGACTCAGTGCGGCGCCTGCTTAATGGGTGTCGCATTATAACTTTTAAATGTGCTCCGTTCCCCTCCCCTCCCCTCCCCTCCCTCCCCTGCTGCACGGATACCCACGAAGGGGCGCTGTCTTAAATAAAGAAATCTGCTTGTTTTGTTTAGAAAGGGATGTTGGCCACTATTAACCCCTTACCTGCGGTCAGAATTCCGCTCCTGTGCGGCACATTTCAATCGCGGGTGTGGTTGTGACGGCTCCCGGCCGTCATCAGCACACGATGTGCCATGACGAACGTCACCTGCATGCAAGGGGTTAAAGTGAAACCGCGACATGGGGAGCTCTTACAAAAACAAAGCATTTGTTTGTCAACTTGACAAACAGATACATTTTTTATAAAAGCGCCCCATACATCGCTTTCACTTTAATGGCGGCCGCGCCCCTTTCTTTGGACAAGCAGGATCCAAAATAAGGGGCGCAGCCGCCATTGACGTGAAAGCGCGGCATGGGGCACTTTTCCAAAACTAGCATTTGCAATGCAGTCTCACATTTGCGAGAGTTTAAGCTATTGGGATTTTCAATGCCAATAGCTGAAACTCTCGTAAATGCGAGACGTATTGCCTTGCAAATGCTTGTTTATTACATCAGGAGTACCCTGAAATAAAAGGAACCTCTTAGGTATTACCTTAGACACTTTTTACATTACATCTTGACCCCTATATTGTCCTATATAATTTAATATCTAAGAACTCTCTTTACTGTTGAGTCCACTGAAGTGGCACTGTCCTACTTCAGTGGGGGGTGGGGGAGCGGGGTGGCACCTACGATGAAGCATGCCACGAGACCCCTCACATATCTTCTTAGATGTAGAACACTTTTAGGCAGTGCTTGAAATGGAAAAATAGAAGTGCAGGTACTCTGTACCAGAGTTCCTGCTTGTTTCTGAGAAATGCTGATAGTCTCAAATTAAAAGTATTACCTCTCTCTTAAGAAGTGTAGGTAATCTCCTTCTCAAAATAAAAAAGTGCCGGAACTCAGTACCGGCCCAATTAAAGCACTGCTTTTAGGGACCTATGGGTGAGCTTCTACGCTGTTTAAATACATACTCCATCATCTTTGTGTGAAGTATAGGTTTATATAGGAGGATTTATTTGGGTTTTCCTCTGTCTCTCCTTTGGCACTAAGAAAGGATATGGCCCCACGAAAGTAACTTCAGTCATTTTCATCGCCTCAGTTGATTTTAATATTTTTTAGTACATATGAAATGTCTCTACATAGACCGAACATGACTAACTTTAGTGCCTTGTGTCCAAATGTGCATCTTTGCGTACACATTGGATGAATGGCTTAGATCAGAATGACACATCTTAAATCAGTTTAATCTGTAGGTCACCGAATCGCACAGCTGACATGTAATGCTGGACAGAAACCGCTCTATAAATTCACGACACAAAATCACATGAAGAAGTAACCTGTTCAGCTCCAGGAGCAAACACATTGTCCGAACGATTTAACTAAGTGCCTGAAACGTGTTGATTGCATATGTACGATGCTGTCGGCTTCGTGTTGTACGTGTAATGCTGCAGACATAATTTCATTTCATGGTGAAACACGGTTGCGCATGTGCTCTCTGTCGCCTCAGAGTTAATTCCATCAGCAGCCTGGGTCACCGGCCTCAGTTTATTCAATAGCTCGAACAGCATCAGGAAAAGCAAGCAGGCGGCATATGGCAGTCAGACAATGGAGGGGACACACATCGGTGGCAATGTATTCAGGGGTCATTTGTCTTCCTGCTGTGACAGTGTTCTTCAATGAAGGAGCAGGCTTGTGGGGTCGATATTAGGGAAGCAGGCAGTCGCTCCCATTCCATCGCCTTCTGGCTTTGAGCTTAGCGTTGGGAGTGTCTGGGAGATGAAAGGCAGCTCCATGCATCTCAGATAGAATGCCACTCGGTGGACCATTCTTTCTACCTTTTAAAAACATATAGCTTAATAGGCCTTGGCCTAAGTGTTGTTTGCCAGCCTGTATTGGTCTATTTACTGGAAAGTTATACAGTGCAAAAGTACAAACTACCCTCAGAAATATAGAACTGGATATTGTAGTGGAGAAAAGGCACTTCATATAGTAGAAAATATGGCAACAATGCAACGCATTCTGCTATTGTCGCATTTAGTTACACAATGTAAAGCACGCCACAAGCCCCTGGGCCTGGTTTGCACTATAGGAAACTTCAAAACAATTCTATAATACATAGCTAGAACCATTGTGCACGCATGCATGTAGGTCCAGATTTACTTAGATTTTGAGTATGATTGCGTCACTTTGGTGGCGCAGCCCTGACGCAAATTATATTTTCGAGAAAAGAGAACAAGGGAGACCCTACTCACGACGGAACCAGGGTGTTTATCCAAAGAACAGTGGTTCCTGTGGCATAATTACTTGTACAATTTATACTTAGTACAACAGCTAAATAGCACTTTAATTTATCAGAGAGGGGTTGGCAAAGAAAAAAGCACACTCATACCAATTTATAGAAATTGCTTTTGTATTTCAAGTAAGACAGATAGTACTGTAATCATATCAGCGACATATATCCAACATAAAAAAGTGCAATGTGTCCCCAGTGATATTGTGAGCGAAAAACACAAAACATACAACAGTAAGTGGTCTGTACAATTTTCAGCTATAGATATTTACAAAAAAAGGAAAATGACCCGTTGGATGAGGGTCTCGTCAAGACTAAACAGTGAGGGGATGTCCCTCACTGTTTAGTCCTGACGAGACCCTCATCCTCTATGATTGCAGATAGTCACTGATTATAAATTGACTCTAGTATCGCGTTTGGTCATTTTCCTTTTTTTGTAAATATCTATAGCTGAAAATTGTACAGACCACTTACTGTTGTATGTTTTGTGTTTTTCGCTCACAATATCACTGGGGACACATTGCACTTTTTCATGTTGGATATATGTCGCTGATATGATTACAGTACTATCTGCCTTACTTGAAATACAAAAGCAATTTCTATAAATTGGTATGAGTGTGCTTTTTTCTTTGCCAACCCCTCTCTGATAAATTAAAGTGCAAATTATATTTTGGCATGTACTAAGCCATCCAAAGTCAACTTGCGTTGCTTTGCAATGTTTAGTAAATACAAAGTAACACTGGGTTACTTTGTGTTGGGTAGTGCTCCATGGGTTATACCCATGTATTTTGACACAAACCCAGATTAACATATACTTGTAAACCTGGATTTGGGCCAAAATAAAGTGCCTACCTGTCAGAGGCGAAACGAGGAGAAATATCTTCATTTTTCCTTGTTACTTCCTCTTTCCATGAGCTCCGCATTCTGTGTTGTGTTACATGAAAGAAAAGTAAATGTGGCATTTAGTTTTATGCAGTAGGCGCGACTGAAATTGTGTCTGTAGAGATCTAAGAAATAGAGGCAATTGTGTACTGAGTTTAGTGCAACGGAACAATACTTGGAAATCGGTGTTGCGTTACATGATTAGCAAAAGAACACACAACGCCATACTTACTTTATGTCTATATGTCTTACACTGGTGTTTTTGGCTGCGCTCAAACAGAAAATGCCATCTTAACTTGACGCTAAATACACCTATACTGTGGTGCAAATGTGAGTTAGTGGTGTTTTAACTGAGCTTGGTACTGAGGTACACCCTTAAGTTCAAATCTCTGGGTGCAGTCACCCCATGTGTACTTTCACAGAAATGACACGTATGACGCATAGTAAAATCACATTTTCCTTTTTGTCTGTTGTTATCACCTGTTTACACTTGACGCTGAGATTCTATGCAAGGGAAAGTCTTGTTGCTTTTTATGGCCTTAGTAGACCTGACTTTGCTTGAAATGCTAGTGTTATTTGAGTAATTACCATCCCGTTTCGCTCATTTTACATGAAGTATTGTAGTTTGGTCATTGAGCACTGTAATCACATCAACCTTCAGCACAAAAAACATTTGGGGGCAGATTTACAAGCCCCTTGCGACACTTTTACGCCGCAGTTGCGTCACTTTTGTGATGCAACGGCGGCATGAACTATGCGCCCCCTTGCGACTTATTTACAACGTGACACATCTAGGCTGGTGCGTCACGTTGTAAAGCCCTGCGCCAAATGAAACCTGCGGCAGGTTTCATGTGGGCGTTCTGTCGCAGGGTGGGCGTTCCCTCGCAGGAAAGCCCCGTAAAACTGACGCAGTGAAATCTTACGGAGTCAGTTTTACATTGCTGCTGTCTCAAATCCTTACGCCTGCTTGAAATAGGCGTAAGGAGTGACGCACCACGTTAAATATGAGCGGCCCCTGTGCATTGCAGGAGTTGCATCGTGCTTGCGACGCGACTCCAGCAATGCGCCGCCCGTACGCCACAAGATGCGTCACGCATCTGCCCCTCCTTGCACTATGGTGCGCTGCATTGGAAATGCAACGCATCCGTGGTGGCGCAAGGGGGGATTATGTGAAGCATCTGTTCTGGCGCATCCCTGCAAATTTGCAGAATGCGCCAGAAGTTGTAAATCTGCCCCCTGGTGCACAAAAGCTGATCAGTGCCCCCGTCTGTGCCATTTTGTATCACGTTCTGCTGCTTACCACTACTGGGGTGCCTCTGCTAATGAAAATTGGATCACTGGAATGTTGAGAGCTCCACTGAAGGCAAAGGATTGGCTCAGGGCCAAAAATTGCTGGTATAGGCCTTCTGTTCCAACATTCCAGTGTTTGGCATTCTGTTTTGCCCTTTTTAATTAAGCGAATTCTACCCTCAGTCAGGTAGGCAGATTATCGGGTTCCGAATGCAGTGGTTAGTGAGGGTGTGGATTTGTAGTTTAACACACCACAATGCGAAAGTCAGACAAGTCATCCTCCTGGATCTCAATGCAGCATTTAACATAGTCGCTCATTCCACATTGCTAGTCACACTATCATTTCTTACTTTCATTAGTAGAGCATTCAACTAACCCTCTTTGTGTCTCTGTGCTGGCTTTTTTTCCATCTCCTGATGTTCTTTGCTCTTTCTGCCCACCCCTGTTCCAGGGAGCATCCCACAAAATGCATCCCTATGCCACCTTCTCTTGCTACATAACCTCACTTGACAAGCTCGTCTCCTAGTTCAGCTTCTGTCAGTACTTTACTGATGTCACAAAGATTCTCTTCCCATCCTTTATCTCACACCTTCCCTCTAGAATCTCTGACTGCCTAGTATCTGATACTGAATGCCTTCCAAGTCCTTCATGCTATCTCCTCAAACACAGAAAACAATGCTTTCCCATAATCCTCTGCCCCGCAACAGAGTTTGCTTAAATTCTCTCACCCTCTCGCTTCATGAGGAATATCGAAGTTCATTTCAACTTCAGTATGAAACCGTCGTTCTTCTTCATATCCACTACCACTGCCACCAGATGTCAACTAGACATTCTAAACAAGTTCCCACCGATTTCCTTCCACACTACAAAATCCATGATCAGCGCCCTGGTCAGGAGGAAACTTGTATGTTGGATGATGCAATACTGTGCTTCCCTCTTTATGGCTTCCAGACAGGACAATTGTTGCTTCCAGATACCCTTCAACCCCGCAGGAACACTTCCACCTCCCCTGATCGCCATACGGTCAACTGGCTTCCACCCCCTTTAAACACCTCATCCTCTTCATTAATGTGGTACTTCACATGGCTCTTCACATTCCTACCTGTGTTTGAATCTAACTCTATGAAACTCTACTAACCTTTTCCTTCCATGCCCAGCCCATCCTGTGCTTCATTTGGGTTCAGGTCTTTCAACCTATAAGCAAATTTCCCCTAGAGCTGCAGGCGCATGAACTTTGAGACAAATCCTTCTTTCCTGTTTTTAGACCCTGTCTCAAGGCTCTATAGGTCAGCTAGCCAATGAAGGTGTATGCCAGTTTAGTCAGGCCTGTCTATGGTGTCAAGACATTTCAGAGTTAAACCCAGCATCCTGAGTATGATTGACTCCCTCCTTTGCAAAATGAACTTTCAGACCAAAAACAGAGCATGCTGCTAAACGATGGATTATGGGCAATGATGTTAAACATGGACATAAACCAAGTTAGACCTGGGTGTTTTTCCTTCAGTTTCTTCTGTTGACATTACACAGCTTTAATTGGGCACCTAGAGCAGGTTATAGCTGCAATCGTTTATTTGACTACAGGAGACAGTCAATTTTGTATGTTGCTTCCCAGAGTATCTAACTGCACGACGCACTTTAGTAAAACCTATGTTTTTGAGAAATGGGCCCCATAACTGCATTGAGGCACTCACATTTTGTATGACTACTGCAGCCCCCATGTACTTGGCACTCTTAGGGAAATGTGTCAATACATTTCTTATTGTCATCAGGACACAAGGGTGCAAAACACTTTATTCATAAACTTGGCTGCTGGACAGTCATTTTTCTAGGGTTTTAACTAATCTGGATTTTATAATTTATGCTAATAGGTATAATATTGATTTACACCACCTTTTGGTTTCTCGTTTAAATGCATTTATACTGATTCTATTTTGATACCTTGTTTTTATTGTGAATGTAGTTGAACAAGTTTTAAATAATTGACACAAATAATGTGTAATATCTGCATAAATTGCTGCACAGGCTCACATACAACCCTCGTTTTCTTTATTTTTCCACGAAACCTTTCAATTTCCCACAAGCTCATACACAACCTAACCACTACGAGCAGCATTTGAGGTAGAAATTCTTCACTGCACCTAAATGTGAAGACATTTTAGACCACCAACCTTACTTGGTAGGACTCGGTGCTGCCAACTTACAAGTATTAGGGGAAAGGTGTATATATGTTTTACTGGTCAAGGCTTTGTTCGATTTAGGGATCGAGACATGCATGTTCTTAGAGAATGAAGGCTCAGTCCCCTGGACTTTATGGGCAGCAGGTTATGGTGGCACATTGATCCCGAACTGCAACAAAAGTACAGGTAAGCTTGGGAGGGAAAGCATTCCTCTGAGCTGCTAGCCAGGGGCGCAGTGTTGCAGAGATTCAGCTCAGGAACAGAACTATGCTTGGGACAATAGAACATTAGTAGATAGGGCATGAGTCACCATAGAATCTCAGAATCATGAGCCCAAGTCTGGCTAGCTATAGTGTCTCACTTGCCCTCCTACTCATACCCAGAGAGACAAGTGAATTGACACCCCAGAACACAACACTCTTGACCCTCTCAGGGATCGTGGTGACAGGACACCCCCTTTCGCTCACACACTCGTACTCATCCATAATAAGAAATGAAAGAGACACAAAGGAAATTTGGAATGTTTATTTAAACTATTGTGCTCTAGAATGCAGTATACGTGCCACAATCGGAAAACAACTGCCTAGAAAAAATACAATCAGCATTGTCAATAGAAAGTATATTATGAAAAGCCCTGTCATATTACAAGACAATATAGCCTAGCCCCCCCCCCCCACCCCCTCTCCTTCTACAGAAGCGAACTGATAATACAGCAAAGATCTCTGGGTTTAGCAAGAAACTCTGTATCTTAACATACACAGATGTAAGTCCTACATCTCAGCTACAGCTGTGATCTTCGCTCTGGAAATATCTGTCTCTCTCTCTGTGTTACGCTGCTGTGCATACCTATATGACAAGGTTTACAGGTTCATAAACAACAGCTGCATTTCTGTGTTGTGTCTGGGTGTGAGTGCCTGACCTGAACAAAATAACAAGTCAAGTCAAGTCAAGTCAAAGAATTTATATAGCGCACTACATACCCATAGGGTCTCAAGGCGCTTAGGGAGGGGAGGAGGATTACTTGTCAAATATCCACGTTTTAAGTTGCTTTCTGAATGCTAGGTGGTTCTGGGTAAGGCGAAGGTAAGTGGGGAGTGAGTTCCATGTTTTAGCTGCCAGGTATGAGAAGGATCTTCCTCCCATGGTGGTCTTGTTGATGCGGGGTACAGTGGCGAGGGCTTGGCTGGAGGACCGTAGTTGGCGGGGGGGGTGTAGAAGGACAGTCGTGAGTTGAGGCATTCTGGTCCGATGTCGTAGAGTGATTTGTGTGCGTGGGTTAGCAGTCGGAAAGTGATCCTCTTATTGACGGGTAGCCAGTGGAGGTCTTTCAGGTGTCCAGAGATGTGTTCGTTACGCGGGATGTCTAATATGATCCTGGCTGAGGCGTTTTGGATTCGTTGGAGTTTCTTCTGGATTTTAGCGGTAGTACCTGCGTAGAGGGTGTTTCCGTAGTCCAGTCGGCTCGTGACCAGAGCATGGGTGACTGTTTTTCTGGTTTCGGTGGGGATCCAGCGAAATGTTTTTTTGAGCATGCGAAGAATGTTGAAGCAGGATGAGGATACGGCGCTGACTTGTCTGTTCATTGAAAGTGAGGAATCCAGGATAACGCCTAGGTTCCGTGCGTGGTCTGTCGGGATGGGTGCTTTTCCGAGGGCGTCTGGCCACCAAGAGTCGTCCCATGCAGAGGGGGATGTACCTAAGATGAGGACTTCTGTTTTATCTGAGTTCAGTTTCAGACGGCTGTGTTTCATCCATTCGGCAACTTCTTTCATTCCTTCGTGTAGGTTTGTTTTGGCGGTGCTGGGGTCATTGGTGAGAGAAAGGATCAGTTGAGTGTCATCCGCGTAGGAGATGATGTTGAGATTGTGTTGGCGAGCGATGGCCGCAAGGGGGCTCATGTATACGTTGAAGAGGGTGGGACTGAGTGAGGATCCTTGTGGTACGCCACAGATGACTTCAGTGGCCTCGGACTTGAATGGTGGAAGGCGGACTCTCTGGGTTCTTCCGGTGAGGAACGAGGTGATCCATTCAAGTGCTTTTCCTTGTATTCCGATGTTTCTGAGGCGTTGTAAAAGGGTGCTGTGGCAGACTGTGTCGAAGGCTGCAGAGAGGTCGAGGAGGATGAGGGCGACTGTGTCTCCATTGTCCAGTAGAGTTCGAATGTCGTCTGTTGCTGCGATGAGGGCGGTCTCAGTGCTGTGTTTTGCTCGGAAGCCAGATTGTGAGGAGTCGAGGGATTTGTTGGCTTCGAGGAAAGCGGCGAGTTGGTTGTTGACAGCTTTCTCGATGACTTTGGCCGGGAAAGGAAGGAGCGATATGGGGCGGTAATTTTTGAGTTCGGTGGGGTCCGCTGTGGGTTTTTTCAGAAGGGCGGTGAGTTCAGCGTGTTTCCAGCTTTCCGGGAAGGTGGCGGAGTTGAAGGAGCAGTTGATGACGTCTCGGAGGTGCGGTGCTATGACGGAGTCTGCTTTGTTGAAGATGTGGTGAGGACATGGGTCTGTGGGGGATCCTGAGTGGATGGAGTTCATCAGGCGGATGGTGTCCTCAGTGGAGATTGGGTTCCAGTCGTTGAGGGTGTTCAAGGGGGGAGAATGTTCAGCATATGGTTGGGTGGGTTGATCTCCGGGTTGGTTGTCGAAGCTGTTGTGGATGTCTGCAATTTTGTTGTGGAAGAATAAAGCCAGGGAGTTGCAGAGTGTTTGAGAGGGGGTGATGTCGTTGGAGTTGGCCGAGGGGTTGGTAAATTCCTTGACGATGTTGAAAAGTTCATTGCTGTTGTGGGCGTTGTTGTCTAGTCGATCCTTGAATGCTGTTTTCTTGGCCTTTCGGATAAGTTGGTGGTGTGTGCGGGTGGCGTTTTTGAAGGCGTCCTTGGTGCTAGTGGTTGGGTCTTTTTTCCAGGCCTTCTCAAGGGAGCGGCAGAGTTTCTTGGACTTCTTAAGATCATCGGTGAACCATGAGGCCTTCTTCCTGCCAGGTTTGCTTTGACGTTTTTTCAGTGGTGCTAGGATGTCGGCGGTGTTGGATAGCCATAGGGTGAAGTTGGCGGCGGCTTGGTCTGGGTTAGAAGAGTGGGCTGGGGTGTTTAGAAGGAGCGATGAGGAGATCTGGTCGATGGTGATTTTGTTCCAGTTTCTTTGCAGAGTTGGTTGGAGGTGGTTGGTGGGTTTCGGCTTGTTGTAGGTGAAGTGAACGCAGCTGTGGTCAGTCCAGAGGAGATCCGTAGTGTGGCTGAAGGAGACATGGTTGCTGGAGGTGAAGATGGGGTCGAGTGTGTGACCTGCGATGTGGGTGGGGGAAGTGACCAGTTGTTTAAGTCCGAGGTTGGCGAGGTTGTCTAAGAGGGTGGTGGTGTTGCGGTCGTTGTTCTTTTCAAGGTGAAAGTTGAGGTCACCCAGAAGGATGTAATCTTTGGAAGGGAGCGCGTGTGGAGTGATGAAGTCCGTGATGTCTTCACTGAATTTTGCGCGGGGTCCTGGTGGTCTGTAGAGGAGGGTGCCTCTGAGTGTGGTCTTGGGGTCGATGTGGATCTGGAAGTGAAGGTGTTCAGAGTTGGCGAGGTTGACGTCAGAGCTGGTTGAGATGTGGATTGATTTTTTATGGACGATAGCGATTCCTCCTCCTGTGTGGCCGGTACGGTCCTTGCGTGTGATCTTATAATCTTCAGGGATGGCAATGGTGATGTCTGGGGCGGAGGAAGCGTTCATCCATGTTTCTGTTAGGAAGGCGACGTCTGGAGAGATGGTGTCTAGTAGATTCCATAGGTCAATGGCGTGTCTGTGGACCGATCGGGTGTTGAGAAGGATGCATTGTAGGTGATTGGGATCGGGAATCTGTGGTGTGGTCGTAGCGGAGATGTTCTCAGTGCCGCTGAATTTGCAGGAGTAGCATGAGAAGGGTCCATGGGTGTGTCCAGGAGCGGCTTGGACGCAGTTGGGGGCGCGACCGGGGTTAAGGGCTAGGAGGGTGGCAGCATCGTAGGTAATGCGGGAGGGCTGGGCAGCGCGAGGGGCAGGGGGTCTGGCGCTGGGCGCGGTCCAGGCGCGGACGGGCGTAGACGGGCTTACCTTTGGCGCACCTTCGGCGCGGGTTGGGCGTGGTCGCTGCGCGTGAACGCTGCACGCGGGAACTCCTGTCATATATGGATAGTGGAGGGGGAGGGGCGAGGGCGGCTCAGCTGGGAGGCGGGGCGGGCTCCAGGGATCACAATAACAACAAAATGGAGGCGGAGGGGGGAGCAGAGCGTCGCGCTAGTGAAAAACGCGCACAAACAGTCAAAGCGGCTGATAAAATAATTTAAAGTGCAAATAAATCAACTCGGCAAGCAGGCACACTGCAGGCAATTAAAATTAGGCAGTTCTTATGAGCAAAAGCAGCACAACGATACCGAGTGTCTCGAGGGGACACTGGGGAGCGACCACTCAGCCCGAGGGACAGGAGCGAGTCACGGCGCTCTCAGGTACTGGAGCGCTGATCTGGTCAGTGGGAGGGCGGCTCAGCTGGGAGGCGGGGCGGGCTCCAGGGATCACAATAACAACAAAATGGAGGCGGAGGGGGGAGCAGAGCGTCGCGCTAGTGAAAAACGCGCACAAACAGTCAAAGCGGCTGATAAAATAATTTAAAGTGCAAATAAATCAACTCGGCAAGCAGGCACACTGCAGGCAATTAAAATTAGGCAGTTCTTATGAGCAAAAGCAGCACAACGATACCGAGTGTCTCGAGGGGACACTGGGGAGCGACCACTCAGCCCGAGGGACAGGAGCGAGTCACGGCGCTCTCAGGTACTGGAGCGCTGATCTGGTCAGTGGGAGGGCGGCTCAGCTGGGAGGCGGGGCGGGCTCCAGGGATCACAATAACAACAAAATGGAGGCGGAGGGGGGAGCAGAGCGTCGCGCTAGTGAAAAACGCGCACAAACAGTCAAAGCGGCTGATAAAATAATTTAAAGTGCAAATAAATCAACTCGGCAAGCAGGCACACTGCAGGCAATTAAAATTAGGCAGTTCTTATGAGCAAAAGCAGCACAACGATACCGAGTGTCACGAGGGGACACTGGGGAGCGACCACTCAGCCCGAGGGACAGGAGCGAGGGACATTGTTGTTTGACCTTGGCTGCTGTTCAGACTAAATCCAAGGAAAGAACAGAAGGAGAAAACTACTGCAGGTTGTGTGTGAAAATATAATGTGGCACAGATGCAAACGTGTTTATATAGTACAAAGCTAACGCGGCCTGTATCGGTCACAGTTAGGCTAGCATTGGGAAAACTACAATGGGCCCAGTATAGCACACATGACAGTAGCGTCCATTGGTGCAGCAGGGGAAGCGTCACCGGGGCCAGAGTCCTGAGGACCCACTGAACCCTGATTATTGCTGTACTTAACAGTTCAGACAGCAGCCATTTCGGCGAGTCAGAAACCTCACCGCAATCTCTAAGGACTGAGTTTCCACTGTCAGCATTACGATGTCTGTTTCCGACAGGCTTTCCATGTTGAGCTTTCTGACATGGAAAGTCTGTCGAAAAGTGACTGTAGGGGCCCTTAGCATCCCCCTTGCAGGTCCCCCTTCTTCCTGTAGCCTCTAGTTGGAGGCCAAGGGGGCACTCATGGTGCGCCCCTGTGAATCCCTGCACCGCATGACAGGCACTGTGAGGTGCCTTAGAACAATCGGAACGTGTTTACGATCCTTTCACGGGCGCACAGCTTCAAATTGATAGTTGGTGCAAATTTTCAAATATTCGATTGCTTAATTGATCAAAGTACTCCAAAGTCTTCATATAACTTCATTTATTATTCAGTTTATACATCGCACGTGTGAAAATAAGTCTTTGAACAGCTTCTTGTGTCTCAGATATGCTAATCCAAGCGTTTTTTCTGGGCATGAAATTTCAAAAGACAAACTTCTTCTTCAACAGTGAATCATATGTTACCCAATGCATTTCGAGCTTATAAAAGCTCTTCTTCAGGGGTTTCACTATAAGTGGAAAAACGTATATCAGTGAATTGCATCACTCAAACCTTAAAAACATGCACACTATGCTTTAAGTTAAAAACTATGTCATCACAACGTTTTTACTCCATGTCGTCAATTACACCTAGTCAAAAACAGCGTTTTCCCTCTGCAATCGTAACATGAAAGTTACCTAAACAATGTCCTAGAAGTCCCTTAGTTTTAATCTATCATATTGCTATCTATGCTCAGCAATGTCGATATTCGAACTAATGTGTAAATCAACCCACCCGATCTTTTTGTAACACAAAGCCCCAAACTCCCAAAGTTATTCTCCTATTAACATACCTTAATCAACTTTAGTGTGAACGCTCTAGTGCTTTTCTCAACTTCAGCAACCTGCCTTGTTGATCCCGCTGAATTTTTAAACACCGAAGAATAACCCCTCCTCCCTATAGGAGCCAATCATGCACCTCCAACCATTAACGTCCCCGCCTCCTGACTACCCATCCCATAATACACTGTTATCGACCTTCTTCAACTGCATGGGCTAACCCAGTCCCTTATTGCCTGAACACATTCGACAATTCCCTACGGCTAATGACCCCGGACATTTACACTGTTGGCCCGCCCTCCCTTACGATGTTATTCCACACGCTGTTACAAGTTGTTCTTGCTACATGTGGACTGGTGTCATTACGCTTGATACATAGCAGTTTAGATGAAACATAGATACATTTGTTCACAGCACTTCTTGTGCAAGGTCAAAGATCTAATATGGAGCCACTCATTGACAACCAAGTTCCTCCTGAACGCGAAGATGTGCATCACACGTGCGTGCCGATGTTAATACTTGACTGTGTTTTCCGATGTTTTTTAGGGTGCAACAAGTGTTTTAGGGCAGAATCCAATTTAACTTAAACTGTGAGGTGCCTGCCACATAGTGCAGGGATTAACAGAAACTCCCATTTGTCTATGGGAGCTTGTGCTATGTCCGGTTTCCGGCCGCAGCACAAGCTCCCATATAGAAATGGAAGTATGAGACCGCACCTTGTGCAGTCGCATTGTAATAGCGGTGGTGGGACCGAAGGTTGGTAGGTCCCAAGACCGTATTGCTGTCAGGTAGAGGTAAGTCCGTCCGACATTGTAATAAGCTCCATTGTGTAACTTACACCCTAAACTACCCCTTAATATGTAGAAAAGATATCTGACTTTACAAACTAAACTTACTTTTGAAAGTTCTTTTCAGATTTTTTTGTTTGATAACATCTCCTTTATCTGTTGTTTTTGTATGGAGCACAAATACTGAAGAGGCTGCTTCAGAGCACTAATAACACGCCTTTGACAGAGCCCATTAGGTCTGGCTTTCATTGTAAGTCCGAACTAAAACATTTTAAAATATTTGCTGCAATAAAAAAACAAAAAAATACCTCCTGTGTACAATGGATTTAAGAGAAAAAACATTAAAGTGCAGATTCAATGTACTTTTGATATGTACAAGAGTCTTTCACGCATTGCAAGGCAAGCCCTCCATAGGAAGCAGAATAATGCACCAAGTAAACTAAAGCGAAAGAGTATTACTAGTTTGGGTGGAGCCAAAATCTATTCTATGTACAGTTTGAAAAAGTGGTAACAATAGGTCATGTAGAAATCTGAGTTGCCAAGCCAGACTTAAAAACAACACTCATGCCCCACGCTGCACTATCTTTCGAGCATCACAAATACTGCATTTTACAAGATACCATTAATGATATTTATTTGATGAGATACATGCATAGAGGATGATAGTATAAGAATGTATAGCTTGTAAAAGCAAGCTTTATATTCCTTAATGTCTGTTTTATTGCATGGGAAGTAGATTGAATATTTATATATGAATGCATTACTTTTTTAAGTTAAGCTCATGCATTGCTTCTAACATACACTGCTGCTTTGCAGTGATAGATACAAAAACGCTAATAGACCTCAATATGTACTTTATAAAAGAGTATGTATACTGAGTACTATAAATATATTCATCCGCATATCTGATATGTAATTAGGAAAGCTGTGCCTGGGCTTTGACTAAGAAATAGCCTATTCCTATTTAAGTGAAGAATACATATGGCCGTGATATCTCTTCCTATGTTGAAACAATATCGCTGCAAGTTACCTAGGCTGAACAGATCTCCACCTAACCTCCAGAGCTTGGTTTCTAGTTCCAAGGTTCAACCATGGGTGTTTGCTTCTGGTTGATTGGTGCACTAAATAATGAATTACTACTTTAAGTATTGTTGAGGTTACTGGGGGGACATGGCCGACCCTGGTCTACTTATCTGGAAATGTGGCCCATGGGTTATGGTATTCACAGGCTGCACACAGCCTCTGGACTCGATGCAGCTCATATGGCTGGACAGGACCCACCCACGTTTTGCTGAACATGGTTCTCATGCTAGACAGTGCCTGTAATAGTGCACCTCACGTTCAAACCATTTGAGATGGACGTGTCAATTATATAGGGAGTGCAATCAAACAAATACATAAATCCACTGGGACATTTATTTCATCACCCACGACACACAGTGGTAATGTGTGGGGCTCTTCCATCTGTGGTGGAACACTACATGCAGAGCTCTCTCATCTACTGCAAAAAAAGGTCAGACATTGCACAGCTCTCACCTGGAGGAATGGAGAAGTCTCCAAATTAGGAAATGGAAAGGGCCACGTGAAAGGGCAATATCTGCCTGCCGCTCTTAAACGTCCCCAAGCCTAGTTCGTTCATATGACTGGAGCGGTTCAGTTGTTAAAAGAAAGTACAAGGGCTCAAAGTAGTCAAACTAGCACTGCAAAATGCCGGCGTTGCCAAATACTAGGGCTACCCAGCCGCGATTCTACCCTCTGTCTCTCCATTCCACCACCATACCCATCCCGTCTCTTTAGCTCACACTTGATTGTCAGAATCAGAATACGTTTATTGTTCAGTTAAATAAAACCACAACAATTTATACATAGCAACATTAAACACTCTTGAATGTCGTTTTACATCCCTGAACTCCCTTTATCGAGGGTTATCCCTCCTCTAACTCATCCTTTCTCCGAGCCTAATGTGCCTTCTCTCGAGAGAGAGCCCGCGTCGTTCCTCTGTGGCAGCTCCTCGCGCTGGGATACGTTAGGTTAGGCACTTTTTGAAATTAAAGTATGAAAGTGTAGATACTCACTACCCCAGAGTACCTGCTTTCCACTGAGAAGTGCGGTTAGTCTCTTATTAAATGTGTTGCACCTGTGCTGCAAAGTGCAGGTGCTCTTTCTCATATTAAAGCACCTGCCCATTTATAGCGCTGCGTTCATGCACCCCAGGAAGCCCTCCCTGTCTACAGTTAATAACAGGACTCCTCGCTGAGCGGGCCCTCCGCGTCAAGAGGAGCAGCACAGCAGCAGCGGGCTCCGTTATTATCCCTGTCACCCGTGGCACGCCCTCGCCGCAGACAGGCGAGCCCCAGGCTGGGCTGCTGCTGGGGCGCCCTCCCTCGCGCCGGGGTCAGAGGCGCTGGTGGCCGCGCGGCAGGCAGGCGCGCGCTGGCAGCAGCTGGCAGGCATTAATTAGTGTCACCGGCGCGCAGCAGGCGGTGCTGCTTCGCCACACGGGATCTCCCCCCCCCCCCCCCCCCCCCCCCCCCCCCGCTAGCATCCGTCCACACACCCCTCGCGCAGGGAACAAAGCTTCGTCTGCACTTACCTGCTACTGGTTGCAGCTTCCGGGTGCCTTTCACGCACCCGCGTGGGTTAGTTGTCTCCCAAAGCAGTAAGAAGTATTCATGGCCGGACTAGAAATGAAAATCAGTCCTGGTGAGAATGCTCAAAGTAATCCCACGCGGCGGGTCCTGCAGCCAACACTCCTCACTTCCGTGTCTATCCACGCCGCAGGAGAGTTGTGGCAGCCCAGGTGTCTATGCAAATGAGCCACCTGCGTCAACCTGCACCGACTCTCCCTGCCACCACAGGTCCACACAATGCACGAGGCAGAAGTTCCGCACCACCCGAGCTCTGCACCGGCAGCTCCGGTCCGTTCCTCGGCTGCGGGTTAACGACATCCCATCCGATGCTCCATCTCGCAGTACCAGCCTAGCCCCTGCTCCTCGCCCCTATTGCAGCAGCCTTTTCCTTGCCCCTGCAGTACCGACCCATCCCCCGCCCCTGTAGCCTTGTGCCTGCTACTAACCCTGCTGCCTCTGTCCGCCGGTTTACACTTCTTCCCTCCCCCAAACAGCTCTCTGCCCTTCTGCAACCTGCCCGCCGCTGCCTCCGGGGGCGATGCCTGCCTGCTGCACGGACCGGCGCTCCAGCCCAGCCAGCACCACGCACAGAGCCGGGCTCCGCAGCCAGGGGAGGACTCCAGCTACAGGGGGGCGCTCCCACAGCGCCCTGGCACCGCACCAACCCACAGCATTGTCCCTACGGTCTCTTTGTAAAACGCACAATGCATCTGACTCGATCAGCGTCACGCCCACATAACACCCTCACACCCAAACAGGAGCAGCGCCAGACCGTCGTGTTCACCACAGACCAGCCATCAGAAGTGGCAGAGGGTTGAACTCAAGTTCTTCTACTGCGGATGCTAACACAGCGGTTGACTAAAACTCACTCAGATGTACCAGGATGAGAGAAACAAAGACAGCTACCGAGGTGGGCAGACTCTTCAAGCAATACTCTCAATGGCACCCTGAGTCCACCACAGAGGGGTCAGTAGTGCTTTATAGAAGCCGCCCCAAATGCAATAACATGTATTGGCAGACAGAGGAGTCTCTAGAAAAGTGTATTTTTGATGTGGAAGGCACTCGGCTACAGGAAAGGCTGGAGAGAGATAGAGAGAAGAGAGAGAGAGACAGAAGAGAGAGAGAGAAGGAGAGAGAGAAGAGAGAGAGAGAAGAGAAGGGGAGAGAGAGAGAGAGAGAGAGAGAAGAGAGAGAGAGAAGAGAAGGGGGGAGAGAGAGAGAGAGAGAGAGAGAAGGAGAAAAGAGAGAGAGAGAAGGAGAGAGAAAAGAGAGAGAGAGAAGAGAAGGGGAGAGAGAGAAAAGAGGGAGAGAGAAGAGAAGGGGAGAGAGAGAGAGAGAGAGAAGGAGAGAGAGAAGAGAGAGAGAAGAGAAGGGGAGAGAGAGAGAGAGAGAGAGAGAGAAGGAGAGAAGAGAGAGAGAGAGAAGAAAAGAGGAGAGAGAGAGAGAGAGAGAGAGAGAAAAAAGAGAGAGAGAGAAGAGAAGGGGGGAGAGAGAGAGAGAGAGAGAGAGAAGGAGAGAGAAGAGAGAGAGAAGAGAAGGGGAGAGAGAGAGAGAGAGAGAATGAGAGAGAGAAGAGAGAGAGAGAAGAGAAGGGGAGAGAGAGGGAGAGAGAGAGAGAGAGAGAGAGAGAAGGAGAGAAGAGAGAGAGAGAGAAGAGAAGGGGAGAGAGAGAGAGAGAAGGAGAGAGAGAAGAGAGAGAGAGAGAAGAGAAGGGGAGAGAGAGAGAGAGAGAGAGAGAGAGAGAGAGAGAGAGAGAGAGAGAGAGAGAGAGAATATATAACACCATATTTTTCTGTCTCCAAGTTTCCAACCCTCAAAGGATGGGCTCGGTATGCGGGAATAGGAAATCTGCTATGTATGCAAAACACTCCACTCTATCGCCTCATAAAAGAAGAGCTTACATCACAGTAGATCTGTGAGGGGGCGTGGCTTGGACGCCGATGGCGATGGTCGCCTGAGAGCTCGGCTCCGGGACTGAACCCGTGATTATCCTGCGGATCGGAGGCCGTGGGGCACCCTAGTCCCCGCAAACCGTCGATCAGACTGATTGGGACCTGCTGAGGCACCTGGTGCAACTCGACCATGAGTTGATCCGACGGAAAGTCGAAGTTTGTGGACCCGCGGAGTGCGGCCCAATATGGCGCCCGGACCTCTTTGTCCCCCTGATCGGGACCTTTAGTCTGGAGGAGCGTCGTTAGCCACAGCGCACCCTCCACCTTTTCATTTCCCTGTGATGTGATGGTCTGGGTGTCGTTCTGATCGGACTTTGAACACGGTGATCGCTCCTGGATGATCGGATGCCCACACTACAGTGGACCTCGACTCACGGAAGCCTGACGGCCCTGGCTGAGGTGCCGACCCCCTGAGCCGCGCCTGGCTGCATCCCCCGAGTGACTGACTTCCATGGGCAGCACGGCGCCTTGGCGCCACAAAGTCTCCGGTGGTGTTGGTGACCCTCGTTCCAGATCCTCATCGGCCAAACGGGCCTGCCCGACCTGGCGCCGATTGTCCCCGCCTCCTCCTCAGTGCCCTCCGACGACGCGGTGGTGGCGCGGCCCGAAGTTGTGGAGGTCCAACAGGCCCTGGAGACGGAGATCGCCCGCCCTCGGCCCGAAGGCCACTAGCCGAGAGAGACATAGCCGACGCCCGCACTCGGTGGCGCCTCTGACTGGCTCTCCACCGTGTGACTCCTGCGCCATGGGGAAATCGAGGGGAGCCAAGGGGACCACCCCAGCCGCCTCAGACTCAGAGGCCCCGGACAAAGAAGAACGTGGGGACCCGGAGAGTTCTGGTGGTGCGCCATTGCAGCAACAGTTTGACCGGGTCCTGGAGGCGATCGCGACCACACGCTCGGCACTCCAACAGGACATTGCCCAGGTGGCGACGAGTCTGGGCCTCCTTAGAGCGGACCACGGCAAGCTTTCGGATAGGGTCAAGGAAGTGGAGGGCTCGATAAAAACCTTGGAGCCGGCACAGAGAACCCTGGCAGCGACGATGAAGGATGCCCTATCCCGGATTGATGCCCTGGAGCGGCGAGCGGAGGACGCGGAAGGTCGCAACAGACGAAATAACATTCGAGTGGTGGGCCTGCCGGAGAAGATTGAAGATGGCGACATGGTGGCCTACTTGGAAGCCTGGCTACGGGACACGGTGGCCCCGGAGGGTCTATCCTCCTTCTACACCCTGGAGCGAGCACACAGAGTTCCAGCGAGGCCGCCGCAACAGGGCCGTGCCCCGCGACCGGTGGTGGCACGGTTATTGCACTTTCGGGACAGAGACCTCATCCTTAATGCCGCCAGACATAATGGCCCCTTCAAGGTGGCGAACAGCCAGGTGAATATCTTCCCGGACTACACCTATGAGACCCCGCGCAAGCGGTTCTCATTCCTGGCGGTCAAGCGCGAGCTCCGGAGCGAGGGCATCCAATACTCGCTCCTGTTTCCTGCAAGGCTCCGCATAATTGTCGATGACAAGACTCAGTTCTTTGATTCCCCGGAGGATGTCTGTAACTGGCTCGAGCTCTATAGAGCCGGAAAGGATGGCTTTGGCTCCTCATCTCAACTAGCAGTGGAGCCTGGACAGCGACGGCGGTCCAAAAGAATTCGGAGTCGCCGTGGCCGGTCAGGCGGACCCTCGACTGCGGAGACGTCGACGGAGCGGAAGGGAGTGTTGGAGGTGTTATCTGCGCTGTCTGGCTCACGGGATGGTACCATCGAAGAGGAAGCGGACCTTGGTGACGAGGGGGTACCAATGGACTCGGAGGAATCGGTGACCGACAGTGTCCACACGCCGGTGATCACTCCGAACTCGGTTGAGGACCTTCTGGATGGACAGGGTTGACGGGGTGAGCTGCGTCCATTTGGGTGGGGGCCAGCAGCGGGGGTGGCGGGGATAGGCGATTGCTCATGGTCCCCGGGGAAGTGGAGGTGGGGTGCCCTGCTCGTGCCTTGAGGGTTTTCCCTTATTGTTTTGGGCTCACTTTAGTCTCGGTGGCCCGAGCATCGAGGGCCCATTGCCAACGCCCAGCCCGCACCAGGCCCTTAAGGCCTTCCTGCGGTGGCGACTGCAGGATTAGTCGGAGACGGAGGGTTTGCTGGGGGTATGGTTTGGATGGGAACTAGATGGTACTATTTGGGTCCTGTTCTGGGGAGGGTGGGCAAGGGTTTGGGTCGAACCGGGGTTGTTGTGTTTTGGTTGGGGAAAATGGCCGCCATCAGTGCTGGGTTGACTGTTGCTCTTTCTTTGTTGGGGCCCAGATGGAGGGACTTTGCACGAACAATATGGGATAATGGCTGATGTTGCCAATGTGAAATGCATTACTTGGAATGTACGGGGGCTTCACACTATGTCTAGACGTCACAAAGTCCACGCTTATTTAGTGCGTAGAGGGGTGCAAATGGCGCTGCTGCAGGAGACCCATCTTAACAAGGCGGAAGGGGAGGCGCTACAGCGTAGGTGGAGGGGGCAGGTCTTTTGCACTTCGTACTCCGCGTATGCCAGGGGGGCGCTAATTTGGATCAGAGCTGGGGTTCCTTTTCAGGTTACGAAATCAGTGGTGGATCCGGAGGGTCGATACGTGGCCATCTCGGGCACTCTGGGGGGGAGGGACCTAAACGTTTGCTGTGTTTATGCACCCAATGTGGACCAGCTTGCCTTCCTTTCCAGGTTATCGGGCTCGTTGGCCCACTTCTTTTCCGGGCCCCTCCTGCTCGGCGGGAATTTCAATTCAGTGGTAGATGTGGAAAATGACCGCTCACATCCCCCCCTCCCTGACTCTCCGGTTCGCCGTGTGGCTAAAGGTAGAAGGGACTGGCAGACGCACTGGGGTCTGACGGATATCTGGAGGGCGCAACACCCCGACACTAGGGACTATTCCTACTTCTCAGGCTTGCACGAGTTACACGTCCGACTGGACGGGTTTCTGGGCTCGGCAGAATTGGTTTCAGCGGCGGTCCGGTCTGAATATTTGACCAGGACCATCTCAGATCATAACCCTCTCCTGCTGGACCTTCGCTGGTTTCCGGGGGTGCCTGCTGTGCCAACCTGGAAGTTGCGTCCCGAAATCTTAGAGGACATTGTATTTAAAGCGGACCTAGAAGACAAGATCTCGGGATACTTCTCGTCCAACGGGGGCACTGCGGGTTCGAGAGCGCTAGAATGGGACGCGTTTAAGGTGGTGGTCAGGGGCTTCTGCATTTCCAAGAAGGTGGGCATGAGGCGAACCATTCTTGACGATTTAGAAATGGCCGATCGGAAACTCCGTGAGTTGGAACTCCGCCGCCCCGGGCGCCCGGAACTCCTGGAACGCACGGCAGCGGCGAAGGAGGCGGTAGCGGCGGAGGTCGAACGGCTGCGCTGTTTCGACTATAAGGCCTATACTGTTAGGTCCCTCCCAGAGGGGGATAGATCGAGCGCATTGCTGGCGTGGCTAGCTAATCCTACGCGCCAGACCTCACTGACGACGTCTATGCGTACGGCGGATGGGACCGAAGTGCACACTCAGCCTGAGATTCTGAGCTGTTACCTGCACTATTATGAACGCTTGTACCGCAGTCGCTCTGCCAGAGACCCCGACCGGCTTGATGACTACCTGCGACCCCTAGAACTCCCGATGGTGGAACCTGACGTAGCGAAAGCCCTGGGTTCCGACATTGAATTGGGGGAGATTCGCAGCGCCATTAAAAAGATGGCGAGGAATAAGACCCCGGGTCTGGACGGCCTTCCGGTTGAATTCTATGCCGCTTATGCTGATCTCCTGGCACCGAGGTTGCTGATCGTTTATAGAGAGGCGAAGCGGCTTGGTCGTCTCCCCGGCTCGATGTGCGAGGCCTTAGTGGTTCCCCTCCTCAAGCCGGGTAGGGACTCGTCCGATCCGGCGTCCTACCGTCCTTTATCAATGTTGACGGTCGATTATAAAATACTGAGCAGCATCTTGGCATCGAGATTGCTAGGTCACATGAGCTCTCTGGTACATGAGGACCAGGCTGGATTCATCCCCAAGCGAAACACGACCATGAACATCCGTAGGCTGTTTCGCTTGCTGGGAGAACCGCTCGTGGACGCCCCGTGCCCGGTAGTCCTCTCGGTAGATTTGGAGAAGGCTTTTGACAGCCTGGAATGGGACTACCTGCGCACAGTGTTACTACGATTCGGCCTAGGTGAGGGTTTCGTCAGATGGACCACGGTACTGTATGCCTCGGCGTCGGCCAGGGTACGGGCAGGCCCGCTGATCTCCTCGCAATATCCGGTGGAGAGAGGCACGAGACAGGGTTGTTCATTATCCCCGCTTCTCTTCGCGTTGGCGGTGGAACCTCTGGCGCTGCTACTCCGGTCGGGAGCACACTATAATGGCTTATGGACGCCTTCGGGCCCACATTATATCTCGCTGTACGCTGATGACCTGTTGCTCTTCCTTGAGGACCCGGTTGCTGCCCTGAATGGAGCTGCGACGGCGCTCACGGCGTTTGGGGAGGTCTCGGGCCTTCGGGTGAATTGGGCTAAGACCTGTCTTTTCCCGATTCGCAAGGGTACACCTAGCCCTGATATCAGTAGAGAGATTAGGTGGGAACCTGACTGCTTTAAGTACCTGGGGGTGTACGTCTACCATGAACCGTCAGACCTCCTGGATGGAAACATAGCTCGCAGCACTCGCGCGCTGCGCGGTAGCATGGACTTCTGGGCTACTCTACCGCTCTCGGTAGCTGGACGGATCGCTTTGCTTAAAATGGTGGCGCTTCCCCGGTTGCTATATTATTTCCGGGCGCTGCCGATTTGGATCCCGCCAGCCACATTTCGACTGTTACGGTCAATGGTGGTCGGATTCCTCTGGGGTTCGGGCCGCCGAAGAGTGGCCCTCAAGACCCTGACGAGGCCGAAAGCTGAGGGTGGGCTGGCGGTGCCGGACTTTGAAAAGTATTACTTGGCAGCGCAGCTGCAGACTTTCACCCAGGAGGTCGCCAGGGAATTCCGAGGCCCGGAGGACAGGAGGGGCACAGGGATAGCTGGGCATGTTCTCTCCTTCATAGCGCTGCGACAGCGTTTGGCCTTGCAGGACTTGGCGCTTGAGGAGAAGACCATTCGCTTGTGTTGGAACCGAGCCCACGCCCGGGGCCAGTTGCGGATACCGTATGCACCCGAAATACCTCTGGGCATGCTGACGGCCCTGCCTCATGGCGGTGATTGGTCACGATTAGCGGATTGGGAGGACGTGGGCCTACAGTTGGTGGGTGACCTTTACGAGGACGGGGCGCTTTTGCCCTTTCAGGAGCTCATTGATCGCTTCGAGGTTCCTCGCGGCGATTTTCTTTTGCACTCGGCCCTGGTCCGAGCGATTCAAGCGCACTGGAAGCACGGGCAGGAGGAACCCCCTACTTCCCCGGTGTGCCAGTACGTTATGATGTCTGCGGGAACTGTTAAGGCGGTCACTTGCCTATACGGCAGACTGCTCAATGAGGGGTTGGCCCCCCTCACTACTTTAAGAACCCGTTGGGAGGAAGACATAGGGAAGGAGATTCCGGAGACGACCTGGTCCCAACTCATGAGGCGGGCCTGGAAGGGCACGCGCCACGCCCGCTTTCAATTGGTCCACTACTACGTACTCCATAGGGCATATTTGACCCCGGCGAAGATCCGACAATATTTTGCCACGGACTCCGCGGACTGCCCCAGGTGCCTGGCGCCTGATGCAGACCTTCTTCATATGTTGTGGTCCTGCCCGGGGCTGTCCTCCTACTGGCTGGAAGTGGGGGATACCCTGGAGGAGGTGACGGGGAGATCCTTATCGGTTGATGCGGCAGTGGGGCTCCTACACTGGTTCCCACATACCCCCAAAAATAAAATCACTAGTAAATTCATTGATCTGGGGCTTCTCCTTGCTAAACGGGAGGTGACCAGGAATTGGAAGGCACGGGTTGGTCCAACGGGGGCCCGATGGCACAGCGAACTCTTGAAATGGGCGGCGGGGGAAAGCACGCTGCGGTACCAGTTAGCTAGGAGACAACACAACGAGAAGGCGCAGGAGGCAGCACTAGAATGGGAGACATTAGTGCAGGCCCTCAGGGATTATTGCGCTCCCAGCGATTCCGAAAGTGAAGATGCAGCTCGCCCCGAGTCCCGATAGACGATTGCACTTTACATGTCTGTTGCTTTCCTCATGGGTCCTCTCACAGATCCTATTACGGCTGTTACCGTGCACTGATGGCGGGGTTGGGGGGGGTTTTGATTTGGTTCATAGTGTTTTGAGGGGGGGGGGGGGGTTTGGCCCTTTTTGTAGGATGGTTTAGAAAAGCAGATGACGGATAGTGGATCATCCGGACCGGTTTCGACTTCCTGTTGAGTCCCCATTGGGTATCGCCGCCCGACCCTTGGGTTGTGGGCTAAATGGCTGTGTAATGGTTCATCCTGCTGGGGGACGGAGGGGTGTATTCCACTAATTTTGATTGACTTCATAATGCTGGTCGCTTTGTAAAAATTTACTGATTCCTGCAATAAAAATATATTTAAAAAAAAAAAAAAATCACAGTAGATCTGTGATGTATGTTTTAAGGAGATTAAATTATATTTTTCTTTACATTTAAAAAAAAACCATTAGAATTATTAAGGTAACATTAGGTAAAATGTCAATTAAAACGTACCATTTTAAACTAACAAAACAACTGAAATTCACCAGTTAACCCCTTGCATGCTGATGACGAACCCCAGCCGTCATGCACTACGGTGCTCGTGTGCTGATGACGGCTGGGGTTCGTCATGGCCCGCCCCTGTTCATTTGTTTACAGCACAGGGGCGGAAACGGGCCAGCAGTGAAGGGGTTAAAGTTTCCTCAAGTAACTAGAACAGGAGCCCCTAAAGTAACAATAGCTTGCAACCCGCCATGCACAATATTGTCATAAATTATGTATTTCAGATGTTGCAGTCATGCTAATAATGATTTCATGAGTGACAGTGCAGCAAACTTTGGCCGTGAGCAGCATTGAGTTGGCTGCAGGGCCTGGCTTACAGACACGCCCTGCATCCAACCCCCTTCCACCCCACAGGCAGCCAACCCCAAGCCATGCATGGCCTTCTGGCATGTGCAGCGTTCAGTTGGACTGACAAGTATTGGCCACATTGAGGCATACATACAGACTCAAAGAGTCACTATAATAAAACAAAAAAAGTGGGCATATTGACCTTATCAAAGTGTGAACATGCAATATGTATAAAACACATCTATCATCTTTCTTCAAAAATCACCAATATTTTAAATCAAATGTATATTTCAGTATTTGCAGAGGCCGCCGCACCCTCCCGTAAGGGTGGGGGAGGCTTGAAGGCCGGCGCCATAACCCTCGTGGTGCCACTAGCGGGGGTAAACTGGTTCTGGGCGCTTTGATGCGCCCAGGAACCAGCGGAAGCGGGGTGCGCACCAGCCACCCGACCGGAAGTGACCTGTTGACCTGAGCGCCCCCAAAGGGCACCCAATGGTCAACCTGGCTTTGTTTGAACCCCCCAATCAGGGGGACTCACCTGAGGCCCGCATGGAGGGCTCAGGAGGATTTAAGCGACGCCGCCTCCCAGCAGAAGCACAACGCCTTCGAGGAGCTGGGAGAACGGCGCGACAACAACAACGACTGAAGGAAAGAGGCGACGCGGCGAAGGACGAAGCCGAAGAAGGAGAGGCCACGGTTGGAAGATACAGGTCGTCGTTTCCGAAGATGCCTCGTGGAGTACGGCGCGCCTTGCCAGCTCCTCCAAAGTGATTACCAGGTAAAGCGGCAACAAGCTCAGAGCCCGGGGTAAGCACACGCAGTTAGCTGTGCCCCAGCCAACGGCCTGACGCAGATAAACCAAGAAGCCACACGGAAGTGCGCAGACGATCAAGAAATGTCGGAGGGTCAGCCAGACGAGAGGGCAGAGGTACTGATGAAGATCCGTGAATTAGCGGCCATCCACGGTGACGACTGGCTCCACCCTCACTTGGGTAAAGGGAAAGAAAACAGACCGGCGGAACAGGCAGACGAGGAACCTGGCCTTCCGCACCCAAGAAGCTAAGAAACACGCCGATGAAGAAAACATCCAAGAGGAATCCTCCGAGGAAAGTTCGGCAGAAACCTCTTCCGCCGAGACCGGAGGACAGCGACCAGGGCGAGACAACCAGCAAAAAGAAAAAGGGTGAGCATATTAGCGACATCGTAAAGGAATGTTTAAAATCTCTGGCGCCGGGGCTACTTAGTGGCACAGGGCAAGGAGTGGCAGGGCCTAGGGAGCAGCGCGCAGAGGAAGCGGCAGGTCTCACGTGGCATATGGTCGATCCGGGGTGGGCCCGACAAACAAGAGTGCAGGAGCAGGTAAGCTTGTCCGCCCAGGGTGAACAGATTTCCCCTCTACCCGGGTGGGGTTACGGCCCCGTTTCCGGAAGCCCTCCTCCGAGCGGGGTAGTCAACGATCATTACATCAGGCCATCCCCTGGTCCGGCGTCCCTGACTACGAAGGCCACCGGCTTGGCATGTCTCATCCCTCTTGCAGTAAAAGAGAGGATATGGCGCAAAGAATTCATAGACATATTTTCGCTGCTAGAAATTCAGCTGGAAGGGCTTGATCTAACCACGTGCGACAGGAAGAAGAGGACAGGAGAGAAAGGCGTGGGGCCAGAAAGGAGCGCAATTTCGACAATTGGCTAGATGCGTTCAGAATCATGGCATGCATTATAGTGGAGAGGTTCCCCCATTGCGCTGCTGACTTGTGGCTATACGAGGCCAACATCCACCTAGCACAGAGGCAGTTCCCTGGGGATGCCTGGTTAGAGTACGATAAAGGGTTTAGATTAAAAATGCAGAGGCACCCCGAAATGGAGTGGAATGAAGAGGATGTATCAGGGTTCATCCACAAGATGCTTACGGCTAAGGAAGTTAGGTCCTGGGCGGGCAAAAGCGACTAGCCCTTTCGGAGCTCATTCCAAAAGGGGAAGAGTAGTACATACCAGAGGCGGTCGAACGGGAGATCGTACTCCCCAACCGCAGCTAAGGCGATCTGTTGGAGATACGAGGCAGGGGACTGCTCATGGGGCTCCGCTTGTAAGTTTCAACACGCATGCGCCATCTGCGGAGGCAAGCACGCTTCCGCTGCATGCAAAGGCTCCAAACACGAATCGAAAAGGGAAAAGAGAGAAAAGAGCAAGAAGCGTTAGCCTCAACGCAGGGGAAAGAGGGGGACTGGTGGACATTAGTAAATGCCAGCTGGCCAGATCCCCTATTAGTACACAACAGCTGCGCAGACTGGCGAACAAATACCCGAACAAAACGGATGCCAAGATACTGGTAGAAGGCTTCGAGCAAGGCTTTGTGATTCCATTCCGGGGCCCGCTCCCCGCGGCGGGGGCGAGCAATTTGAAGTCGGCAAGGCAACACCCTGAGGTGGTTAGCGCTAAGATAGTGAAAGAATTGAACCTGGGTAGAGTTGAGGGCCCCCTCCCAAAGGAAGTACAAGAGGGCATAGTCGTCTCCCCACTGGGCGTGGTTCCCAAGAAAGAAGAAGGTCAATTCAGGCTGATACACCACCTTTCGTTCCCGGAGGGTTCCTCCGTGAACGACGGTATCGACCCCGAAGCTTGCTCAGTGGGTTACGCGTCAGTCGACGACGCAATTGAGTTGGTAAAGGCGGCAGGCATCGGAGCCCTCATGGCGAAAGCGGATATTGAATCAGCGTTCCGCCTATTGCCGGTCCACCCTTCCAGTTTCCATCTACTGGGTTTCCAATGGGGCGAAGAGGTGTTTATTGACAAAGCCATGCCCATGGGCTGCGCGATATCATGCGCATATTTCGAGCAGTTCCCCACTTTCTTAGAATGGGCACTTCATGACCAGCACCAGGAGGGTGGGAAACTGCACTACCTGGACGATTTCTTGTTCACAGGCCCGGCAGGGTCCTCAGTTTGCGCTAGCACATTGGCAGCCTTCGAGGATCTAGCCAGGTCCCTAGGGGTCCCCCTCGCAAAAGAAAAAACGACAAACCCGACCATGAGGCTCACGTTCCTGGGCATAGAATTGGATTCTATAGCAGGAACGGCCAGGCTGCCTCCAGACAAAGTTAAGGAATTTCGCGAGGAAGTATCGAAGCTACGGGGTCGGAAGAAAGCCACCCTGAGGGAGATCCAAGGAGTGATTGGTAGACTTAACTTCGCGGCTCGGGTTATCCCGCCCGCCAGGGTCTTTTCGAGGCGCCTAACAGGGCTAACGGCCGGTGTCACCCACAAACACCACCACATCAGATTGAGCGCAGGCGCGAAACAGGACCTGCAGGTGTGGGACGAGTTCCTACAAGATTTCAATGGGGTGCGGATGTGGAGAGAGGGGTGGGTAACGGCCGATCAGATAGCTCTTTACACGGATGCGGCCGGAAGCCTGGGTTTCGGCGTGGTCCTGGGAAACAGTTGGTGCGCCAGCCAGTGGCCGGAGGAGTGGCATGCGCAGGCGCTCACTAGGAACATCACGTTTCTCGAGCTGTTCCCGATAATTGTAGCACTGACCATCTGGAGAGAAGAAATAAAAAATCTGAAACTCACGCTGTGGTCAGATAACATGGGAGTAGTGCAGGCCATTAACAGAGGCGCAGCGAGATGCCCGGACATGCTGAGGCTTATGCGGCGGTTAATTAAATTACAGCTGGAAGGGAATCTGGAGCTGAAGGCACGCCACGTGCCTGGGTCAGAGAACTCGGCAGCAGACGCACTCTCCCGGTCCCAAATGAAGCGGTTCAGAGAACTGGTGCCCGGGGCAGACAGGGAGATGACCCCCTTTCCACCGTCCCTCTGGGACCTGGGGGAGTAGACTTATCCTGGCTGATAGGGCAATCGCTTACCGCGGAGGCAAACAGAAGATACAGGACTTACGCAAACACGGTAATGAGAGTTGGGGGGCTAAACTCGCTGGAAGACAGGGCGAGAACTCGCACAGCAGTGGAGAAATTCGTACAATGGGCATTTAAGTCGAGGAAGACGAGATCATGGGCACAGGCGCATTTGTCCGCCATCGCTCATTTCGCCAGGCTTTATACAGGCGAGGACCCAACTACCTCGGCCTATTTGAAGGCGGCCCTAAAAGGCTGGAGAAGGGTTGAAGGCAAAAAGAAAGACAACAGGCGTCCCATCGATTTCGCCAAGTTGGGGCAGCTCCTGGGAGCTCTCACAGGCCTAATATCAGACAAATATGAGCTGCTACTATTTAGGGCAGCATTCACCACGGCTTTCTTCGGGGCATTCAGAATCAGCGAATTAGTAGCCCCCAGCAAGTCGGGCCCAGCGCAGCAATGCCGGCAGGCAGGAGACATTAAACCAATGGCGAAGGCAGTTGAATTAACGCTGAGACAGTCCAAAACGGACAGGGCAAGGAGGGGGACGACGATACGTCTCCATTGCATCCCAGAGGCTGGGCTCTGCGCGGTATGCTGGCTATTTAGGTACATGGGGGCACGACCAGCTGGTGAGGGCCCCCTCTTTATACATAAGGATGGAAGGAACCTGAGTAAATTCCAGTTTACAGCCATAATGCGCCAAGGCCTTGGTAAAGCCGGGTATCACGCGGCTTCGTTTGCCTCGCACTCATTCAGGATCGGCGCAGCCACCTCGGCAGCGCAGCATGGCATGCCTGAGGACAGGATCCAGGCGGTGGGCAGATGGCGCTCCAAGGCGTACAAGTCGTACATACGCCCTCACCTCGTATAAAAAGAAAGACAAAAAAAAAAAAAGAGACAAAAAAAAAAAAAAAAGGAAGAGAAAGCCCCGAGGGGGGGGAGAGGGGGAGGTGGTCACTTTGGGATGCCGCACGGCAGGGTGATAGCCCCCTCGTAAGTACACACGGTGCGCAGAAGGCCACCTAACAGAATGCTTTCTCTCGGCAGGGGGACGCCCGCGGCTGGTCTGGGTGGTGGGACATTCATTCGTGTCCCGAATGGAGTCTTGGTGGCGGCAAGGGGGCCACAGCACAAGCAGGCCCAAATCGACGTACATCCGCTGGATAGGGCAGCCGGGTATGAGATGGGAGCAGCTACTGCCGACGCTGGACGGCCTCATGGCAGATTCGGCCTGGCTGCCCGACGTCCTGATCATCCACCTTGGGGGCAACGACCTGACCCGGCTAGGGCGAAAAGCAGTCGGCCAGGCCATCCAAAAAGATCTCACCAAGACAGCAGCGTGGCTGGGTCCCACAACGATAGTCTGGTCCGAAATGATCAGCAGGAAGTATTGGAGAGGTGCCGATTCCAACAAGGCCGTCGATAACGCAAGGAGGAAATTAAATGTCGCGATGCACAGGTTCTGCCTCGCCAATGGCCTGGAATCAATCCGGCACGGCCTCATCCACCCAGGCCGCCCGGAACTCTACGGGCAAGACGGGGTGCACCTCTCCGAAAAGGGGATGAAGGTGTTTTGGGATAACCTGTGGGGTGCAATGACACTCGCAGGTTGCAATTAAAAAAAAAAAAAAAAAACACAAATATGGAAAAAGGTGGGAGCCACGAACCAGGTGCAGGGGGGGGAGCCGCAGTAAGACGTGAGCCTCCCTGCGGCGTGGCGGAAATCCTACACTGGTTGGCTAAGAAAACACACCGGCGGGCGGTGTGTAAGAGGATGGCCACTGACTTTTGAATGCCGCACGGCAGGGTGACGTGGCGGCATAAAGGAGGGGAGTAACAGGAGGAGACGGCACTCGCGGCCCAGACCCGGCCGGACGGCAGGGCGCAAATGGTAGCGAGCTGGGGACCTAACTCCCGACAAGAACGCTCCCCTCCGCAACACGCAGAAGGCGTGGGCAACCAACCACTGGAGCACCAATAGACTGGCAACAAACTGGTTTGGGTACAAGCCCCATTTTCGAACTAAGGAGGGCATAAAAAGACTGACACCTGTTATCGCAAGACGGTGTCATAATTTGTATATGGCAATTATGATTGATGTTTAATGTTCGTAAAATGGAAGATTGCTTGTAACCAGTTTGCGTTATGAATATGTCTTTGGTTATTAATAAACTGCGGCCAACAACGACCACTACTAATTCCAGGTATTGTTGGCTGACATTATTTCCCACCATTGGCAACAGCAGAATGCGGGGGCCGGTAAGTATGTTTGCTTGGGTCTCCGCGGAATAGGCACATGCGAGGGTTATTGCAGAGGCCGCCGCACCCTCCCGTAAGGGTGGGGGAGGCTTGAAGGCCGGCGCCATAACCCTCGTGGTGCCACTAGCGGGGGTAAACTGGTTCTGGGCGCTTTGATGCGCCCAGGAACCAGCGGAAGCGGGGTGCGCACCAGCCACCCGACCGGAAGTGACCTGTTGACCTGAGCGCCCCCAAAGGGCGCCCAATGGTCAACCTGGCTTTGTTTGAACCCCCCAATCAGGGGGACTCACCTGAGGCCCGCATGGAGGGCTCAGGAGGATTTAAGCGACGCCGCCTCCCAGCAGAAGCACAACACCTTCGAGGAGCTGGGAGAACGGCGCGACAACAACAACGACTGAAGCCCACCCACCCACACCTAAGGAACAGCAAAGTCGCAGTGCTGGATAAGGGAAGGGGCGTTAGCGGAAATCCTACACTGGTTGGCTAAGAAAACACACCGGCGGGCGGTGTGTAAGAGGATGGCCACTCACTTTTGAATGCCGCACGGCAGGGTGACGTGGCGGCATAAAGGAGGGGAGTAACAGGAGGAGACGGCACTCGCGGCCCAGACCCGGCCGGACGGCAGGGCGCAAATGGTAGCGAGCTGGGGACCTAACTCCCGACAAGAAAGCTCCCCTCCGCAACACGCAGAAGGCGTGGGCAACCAACCACTGGAGCACCAATAGCCTGGCAACAAACTGGTTTGGGTACAAGCCCCATTTTCGAACAAGGAGGGCATAAAAAGACTGACACCTGTTATCGCAAGACGGTGTCATAATTTGTATATGGCAATTATGATTGATGTTTAATGTTCGTAAAATGGAAGATTGCTTGTAACCAGTTTGCGTTATGAATAAACTGCGGCCAACAACGACCACTACTAATTCCAGGTATTGTTGGCTGACATTATTTCCCACCATTGGCAACAGCAGAATGCGGGGGCCGGTAAGTATGTTTGCTTGGGTCTCCGCGGAATAGGCACATGCGAGGGTTATTCACACAACGCAATGTTTCATAATAGTGATTACAATAAAAATGTTTAATAAAGTTTTCATTTGTTTTCTGTAGCATTTTGTGGGCTGAAAAATGTTAAAAGAAAGACTCCAACTTGTTTTAAAAAAAAATTTTAACTCACATGTTTCTGACTCTTTCTTTTAACATTTTCAGCCCACAATATGAAATCATAAAAATAACCACAAGAGGGCATTGAGCTCCAGCTGAAGAGCACAGAGCTCCAGGTCAGAGTGCTTTAAACAATACAGCAAGTACTTCTGGGGTCATGGATTTAATGATCCAAGAAACATACTGATTTCAATGTTGTTGAGGGGCTGCTAGCCTCTCTGCAAGCATGGAAATATGCAATTTTAAAATGCCCTAGATAATTATGGAGTATTATCCTTCCTAGGAGCAATGAACAATAAATGAATGGCTACTGAAGTTCAGCCCACAACACGCAATCATAAAAACAATCACAAAAGGGTCTTGCACTCCAGCTGAAGAGCATAAAGATACAAGTCGGACTGCTGTATAAATAAGGATAAATTATCCTGGGGTCATGGATGTAATGACCCAGGAGACTTACTGTTTTTTAATATAATTGGGGGGGGGGCTGCTACACTCCCTGAAGCACCCACAACGATAAAAACAACGCCTGGTGGTTCCCCTGCCTCTTCCAGGGGCACCACAAGCTTGAAAAGATGGTATTGTAAAATGCAGAGGGCATTATGGGGTGCTCCGTCCTAGGAGCGAATTCCTTCTAAATTAATATTTTGGGTGTCTGGTGCCCACCCGGTACACCCAGATAACTTTTTAGTGGGGGCTGCGGAAGGTGCCACAGGGTCCACTCCCTGCAGCACCACGGGCTCCCCTGCCAGAACCCATCATGGAACCCCGCGAAGTGACCAAAAAACTTCACAGCACTATGTGGAGCTCCATAGTGGAGGAGTGTGTTAGGTCGCACCGTTCACACTGATTTTTAGTGGCAGGTGTTTTTCCCACACTGGAAAATCAGTGTAAACCACACCATGTGCAGCGCAAGAGGGCACTGCTTCGTTCTTCCACTCGAGTAGGTGCTCTACTCGAATGGCAGCTTCCTCAATGCAAATGGAAGGTTTCACTTTAAAAAAAAAAATGTATTTTAAGTTTTTATTTTTTATGCAAGGAGCAAACAAGTTACAGAGAAAATAAGTAAATGAATAACTAAAGCCACGCAGGAAATTAGTACAAAACCATATGAGCAATACAATACAGTGTAGTAAAACATATAAACATATAAGCACTTTAAGAAAAAGAAAAAAAAAAGAAAAAAAAACAAACAAAGACAGAGTAAAAGCAAATTCGTCCAACATTCAGTTGATAAAGAAGAGCCAGGAGAATAATCAGAACAGAAACAATCCATTCATTATATCCATTCGGTAATAGGGTTCCACATTTTTAGCCCTATACTTCTCTTCCGAGTACCCTTTGTTTTTATATATTGCGACCTCCAAATTATACACAGATAATAACTGAGCTCTCCACACAGAAAATGAAGGAGAGTCAGGGGAAATCCACTCTTTGGAGATACAACCCCGTAATACTGACATACAAATAAAAAGGAAAGAGGTCAGGTCCTTAGGTGTAGTCAAAACTGTGGAATCCTTCCCAAACAGCACCAACTCAGCATTAATACATATGAGGAGGGGCCTAGCATTTCAATCAGGAAATGTTGAATGGAGCTGAGTAGGGGTCCAAGTTTAGAACATGAAAAAAACATATGTTGCGCGTTAGCCGCAAAACAGCCACATCTACTACAGCTGGCACCAGGACCGGTACTCCATTTGGAAACTTTCCTGGGAGAATAATACAAATCCTGTAAAACCATGTAATATTGGGCCAGCATCTTTCCCGAAATCAAAACCTCTTTGGCAAGGCAAATAGAGGAATAAAGATCAGTAGTTGCAATATTTAATTTAGTTCTCCATTTCTCCTGACACTGATCCAGATCCTCTGGAAGTAGCCGAATTAAACTAGAATAAAAGAAACCAATGGGAAGCCGTTTTCCCATCCCTTCTAACAACGGAAATTGTTTAAAACGAGTTTCATATTGCCCAAGCCGAACATAATAACTGCGGATCTGGAGAAATTAAAAAAAATCCTTTTTATGTACTCCATATTTACATTGTAAATCATTGAAAAGTAGTGCCTGCAAGTTATGAAACATGTCACCAAAATTACTTATACCCAGCTGATGCCATTTCCTAGTTGCTACATCTCGAAAGATATTAGGTAGAATTCCAGCCGCCTCAAACGGGGAATAGTGGTTTATTTGAGGAAGTCCTATATATCGCCTAATTTGCCTCCACACTGAAAATGCCGCAATCAGCCCCTTAAACTTGTTTTTTTTAATGATACCTAGGCTCCAGTATTTTCAAAAGACAGCCATTGGCCTTCTCCCCAATAAAGAATTCATAGACTGCGGGTGTATGACACTGCAATAGACTGCATTTTATACCAATAACTAAAGGAGAAATAAATTGCAAACGGATGCCCAATAATAAAATACAAAATACGGTGTACCCCACCCTTCCCTGAATTTCGGAAGTGCCATTTTTTTAAATGCCCTTCTATTTCGTTTGTACCCCCAAAGAAATCTTGACGAGACATTTTCAAGTTTTTTAAGACAGGATAAGGAAAATTCTAATGGTACAGATCTGAATAAATAAATAAATTTAGGAAGAACCAACATTTTTAAAACATTTGCTCTTCCATATAGGGATAAATGCAAAAGTAGAGTTAACTCCGTCTAAGACTGGATTAAAATGAATCTCAGGGATCCTACTAATGGGTGATGTAATTTTAATCCCTAAATATGTAGCCTTTGTGACAACGGTTATATTCCTTGGGACATCATCCCCTACATACAATATTTGAGTTTTATTTATATCCGCATATCAGAAAGCACTATACTCCATCCTGTTTATATTAACAGGTTTGATCTGTGCTGATTCAATTAGTTTAACCAAAAATAAGTCTGTATATAATGCAAATAGTAAAGGGGACGTGGGACAACCTTGTCTGGTACCACGAAAAATGGGAAAAAGGTCTGATTCTTTACTTGCTAGGCGAATAGATGCTTTAGGAGCCAAATACAACGTCCTAATAGCCTGAAGCATGCGTGGTCCAAATCCCTTCAGGCGCAACACCTCCCACAAATATGGCCAGGCGACCCTGTTGAATGCCTTTTCGGCATCCAACAGGATCACACCTTTAGGTGTTTTAGTCACATCTGCCCAGTCCATTAAGGAGATAATACGCCTCACATGGTCTGTTGTATTGCGGCCAGGGATAAATCCATGCTGAAAGGGGGAGACTAAAGAAGAAATCATAGAAGAAAGTCTAGTGGCTAAAATTTTGGAGTACAGCTTACTATCAGCATTTATTAGAGACCTTGGCCTGTAAGATGATGGCAGCAGGCCAGATTTATCTTTCTTTAAAAACATAGTTATTATAGACTTATGCCAGGAGGTCGGAGGTGACCCACTTTGTGCTCTGACACATACTTCCAGCATGTGTTTCTTCAGAATAGGAAAAAAGTTCGAAAGAATTCCAGAGGAATCCTGTCAGGACCTACTGCTTTTCCTAAAGCTAGAGATAAAATTGCCTGCTCTAATTCCTTGTCTGTACAATCCATCTCTAAGGTTCCCAGGCTCCCCTTCGCCCTCTTTGGGGCCCCTTTCAATGCCCTGGCTGTGCCTTCCATCTTACTTCCCCAGCCCCTATTTCTACTCACAAGACAGTCTCCTTCGATTCTCCTAACATCACGGAGCCCCCCCCCCAGGTGATACCTCAGGGATCTCATGACCTTAAGATCTGTCATCTCAATGTAAGATCTCTAGTCAAGCATCACCTGGATATTCATAACTATCTCACGGAGGAGACTCCTGACATTCTGTTTATGTCCGAAACATGGCTTCATGAAGAGGCTTTGGTCGCAGTCAATCTGGCACTTCCCTCTGAATATTCGTTTTTTTTCTCTTAATCGTAACTCGAGAGGTGGGGGCATTGCGGCTGCTGTTAAGACCCGCTATCCATGTATTTGGAAGGCAATAGATTTGGATGGTAGCGAATGTGCCCATTTTTCTATCACTATTAGTCATCATTTTACTTTTTCCGGCATACTCATTTACCGGCCTCCTGGCCCGGATGCTGCCTTTAGGTCTGCTCTCCCTGACATAGTAGGTTCACTGGCTTTAAAATCTGCCAATTTTAGTGTGGTAGGTGATTTAAATCTTCATTTTGACTCTCCCTGCTCTCCTGCGGTCAGTACTATTCTTGCAGACTTGGAGGCTCTCCAGCTATCTCAATTAGTTAGTTGCCATACCCATGCGGGTGGTCATACTCTGGACCCTTTTTTTACCAATCTAATTTCGGCGAAAGTATTGCCTCCCAGGCCCATTGCCTGGACTGACCACCACTTAATTGAGGTACATCTTGCTACTAACACTTCCCCTCTAAGAATCCCGTCTCCTGCCACTCTTAGACGCCCCTGGAAAAAGCTGAAACTGGCCGATTTCCATCAGCTGCTTGTTCTTCACCCTCTGGGCCCCTTTACTGATGTGGAATCTGGCTATGCTCTCCTCTGTAATTAGCTCACTAAAGCCTTAGATAGATTGATTCCTATTTCAGAGAGTAAACATCGCCGTACCGATTCTAGTCCCTGGTATTATGATTCGCTTCGCCTCCTAAAAAAATCGTGTAAACAAGCTGAAAGAGTGTGGCGCAAGTCGTATCAGCTTGAGAAGAAAATTTTATATCTTACTAGGATTAAGCAATACCACAAAGCGATCTGTAAGGCCCGTGCTGCCTACTTTCTCTTGAATTTAGTACCAGCTCCAATCCTTCCAAACTTATATTCAAGGTGATCAAGGATCTTACAGCTAGTAGAGCTCCAGCTGCTGAGATCTGCTCTCTCTCACACTGTGAGGATCTGGCTGCCTTTTTTGTAAAAAAAGGTGAAGGACATCTACTGCTCTTTTCCCTCCACCACTTTGCTAACTAAGAAGCAAGAATTGATCCCCAAAACTTCCATGCGTCTGACACACTTTTCAGAACTTTCGATGGAGGAGTTTAGTAAATTGGTTGTGAAAGTCAAAACCGGTTCCCCTATTGATCCTTTACGACCAACTCAATTTAGAGAGTCCGCTTCTTTCTGTCTTCCTCCACTGCGAGATCTTGTTAATCTTATCTCTATCTTCAGGCATGGTCCCGGCCATTTGGAAACAGGCTCAGGTTATTCCCATCTTAAAAAAACCGGCTCTAGATCCTCTGAAACCGGAAGACTACCACCCCATTTCCCTCCTCCCCTGGGCTGCTAAATTGACCGAGGTCCATTTTAATGCCATCTTATCTAACCATCTTCATTCTGCAAATATATTAGATCCCTCGCAGAATGGGTTCCGGCCCGGTCACAGCATCGAGACAGCGCTGCTCTCTATGGTCGAACATCTTCGGATGGTGGTAGATTCTGGTCACACTGCGGCACTGGTGCTCCTTGATCTCAGTGCCGCGTTCGACACGGTCTCCCACGCTGTTTTATTGCAGCGGTTGGTTGAGGCAGGTGTCGATAACGTGGCACTCGAATGGTTCCGATCTTTTTTATCTGGTCGTACCTTCAAGGTTATCACCCCACCATTTGAATCTAGACCCTATTCCATTGACAGGGAGTGCCGCAAGGCTCGGCCCTCAGCCCAACTTTATTCAATCTTTATGTGCAGCCGCTGGCTGTTGTCGCTAAGCGTTGGAACCTTACTATGGTGTCCTACGCTGACGACACGCAGCTGGCGGTTGCAATAAGTGGGGCCTCTGACCTGGAACTCGCCAGGTTCCGTGAGGGATTCCTCTCAGTTGTTCATTGGATGACTGACAACTGCCTTCAATTGAACGCCAAAAAAAACCGAGGTGCTCATTGTCGGTAAGCAGAGCCATCTTTGGGGTGATAAATGGTGGCCTTCTGAGCTTGGCCCGACCCCTATTCCTGTCACCGAGGTTAAAAACCTGGGGGTCTGGCTCGATCCCCAACTTAACTTTGTCATCCATACAAAAAAGGTGGCTTCCACTTGTTTTGGCACTCTCCGCAGACTCCGATCTACTTTCAGATTCTTTGATGCTCCTACTAGACAGCTTATTGTACAAGCTACGATCCTGTCTAGATTGGATTATGCAAGCTCCCTTTTGCTTGGAGCTAATCAGGTTGAATTCTTAAGACTCCAACGCGTGCAGAATGCTGCCGCCAGGGCTCTGGTTGGCCTACCGAGATTTTGCTCAGCCAAAAAAAACCATTCAGAAGCTCCACTGGCTACCGGTTGCCCAGCGAATTAAGTTCAAATCCCTCTGCCTTTCGTTTAATATTCTTAAACATGCATCCCCTCAGATCCTGGAGCACCTCATTTCCCCTACGTTCCCACTCGCTCTCTGAGGTCTTCTAGTCTTCATTTGGCTACAGTTCCACGCTTTAAGAGGACCAGAACTGGCGGCCGCTCCTTTCGTGTGCTTGCTGCTAAGCTGTGGAACTCTCTTCCTGTGTACATCCGTGCTATTGACGATCGTTTGGCTTTTAGGAGAGAGGTAAAAACTTTTCTTTTTCCACTGGATCTTTAAGGTTGCTGTATTGTCCTCTTTGGTATTACCTGTGTCCGGATTTTGGTTCTTCCAGCGCCAGGACGCCCCTTTGCTGGGGCATCTGTGCGCTCAATAAATATGGTTAACATAACATAACATAACATAAGGCTCATCTATGGATATCAGTAAGTTTAGAGAACTCCTGATTGCCCAGGAACACCGCTAATTCATCTTCTGTATCCAAAGAGTCCTCATTAGAATAAAGTTGAGAGTAAAACTCTTTAAATACTTCCAAGATTTTACCCGGTTCAGTGTGTATTAGACCATTGGCATTCTGTACTGCATTTACCTTCCTAGCAGCTACTTTCTGCCTTAATCATTTGGCTAATAATCGGCCAGACTTTTCCCCGGCTTCAAACATATCAGAGCGAAAAATCGCAATTTGAGCCGCTAATTTCTCAGCATAGCATTCATACATTTTCACTCTCTAAATATCGAGATCTCGCATCCTCTGTTCAAATTCTACTGGATTAGTATTTGAAGTTTGCATTAGCGCCAGCTCTAAATCACGCAATTTAGTCATCTCTGATTCTTGTTTGGCCCTGATGCACCGCTGTTTATTTATAGTAACGCTTAGTGTTTCCCCCCGCAATCGAGCTTTAAATGCATCCCAGACTGTACCCACTTCAGCAGAACCAGTATTGAACTCGAACAAGTCTGGGATCCACGTGACCATATGCTGACGATATCCCTGATCGACCAATAGCTGGCCATCGAAGGTCCATGAAGTCCTGGTATTAAACGACAAAGAGGAATCAACTACTAATTCAAAAATAACCGGGTTATGATCAGATATGATTTTAGGATAAACATCTATTTTAGCATCAGTTAGCAGGTCTACTGGGGCAAAAAAATAATCAATGCAAACATGTTTTTGGTGAGGGGCAGAAAAGAAAGTAAAGCCAGGGATGGCGGGACACATAAAGCTCCATACATCTACTAGCCCAAATTTGTTCAGAATACCTTTTATTGATTTAAAGATTTTAGGCTTTCTACCTATATAAGAGGAGTTAAGACGGTAATCAAAATCTCCTGATAAATGCAAATTAAAATCTCCACAGATCACAAGGGGAGAAGACCATTGAGCCAGCTCAATACTAATCAGATTAAGGATTTCAGGATTGTCTAAATTAGGGGCATATATGGTACACAGAGTAAAAAGAAAGTGACCAATCCTAATTTCCACAATTGCCCACCTTCCATATGGGTCAGCTTTAGCATGTTGACACTCACCCCACCCATATTTTTTTAAAATTGCTACCCCTTTAGTTGTTGTACCTTGGTGTGTGCAAATCAAGGTTTCAAAGCCCAGATCTTTCAGACACATACTGTTATTTGACGCTACGTGAGTTTCTTGAATACATAGTATCTGTGCCCCCATACTCTTAAGAATCTGTGCCATCACCCCCTTTTCTTTCATTCAGCCCGCAAACATTCCAGGAGCAAATAGAAAATTTAGCCATTATCAAAAAAAAAGTTGAAGATCAATGCGGACAATTTATTGTTGAAACTGCTCGACTGCAGTCTCAAAAAATATAGTAAATTACACACTCTGTACCTGTTGTTCCTTGCCCCCCACCCCTACCCCACCCCTCACAAGCCCTTCCAACCCACCCTACCCGTGCACCCCCCCCACAACCCACCACTGTGAGGCAAAGGGACTGAACAGTCTGTATAAAGGATGGAAAGAAAGGAGTAGGCGCTCCCCGTACTCTCTCTCGCCCCCTGCTATAATAAAGAAAAAAAGAAACAAAAGAACACTTCCGATAGGAGATTTATATTAGCCATATAGCTGAGAAAAAAAGAAAAAAAAAGAAAAGAAGAAAACCCAGAAGCCAGTACACACCCGGGCAGAGCAATAAATGACCTTGAAATAGAATCCACCCAGCTCCCGAAGCTTTACAAGGGCTGAGCTAGACATACTCCAAGCCCTTAAAGAGAGCCTAGAAACTCCTTGGCCTTTATTTCAGAAGTGAAAAACATAGTTTTATCTTTAGTGATGACCTTCAGTTTGGCAGGATTTAATAAAAAAAACCTGAGCTCCCTTGCTTTGAAAGGTCGGAATAAGTTGGCAGAGGTGCCATCTCTGCTGTACGGTTGCCTGACAATAGTCAGGCCTGACGAAAAATTCTCAACCTTTTGCCTTCCGTTTACGATCTGGGCGAGCCAGGTCATTTAGATGTTCACGTAAAAGAAAAAAATTGAGGCAGATAAGAATTGCCCTTGGTTTATTTTCGGCACCCCAGCCCCCTTCCGGATCTGAAAGGGAAATCTATGAGCTCTTTGAAGCTCCCTCTCCCATTCCCATTCTTTTAACTCAGGGAAAGCTTCTACACACAGATCTATTATGAATTGACAGGTATTTTTCCCTTCAACCCCTTCAGGGATCCCCAATATACGGAGATTATTCCTTCTTGCCCTGTTTTTCATATCACAAAGCTTCCAACTAATATCATCACGCAGAGTACGTAATGCAACAACATCAGCTTTACAGGAGCAAAATTCATCTTCAATAGTAGAAATTCTATTCTCGGCCTCTGCAACTCTGGTAGATAGTTCAGAATTAGTTTTGGCGATGAGACAAAAAGAGTTCTGTAATTTTTGAACTGCTCCATGAACACGAACGCTCTCTGCCTTCGTTTCCTCACGATGAATCATAATTGCCTGATAAATTGTCGAGAGGGTGATATTACTGGCAGCATCGTTGAAAGAGGGCAGATTACCCCCCGCATCAAGACTCTCGGCCAAAGTTGTAGTTTGCTCAGCGGGAACTTGTAATATTAAGGAGCTAGCCGACCCTGGAGCAGTTAGAACAGTATTTTCCCCATTGGGAGATCTTGAAAAGTCTTCTTCTTCTTCCAGAAAAGCCGAGCTGGCAAGACTACTCTCATCTGCCCAATCAATCTCAAGTTCGGTAGTTATACCCTCTCCCTCTCCATCAACCTCTCCCTCTCCCTCTCCCTCCCCATCAGAGACCAGTGACACATCTGACATAGAGTAAAATTTCACTCCTGAGTCACACGATTCAACATCATTCAATATGTCTTTATCCACGGATGGATCAGCTATTACAGGTATTACTGGTAGAGACCTTGTGTCACCATCCAAGATATCAGAACTAGGTAGCTCTGAAGTTACGCAGGGTGAAGAGGGAGGGGGGTTCTGCAATAAAGTGGATAAGGCAGCTTCGGTGTTTTGCTGGGTAACGGGAGTCGACGGTGCATTTTTATCTTCCCCTAACTGAGTCTTTTTCTTAGTTTTAGTAAAAATAGACGGATTGTTACTTTATGCAGATGCGGGGGCTCATCAGAAACCGATACCCTCGGTGCACCGACAGAGCAGACTACAGAAATAGAGTCAGAGGGAGGTACAACAGATTCCACATCTTGAGAACCTCCCTCACCAGACTTCTCATTTTCTCCATTTTTGGTTTTATCTGCTCTTCTCCCCTGTAGTTGAGTATCGATAATCACGGAACCTGGAGTGTTGGCAGCCACCGCTGCTCTCGTGGTGGCTATCTTTGGTAGCGTGTTTGAGGCGGTATTCTTGGGTCTCATTGTATGATATTGAATGATCCACTCCGGGTTTTGCCTCAGTCCTTCCAAGTGCACCTTGGTCTCGCTCCCAAGCAGATTCCAATATTCAGCACAGCGGTTACCAAGACTCTCAATACTGCTGAGAGAAAGGTTGTACTCTGTGATGCTGGCAAAAAAATGTTGCGAGCCGGCAGCCAAAAGAAACTAAAGCCGGCGTCTCCGAAAGCTCACCCCCGAAAAAAAACTGGGGCTCAGCATATCCCCATCTCGACACTGGGGAGAGCCGACATCCAGGAATAATCACTGCTTATTTTTTGCTTGTTAGCTGAGTAACCAACAAAAAAGAAGCTACAGAGTCTGTCTGCCGCGCGCTGCTTCCAAAGACTGCTAGGCGGCCGAACCACAACACCAGAAAAAGCAAGTCCGGGGGATTACGTCGAGAACGCAGCTCGCTGTCTCAGACCCAGTACTCCACCGTGGAGGAACTGGGCAGCTGAATCTCGATAACAGCCCGGAAAGGATTCCGCCAAAAGCCAGAGCAAGTACAAGGTAACAATCCGTTATGCACTGTTATTTCATTGCCATTTCAATGCCCGGGAGGGCTATATCTCCGTTTAGCAGGGGGTTAGAGCTTCGATGAGCAGGGGGAACGCCGGCAGCTCCCTTACTCGGACACTGATGTGTCCGCCATCTTGCCTCATAACCAAGGTTTCTCAACGTGAGCAGTAGCAGCCATCTGCGACTGCCCGCATTGAGAAATCTTGCTGGGAGGTGGTCCACTGTTGGATTTTTCCTAGTTCGTGCTTACCAACTTAACGTTGGTGAGAGAGGAAAAAACTCCACTCCGCTTCATGGAATGGAGTTTTTCGGAACTCTGTGGAGAGGGGAATGTGAAAAACCCCGCACACGCAGTGAACAGAGCGCTGTTCACCACCCAGGCCTAATGTGAAATTGCAAGCATAGAACTGTGAGTTGGTGTGTGAGTGCCTATGTGGGTATGTGAGTGGGTCTTTGAGTGCCTGCATGGGTCTGTGAGTGGGTATGTCAATGCCTATGTAGATCTGTGAGTGGGTGTGTGAGTGTCTATGTGGGTGTGTGAGTGCCTGAGTGGGTCTGGGAATGTCTGTGTTGGTCTGTTAGTGGGTATGTGGGTGTCTGTGTGGGTCTGTGAATTAATGTGTGAGTTCCTATGAGAGTCTGTGAGTGGCTGTGTTAGTCTGTGAGTGTGTGTGAGACTGTGAGTTGGTCTGTGAGTGTGTGTGTGAGGGACTGTGAGTGGGTGTCTGTGTGGGTCTGTGAGTGCATGTATGGGTCTATGAGTAGGTGTGTGAGTATCTGAGTTGATCTGTGAGTTGGTCTGTGAATGTCTGTGTGGGTCTGTGATTGCCTGCATGGGTCCGTGAGTGGATGTATCAATGCCTGCATAGGTCTGTGAGTGGGTGGGTGACTGCCTATGTGGGTCTGTGGGTGGGTATGAAAGTGCCTGTATGGCTCTGTGATTGGGTCTTTGAGTGGCTTAATGGGTCTGTGAGTGTATGTTTGTCTGCCTGTGTGGGACTCTAAGTTGATGTGTAAGTGCCAGCATTAAACTGCGAGTGGGTGTTCAAGTGCTTGTGTGGGACTCTAGGTGGGTGTGAAAGTTCCAGCATAGAGCTATGAGTGGGTGTGTCAGTGCCTGTGTGGGTCTCTGGCATTTAAGTACCTACATGGGTATGTGAGTGGGTCTGTGAGTGCCTGCCTGGGTCTGTGAGTGAGTGTGTTAATGCCTGTATAGGTATATGAGTGGGTGTGTGAGTACATATGTGGGTCTGTGAGTGGATGGGTGAGTTCCTATGGGACTCAGTAAGTGGGTCTGTGAGTGGTTGTCTGAGAGTCTGTGTGGGTCTGTGTGGGTCTCTTAGTAGGTGTGTGAGTATCTGAGTGGGGTTGTGAGGGGTTGTCTGAGTGTCTCTGTGACTGGGTGTGTGTGGGTCTGTGACTGGTTGCGTTTGGGTCTGTGAATGGGCTTGTGAGTGCCTGTGAGGGTCTTTGAGTGGGTGTGGACCGCCTATGTGGGTATGTGAGTGGGTCTGTTAGTGACTTCATGAGTCTGAGACTGGGTGTGCAAATGTCTGTGTAAGTCTGTGAGTGGGTGCCTTTGTGGGTCTGTGAGTGGGCATGAAAGTGCCTGCATGGCTCTGTAAGTGGGTGTGTGGATGCCTGCATAGGTTTTTGAGTGAGTGTATGATTATCTGTGTGGGCTTGTAAATGGGTGTGGGAGCACCTGTGTGGGTGTCTGAGTGGGTCGGAAAGTGTTTTTTTTTAAAGTGTGCCAAGATTTGTGGATCTGTCACGGATTTACACGGGGGCTGCGCTGAGCCTCAGAGAGATTTACGGATTCCCGAAGTGGGGGAAAAATTATATAATTAAATTTCATATCCAACGTAGGTCCAGCTAACACCCCTTTAACACACCCATGTGGTCAGGGTACCTCTGCCCTGACCCCTTTAATCATTTTCGAGAAAGATTTGAAATCCCCAGGACCGTTCCCCAATACTTAAAATGACGGCTGCAACATCCCGTTCAGGTTGTGGTCAGCCAATCACGGCATTGCTAGTGGCGAGTGACTACGAGGATCATCTGTGGAGGTCTGCGTCCATAGATATGCATTTTTGTTTTTACTTTCATAACTCTGCAATTACTGAATTGATTTACACCAAATCACAAAAGAGCTCTTTCTGGACCTAGAGCAACATCTCTGCCAAATTTGGTGTAATTCCTTCAAGTAGTTTGGGCTGTAGTCATGTTCCAAATGCATACAGGAAATTGCAAGGGAAAAGCAATTCCTCCCCCCCTTTTTCTTGGTTCTCGTTTGGCAGGTCACTCCAAAATGTTTCATGTAGAATTACACATGTAGTGTCATTTTTTTGGCAAAAGTTTTTGAAGATTCGTCAAACAGTGTCAAAGTTATAACCAAGTCAAAAATACACTTTTCCTATGGAAACTAGGTCCTAACTCTAACTACCTACTGGTGACCACCAATAGGTAATATGATACAAATTATAAAGCAAGCCACTAACACACACATACAGCCACTCATCCACCCACTCACACATGGATACACACAGCCACTCACATAATATATGTTAGAAGTAGTATTACTCATTAGTAGTACAAAAAGTATACTAATTTAAGAATTGTCGTACCTTCACCAGATGATGTAATCAGTGATGTCATCTGAGATGTCATCAGGGATGCCACTGACCATGTCATGAGTGATTTAATATGTGAGGTCATAAGCAGTGCACTGCGGGAGCGTAATTTATAGTTAGCTCAGGTAACTATAACGGCTGAATTTCAATGATTTTGTACGAGTGAAATCTGAACCAAATTATAACGTCCCTCTAACCTTTGGTTTTTCCAGTAACTTTCTAAGGTTTTTTTTAATTCTATGTCCTAACTATAACATCCCTGAAACCTTTGTTTTTTTAGTGAATTTCAATGGGATTTTAATGTTATTTATTAACTATAACATGACTGTAACCTTTGTTTTTCCTGACAGTAACCAGTAACCTTTGACAGTGAGTTTGCGAGTAATGCATGAGTGTCTCAGTAGTTAGCTTGAGAGTGTCTAAGTGAGTCTGTCAGTGAGTGTGTTAGTAGATTTGGGAGTGGCTGCATAAGTGCCTCACTGGGTGTATGAGTGGGTGCGTGAGTGTCTGAGTGGCTGTCTGAGTGGGTGCATGAATATCTGAGTAGGTGTATGAGTGGATGAGTGAGGGTCTGAATGGGTCTGTGAGTGGGTTTCAGAGTGTATGAGTTGGTTATTGGGTGCCTCTATGGCTATGTGAGTCAGACTGTGAGTGAGTGCCTCAGTGTATGAGTGGACCTGCAAGTGAGTGTGTGAGTCTCTGAGTGAGTGTGTGACTGAGCCCATGAGTCTCTGAGTGGGTCTGTAAGTGAGTGCATGAGTCTCTTAGTGGGCCTGTGAGTGCATGAGTCCCTTAGTGGGTGTGTGAGTGAGTGCATGAGTCTCTGAGTGGGTCTGTGAGTGGGTGTGTGAGTCTCTGAGTGGGTCGGTGAGGGGGTGCATGAGTCTCTGAATGGGTCAGTAAGTGGGTTGTGGGTATGTGAGTGGGTGCATGAGTCTCTGAGTGGGTCTGTGAGTGAGTGCATGCATCTCTCAGTGGGTCAGTGAGTTGGTGTGTGAGCCCCTGAGTGAGTCTGTGAGTGGGTGTGTGAGTGTCTGATGGCTCTCTGTTTTGCCCTCTTCTGCTCTGTTTTGCTTTTTCTGCTTGTTTTTCTACCCTCTGTATTGCCATCTTCTGCTCTGTTTTGACAATCCTGCTAGTTGTTCTGCCTTTGTTTTGCCTTTTTCTGCTAGGTTTTCTGCCCTCTATTTTGCCTTTTTTCTGCTTGTTTTCTACCATCTGTTTTGCCTTTCCTGGCCTTTTTTCTGAGGAAGAGGTGTGGTGCAGCGGCCAGGGCAGCTGACTCAGGAACACAGTGGCTCCTGGTTCGATCCCCGGCAGCAGGTTAGCCCAGCACCTTGTCAACCTGGGCAGTAGCTCGCTTACTCCTACCGACGACCCCCAGCTCTAGGACACTTCGCCTGAGGTAGCTGTGCACTTTTCAAATGCTGGTGTTATTATTATTCTGTTTTGCCCGTTCTGCCTGATTTTACAACCTCCGTTTTGCCTTTTCTCTTCTTTTTCTGCCATCTGTTTTGCCCTCGCCTGCTCTGTTTTGCCTTTTCTACTAATTTTTTTGCCCTCTGTTTCACCCTCTCCTACATAGGGGAGGGGTCCATGCAGCCACACTGCCCAGGCCATTTTCAGCCCCACTCCCATTGTCATTTTCAGCCCCAGGGACCCCATCTCCTGGGGGCTGGCCTTAATTGAATGAGGAAGGGGAGACACGCGACCCACTCCCTGGGGCCTGGCCTTAATTGAATGGGAAGGGGTGCACCCGGTCTCCTTCTCCGGGCTGATTTTTTTCCGCGGCGACCCCATCTCCCGGGGCACGGCCATGTGTCCCTGGGTGCCCTGGTCCCACCCAGGGCACCCAGTGTGCAGGATGTGGTCTGCAGGGAGAGTCTCAAGGTCCCGTGATACCACCTGGGTTCATTGCTGCCGCACGCAGGGAGCTGCTGGAAATGCTGCTCCCTGCATGTGACAGCAATATTTTAATTACTTTCCCTGCCCGCATGTCTGCAGGCAGGGAAAGAGATGAAAACTCCAATTCCGTCAAGCTGGAGCATTTTGAAAGCTCACTCCTGCTGGAAGCAGAGTGTTTGCTTTTGCTTGATGGAGCTGTAAAAGCTGAAAACGAATCAAAAGCAAACAGGAATGTCCCAGGGGTGGGCCCCCGGTACATAGCAGAAGTCGGCCCTGGGGGGTCAAGGTCCCCGGGCTCATTTATGGCTCCAGGAGGAGGACCACACAGCCCCCTCCTTCTCTGTGCATGGGCCGGCCCCAGGTAGGTGGTGGTCCTTGTGGCTGGGGATCTGACATTACCCCCTTCTTAATGTTAATTGTAGCCTCTGAAAGTTGGTGTTTCCCAGGGTCTGGTGGGCTCCGCATGTTTCCACTGCAGTTTTTTCCATAAAAACTCCAATTATCCCTGGGAGGGGGGCCCTGTGCGCCCCTCTCCTTATTCATTAAACTCAGAATTGCCCCGGGACCTGGCAAACCCAGGGGCAATATTATAAGCAAGCGTCGGAGACTGCCCTTCTGTTTTTTTTTAATTCATGAAAATAGTTGCAAATATTTCATAAAAATCGCAGTGAAATTTTAAGGAACCATATTTTCTTGCCCTAGCTGGGACCGTCTGGAATCACAGTAAGAGAGCTAGAGGATTACGGTATTCCTACCCTGCCCTATTTTCTTTTTTTCTGCGTTTGTTTTTGTGACTCGGCAGAAGCTGACTCCCAAGATCGACTGCTAACACTTTCTGGTTGAAGTGTTTAGATCTCTGCAGTTTGCTGCACAAGTTCATCATTATTTGCGAAGGCTTTGCGATTGTAGAAATACTTATTTCGATTTTGTTTAATATCTAGAAAACTATTGAATTGATTTACATCAAACAACAAAAAGCGCAATCTGCGGACGAAAAGCTATCTTTCTTCCAAATTTGGTGTAATTCTATTCAGCAGTTTGGGCTGCAGGCGTGTCTAAAGAGTCTATGGGAATTAACATGGCTAATACACTTTATTTGACTCCCCCGCCTTTTTCTTGGCCCCCACTTGACTGACCACCCAAAAACTTTCCATACACAACATGATTCACAGGGGCACTATTTTGGGAATATTTTGTGTAGATTCGCCAAATGGCGCCAACGATGAAGGCAAATCAAAAAATGAGTTTCCTGGAGGAGGAGCTTCGCGGGCAACCAAGATGGCCGCGTGAGCTCGGAGCTCCGAAGACCCTCCGATCCTCCGTATTAATCCTGTCACATATCCTTATCAGTGCTCGTGGAATATTAAAGGTGAACCGACGCTGACACGGGACCCGTTGTCCGATTTCAAATCCGACGTTCCTGGGCGCAGTTACACCGTGTGGAAGTTCGCGGACTGCTGTGGGACCAAGATCCAGGCCGGGGCTGGCGGATGCGACATAGCCAGGCGGAGGTGATGAGGCACGGGTCTGACCGCTCCGGCCCACAGCGGAGCTGGCGTAGTGGCGGAGTGAGCACGTACCAGACGGAGTGCGGGATAACTAATCCCTGACGTAGGTGAACCGGTGAGGCCCGTTGTGTGGACGGACGAGGTGGCCCGGTGACTAACTATGGCTGACAAAGGTGGCCCCAATAAATCACAGCCCCGGGTCAGCAGAAAGACTACGTACTCGCAGTCCAACAACATGGAGCGATACGCTCAGCCGAAGGGCTCGCCTGGTGCCTCCGCAAGACCAAAGGACCTACATCGGGAAGTGTCGCCTGAGGCTCAAGACCCCATGCTCCGCGACATAATGGGCGCCATTGAAGGCATGAAGGCCGAGATGCACCAGCAGCACGAGGTGATGGCGCACAAGGTGGACACTCTGGCGATTGACGTTAACCTGATCAGAGCGGTCTTGGGCAAAACAAATGAGCGAGTCAAGTCACTAGACATCAAGACTTCGAGCCTCACCACGGACGTCTCGGACCTGCAAACCGAGGTCCGGAACTTAAAGTCGGCCAACGACCTTTTAGCGAGGAGGCTTGAGGATTATGAGGATCGGGCCAGGCGGCAGAACGTCCGCATTATTGGTGTGCCGGAGGGGGCCGAGGATTCGGCTGTGGACCTTTTCGTTGAGGACCTGGTCCAGAACCATCTAGCCCCTAAGGGACTTAGTAAGTTCTTCTCCGTGGAACGGGCGCACAGGATGCCTGGGGGCCGGCCGAAGGAAGGTGCCCCTCCGAGACCTATCATCGCCCGCGTGTTTAACTTTAGGGACCGTGACTCCATTCTACAGGCCTCAAGGAGCGGTGGGCCTTTGAAGTTCCAGAACGCTGCCATTAACTTCTTTCCAGACTTCACTCAGTCCGTGCAGAGACGGAGACAAAGCTTCATGGGAGTGAAACGGCGTTTGCGGGACATGGACATGAAGTATGCTATGCTGTTTCTTGCAAAACTGAGGATCGAACATGGCGGCCGGGCTCTGTTCTTTGACTTGCCGGAGGTGGTGTCGGACTGGCTTGACACCTTACCCCAGCGGCGTGAAAACACCGAGGAGCGGTCAGAAGAAGCTACAGGCGGCCACGACCGGCAGGAGTGATGACTGGCTACAGGACCTTTTTGGACAATGGGTCTTCCCTCAGCTGTTTGGGTTGGTAATCCTGTACTCATGGGGGGGCTTCCCCTGTACTTTTCTATTTGGAGGATGGGGGGATAGGGTTACCTCCTTTCTCCTCGGGGGCTTCTCGTAGATTAGTTTTTTCTAGGGGCGACAGGCACACTGCGAGTTGGGTGGGCTCTTTAGTCTAATGCAGGGGTGCAGGGTGGGGGGCGGACGGGTTCCTTGTTTTCGTTCTTGGGTTGAATTCCTTTTTTCTTTGTTCCCTTTTTGGCAAGGCAATTGGAGGTATGATTCTGTTCATGTAGCGGCAGTGCCCGTCAAGGGTGGGATGGGTGTGGATTTCGATGATGGGGGGTAGGAAATTGAATGTTTTAAGCTGGAATGTCAATGGGCTGGGGGACCGTATCAAGAGGGGTATTGTACTACAAATGTTTAAGAGGTGTGTGCCGGATGTAATACTGTTGCAGGAAACGCATTTGGTAGGGAACACGTGCCACGCACTTAATAGAAAGGGCTTCAAAATGGTGGCACACTCGGGGTTCTCCTCCGGGTCCCGAGGGGTGGGGATTATGGTGCGCTCGACCCTCCCCTTGGAGATTGACTCAAGAGTGGTCGATGAGCGAGGACGCTACGTCGCCGTCACGGGGAGATGGGAGGGGCGTACCCTGGCTCTAGTTTCGATCTATGTCCCCCCTGGGCTACAGACGGACACCTTCAAAGACCTTGGGGGCGCCATTTTAGGGCTTCCCGAGGGGCTGCTTCTTATGGGAGGCGACTTCAACGCAGTAGGTTCAGGGACGTTAGATCGGTATCCATCCAGAGACCTCCGAGGTGCGCAGACCTGGCTTCCCGACTTTCTCGACACCCTAGGACTTGTTGACTGCTGGAGGCTTCTGCATCCTACCCAGCGCCAATACTCATTTCACTCAGGGGCTCACGGTAGCCTCTCCAGGATTGATTATGTCCTGACATTGGCGGCCCACGCATCGGCGGTCTCAGAGGCCAGATTGATGGCGAGGGGCATCTCGGACCACTCTCCGGTCTGGGTATCCTTCGATTTTGATGTTGGAGCGGCCGAGAGGGTGGCGCCGATTAACCCGTGGTACTTTCGTGATTCCAAGACTCGTGGACTCCTGGCCAAAGCCATGGAGCTCTACTTCTCTGAAAAAACGGGCTCGGTTACCTACGCTGTCTCCTTATGGGAGGCTTTCAAGACCGTCCTGAGGGGGGAGGCGTTCTCCCTAATAGCTGAGGTACGGAGACGCAGAGACGTGGATGTGGTGACTATCGAGTCCGACATAGCGGCGATAGACACTCAGTTGGAGGTCGGCCCTACGCCGGACCTCCTACACGCTCTCTCACTCAAACAGTCGGAGTACCAAGCTATTGTTATGGAGGCGGCGAAGGCCATGGGTAGGGAGCAGCAGGGGCGAATCTATGAGGTCGGAGACAAGGCCGGTAAGCTCATTGCCTGGCTTGAAAGAAGGAAAGGGCCAGCCGCGTTGTCCCGGAGGTGCTCGGGGGGGATGGCACGGCTGTCACCGACCCTAGTGCTATTGGCCTTCGCTGAATACTTTTCATCCGTTTACGCCTCGGCCTCCGAGATGTCGGAGGAGGACTCTGGCGCCTTGCTCCGAGACATAGAGGTACCGTGTCTGTCGGAGATTGAGAAAGAGGACATGGATGGAGACATCGCGGTGGACGAGATCGCTCAGGCGATACGCTCCGTGCGATCTGGCAAGGCTCCCGGCCCCAACGGTATCCCAGTGGAGCTGTATAAGATCAAACCGGACCTCGTTGCTTCGCCACTGCGGGCTATGTTTCTTGAGGCACGGGAGTCAGGTGCACTTCCCCCCCGATCAGAGGCTGGCCACCATTGTGGTCATTCATAAGGAAGGGAAGCCCAGAGATTTGTGTCGGTCGTATCGTCCTATCTCGTTACTGAACGCCGAGCCCAAGATCTTGGCTAAATTGCTAGCCAACCGACTGGTTGGAGTGGTTGGCGACTTGGTGCACCCGGACCAGTCTGGCTTTATCCCACACCGTAACACCGCCCTTAATTTGAGAAGACTTCACGGAGCCCTCGCGAGGGTCCGCACCCTTCAGGAGCCGGCCATCTTGGCGTCCTTGGATGCCACGATGGCCTTTGACTCCCTTGAGTGGCCATACTTGTGGGCGGTGCTGGAGAACTTTGGGTTTGGTCCGGGGTTCATAGGATGGGTCAAGCTCCAATACGCCAGCCCGCTTGCCAAAGTGGCGGTTAACGGCCGCGCATCGGCTCCCTTTGCCCTCGGCAGGGGTACCAGGCAGGGATGCCCCCTGTCCCCCCTTTTGTTTGCACTGGCACTGGAACCACTGGCGGCGTGGTTGAGAGGGCATCCGGACATCAGGGGTATCAAGTGGTCCCCGGGATTTGAGGATAGGGTGTCTCTGTACGCAGATGACATCCTCCTGTACCTCACCTCGCCGTGTATGTCCCTTATTGTTGTGTGTGATGTCCTGCGCACCTTCGGTAGACATCCTGGACTCGTCATTAATTGGTCGAAGTCTCATTTGTATGTCCTGAGGGGTGAGGTCCCGAGACTCCTGCAGGACTGTAACATACAGGTCGCGAGGCAGGGGTTCAAATACCTGGGCATCTACATTTCTGCTGATCCCGCAGTACGTTACACGAACAACTTGCTTCCCCCTCTTGCGCGCCTTCGGCGTGATGTGGAGGGGTGGCCTTGTTCAAGATGATGTCCCTGCCCCGGTTTCTATACGTGCTTCAGAACACCCAGGATCTGGTCCCGTCTGGATATTTTAGAGAGGTTGAGGGCCTCCAGCGGACCCTGCTCTGGGATGGTAGGCCGCGCATCGCTATTACTAAACTGACCCTCCTGTGGTACGACGGAGGGATTGCGCTGCCTGACATCCGCAGGTATTATTGGGCGTCTCAACTGGCAGCCCTTAATCACGGCTTCTATGGACCAGCCATAAATCCGGGCTTTGCCATGGACCGGTGGCTCCTGGGTGATGGGAAATATTACAGGGCTCTGTACTCTAGGTCTCTGGATGGAAGAATGACAGGTCCCACAATGACATCGGTCCACATCTGGAGAGCGGTGACGAAGGCACAGGGATGGAAAGGCAAACTCACGATGGTGACTCCACTCTATGACTCCGATCTGCTGGGTAACTTGTGGCATACCAAGGGGTTTGACCGCTGGGACCTGATAGGCATCTCCAGGGTGGAAGACATAATTGCTAAGGGACAGGTCAAGCCCTTCGAGGTGCTGCAGAGAGAGTTTCAGTTGGGGGAAAGGGAGTTCTTCAGATACGCTCAGTTAAAACACGCCCTCCTGGCAGTTATGCCGGAGGGTGAAAAGATCCCTGAATCTTCCCCGCGGGAGGACAGGTTGCTGGACGGCTACATGCCCAACAGCGCTATCTCACTGACCTATAAGAAGCTGATTAATGTTCGTACTGACCTTCTCCTGGGGGTGCGAGATCAGTGGATCCGTGATGGAATTGAATTGGACGACGAGGATTGGCAGTGTGCGGTCTCGTCTCCGAAGGAGGTGGCAATTCCGGCCAGACTGAGACTTGTACAACTGAAAATCCTACATAGGGTTTATGTCACTGGCCCCCGACTGATCCACATGGGTCACTCAGAGGATGGTCTCTATCGACGAGGGTGTGGTTCCCTAGCGACCTTCATGCATATTATATGGGAATGTAGGGCGGTGGCTGCGTATTGGAGGCGTATACACATGGTGATGGGTGAAGTGACTGGAGTTGACTTGCCCGCAGAAGCCCGGCGCTGTCTGTTAAATTTATGGGGCCCCACGGATTATACCAGTTCACAAACTCAATGGGTCACTCTAGGCAACATGGTGGCTAAAAGGGACATTGCACAGAAATGGGGAGCGGCTCTGCCCCCCACAGTGGAGATGTGGAAGGCTAACATGGACTGGTGCATGTTCCGGGAGAAGACTGTGCATGTTGCCAGAGGTAGGCCCAAAAAATGGAATAAGATTTGGGGGCCCTGGAATGAGTATAGGGGTGATATCTGCCTCCCGCCGGACACAGCGCCCTTGGAGGAGCGACTGTCCCCTTAGCCCTTGAGTCCAGCTGAATTACTGATACACAATGTCCTGTCTTCCTCCCCCCGATATCCATGCATGTGACCTGTTCCCGTATCCTATTCCGCATATAGGCCCATCCTGCCCTGAAGTGGGGCGATGCCACATTCAGGTTCCATTGCCTTGCCCTCTTGCACCTTTGTAGGTGCTTTTCCGTTATCACACCGTTTTCTCTCTTTTATAACATAAAATAAACCTCATGTGATTTTGTACTGTATTCTGTGTACACCACTCATGCTACATAACGACTTGCTGCCTAGCCTCCGGGATGTATGGCTGAATAGCTGTGTACTACTGTGTCGTAAATAAAGGTTTTCCAAAAAAAAAAAAAAAAAAAGAGTTTCCTAAGAGAACAAAGGAAAAGTGATCCTAATTATAACTATCTACTGTCTATATATATCTCTCGATATACACATAGTGACAAATGAATCTGTGAGCAAGGTGTTTGTATTTGTAACGCCGAAACTCGTTGGGTATTATTCCATGCCTATGCTGTTTTTGAGATTGATTTACTGGATTAAACCATATTTCATCTTTACACTGCTGTGAGTTCCCTGATTCTTTCCTGTTCGGCACAAGCTGGAGTGGTGTGTGTGTGTGTATTCGTGTGTGTGTGTATTTTTTTTCTTTCCAGGTTCAGATGGAGAGCACCTACTATGTAGAGCACACTACAGCACCAGCGACACTCTGAATTTGCTGACCTCAAATGTCTGAATTTCTATCAAACTTTTTAAGAACAGGATTAACACAATGCCATCCACGCTGAGATAAAAAGGGACAAAGTCTTTTGCCATTTCTATAGCAAAGTCTTTAAGCGTAGGATTAGCAAACACAGTGCTATCCATGCTGGGTTGTAAGATGATAAAAGCCTTTTACCACTCCAGGTACAGTGTTGCATAAAATACCATCCAAGCCAACCTGAAAGGATTAAAAGCAACCGCTGACACATGTTTTGCTATCATTATGGCACTTCAGAGGGGTTTAGCTTTGTCTAGACAAAAGGGAACACCCAATATAAGTCAAAACAATACCCTTTCAAGCATAAATTGCCACATACATTATGCAAAAAAAAGAAGCAGAGAACTTTTAGGTGGAGAGCAGCTCCTATGTAGATGTTATAGTTCTATTGTTTAATTCCCTGCTGCTCAGCTGGTGTGGGTCTTGGAATGCCTGATGACATCATAGTATCTTGGGTGCCTGGTTTGTGTGTGGAGTGGCAGTTGATGGCAGGCAGGCTAAGCAGCAGGGAGGCTGCTCCTGGTGGGGCTTTGTCATCTTTTACTTATCTACTTGAAACTTAACTTGCAACTAAGCTTTATTAAATCCAGCGTGTTATATATACCTGGCTCAAGGACTTCTTTAAATACAAATTTTTGGGGCGACGGAGTATGGGATATTTTAAACAACCTAAGCTTTGAGGAAGAAAGAATGGAACTAAGAAGATAAAGAATTTTCTTTTTTAAAAGACTGTGTAACGTAGAACACCCTGGTATGCCCCACCAGTGTCCTATACTATTCGGACAGCCTGAAGAATGGGCGTTTGAGAGTTATCTGCTCTGATCTGAAGCAATTGATGTGTGATGTTTTGCACATATCTCATGAGTGAAGACTGTGGCTGACGTAAGAGTAATCTGCCTACGTTTTGAGATGTGCATGTCTTCAAGGTGACACAGAGCTGTGTGGAGCGTCAAGCAGCCCGTCAAGGAATATCGCTTCTAAGAGGATTTTAATGAGACGGTGGAGAACAGCGCAAGTTTTAAAGCACTGTTTATCTATCAACTGGCTGGTAAGGAGAGGTTAAAGGGGTGTTGGGCTGTGAATTGTTCCCACTATGACGGACACACGGTGAAAGAGCTCCGGATTACTTTGTTGTGAATGGCAGTTAGTGCGGAGTGCAAGGGCTCTGGCTGATGCCTATTGACGAAGTGTGACCTCGGAGACTGTGCTCATTTTGCTTTTGAGGTCATTGAAAAAAGCTGAGTGTCACTTACGATATTTAAGGAAGAAGATTCAGTCACTTTGACACTGTGGAGAGAGACTACCGCAGGGGAGCGATGTGTTGTGGGAAAGTCGGCACGATAAACATATTTTGTGAGCATGCCTTTATATACATATTTTGTGAGCTTGCTTGCGACAAAACACTTAAAGTTACATTAAAGAGAGGAGGAGCTTAGCGCGCATCCAAGATGGTCGCGTGAGCACAGGGCTCCCCGGACCCTCGCCACTCTTTGCAATCTATCCTGATGATATCCTGACTTCTTGGACCGATTCTCGAAGATGAACCTCGACTGAGTCCATAACTCTTTTCAGAATTGAAATCTGACTTGGGCAGCCGAAACTACAACGTTTTGAACTTTTGGGGCCCACCTGGAGGCGAGCCGGAGACTTGGCAACTTGGGGATCCGGGACGAAGTTGAACAACAACGGCTGTGGGGTCTCCTCGGTAGCCCTACCTCAACTTTCGGTTTCATTTTTGGATCCTTGCATGGTCTGATTGAGAGACCGTTTCGCTTGGTTGGGAACCTAGCCAGCCTCCATCTAGTATAAGCACTACTTCATCATCACAGCCTTTTGGGTCCAGTCGTGACTTTGTCTTGGCCGTACGAGCCAGCTTTTGTGTTTTGTTGGTGCCCGGCCTGCCGGCGGCCATTTTCACCAGGTCTCGCGGGCCCCTCCGGGGCGCATCTTCCAACATGGCGGGCAGGGGTGAAGCCGAGAAGCGGAAGACCAAGACGCCTCTTCGTGGGGGACCGGTCCAGACAAATGTTATGGACCGGTACACTCAAGCCAAAGTATCCCCCGGGCTCTCCAGCCGTACCCCGGAGGATGCCAAAGAGGACCCGTCCGCTCCTGTCGATTTGTCCCTCCAGGACATTATGGGCGCCATCACCAACATGAGGGAGACCATCGGCCAGCAATATGAGGCTCGGGCTCGTAAAATTGACACAGTCGCCATTGATGTCACTCTGATCAGGGCCGACCAGTCCAAGACCAATGAGAAAGTTAAGTCATTGTATATGAAGACTTCCAGCCTCACGGCCGATGTGTCGGAACTCCAAACCGAACTTGGCAATTTGAAATCGGCCAATGACCTGATGTCCCATTGGCTGGAGGATTTTGAGAACAGGGCAAGACGCAACAACATCCGCGTCATAGGTGTTCCAGAAAATCCAGAGATTCACTCTGTTGACCTCCTGGTTGAAGATCTAGTCCTGAACCATATTGCCCCTTCTGGCCTGAGCAAGTTTTTCGCAGTGGAGCGTGCACATCGTGTTCCGGGTGGTAAGCCCAAGCCGGGCGCTCCTCCGCGGCCTATCATCGCGACACTTTTTCACTTCAGAGACCGTGATGCGATCCTGCAGGCATCGAGAGTGAGCGGCCCGGTAAAATTTGAAAACTCCTCTGTCAATTTTTTCCCGGACTTTACTCAACTTGTCCAGAGACAAAGGATGGGCTTTCAGGGGGTTAAGCGACGTCTTCGGGACCTGGGACTAAATTATGCAATGCTTTTCCCTACTAGGCTTCGAGTGGAATATGAGGAACAGACCTTCTTTTTCGATCAACCGGACAATGTGAGTGACTGGTTGGATTCCCTGCCTGGCCAAGGCGATCGAACGGAGCACCCTTGCGGTGCCGAGGGTGGTGAGCCTACCAGACTTTTCGGTCCCTGACCTCCGAACATCGGACATTTCTCAGCTGGGTGCAAAATTATTATTATTATTTTTTTTTTAATATTATGTCTTAGTGTGGTCCACGTTCGGGTGGCGGGTGGTGACGGGCCTCTTTCTTCCTCCGGGGTCTTTTTGTAGAATGGGACTGTTAGGGGGACAGGCACACTGGATGTTGGGGTGGCTTCTTAGTCTACTGCAGGGGTGCAGGGAGGGGGGAGTTGTAACGGGTGTTGGTTGGGGGTGGGATGGGGTGTTTGTGTGTGTGTTTTTCTCTCTCAAGGCGGCATATTGTTTTTTTCTCTGTTTCAGGTGTCCTGCTCTTTGAGGGGTGACTCATGCATCACTTGTGGGGTAGTGGGTTGAGGTTGATATCTTGGAACGTCAATGGATTGGGGGATCGTATAAAACGAGGTGTTGTACTGCAATATTTGCGTCGTTTGTCTCCTGATGTGGTACTCTTGCAGGAGACGCATTTGGTGGGAAATGTGTGTCATGCTATGAACAGGTGGGGTTATCGCTTGGGTTCACCACTGGTTCCAGAGGGGTTGGTATTCTGGTCCGGTCTTCTTTCCCTCTAGAGATCGATAACGTAATCCTTGATGACAGAGGGCGTTACGCCGCCCTCACTGGTAGGTGGGAGGGTAAGACTCTTTCATTGGTTACTGTATACGTTCCCCCGGGTCTCCAGACCTCTACTTTCTCGGATGTGGGCCAGATGATGCTGGAGCTCCCTGATAGTCTTCTCCTCATGGGTGTGGATTTTAATTCTGTGCTTTCAGGCGTTTTGGATCGCCACCCCCCCAGGGTTCTTCCCACCTCCCAATCATGGCTCGGTGGGTTCTTAGACACCTTTGGTCTGGTGGATTGCTGGAGGTTGATGCATCCGACACAATGTCAATACACCTTTCACTCCGGGGCTCATCGGAGTCTCTCCAGGCTTGATTACTTCCTTATGCCTGCTGTCCAGTCTTCCTACGTCGGGGAGATCAGACATTTGGCCCGGGGCATTTCAGATCATTCTCCTTTGTGGCTTAGTTTCGATACGGGGATACACGCTGCGGGGCGGATCACCCCTATCAATCCTTGGTACCTGCGCAATCCCAAGACCCATAACAGCCTGATAAAGTCCCTGGATCACTACTTCCTGGAGAACGAGGGGTCTGTTTTGTCCTCAGTGTCCCTGTGGGAAGCCTTCAAAACTGTTATTCGGGGACAGGCCCTATCTTTAATAGCTGAGACCAAGAAAGCTAGAAATAAGGAGGTCGTGAGTCTGGAGGCGGAAATACTGGAGTTGGAGGCTGATCTAGACTTAGGTGTCACCCAGGATAGACTCCACGCCCTTAGTTAGAAGCAGTTTGACTATAAATCTCTTGTTACGGATGCTGCCAAGACAATGTATAGGGAACAGCAAGGTAGACTGTATGATGTTGGGGATAAGGCGGGTAAATTGATCGCCTGGCTTGATAAGAAGGAAAGAGCGAATCGTGTGGTTCCTGTGATTCAGACTTCGGATGGTGTGAATGTGACTGACCCTGGTGAGATCGTGGAGTGTTCTGCTGACTATTTTCGTGTGGTCTGCTCCCCAGTGTCCGATAGAGATGAGGATGACTCTTGTTTATTGCTGAGGGACATCGCGCTGCCCTGCCTGTCTGAGGAGGATCGAGAGTGCATGGAGGCCTCGTTGTCGGTTGACGAGATTGCGACCGCAATCCGTTCCCTCCGTTCTGGCAAGGCCATGGGCCCCAATGGCTTGCCTATTGAACTATACAAACTGTGCCCGGACAAAGTCGCACCTTATCTTCGCGATCTGTTTCTGGAGTCACGTGATCTTGGCACCCTCCCCTGTGACCAGCGTCTGGCAACTATAGTTGTAATTCACAAGGAGGGCAAGCCTTGTGATCGTTGTGCGTCATACAGGCCTATCTCTCTATTGAATGCCGAGCCGAAGATTCTCGCCAAGGTCCTTGCTAATCGTCTACTCACTGTAATTTGTGACCTGATCCATCCGGATCAATCCGGTTTTATTCCGCACCGGAACACTGCTCTCAATTTGCGGCTCTTACATGGCGTTCTCGCTAGGGCGGAGTCTCTTCCGGAGCCGGCCATCTTGGCTTCCTTGGATGCCACGATGGCCTTTGACACAATAGAATGGCCATATCTTTGGGCCACTCTGGCGAAGTTCGGTTTCGGTGCGGAATTTATCAGTTGGGTGAGACTTCTATATACGGATCCGCTGGCTCAGGTCGTCGTCAATGGTAGAGTGTCCCAGTCCTTTGCTCTCGGGAGGGGTACTAGGCAGGGGTGCCCGCTGTCCCCCCTGCTCTTTGTTCTTGCTCTAGAACCACTTGCAGCCTGGCTCCGATGGGAGCCGTCGATAAAGGGCATTCAGTGGGCCCTCGGTTTTGAAGATCGTGTCCCGTTGTACGCTGACGATATCCTCTTGTACCTCACCTCCCCTCGTAAATCCCTTAACGTCCTATTCGACGTTCTCACTTCTTTCGGCAAGAACTCCGGTTTAATCATTAATTGGTCTAAATTGTGTGTATATGCCATCTCGGGCGGCCTTCCCCCCTTGCCGAGTAGGTTTCCCATTCAAATTTCACAATCCGGTTTCAAGTATTTGGGAGTCTATATATCGTTAGACCCAGCTGCCCCTACGAGCATAATCTCCTTCCTCCTCTCCGACGATTGCGGTTGGACGTGGCTCGGTGGCGTAGATTGCCGTTGTCACCACTCGGTCGAGCGGCACTCTTTAAAATGATGTCACTGCCTCGATTCCTCTACGCACTTCAGAACTCTTTCGACATTATTCCGGCGGCTTACTTTCGGGAGGTGGAAGGTTTACAGAGGAGGCTTGTTTGGGACGGTCGCGCACGCATCGCTCTTGCAAAACTAACTCTCCCCTGGTATGACGGGGGCATCGCACTCCCGGACATCAGGAGGTATTATTGGGCCTCCGAGTTTTCCGCCATCAACCATGCCACGTATGCACCCGGTCCGAATCCGGCTTTCGAGATGGATAAATATCAGTTGCCCGGTGGTAACTTCAACAGAGCGCTCTACTCTCGGACGGCGGGGAGGAACCTAACGGGACCCACCAAAATTGCTGTGCGTGTGTGGAAAGATGCCAATGCGGCCATGGGATGGAATGATCGGTTGACACGAGCGACCCCTTAGTATGCTTCTGAAAGACTGGGATGCCTCTGGACAACGAAAGGTTTTGAGAACTGGGATATGATTGGCATTAGTAGAGTGGGTGATCTCTGGGTGAAGGGCGCGGTGAAGACCTTTGCGATGCTTCAAAGTGAGTACGAGTCGAGTGATCGGGAGTTCTTCAGGTACGCACAGGTTCACCACGCTTTGCTGTCTGTCTTCACAGCTGGTGTTACTGTTCCTGAATCTTCCCCACTCGAGGACTGTATACTTGACGGTCATCTGCCCGATAGTACGATCTCCTTGATTTATAAAAAATTAATTAACAATCGGGCAGATCTCCTTGTGCGTCTCAGGGAGGTCTGGACCGGAGACGGGTTGGAGTTGGATGACGAGGACTGGCAGTCTACACTATCCTCCCCGAAAGAAGTCGCCATTCCTGCCCGTCTCCATCTCGTCCAGCTCAAAATTCTTCATTGTGTGTATGTTACGGGTCCTCTTTTGGTTGCTATGGGCTTCTCCTCGGATGGGTTGTGTAAGCCCGGATGTGGAATGAGTGCCACCTTTCTTCATATCCTTTGGGAGTGTCGTGAGGTGGCGGCGTATTGGCAACATGTGCATGCAGTAATGGAGCGTGTCACCGGGGTCGCTCTGCTGCATGAGGCTCGTCGATGTTTGTTGAATGTGTGGGAGCCGAATGATTACAACGTTGCCCAGGCCCGGTGGGCGGCACTTGGGTACATGATCGCAAAAAGAGATATTGCTCAGCAGTGGGGTTCCCAACGGCCTCTCACCGTGTCGGTATGGAAGGAGAATATGGACTGGTGCATGTTTAGAGAGAAGACGGTATATTTGGCTAGGGGCAAGCCTAGGGCGTGGAGTAAAATTTGGGGTCAATGGAACACCTACCGAGGGAACATCTGTACGCGCCCTTTTGAAGACACTCCGGACATTTCTCTGTCCCCCTGATCCTGAGGTTCCTGAAATACTTCACTTATTTTTCCTGATTGTCTGACTTCCCCACTGCCTCCCCCCCTAGTCATCTCTATTGCCCTCCTGATTCGCTATCGGGTACTGCAGGTCCCCCCCATCGGAGCCCGACATCGTCTATAACGCTTTTCGCCTTGGGTTTTGTTCTTCTGTTTTTTTTTTCTTTGTTCTTTCTGTAAAAAATTAAAAACATCTGTATCCTGACTACATCCTGTGTTGCCGAAATTGTATCCTGTACTCTGCTGGGCCTCTAAGGGATCAGTCGCTGCTTTGTGATGTCATATATTTGCTTTACATGTACTAGGGGCCGGCCTCTGTGGTTGTAGGCCCATACTTGTAATGATATTTTTTGCACAATAACGTTTTTCAAAAAAAAAAAAAAAAAAAAAGTTACATTAAAAATACTGTCCTCAGCTGCAACGGAAAACATTTGGCAGTTACCCTTCTCTTTGAAAATGTTTAAATTATGGAGCTTGTTGCGCATGTCGCATGCACACTTAGAGCGGCCATGCAGTCCTTTTGTGGAAGCCTCTGTGACATCTTCCTCTCTTTCAGCTGCCCAGTCACACTTGCATGCAGCAGGGCGCTGCGAGCCATCCGGCACGCTGTCAAGAAACATGCCTACATCTTGGATTTAGAAGCCTTCCCCGCTTGGCAATCTTCATTGCGGTGTGTTTTCTTTCCGAACCGCGTTGCAAATCTTGCCCGGTGGCGAACTTTCAGTGCCACAAGAGGAGTAAGGACGTCGGGCATATCGTTGAGGAGGGAAATTGAACTTTTTGACTGTGATCCAGTTGTTTTCTCAGAATGAAGTTTCGGCACTGCAGTAGAATGGCGGTGTACAGCCTCAGTTCTCCACATGTTCTCAGTTGATTTATCTACACTACACCACGTGAGTTCCCTGTCGCAGCGTGGAACCCTGAGAGGAGACATCGGGTGAGAGATCGCTCACCGGTGGTCATGAACTTTTAGCATCTGCAAGAATTTCTTTTTTTTTATGACTTTCACAATCCAGAGGGTAGTTGTGGGTGCCAAAATTAGGGTTGCTAGTGCTCTTTGCTATGGTGGTCTGTTTTTAGTTTAGTGAGTGCCCAAGTTCAGTGCATTTTTAGGTGGTTGCAGGGTGGTGAGTTGGGATAATTGGAAGGCGGTGTATCATTTTCACTTTTGGGAATGGTGATGAGTTTGTGGGGTAGTAAGTGCCCTAGTGCGGAGTATTTCAGGGTGGTTAGTGCCATACGCTGGAGAGTTTTTGGGGTGGTGAGTGCCCCGTGCAGTTTGTTTTAGGGTGGTGAGTGCTCTACAGTGGTGAGGTTTTTTTTGGGGTGGTAAGTGTCCTGTGCAGTTTGTTTGGAGGTGGTAAGTGCCCTACGGTGGTGAGTTTTTGGGGTGGTGAGTACCCCGTGCAGTTTGTTTTAGGGTGGTGAGTGCCCTACGGTGGTGAGATTTTAGGGTGGTGAGTGCCCGTGCAGTTTGTTTAGGGTGGTGAGTGCCCTACGGTGGTGAGTTTTTAGATTGGTGAGTGCCCCGTGCAGTTTGTTTTAGGGCGGTGAGTGCCCTATGGTGGTGAGTTTTTGGGGTGGTGAGTGCACATGCAGTTTGTTTTAGGGTGGTGAGTGCCCTAGGGCGGTGAGTTTTTAGGGTGGTGAGTGCTCTTGTTAGTGAATTTTTGGGTTGGTGGGTGCCCCGTGCGGTTTACTTTAGGGTGGTGAGTGCCCTACTATGGTTAGTTTGTGGGGTGGTATGGATAGTTTGTGGGGTCGTTAGTGTCCCAGTGCAGTGTATTTTAGGTGGTGAGTGCCTTAATTGGGTGAGTTTGTGGGTGGGTGAGTGCCCCAGTGCAGTTCAATTTTGTTTCTGGAAGTTTTCTAGATTTTCATGCATTTAGTCATATGCTAACCAGTGCCATTTATTCTTGCTTTATTTTTCCCTGAGGGAGGGGGATGGGTCAATGTAAATGTTCAGTTTGAGAATGCATTGCATACATTGGGAGTTAATGTCAATCTCTTTAGAATGCAATATAAATGCTTTCTTTTCACAATGCATTGTATATTTTCATTGTATATTTTGATGGTTGTTCACATTTCCTTCCTTCACTTGTGAATTGTTGTTTCCCCAAGGAAGGGGGATATGTTATAGTTAGCTTGTGTGACTTCCCTGCTGCTCAGCTGGTGCGGGTCTTGGAATGCCTGATCATAGTATCTTGGTTGCCTGGCTTGAGTGTGGAGTGGCAGTTGATGGCAGGCAGGCTAAGCAGCAGGGAGGCTGCTCCTGGTGGGGCTTTGTCATCTTTTACTTATCTACTTGAAACTTAACTTGCAACTAAGCTTTATTAAATCCAGTGTGCTATATATACCTGGCCCAAGGACTTCTTTAATTACAACAGTAGAGCACCCTACAAAGCTAGCAACACTCTAAAATTTCTCACCCCAAATGTCTGTATTTCGATCAAATAAAATATATAAAATAATTAATTACTATGTACTTGTTAATTAAACATTGCTCAATTAACTTCCCACCCTAGCCCCCTCAAATCTAGCATCCTGTAACTGAAATGAAAATAAATAAGTATTCTACAATTTACATATTTAAAAATCAATTAAATAATTGATTTACAAATAATAATTAAAAGTTAATTACTTAATTACTTTCTCACCCTATACATCTACAAACCTAGCATCCTGCAACTAAAATATAAGTAAAATAAATCAGTAGTCTGTTTTACATAATTAATACAATAATAGTTAGTTAATTATTACTTAATTGCTTTCATACCCTATACCCCTATAAATTTAACAGATTGCATACAACATATAACAAAAATAAATCAGTATCACAAAAATTACATAATATATATCAAACATATAATTAGAAACAATGTATTGAATAATGTTTAATTAGTTATTACCTAATTAACTTTCCAACCTAACCCCCTTCAAACCTAACAACCAACTACAACACTATAAATTACTATTAAAATAGTGCAAGGTTATCTGCATTCTGGTCAGTATAGTTTTTTTGCAAGAAGACGTTGCTTCCTGCACAAAAACTATGCTTTACCACAATTTCCTCTGTGTATGTCCATTTTATTTCCTCTTTGTTTGTCCCCAGTCTTGGGGAGGTGCATGTTTTTGGCAGAAATCCATGTCTACAGTGCTTTGTAGATATAGGTTTGCAACAAAAACCATGAGATTCATAGGAACGCCCATGCACCATTCATAGAACACATCCTTGATGGAAAGTACGGCAAGGCAGTGTATTGCGCTGAGTTGTGTTGCATTTAGTTACAAACACAAATCACCATTCTCATTGGTTTGTAAATACCAAACAGGCTTTTGCATTGTGTCTGTATTAAAAGGTTAACAATAACAAAACAGAAAATCTTTGTAAATCTAGGCCCTATGCCGTTTTGGCAAATCCATGTAACCCACCTGAACAAAATCCACTCCTGCTCCCTAAGAAATGGGATATCCATGTTTTAAAGGATACTGCAAATGAAAATGTATAATCAAATGTTCAGCTTGAATAGGCGCAACAAATTGCTCTTATGTGTTTGCCAGCACCCTTCTTTAAATAATACAAACCAACATAGACTACAAGCTTTCCTGGACTACAAATTCCGAGCTAATCCAACAAAGAACTGAGCCTGACTTAAATTAATAATCGTAACTGGTTTCATTAAAGAGACATTTATGTTTTGGTGTAACCAACCTTGAGCAAGCCCTGTTATCTCATTTGCATGAGACTGACCCCTCTTAAAGCATTCTAAAAGGAATTACAACATTTAGTGGACATTTTTATGAGATGCAGGATCTGAAAATTCTTAGCACTAACCATTTTCCATCCACTATTTGTGGAGTGCGTTTTGTCCTCATGTGGATGCATTTAAAAATTGCTGTCAGCCTTTCAAAAGGTATCAAATGTCCGATCATTAGCTTGCTGTAGCTTTGAACAGCTACTCTAACCATCAGCATTGGCCAGTTAGAACTGACATCTGGGGACATAGAGGCGCAGATTTAGAGGGCTACTTAAAAAGGTAAATTACACTTGTGAGTAAATCTACATGTGTAATTTACTCTCACACTTTTGAGTAACATTGCTACTTTTGGCTACTCACAAAATCTGACTGTTACTTTAGTCAAAAGCGCAATTTACACCTCCGCACCCCTTAAAAAAGGAGGTGGAGCCAAATGTACAAGTGTAAGTTACTTCTAAAAATCCATAGTTGTTCAGCACTAAAAAGTGCCAATCACTGGAAATGCAACACCCTCGCATAGATAAAATGGAGTAAGGAACTTAAAATAAAACCCAGTAGGAAATAATGTTAACGTAATTTAAATTTAGAATAGCTAAAAATATCAATAAATATAATTTATTGTTATAATAATGTATAAACAGAGCACAAAATATGATAGAAGACATGCACTACAATATTCCATATCAGGCTCTCTTAGAAGAGAAAGTATTTTGCTTTGCCAACTGTAATTTTGTTTATATTTGTGCCTTTATGACTGCATGCCAGATGGTTGCCTTGTGGAATGCTTATACTCAGAAGAATGGGCTTAGGTTGGTTATGGTGACAAGCCACTGATAAAGGCTATACGTCTGATTGTTTATTATGAAAAGTTACGATTATGGTGGTAGGCATGACATACTGATTGTCAAAAGCATATGTTCAAGTCAATAGGCATTTTAGGGTGGATTGTTACTATTCTTAATTAAAGCCTAGAAATAGGTATTTCTTGTTACATGGAATTTCATAGATTACCTTAGAAGACAACGGTTTCAGGGTTGGTCACCGCCCTCTGACAAACCATGAGTATGCACTGTTAGAGTGTTTGTTAAGACCTCTTAGGAAAAATATTATTTTGCTTTGCCACCTGTAATTTTGTATACATTTGCAATTTCATGGCTGTATGTCTGATAGTTGCGTTGTAGGAAAGTTTATGCTTAGTACAGAAGGCCTGAGTTAGTTATGATGGCAAGCCATTGATATCAGGTACAGGCTTGGTTGTTTTGCAGGGACTTGTTATGCCCAATGCTATCAGGCCTGTTTATTATGAAAAGTTATTACAAAGGCAGTAGGCCTGGCCTATTTATTTTTAAGTGTATATGCTAGCAAACATATGCCTCAAACACTGGATTGTTTTCACATTATGTTACAGGCTGTAGAAAGGTATTTGGTTACATACAATCCCACAAATTGCCATTGTAAGAAAGGGTTATGGTGTTGGTCACCCACTATGACAAACGCTGGGAGTAGGATTTCACTGTGAGGGTTCTTGTTAGGCCCTATTGAGAGACACAATATATTGTTTTGCCACCTAACATTTTGTACATATTTGCAATTTTGTAAATGTATGCCTGATTGTTGCCAGCTTCTGCTCACTACTGTAGGCCTGGGTTGTATAGGAGAGATAGTATTTTGCCTTGCCAACTCTCATTTGTTTTCCAAACTGTGGGTCACGACCTACTGGTGAGTCGCAAGTGATTTTTGGTGCGTCACGAATGCTCAAGCTGTAAATAAAGATGCCTTTAAATTCTCTACTCATCTTGTTACATTTGCTGCACTTCAAAGACAGGGGTCAATTGTCAGGCAATCTGGCAGATGCATCAAAGTTATGTGTTGCGAGTCCTTAATAGCGAATTTTAAGGAATCGCTATTAAAGACTCGCAAAACGGGATGCATGTAGGAATCGCAATGTTATTAGCGATTCCTACATATTCCTTATTAGCGATTCGGTAATAGCTAATCGCTAACAAGGAATGGCTTTCCTATTCATTCCTATGGGCCTAAAGGGAAAGCCATTCCTTATTAGTGATTAGCTATTACCGAATCGCTAATGTTCCGCTATTTCAATGGTGCCAGGGTGTCCAAAGGACACCCTGTTGCACCCCTGAAATGGACCTGTGCACAAATGTTACACACACACATTCCCTAAGGGCATGTGTGTGCACAACATGTAACTTTGAAAAATGCACAAAAGTGCATTTTTCAAAGTTTTAGCAAATTACCACGAAGTTCAACTTCATGGTAATTTGCTCCCCCTATTAGCGAAATCGCTATTTTTTTGGGTTTCATGCATTGCATTTAAGGAATCTCATTTTGGGATTCCTTAAATGCAAGAGCAATTTAAGGAATCGCTATTTAGAGATTCCTTAAATTGCGATTTCTGCATTTGGGATGATGCATCCCAAATGCAAAAATACCGGGAGCAAACGGCCAGATTCTGAGAATCTGCCCGTTTGCTCCCGGTATTTTCTTTGATGCATCTGCCAGTAAGTCTTCTAACAAATTGCTGTTTGCATTTTTTAACATGGCGATTGGTGCTTTCAAATCCTGTCACTTTGCAGTCAGAGAAAGAATGTAAGGAGAATTATGTGCCAATCTTGCTGATGTGCAGGGGGTGTGAAAGTAAAGGCCCTATTATTTCATTTTTTATAACACACAACAAAATGTAAATATCTGTACACATTCATCAGTTAGGAAAACAAAAATGAAGCACATATTTAAGGGCTATATTACAAGTCTGGCAGTCCATGGGCCACCAGACTGGGGGGGGGGGGGGGGGGAAGAGAACGACAGTGGTGGTGAGTAAGGTTCCCGGTTTTCTGTTTTTACAGATTTTTACTGATTATTACAGACAGAAAACAAAGTATTTCCTGTCTGTATCTATACTACTATTATAAAGAGAGAACTGTGTCCTTTGAGCCAGGCAAACTCGAAAAGTACACCACCAATCCAAACACCCAATACATGTTTGAAAACGTCAGTTCAAGAAGAAGGACATAGGCTATATACATTTAAAAATAAACTTTATTTAGAAAATTGAAATTAAAAAAAAGTGGTCCCTCCAAAGTAGCGCCGGCCGCGACGGGCGTGCTCACGTCAGGAGCACTGGGAGGAGCAGCGTCCGAGGAGCGGCAAACATGGCGCGGGGGAGGAGCGGTGACCTGACGAGCATCGGACAGGCCAGCGGCGGTGCGAGCAGCGGAGAGGCGGACATGGCGCGGGGAGGAGCGGCGGCGGACAGGCGGTGAGGAGCAGAGAGGCGAGGAGCGGTAAACTGAGGAGCGGCGGATCAGGTAAGCCTCCAGGGACAATGTCGGGGCAGGCGGGTGTCGGGCCGCGGTGAGGAGCAGAGAGGCGAGGAGCGGTAAACTGAGGAGCGGCGGATCAGGTAAGCCTCCGGGTGCAATGTCGGGGCAGGCAGGTTTCGGGCCAGGCGGGGGACGGGGATCGGCAGAGGAAAGTTCACAAGATGCACAGATACTCCTACTCCTGCTACCATTTGGGGTTACTGCAACACGCTGTAGTATGTCGGGCCAGGCGGGGGACGAGATGTTGGGATGCACAGATACTCCTGCTACCATTTGTGGTTACTGCAACACGCTTTAATAATGAATAGATGCATGTGTGTTTTTATGGAGCACAGAGGCGAAAGTCAGAGTCTCAGGGGCATAACAATCACCACCTCATCTGTCTTCCCATTCACTGTCAGAATCTACTTGGTAGTAGACCCCACCACGAAGACAGGTGAACGCACCTTACACTGGGGCAGCAGGGGGTCGGGGCAGGCGGGGGACGGGGCGGGCGGGGGCACGGGCTGCTGGGCAATGTCGGGGCAGGCGGGGGTAGGGGAAGCCTGAATGCTCCCGGACAAGGTCGGGACGGGCTGCTAGTTTATTTGTAAAAGCGGAAACATGCAGAAAAGTGTGGGGTTTTTTGGGTGACTCTCCATGCTGTTTTTCGTGATTTTTAAGACAGCAGCTGAGCAGAAATGCAGCATGAGAACCTAAACATAGGTTGGGATTTCTCTAAATGCAGGTGTATGGGAACATACATTTGTATTATAATGCTCAAATTTACCTGAAGGTGTAGTGTTTTGCTATATTTGGCTGCTTAATTTGCTACAATGCGACAGGCAGAAAAGTTTGGGTGCATGTTTATCAGTTAAATAAATGTGAAAATATACCATTTTATGCCTCCATATATTCGCAAAACACAAAATAAATATGGATAAATACCAATAAGATGGGCAAAAATAAATATGGATAAATACAGACGGAAATGTTAAAAAAAATACCATAAAACCAGGAGCCCTAATTATGAGTTTCCTCACCAACAAACACTTGATGTTGGTGCGACCGCCATGAAAAGAGTGGCAGTGACGAAACAAAGGGGGCCCTACAGGGCGCCCTGGTGCCTCACACCCTGTGAATGCACAGCAGTACCTGCACAGCATGGTCTGCAGCAGTTCATGCCATGTAGGTACTGCCTTTGACGTTCCCATTGCGGTGCCTATTTCATAGGCACCATCCTGGGAATGCTGAAGAACCGCCAGCCAGACAGGAGAAAAGTCCTAATCTGGCAAGCGGTTTCTACATGGGTTTGGCGGAGCAGGGCGGTCCTGCACCGCCAAACGCATAATAAGGCCTTCAGTAATCCTGAAGTATTATGGAAACAAAGCTATCAGTAGGAACACAACAAAGCACTTTACTAGATGATGCACAAATGATATTCACTGAAACCTGATTTTCAATTTCACATTATCAATTTTGTGCAATATAGTTTTATTAGTACAATTGTATACCTATGCAAATGTAGTGGCCATTTCAATGGAAAGTGTGCTGTTCGTAAATTACACAGCACAGTACCACACAATGAGTGAGAGTGCAAATCACAGGAATAAAGATAGACACAATTAGATGCTTTTTGAATCACTGGTAAACAAAACCAGTCACAGAGGACCTGTCCGATGTAAAACATTAATTTACATGTAATCTGTAAATTTACAATGTGCACTCAATGCATCTTCAAAGGTATATCGGATAGGAAGCAGGTACAAGTCTTGTAAAGTGGAGGGCGTCGACGTTTCGACTCGGCTGATGCAAGGAGGGAAGTTTGAGCCTCAGCTGCGAGTCTTCATCAGGACGGGATATGGCAACCTATTCCTGGTGCCAGCCTGGCTACTCAGGTATGTTGTCCAATAACGAAAACCAATGGCCCAATTACGCCACAAGGATGTGCAGTAACTTCAACACCATTCACTACGTACATCCATTAATGATGAGTGTGATGTGAATCACTGTCCTTAATCAAGGAGACCGCCGGACAGTCCATGTTGCTCCTCTCATTCGCGGACAGGTCTTCTGTGATTGGCTTTGATTACCAGTGAGTCAAAAAGCATCTAATTGTGTCTATCTTTATTCCTGTGATTTGCACTCTCACTACCCACCACCACCACTCCCCTACTTTTCCTCCTTTCCTGCGTGCAACCTATATTTATTGAACTTTTTGCCTAGTCAACTAATAAAGGTTTTGGGAATAATTTTGGTTTGTTTGGCGCTATTACTTGTGTGGGTTCTCAATACATGTATTCATTAATAGGATTTTGAGTGCATGCATGAGAAAGGTCGTTAAGATATTGATTATCAGTGTTGTAGTATTCTACACAACACAGACTGTTTATAATTCAATTCAATTCTTGACAAATTGGTCACGGACCACCTTTGTATTGCCGAATTGTACCCAGGTCCGCCTTGACTTATTGGGTTACCCCATTATCTATAATGATTAAAGTGAGGTGGGCCACGAAAGTTTGTAGTTCTAAAGATTGGGTTGAGTTTTGACAAGTTTGGGAAGCACTGTACTTTGTAATTTTAATGACTGTATGGATGATGGTTGCCTTTTTGGAAAGCTTATGCCCAGTACAGGAGGCCTCAGTTTGTTATAGTGATAAGCCATTGATAACAGCTACAGGTCTGATTGGTTCCCTAGGAAAAATATTTATATTGCCATAGGTCTGCCCTGATTATTGTGGAACGTTACGCTAAACACATTAGGCTTGCCATTTTGATTGTAAAAAGCATTTGTTAAAATCAACATGCATTTAAGGGTGGAATAGTATTTCTCTGCATTAAAGCCACCTAAAGTTAGGTATTTTGTTACCCAAATGTCATATTACCTTTCAGGGGAATGATTTTGGTGTTGGTTACTGCCTATGACAAACCCTAGGGGAAATGATTTGCACTGTGATAATTCTTATTAGAATCTCTTCATAGATGTCTGCCAGTATCATGTAAAAAACAAAATCATTAAATATACATCCATATATATATATAGATATATATCCACAGAGATGTGTAAAGGGCCTTTGGGTCCACTCTGTTCTGCCATTGGTCTGTCAGAGTGCCATTTACACTCTGCTTCCATCCATGGCAGCGCACTGCCTGCTCTAATGGTTCAGTCTGCATATGTCATTGGCTCTTTTGCCCTCTGAATGATGTAATTTTCTGATCACATGTGTACATCCCCCTGAAAGTTAGTGCACTTCATTATCAGGGCTGGTTGGCCTGCCCTTTAGTTTTGAATTATCTCCTGTTTTTAGTGTAATGTTTCTTAAGAAGACACTTGAGCTCCCCAGGCAGTGCTAATCGATCGCTTGCTTGCCACTCATTTCATCTGCAGTGCGCCTGCATTTCACGTGGCCACTAAACCAGGAGATCATGATGAAATGCTGTTGCCTATAGTGTATCATTGTTTTACCATTCCAGGATGTGACAGCCATGCTTGAACTTCAAAACAATAATACACTATTTACTTTACCTTTGCAACATGGACACTAGCTGCTATGTTTAGTTTTGTTGTTTCAGACATATGCTTTCAGAGTTCAGAAGGCAGCATGATTTCTTTTTTCTGTTTGTATTATTTTAATTTATTATGTATTTGCTGTTGAGTATGCGTGTGTTTTATTGCTGATGTGTCAGAGGATGATTGCAAGGATGAGTCAGTGGATTGATGAATGGATGCAGGAGTGCAAAGAAAAGTGACAGCGTGCATGGATGATGACTTATTAAGTGTCTACAGCCATTTGTGATACAAGATTAATGTTCATTCATACGCCAGACCTATTGGCACTGCCAATGCTTGTTTTTTTCAGTCAGCCCCTAGCACATTATGCAAGTGCTTTCATTTTAGCTTGTAAATACAGTAAGAAAGTTGTCTTTGCGTTTTTGCTATTTCCTGTGCATAGTTTAATATCAAATTGGTGCAACACGTTTTCCTTGACCCCTGCCAGCAACATTAGTTCGGTTAAAAGTAAAACATGTAATTTTTCAGAAATTATGTAGGTCAGAATGAAGTTTGTTGCCCCAAACAGTATGTTTTTTCTACATTAAAACATGTTGCATACTTATGCAAAATTATAAAAATTCAAAAATTACTATTTTCCGTAAATAAAAGGTGGGAACCTTAGTTGGTATTTTTTTTAAAGGATGGAGCTTTTATAATCCCTTCTTTAATCATGTTGACATATGCAAGATCTTTCATTAAAGTCTATTTGACTTACTCTACCTAATGCACTCAACACATAAAATTATTGTGGCTGTAGCTGAGGCACAGGCCAGATCTAATAACAAATAAAAGATCAACTCTATGTACTTTCCAAAGATAACACAGTAATTGCACAGTAATATAAGAATACTGTCTCTGCAGAAATAATTATACAAAGCTTAGGTTTCCAATGACAGAATTATAGGTATACCAGCTGCGCCTATGTAGAAACATGCATGTAATGCTTAGTTTTCCAAGCATAACACTGTGGATGTTAAATATTATAGGTGTACGTTCTGGATCTTTGCAAAAACATGCATGCGATACTTCCAAAGGCAAATACTTTACAAATCTAACATTATAGGTGTACACTGCCGTAGACTTAGACTTCCAAGGCTAACATTGCAGGTATATAGTACTATAGGTGCATAATACATGTCTGTGAAGGGACATGCACGCAATACTTAAACTTTCAAGGTTAACATTTTAGGTGTACAGTACTAAAGGTATACAGTCCACTCCTTTGAAGAAATATGTGCACAGTATTAGATTTTCAAAGCTAACAGTGAAGGTGCTTTAGACAATAGCTAAAAAGTACACATCTGTGAAAAGACTTGCATGCAGTACTTAGATTTCCAAGGCAAACATTGCAAGTGTACAGTACAACAGGTGCCCAGTGTGCATCTGTGAAGAGACTTGCAGCCTATCCTTAGACTTCCAAGTTGTAGGTGTACAGTACTAAAGGTATACAGTTCACGCTTGTGAAGAAACACACATGTAATACTTAGATTTCGAAGGTTAACATTGTGGGTGTATAGATCAATAGGTACACAGTCCGTACCCTTGAAGATATACACACAGGGACTCGTTTAAAATGTTTTGGCTCAGTGCAGCGACTAGTAGCAAAATAAAGCACAGAGTTCCCCAGAAAGACTGAGAAGGAAGAGTGTGTATGTGTATAGGGAAAGCCAAGAGGGGAAGGAAAAGGGGGAATTCCCCTCTTGGGAACTAGAACCCTCGCACACCCAGCAAGCTAGATGTCATGCTTCATCATATGGGTCCTGCTCCTCGTCAGACTGGCGCTGCAATGTCTGACGGGCACCCGCGAAGGGGCTCTTTAGCAGAGATCTTTTGTTCCAGCCATATGGTGCATGCGTGTGAGAGGGCAAAAGAAGTGTGTAGTCGTGCGAAAGTGGTGGTGATTAAAAAAGGTAAGTCAATCCACAAGGATTTTTAATAGCGTGGCTGACTCCCTTGGTTAAAAAGGTGGGAGGGGAGATAGAACGCTACGGAAGTAAGTGGCGAAGGTATCTACAACACTCTGGTTAGGTCGACATGTTTCATGCTAAACTAGCAATTCCTCAGGACCTTGGTGACTAGTACTACACAGTGAACTAAAAAACTTATATACAACCTTGACTTGGTTGGTTAGGGAGTATCCCTAAGGTGCCCCGCAGTCTGCTCCTGTGGGACCTGCACAAAGGAGTCAGGGACTCTAGTGGCGTGCGGTCTCAGCCTCCAACACCTACCCCCACGTGGAATCCGTGGCGGATCCGGAGCGAATCCGGAGCGACTGGTAAAAAAAAAAAAAAAAAGTGCAGCGACGCAAGGAATCTTACTGCGCTGCCCTGTGTCTGAAGAAAATTCCTGGGATTTTCCTCTGCGCTGGTGCACAATAGGCTGCCATGCGCCAACCCAGGCATCCTTGCGCCATGGAGTTAAGGGGCCAGGTGTTGCAGGGCTGATTGACTTTGTGCAGAAAGGGACCCCTTTCTGCACAAAATCAATCAAATTAGGCGATTTCCTCTAACTATGTGTGCTGTTCAACACAGCACACATAAAGAGAGGAAAAAAACCCAGTGGAAATGAAAACATTTCTCCTCATTGCGCCTCTCTAACGCCACCTCTGGGGTTGTGTTAGAATCTGACGCATTCTCAGGTTTACGATTCCTTGTAAATCTAGGAATGCTTCAGATTCCATGGGTGTTGCATAGGAACACCCACTGCAGCACCCATGGAACCCCCCTTCTATGCAGTGTTCTGCGTGAAAGGAACACATATTTACAAGGCCATGAAAAGCCATGTAAAGGGGCATCGTGTGGCCCTGTAAATATGCTGCCGCACTTTGTGCCACTGGAGGTTCAAAAAAGTGAAACTCCGGCAGGGCAATAGTACAGAACGGGGCCTCGTAAATGAGGCCCATAATATTAAAGGGCATTTGTACTAGAAACCGTCAGAGCACAGTGTTACGTCACAATTAGTAATGGCGTACTATGTCAGTTTCAAAACGCAGGGACGCACCATATTTACAAAAATACGGTGCACCACTACTTTTCCCTAGCGCTGGCACTAAAGAAGCTGCCTAGCGCCAACGCAGGCACCCTTGCGCCATGTTTAAAGGGTGACTGGGCTGCAGGGGTCATTATTTATGTGCAGGAAGTGACACCTTCCTGCACATAAACAATCTTTATGGACGATTTGCTGTTTCCAGGTGTGCTGCAGCACACATGGAAAGAGCAAGATTGCTTGTGTGTGTGGGATGGTGTAACTGAGCGCTTGATAGCACTTGAAATCGTTTTTTATCAATTGTCCTCTGCATTTTAAAAATTGTATTTTGCACAGACATTTACTGCACTTTTAAAAAATCGTCACTTTAAAAATTGTAGAGCGTCCTGAGGCGGAAAGCCGGGACCTGCATTCAAACATTGTTTTCAATTTTAGAACTGGATCAGGGTTTTAAAAGCACTTGCACTTTGTTTGTGACCCGATTTTATCCGAGTAGGGGCTGCTCGGGGCCGCCATTTTGGGTGAGGATAAGGTGGAGGGCCAGCATACTAGCGCTAAGCCCCTCCCGCCCTCGATAGGATAAAATGGCACCCTTATATAGCAGGCGCAGCGGACGGGCGCAGCGGGGGCGCCGGCGGGGCGCCGAAGGCGCGCCAAAGGCAAGCCCGTCTGCGCCCGTCCGCGACAGGCCGGGACCAGGGGCCATACCCCCTGCCCAATTAACTACAGGGGGTATTAGCCGCATCACCTCGTACTCCAGCAGCGAGCTCAGGAGTCTCAACTGCTTAGGGGTAAGAAAGACTGCACAATGTGCTCAAATGGGACCACTTGATACTATGGGTCCTTTCTGTTGTCGGAACTGCCGATGGGGAAGTGAAACAGGGATAGAAGTCAGTCTGACAGATACCCCAAACCTGGCCCTTAAATGCATTTACCTCAATGCCAGATCCCTACCCAAACACGCGACAGAGCTATGGGGCATATTGACCGACCTCAAACCGGATTTGGCTTTTATAACTGAGACCTGGCTTGATACCCACAGTACCCCAGATATCGCAACAGCCCTTCCAGCGGAGTACAAAATACTTAACTTGAATAGAGTGAAGAAAAGAGGCGGAGGGGTAGCTTTGCTATTTAGGGAATCCTTCACCTGTAGACAAGAAGCGATCACACAGGCTAACAGCCATGAAGCAATGGCGTACTCAGTATCCATAAACACCAACATTCTATTTGGTGGAGTGATAGTTTATAACCCCCCAGCCAGCACATCAGACAGCGCCCAACTCTTTACTCAAATTTTGCTGGTCTGTCTTAAAAACAAGAATATTTTGCTGATAGGGGACTTCAATTTACATTTTGATAGCAGTAACAACCCTTTAACTAAACAGCTAGTGGAGGACATGGAAATCCTACAGCTGACACAGAGAATTAATCAGCCAACACATAGGGCAGGACACATTTTAGATCTCTTGTTCTCTAATATGGGGACCATTGACATTAATGAGATTAAACCAATGATATGGACTGACCATTCTCTGATCGTGTTTACTATCAATGTACTTACTAAACATTCCAAACCTTTGGCTTTAGCAGCAGCATCAACAAGGAGCTGGAAAAAAAATTCTGTAGAAATATTCCAGCAATATTTTACATATGTACCCACAGGAAACACTAACATTAATGACGAAATAGAACAGCTCCAGAATAACATCAGGAGCGCACTGGAACATTGCTCAGCCCCACATTTTAAACACAAACGTAGAGGCACAGTCTCAGAGAAATGGTATGGACCTAAATTAAAATCTTTAAAAAGGAAATGTACATCTTGTGAACATAAATGGAGACTTAATAAAACCCAAGAAACGAGAGCTACATACAAAAGAGAACTTGCGCTTTACAATAAAGCTATTAGGAAAGCAAAGAAAGAATACTTCTCACGGAGGATAACAGAAAGCAAACATTCATCGAAAGAACTATTTAAAATAGTCAAAGAGCCATGTAGCCCTGCCAGCCTCTCACTTGATCTTATTCTCTCGCAAGAAGGCTGTAACAAAATTAATGAATACTTCTGCGAAAAAATTGATATGATCTATGCCTCCTTTTCCAATACTGAATTGAAACAACTACAACCCCGTGTATCATCCCTAGCTCAGGCTAGCTGTCCTAGATTCGGCCCATTCTCAGAGGAGGAGGTGGGCAATGCTATGTTGGAAATAAAATCAGGCTCTCCATTGGACCCATGCTCGCACCATATTTCTCACAGTTAACAACAATAATCTGCCCAGCTGTAACTAAAGTTTTTAATCTCTCGCTGAATTCTGCTGAATTCCCGAAGAGTTGGAAAAGCGCCATAGTCACTCCCTTACTAAAAAAAGCAGGGTCTGATATTAACAATCCGGCAAACTACCGGCCTATTTCTCAATTACCATATTTGTCTAAAGTGATGGAGAAATTAGTCAACAGGCAGCTTTCCAATTTCCTAGAAACTAACGATTTATTGGACATTTCCCAAACAGGGTTCCGGGCTAATAACTGCACCGAGACAACACTCTTGGCAGTGATGGACAACATTAGAATCAAGGTAGATCAGGGAAAAACAGTCGCCCTGATTTTATTGGACCTCTTGGCGGTATTTGATACCGTTCCACACTACAGACTCTTGGAAATTCTTGCAGCCAAGGGAATCCGGGAAAATGCATTAGGGTGGCTGCAGTCCTTTCTGCAAGACAGAACACAGTCAGTACGGATGGGTGATTTTGTTTCCCCTCCCCGGAATATCAAGTATGGGGTCCCACAAGGGGCCTCATTGAGTCCAACCCTATTTAATGTGTTTGTCTCATCACTAGCTGAAATAGGGAGAAAGTGGGGTGTCGAGATCTGTTCTTATGCAGACGACACCCAGCTGATGATTACATTGGATGAAGAAGATGACCATAAGGACAGGTTATTGAATTGTTTAACTGAACTAGCCAACTGGATTTATTTATTTATTTATTTATTATGCAACTTATAACGCGCAGACTAAACCCGAAGGTATCAAGGCGCCTGGATGCACAACCATTGCCTTAAGCTGAACGCAGATAAATCTGAAGTACTGTTGTTTGGTAGGCATATACAGCTATGGGACAGCAGTTGGTGGCCCACAACTCTGGGCACCGCTCCCAGTCCAGCAACAATGGCCAATAATTTAGGTGTGGCTTTAGATAATACCTTGAGCATGAAAACTCATGTATCTACAATCTGTGGCAAAGGCTTTGCGCTACTTAAGATGCTCCGGCAAGTTTTCCCATGGATCCCTATTGAGTGTAGAAAAATACTGGTCCAGTCCCTATTAATGAGCAGGCTGGATTATGGAAACTCTTTGTTCGTGGGAATGGCTGACTATCTTTTTTTCCAAACTACAAATCGTACAGAACGCTGCGGCGAAGGCAATCTGTAATAAAAAAAAGTACGACCCAGCCAAAAGCTGCCTGCGAGAGCTCCATTGGCTACCATAGTTGTTCAGGAGAGCCCTGTGAGCCACGTAGGCTAGTGGATGCCCTCTGTACTGTCAAAGTTGTTGTTTACCATTGATTCCCGAGCGCTTAGAGGCCTGTAGGTGATTGAGCGCGCTACAAATCAAAAATAACAATAACAATAACAATGAGGCAGAGAGCAACTCTTAAGCTACTGTGCATAACGCATAGAGCACTGCACAATACGGGGCCTCGTATCCTAAAAAATAAAATCAGATTTTATGCTCCTTCCAGGAATTTGCGCTCCCGTACGGCAGCTAGAGCAAGAAATACTTGTGTGAAAACAGCTAGGATGGGTGGACTGGCGTTCTCCCACCTGGCGGCAAACAGCTGGAATGAGTTGCCTATGGAATTTAGATTAACAGACTGTTACTTGTCCTTTAGGAAGCCATTAAAAACATTTATTTTCCCTAAATCTGATTAAATTATAATTACGACCCTGTTATCAGTCAACCACTCACTACTGTCATGATAGCGCTGTGATATCCTATACAGGATGATTGTTTGCGCTTTATAAGCACCATTGACCATTGACCAAAATACAAGGAAGAATAAAGCATTTATCCTCGTATCGTCTGTTTAAGACCAGGTATTTCCAAGTCTTATTTTTGCCGCAGAATGCCCACTGCAATACCCATTGCACGCCCCTTTCATGTACTGTGTAAATAGAGACATATTTACAAGGCAGCGTTAAGCAGCTTAACGCCACCTTGTAAACAAGGTGAAGTTCTTAATGCCACCAGATCGTCGAAAAAAGTGACGTCTGGTGGCGTTAACTCCATGTACTTATACCCCTTAGACTACCAAGGCTAACATTTCAGAGGTATAATTGTATAGGTACACCTTGAAGAAACAAGCACATAATACTTGGACTAATAGTGGAGAAGTGTGGCTCAGTGGTTAGAGGCGGCAGACCCGGAGGCTGAGAGCGGCCGTGGACCAGGGTTCGATTCCCGACACGGCAGGATCTCGGGCTCAAAAATTCCACGGACTCGTTAATTCTCGCGCCGGTGCCTACTCAACTCACGGGGTCACACTCTGCGACTCTGGGCAATAGCTTGCTTAATCTCCACTACGGCCCCTCGCGGCGGGATGCCTGGCTTTCACCTTGTGGATACCCTGCCGGGGGTATCTCACAAGGGAATACCAGGACGGGTTCCCTAAGCAAGCGCCCTGAGACCTTCGGGTGATTTGTGCGCTATATAAGTCAAATTACATTACATTACATTACATTACATTACTTCCAAGGCTAACAATGTATATTTGGCCGTGAGGGGAAATCATGATGCTGTTAAATTTGTATCCTTACCATTTGTAAATCTTGTCACTTGTAACCGATGGACACTGGCCAAGATGTACCTGCTGAGTTGTTTGATGTTTTATCAAAAAATAATTTTAAACAATTATTTTTAAAAAAAGAATGCATGGGAAGAGCATAGTGAGCTAATGTCGTAAATCAATCTCTGCTAGATGACATTGAAAAAGAGAGTGACCAAAACAAAGTCAAAAAGACATTAACAACCATTGATGAGAAAATCAAGAAATTCGAAAAATAAGTCATGGAAAGAAAGCAGAGGAAATGTGAGCGCGATGAAAGAGATTACAAGTTGGGATGAATACTCACTTTCGACAAAAAAATGTGACAGAGTGAGAGCTGAGCTGACAAGAGACAAGGCTCTAGGAAGAGCGGACAAAACAACTTGTGAGTCTACAACAGATCTCAGCTCCGATCAAGAATCCTTGGACAGTTACTCATCCAATCCCAGAGAGGTCACTTTCCGAGGAACTACGCCCCATACAGAAAAATGTGGAACACTCAAACAGGGGGAAACCCAGAGGAAGAAGCAGAAGAGGAAAAATCAAAGCAAAGGGAGACAACAATGCAGAAGAAAAGAACAGCAACACTGGTGTGGGAACAAGAAGCCAGACTGCAAGGAGACAGTGATGGAGAACAAGACACAACAATTAACGACTACCAGAGACACAACCAGAGTGAAGAATAGCCACCAATAGTATTAAGAGCATGAGAGGCGGATATCCTTTTTCTTATCCGAGACACCACTCATTGGTTGACTACAAGAAACATAACTCACTGGTAAAGGGTACTACACCTACACTCAGAGGTAGATAATATACTACTCAAATAGGAATATCACCACAACACACTGAGCACATCATACACTAAGGACCACTCTGGAGGAAATAAATACATGTTCAGCGGTACTATACCTTAATTCACCACAGAAATAGTCACCACTTTGTTTACAACCTATGACATCCGGATAAACAATGTTGGAGTCATTCAACCACCATTATCATGATCCACCACATCGGAAACGCACCCAAAACTGTTTGATTTGTTGTATTATGCCTTATTATTTTTGAAAAATGTGATAACATTTTAATCATGTTGCAATGAATTAATTGTACACTAATGTCTTGTTTACATTTATAAGTTGACAAAGTGTGTAAATAATCTAAACACAGTCTTTTTACTCTGTCAATGGCGCATGCTGCGTCGCGCAGATTCTGACCTCTATTTTACTTCCTGGATTCAGAGAACAGGTAATTTGACCAAGACCCCGAGAGAGGTCGAAACACGTGTTTTTTTGCCATCTTAACGATTAAAATTACTTACTACAAAAAAAGCAATGTATATTTGGATTATAATAGATTTATAGTCTGCACCTCTTCAAAAACATTCATGCAATGCTTAGCTTTTTAAGGCTAACGCCATAGGAGTGTAGTATTACAGGTACACATACTGCACCTAGGAGATACACAGTATTACAGATATACAGTATGCACATCTGCAGAAATACACCAGCTGCACTTAGCTTTTCAAGGGTAACAATGTATATTTGGTTTATAATAGATTTACAATCTGCACCTCTTCGAAAACATTCATGCAATGCTTAGCTTTTCAAAAGAGAACACCATAGGTGTGCAGTATTACAGGTCCACAGACGGCACCTAGGAAATCCACAGTATTATAGATATACGGTATGCAGAAACACCCCAGCTGCACTTAGCTTTCCAAGGATAACAATGTCCAAGTACAGTGTGATAGGTATGCAGATTGTGCCTCAGCATAAACAAGCGAACAATTCCTCGCAGGCAGAGCATGACAGACCTTGAACAGCTCATTGAGCAGCTAGCTCCAGAAGCACAAAGCCAATCTTTCAATTAAACTGGTCCCAGTTCATTTGAGATGCAAAACATGATGAGAACAGAGGTGAACATACTATCAAGTCCATGATGCAAGAAATTAAACAGAATGTAAGAAAATAGCAAACAAGTATGAAGAAACAATGCTTCATTGTGAACAATATTTAAAATACACAGTACACAGACACTGTAGTTTGCCTTCATTATTTCACACACTCTAAGAATGTAAATTAACAGCAATTAGTAAATCAAGTATTTGCCGGTGAATATAACAGATTTAATTTACTGTCACATTGTAACAGAACATATGCAAATGGCACATGCAAATAACACATGTGGAGGGTATTACTGCAGTTAAATGACGCCAAATAATTAAGTACATTCTGCAGCACAATAGTGCATATTTATTTTGGTAAACTACATAAAGTTACAGAAACAATATTGAAGCACCAGCACTAGGAGACATGTTTCACAGACTAAATGTATATCATTTGTAATTGACCCACTGCTTGTCTAGGAAGTTCATCCTCTCCAAAAGGGAAGTAAGCTAACCCTTGATGAAGGTGGTTTGTACAAATGTTGTCAGGATTCCATAGACCTATCCAGGGTATGGGTTAATTTGCTCTCTGTAGTTCCCTGGTTCTATTTTGACTTTGAACCCATTAAAATATTTTTGAATAACTTTACACACAGCACTACTTCAAGGGCATCTTGAATACTGACCTAAGAAAGTTCTCCGTGTTCTACAAACACGGAAGAAAAGCCATGAAGACCCTGCCCTGTCTTTGGTATACAGAAGTCCAGAGTAGAGGAGAACACCAATACAAGGGCTTTCTGGTTATCACAAAGATGTTGGTATCTTTAATCATTAATTTGTTTAAAAAAAACAACATAAAGAAATTAAGAATTACAACAACAACAATAATAATAATAATAGCAGGGGTGCAAAGTATTTAATAAGAGCCTGCCACCATCTGTGCCAAAAAGGCAGGGATGACAAATACCAAGGCTGACTAGTTTCGAATCCACCTCATGCCTCTTTTTTCCACTACTTTCTGTCTCTTTAACCCACCCTTATATGTTCTCTTTAATCTCTGCTTCCTCACTCTGTTAATGGTTTCTTATATTTCTTTTCCACCTTCCTTCTCCCGTATCTGTCTTTTTTTGTTTTTGAGGATGGAAATGTGTTCAAATGCTCATCAATGTCGTCCACGAGTACAAATTGAGTGATTGTTTCCTTAGTTGTCTAAGAAGTGTTCATCAGAACAGCCTCATCTGCATGTGCATGTTCACTATTTAATCATGGATCAGTACTGTGGCATCCTTGTCATAAAATTACTCTCTTTGGAAATATGCATTTGCCTGGTACACCCTAATGGCAATATCCACTCCTACATGCTTAATTTGTGATAAAATAACTGTTGGTGCCCAAAGTTTTGTTTAGACCTGAGATATCGAAAGTAGGAGAGCTGAATACCAAGGCTGCATAGTCTTGATGCCACCCAATGCCCTTTTCATCCACCACCAGTTACACTCCCTGAAGCACAAGTTACTACTTGTGTAACGATATATCTGTAAGAGACATTAGTTAGTGATAGATTCCTTACCTTAGAATATCCCCAGGCGTCAGACTGGATCCGGAAACTTTTGCGTAGCAATACCCCTGCGCGCCGGTAGGCGTCGTCTGCGGCTCCGCGTCCGTCGTCGGCGGCGTGAGCGCCGGGATGACGTCGTCGGAGTACTTAGACGGCGCCCATGCGCGCTGACGTCAGTTCTGACACACAGCTTTTCCGCGCCAGATACGCAGAGCCATGATAGAACTAACACTGGTGCCATGAAACTAGGGCCCTGAAAGGGGATGACCTTAACCCTAGATATCGGTTCGCAGAACGGGGAGGATGGGTGGGTCGGTAAGGAATCTATCACTAACTAATGTCTCTTACAGATATATCGTTACACAAGTAGTAACTTGTGCATCTGAAAGAGACACGTTAGTGATAGATTCCTTACCTTAGAATAGATACCCCAGCAATACCAACCCCGGTGGTGGGTCTGCGAACCAATATCACACCAGAAAGTCCTGGAGGACGGAACGGCCAAAGAAGCCATCCCTCCGGACTTGACTGTCCAGGCAGTAGTGTCTCGCGAACGTGTGCAGCGAGGCCCACGTGGCTGCCTGACAGATGTCCTGCAGGGGGACACCTCGGCCCAGGGCAGTTGTCGTTGCCGTGGCCCGAGTGGAGTGAGCCCGCAATCCAGCCGGGGGCTCCTTCCTCGCCATGGAGTAACATGCTTGGATACACAAGATGATCCACCTAGAGATGGTCCTCTTGTGCACAGCCTTACCCTTCTTCGCGCCCACGTAACCAACGAAGAGCTGGTCATCCACCCGGAATTGGCGTGTGCGATCTAGGTAGTAGGAGAGCGCACGTTTTGGATCCAGACGGTGGAGCCTCTCTTCCTCTTTCGAGGGATGCGGAGGCGGAAAGAAAGTGGGCAAGGTAATGGACTGCCCGATGTGGAAGGCCGTGACAACCTTGGGCAGAAAGGAAGGTCGTGTACGTAACACCACCTTGTCAGGATGAACAGACAGGAAAGGTGGAGAAGAAGAAAGAGCCTGGAGCTCACTCACTCTCCTGGCAGAGGTGATGGCAACCAGGAAGGCAGTCTTCAGAGTAAGGAGACGAAGAGGACAGTTATGCAGTGGCTCAAAGGGAGCACACATCAGATAAGTGAGAACAAGATTCAAGTCCCACTGGGGCATCACGAAGGGAACATGAGGGAACATGTGCGTGATGCCCTTCAGAAATCTACTTACAATAGGGGACTTGAATAAAGAAGGCTGATCTGGTAGCCTCAAGAAGGCTGATAGAGCAGAAAGGTACCCTTTAAGAGTGCCCAGAGCAGAGCCCTGCTGGGCAAGGGAAAGAAGAAAGAGCAGCACTTCCGAAAGGGGTGCAGAGAGAGGATCCACAGCCTTTGCTGTGCACCATGCCACAAATCTGTTCCACCGGCAGGCGTATACCGACTTTGTGGAGGGACGCCTGGCTGCCAGAATGATATCACAGACTTCAGGAGGCAAGTCAAATGGCCTCAACTGCCACCGCTCAATCTCCAAGCTTGTAGGTGGAGACTGGACAGGTTCGGGTGCAGGACCGTCCCCTGCTGCTGCGACAGAAGGTCCTCCCGAAGAGGCAGACGAATCGGGGGATCGACTGGCATGCTGAGTAGCTCGGGATACCAGTATCTTCGTGCCCAGTCCGGAGCCACAAGGATGACCTGGGCCCGGTCGCGCCTGATTTTCTTCAGCACTCTGGGCAGAAGTGGTATAGGCGGAAAGGTGTACAACAGACCGCAGCTCCACTCGCGACGAAAAGCGTCGCCGAGCGAGTGCCGCCTTGGAAATTCCAATGCGCAGAACTGATGACATTGCGCGTTCTCTTCTGTGGCGAATAGATCTAACCAAGGCTCTCCCCACTGCCGAAAGAGACCTTGCGCCACGTCCGAGTTCAGACGCCATTCGTGATCCATCATGCACCGGCGGCTGAGTTCGTCCGCCCTGGCATTCAGAGAGCCTGCCAGGTGTTGAACCACCAGGGTCACGCCCTGATGTTCCAGCCACTGCCAGAGGCGCAGAGCCTCCTGGCAGAGGGTCCACGACCCCACCCCGCCTTGCTTGTTGCAGTACCACATGGCGGTGGTGTTGTCGGTGAACACTTGCACTACGCTCCCCCGGACAGAGGGGAGGAATGCCTTCAGTGCTAGACGAATCGCCCGCAGCTCCAGAAGGTTGATATGGAGCCGGGACTCCGCCGGAGACCAGAGGCCTCTGATCTCCGCCTCTCCCATGTGGCCTCCCCAGCCCTGGAGGGACGCGTCCGTCACAACTACGTGCTCCGGTTGGGGTAGGGAGAGGGGTCTGCCACTGACCCAGTCGCGGTCCGTGAGCCACCACTGCAGTTGTCTCGCAGTGCCCTCCGAGATCAAGACATGATTGGACAGGTTGCCCTGATGCTGGGCCCACTGAAACTTCAGGTCCCACTGCAGAGCCCGCATCCGCCACCTGGCGTGACGCACCAGAAGGATGCAGGAGGCCATCAGTCCCAGAAGCCGCAGCGTCAACCTGACCGAGACCCGGGATAACGGCTGGAAGATGGGAACCAGAGCCTGAATATCCCAAACCCGCTGCTCGGGTGGGTAAACCCGAAACTGCGCCGAGTCGAGAACCGCTCCGATGAAGAGGAGCTTCTGAGAGGGACACAGGTGTGACTTCGGCACATTGATGGAGAACCCCAGCAAGTGCAGGAGGTTGGCCGTAGTCTGGAGGTGGCTGACGACTGTCTGGGGCGAGCCCGCCTTCAACAACCAGTCGTCGAGGTAGGGGAAGACTGATACCCCTTGCCTGCGCAGATGGGCTGCGACCACCGCCATCACCTTCGTGAACACCCGTGGGGCGCTGGTAAGGCCGAAGGGGAGCACGGTAAACTGAAAGTGCTCTTGGCCTACCGTGAACCGCAGGTAACGCCGGTGGGCCGGCAGGACGGGGATGTGGAAATAGGCGTCCTGCAAGTCCAACGCTACCATCCAGTCTCCTGGGTCCAGGGCAGCCAGGACCTGAGCCAAAGTGAGCATCTTGAACTTCTCCGTCCGGAGGAAGCCGTTGACGTTCCGCAGATCCAAGATAGGGCGTAGGCCCCCTTTGCCCTTCTTGGATACCAGAAAGTAGTGGGAGTAACAACCACGTCCTACTTCTGGCCCAGGAACGCGCTCGATGGCCCTCTTGGCCAAGAGGGCCGAAACCTCCTCTTGCAGAAGTTGCAAGTGATCCCCCGACACACGGTGGTATTGAGGTGGCATGGATGGAGGGGATGACTCGAAGGGGAGGGAGAAGCCCCTTCGGACAATTTGCAGCACCCACCTGTCCGAAGTGACTGTATGCCAGTGGGAGAGGTGATGGCGAACCCTGCCTCCCACAGGCGTCACATGGGCCTGAAAACTCGGACTAGGAAGGTTTTGAGGCAGCGGCTGCTGAGGGAGGTGTGGACTGGCCTCGCCGCTGGCCCCGACCACCGCCACGGCGGTTCCCACGTCCGCCACCGCGTTGCTGAATATTCTGCGGCGCGTGGCTGACGGTACGTGGTGGGGCGCCCCTTCCGTGGCCACGAAAGGAGCGAAAGGCACCCGATTGCTGGCGTGGGGCCGTAAGGCCCAAGGACTTGGCCGTGGCCCTGGAGTCCTTGAAACGTTCCAGCGCATGGTCTGCCTTGTCGCCGAAGAGGCGACGGCCATCAAACGGCATGTCCAGGAGGGTGGCCTGGACATCGGCCGAGAAGTTGGCGGACCTCAACCAGGCGTGGCGTCGAACCGCCACCGTCGTTGCCATCGCCCTGCCCAGTGAGTCCGTAGTATCCAGCCCACACCGGATAGAAAAGCGTGCTGCATCTCGGCCGTCCGCCAGGGCTTGGCTGAGTTTAGCCTGGACCTCCTCCGGGCATCTAGGCAGCACCTCCGCAACCGTGTCCCACAGGGTGTGGGTGTAGCGGCCCAAGAGACAGGCGGTGTTCACAGACCGCAGCCCTAGGCTCACAGACGAGAAAACCTTCTTCCCGAACTGTTCATATCTCTTGGATTCCCTGTCGGGCGGGGCCGACGGGAATGCGGTTTGGGAGTTTGAGGCCTGGATGACCAGACTCTTGGGGGTGGGATGGGTGGACAAAAAGCATGGGTCGCCCGGTGCCGGGCGGTAGCGTCTGGCCACGTTCCTGTCCACAGGGGGGCCTGTGGCGGGCTTGGACCAAGTGCCCAGAAGAACGTCACACAAGGCCTCATTGAACGGCAGGAGGGGCTCCGCGGAGCCTGACTGCTGTTTGAGGACCTCAGTGAGGAGATTAGTCCTCACGGCCGCGACGGGGAGCTGAAGGTTTAAGGCCTTAGCTGCCTTCGTCAACACTACGCTGTAATCAGAACCCGCCTCCGAAGCCACAGTCGGGGGTGATGTAAATCCAGTGTCTGGCGAGGTGTCAATACCACTGGCCTCCCCAAGCTCATATGTCCAGTCCTGATGTGACTGGCAATCCCGTGCCAGAGGGTCCTCGGTCCCCTCCCATTGCTCCTCGTCACCTGGCTCCTGGAGACCAGGATTAACAGCCAGGGCCTCCTCGTGGAGATAAAAGTCTCCAAAGGCCGACGGAATCGGCGCCCAGCGGCGCCCTTCCGACTCCTGAGTAGGACCGTAGGAAACATTGGGGGCGGCAACCACATCGGCTGCCGGGGACGACACCTGAAGGGACGGCGCCGGCGAGGTCGTAGGGTCGACCGGCGGGGTCCCGGATCCGGAGCCGGATCCAGCGAGGTCGTGCGGCGCCGGGACCGAAGTCGCCAGCGGCGCCGGGGCCGAAGCACCCGACGTCGTCGGGGCCGAAGCGCCCGACCCGGAAGGACCTCCAGACGGAGCCGATCGGCCCGAAGGCGCCACGGGAACCGACTGAGGAGGGAGGGCCCTCATGGCCATGAGGTACCTCTCGACCTCCTCCTGCGACGCGCCGTGCCCAGGGACCCGAAGGTGTGGGGCAGGCGGCGACGCTTGCGACTCCCGCGGAGCCGCGTGGGCGGTGTCGCCCGAGTCCCCGGCCGCATCGTGCGAGCGTCGGGGCGGGTCGGAGGACCGATGGTGTCGCTCCGACCTCTCATGCCTCTTACCTGAGGACTTGGAACCAGACGATCGGTGTCCACTCCCGGAACGTCGATGACTCCGACCTCGCGACCTGTCCCTCGACCTCCCGTGGGACCGGGACCGGGACCTGGAGCGGCGCGGGGCCGACTGCCTCAGCTCGAGACGCTTGCGGGACCGCTCCCGCCTAGCCTTCGACGTCAGGGCCCGGCAGTCGGAGCAGGATCGATCGTCGTGGTCGAGGCCTAAGCACTTCAGGCACCGGCGATGGGGGTCCGTGACCGACATGAGTCGGCCGCACTTCGAACAAGGCTTGAACCCGGGCATCCCTGGCACCGATAGTCGAGAAGTCGACTAAAGAGAAGATCAAAAGATCAAAAAAGTTTTCAGTCAAAAAGTGACTGGGGGTAGAGCTTCTTCCGGATCTGCGCTAGCTGGCGCGGAAAAAAGAAGAACTGACGTCAGCGCGCATGGGCGCCGTCTAAGTACTCCGACGACGTCATCCCGGCGCTCACGACGCCGACGACGGACGCGGAGCCGCAGACGACGCCTACCGGCGCGCAGGGGTATTGCTACGCAAAAGTTTCCGGATCCAGTCTGACGCCTGGGGATATTCTAAGGTAAGGAATCTATCACTAACGTGTCTCTTTCAGATACTTTATCTCACTCTTTCAGCTTCTTTTTACCCCGACTTACTCCCTTTATCACTATTTTCCATCTTTCTCTTCCTCCTACTTTTAACCTTGTGTATTTTTCTCTCTCTTGCTCTGATGAGACAAAATAAGTGCTGGTCCCCAAAAATAAGTGCTGGTGGTCCCCACCTGCAACCACCGTCTCAAATTACGCACTGCCTAAATGTCTAAAACAGTACCTGTGTCATTTGTTGTGTGTTTAATTGCATTGACTCGTGTGAGCTGTGCTTTTAAGGGACTTTGTCAGATTTATAAATTCAACCTCTCGCAGTCTGCGTGGAAGATCCTTGCCATCTGTGGTCTGGGTTCCGGAGGACGTCCAGACAATCACGATTTCTGGACTGAATAAACTCAATGTTTGTTTTTGAGACGTCTAAAAGGTCACCTCTCTGCATCGAATACTCTACAGCGACCTCTCCCAAGCACTGAGGTCTCTGACCGCACTAACCAGCGCTCAAGTGCGTTTAGACTACCTTGAGGATTTTATGGGAATTCTGCACCGTACTTCAAGATGAAGACAGAAATCTGAGAAAGAAAGCGTTCTGGGCATCTTGTGGTCATTAGTGCTAGGTAGTCCCAAACAGTCTATCTCTAGTACGGTAGTGAGTGAAGGCTGTATTATAACAATCAGATAAGCAAAACTCTCCTGACGGTTCAGTACATCAATCCCTATCCACAAGCATTAAGAGTCCTGTGCATTCACTTCCGGAACCTGCCGCCGTTGAGGTCCACTGGAATCTAGAAAAGCAAATTCTTTGGAAATGGAAGGTGCATCAGGAATGGAATCAAAATCGTATCAATAAATCCATCAGTTTCTTGATTAGTAATAGAAGTAAAAGAGGCCATCAGCCAACACGTTTCAAAGAAACTTCACCAGGGCTGAAACAATCACACAAGACATAACATAAGTCATAACATCCTGTTTGCCGAAATTTTAATCCTACTATATCCTTTGGGATTTATATTTCGGCAGACGGGATAGCCGTCACCTTTGCGACAGAGTAACCCATTCGCCAATATCTAAATCAGCCCCTGAGTCTCAGTAATATTTGTGAATGCTACATTTCACCACTTTTCATCAAAATAAGTACCTACCTATGCTACATCAATTTCTTTTTTTAAACATATTTTATTGGATTATCAAGGTACATTTTGAGCCAATACTTGCAAAATACATTTGATGCATCAGTTACATCCACAGTACTTGTAGTGGTGAACTCCTGCATAACCTGCAGATAGTACACCATAAACATAAACATGACACAGAGCATTTAAAACCCCACACAATTGAAAGTATCATTGCATGTTCGACCATCAAAGCATGTGTAAATTTCCTAAGCTGTTCCCGGACTTGCAGCGCAGTTGCTCTATTCCTCGATATATCGCCCATCTGGACCATATTTTTCTATGTTTTTGGGGGCACCCTCTCGCCTGAAATACCGAAAACTCTGCCCCCATGCACAAGTCTAAGGCTTTCCTCCAGCCACCTATTGTCGGGGGAGATGTTGCCTTCCACTGCTGTGCAATGTCTCTCTTAGCCAGGGTGAGGGCCAGGAAAAGCAGATGCTGTTTATATGTGTTGCCACCAATCCCATCTGTGTTATGTAATAAAAAGAGTCTCAGGTCAAATGGGAGGTCCTAGCCCATGACCTGATCCAGGCAGGACGCCACTCTGTGCCAGAATGGCTGCAATGCGCTACTGCTCCATAAAGTATGTAGAAACGTACCCTCATCTTCTTCACAGCAGAGACACACTGGGGACGGAATAACCCCCATCCACCACAGTCGGGATCTAGTGTAATATATATGATGTATATATTTGAATTGAATGAGGCGACAGTGCAAAGACACCGCTGCGCCCTGGAAGCTGGCCAGAGCCTCCGGCCAATCATCATCAGTTATATCTAGTAGGTCCCTGAGCCATGCCGCCTGAGTCTTGTATGAAATGGTGTGAGCATGCGTAGTCAGCGTCTGGTATATCTGGCGTGTTTTGTGTGCCCGAATCTTCCCCGTGAACAGCCATCCTTCTGGCGGGTGGTATTCAGGCAAAGTCTCTTACGATTGTAGTTGGGGGTGAAGTGCATGTCTCAGCTGAGTGTACTTATGAAATTGTGACTTATGTAGCTGAAATTCGGTCTGGAGTTGGGTAAAAGATTTAAGTGTAGTTCCCTTCGTGATATTGCCCAGAGTCGATATACCCAGTAAATCCCACTTCATGACCCCCCTAGCTCCGCTACTGAGTGTAGATAGCTACCATTCCACAGCGGCGTCAAACCCGTCAGGCTGCCCTGCCATCCCATCTGCCGGACCGCAAGTCGCCAAATTCTTATGACCACTCTAATAGCAGGGTGCAGGAAATCTACGTTTATGTGGCTGTATGGGAGCTTAAGGAGAGGTTTATGTTCCATAGCTCTATGCTCCAACGGTATGCTGGATCTGACGGCGAGTTATGCCACCACTCGTTGATGACTAATAGATGGGATGCTGTATAGTAGGCGAACACGTCTGCTGCCGCTATGCCACCACAGTAGGTAGACTGCATGCAGGTGCTCAGTGCCACTGTAATTGCCCCGCCATCCCATAATCATTTATTGTGTCTAGCGTTTATTTGTAAAAACCAGGTGTGAGGGATGTCATAGGGGAAATTCTGGTCTCTGTAATGAACACGAGGAAGTGAGACAATTTTGAAAATCGCTGAGCTACCGTACAGTGTCAAAAGCAGGTGGGGCCAAATCGCCATCTCATCCCACAGACCAGCCAGTAGCAGGGTTATATTAAGGGCTCACAGGACTTTTGGACAGGGAGAGACATTTATTCTCAGGTATTTGAAACCAACGGGCCATGGGACAATTTTGCCGCCCAGGTGATACGGCCTTAAGCCCCACATACCAGGAACAGCACCAACTTTGCGGGGTTAGTATGGAGACCAGAGGTTTTGCCAAATACTCTAAGTATTTTCAAGATACGAGGGCCAGAGAACCAGGGGTCGGTCATGAAAAACAGCACATCATCCGCATAAAGTGCTATGGATCCGAGCATTACACTGTCCATTCAAATCCCCTAATCACCACGCTGCAGGAGGCTCCACCGCTAGAGCAAACAGTAGCGGTGGCAGGGGACAGCTCTGTCTTGTGCCACGACCAATCCTAAAGGGGGTCGAACTATGTCCGGCCACCTGGACGGTGGCCGTAAGTTTTGTGTATAAGAAACATATGTATGTCCGAAAGCGTGGACCAAAGTTGACAGCTTCCAGGAGTTGGAATAAATATGTCCAACTTAGGGAGTCAAATGCTTTTTCAATATCAGCTAATAAAATCGCCGCGGGACGACCCAACTCAGTGGCCTTAGCCAAGGCATTATGGACCCGCTGTATATTATGTCTAATGGAGCGATGCGGCATGAAGCCAGACTGATCTAGGGTGGTTCAGATCTAGGATACAAGTTCGAAGGCAGTCAGCTAGGACCTTACCCAGCAGTTTCGGCTTGATGTTTATAAGTGAGATGGGGCAGCATGACGATGGGGCTTCTGGTTTAGAAATAGGACAATTTCTGCATGTCGCCAGTCCATTGGCATCCCTTGACTGTCACACGCTTCATCGATTGCAGCTAGGAGTGTGGGACTAAAATCTCTATTTGAGATTTAACAAATTCAGCCGGGAACCCGTTAGGACCAGGAGCACGCCTGGGAGGATATTACTGAGAGCCGTAGTAAGTTAATCCACCGTAATGGGGGCATCCAGTTGCTCTCTCATATGATATGGAAGTGGGCGAGGGGGGATTTCGCGCAAGAATTCGGTGATTTGTATTTCTGATATTTACTCGGTGCGTCTATAGAGTGTAGAGAAAAAATGAGCGAATTCTTCAGCAACAAGTGTGGGGGAGGAGTATATAGTCCCATCCGGTCCAGGCAATATTGGAACACATGATGGGGAGTTATTAGCTTGGCACAGTCTGTGTAGCATTTTGCTAGATTTGTCCCACCACTGGTATATCCTGTGTTGGGAAGTTAGCCAGATTTCTTTTGCCTCCTGGGTGAGATGCTGCTGTAAGTTCTGTTTGCGTTTTTGTCCAGTGCGAAAACTTATGTCCGCTCCCCGAACGGTGGGTTTCAGGGATTCCCACAGAATAACTGTGGATGGGGCAGTGGTTGCATTGTCTGCCAGGTAATCAGCCACGTTTGTTGATATGGTCTACCGATACTCTAGATCTCGGAGATGCCAACAGCTGGACAATTACAGGCCTTGGGCTTTTACCAGGAGGAGGTTTCTTCGTGAGCGCTCTATGGGCTCTATGACAAAGCAAGAGGAGAGAGAATCGTCCGGCAGTATTGACTGAAGCCATGTAGTGATGAAGCGGACCATCGAAGAGCCTTCACAGCCCTCTGGAAGTCCTATGAAGCGTAGATTATTACGGCGGACGCTGCCTTCCGCATCTTATACTCGCGAGGCCGTCTCTTAAGCCACCACTACAAGCTTGTTCACTTTTTTCTGAAGGGCCGATACTTGGTCTTCGACTGTCGAGATTTAAGTTTTTGCTTCTGTAACACTATCTACTGCATTCCGTAGGTCCTGCCACAATAGGGAAACCTCGGACCCGACTGCTTCGATTTTGGCATCCCGGGCGTTTCAGGAGCCTACAATGGCCGCCAAGAGAGCTGCGATGTCCGGCACCGTCCCGCCGGCATCCCCTCCAGGTGTTCCACTAAGGGGCGTGCACCACTTCACCCCGCACACAGCAGGTTCAACCTAAGGGGGGGAAACTGCATCATCCAGCACGGCGGTATGTGTGCACTCAGTAAGACTTAAGTTTCTGCTTCTGTAACACTATCTACTGCATTCCGTAGGTCCTGCCACAATAGGGAAACCTCGGACCCGACTGCTTCGATTTTGGCATCCCGGGCGTTTCAGGAGTCTACAATGGCCGCCAAGAGAGCTGCGATGTCCGGCACCGTCCCGCCGGCATCCCCTCCAGGTGTTCCACTCAGTAACTGCAGCCTCCCTGGGTCAAGTGTATCCTGTGCCTCTCTGGGAGTGTGCCTTTTATCTCCATATGGCGATCACTGTATTGCAATGAACGTAGGGCTCAGCAAGCGCGCCATCTCACACTGAATGTCGGACCCCAGGCTGATTTCTGCTCAGGCGCCCATCTATTTTGGGTTTTTGAGGGTCTGTCAGCGCCTCTTCATGCCCCCATGCTTGCGCAGTTCACCAGTCCCGATGGATCCGCCAGGGCCACCACGGACTCTACTTGCTCTGCATGCTGCTGTGTTTCCCTGCAGCGAGCGCCACCGCACCCAGGCCACTTCCACTGTGACCGCCTGTAGTTTTCCTGGATCACACCGATCGCGCCTCTGTCACCGCTTACCCCCAGGGGTCTGTTGTTAGTACCCGTGGGCTCTCCGGTCACTGCCACCAGCAGGCCTTAATGGCCAAAGCACACCAGTCAGCCCAGATACAGGTATAGCTGCAGTTCGCTTCTCTCTCTTTTCACGGCTGATGAAAGGTAAGTTCACGCTTCCTTCGTGTGGCACTACTGCTAGACACTTGTGGGAAGTCAGTTGTTCCATTGAAAAGGAGGATTATGATGGATTTTAATGTTCCATGGCGCGGCCGAGCTGAGCCTCGTTAGAATGCGTCAGCCATGCTGGTTGTCCTAGCCACGCCCCTCATGCATCCCCCCTCTGAAAAACGAATCATGGATTTTGAATTTCCATACCTAAAAGCTTTCTGAAAACAACCCATCCACCATCATTTAAGTGTGTGTTTCAATTTTTCACAAACTATCTAGACAAAAATCAAGACAGCACTGGCAATGCCAATGGGTCAGGCTTGTTATTTATGATGTATTTGGTAATTGTTAGTGTTGCTGAAAAAAATTAAAAAGAGAATGGCTGTGTGTTATATTTTGTTTAGTTGTACAATAAATTTGAATATGTACTTAAACCTTTGGAATAAGAATAACTAAATGGAATTGTAAGACTTTTAAAAGAAACTGAAAGCAAATTAAGTTATAGTTTTTCAATTAAGTATTACATCATAAATGAAACTGTAACACATTTAAAGGGGATTGAGAGCAAATTACGTTGCCTTTTTTAGGTTTTGCTGTCATTTGTGAGACATTTTGTTTACAAAAGGGTTTGGAGCCCACCCATCACTTACCATTCGTTGGCTTCATTGTCATCCGTATTTGCTTGTTCCTACTTTGTCTGTGCTTTGTGAATGCTTCTTTTTGATTAGTGTCCTTGATCTTCTGACACTGGTATTGAGTTATTTTTTCTTACTTTCGTCTTCACCGTCATGCTTCTTGTTGCTTGTTCCCACGTCTCCCCTCCGCATCGGTATGTGTACCATAACCCTACCAACCCCACACTACCACATTCACCCTAACACTTCCCTACCCACCACCACTCAGCAACCCCCTACCACCACCACCCTACCAACACAACACCACTAGACCACCACAATACACCATTCTAAACACCACCCCCTTCACCATCATCTTCATGACACCACCCTACAAAACAACCATCACCACCATCCACCATACCCATCACCACTCTAACAATCATGACAACCCTAACCGCCACAACCCCACCCTAACCCCCACCATCCTACCCACTACCAGCACCCAAACCACCAGCTAAAGCATCACCTCTCAAACCAACACCACCCAAACTACCACCGCCCTACCACCATCCTAACATACACTACTACTAACACCCTAACAACCACCACCCTAACTACCATCCCCTAACCACTCCCACTATCATACGACCACCTCTACCATCCCCCTACCCCTACAACCACCACCTTCTAATACCAACCCCCTACCACTAGCCTAACCACCGCCACTCTGCCCTACCACCACCCTAACCACCACCACTACCACCTTAACCACCACCCTAATCCCAACCACCACAAGCCTACCCCATCCACCACCACCATACTCTAACCACCACAACAGCTACACCCACCCCACCCTAATCAGCACTCTACTTTAACAACCACCACCACCACCCAAACCACCATCACCTTCACCACTCTCACTACCACCACCGGAGTAGACTTTAAACAAGGGGCCATGTCATGGCACTTCTTAATGGACATTACCGGTATGAGGATTGACAATACAACACCATGGACAACAATGTTATTTTCTATTTGCACAAGCAGGATTATTAGATTATGGAACATGCCTGTTTTTTTTTTACTATATTCCATTCTCTCTTGCTTGAATAGATCAGCCATGAAAAAGTAAAGTAGATGAAGCATGTGTCGGCTGCCTTTGGTCTTTTGTATGTATCAATATCTCTTCATTGTAAGAGTCGGAAAGATACAAAGGCGACTTCACTGTTTAATGGATTTTGGATTACTGCATCCAGACTACATTTTTTTTTAACTCTGAAGATACAATTCGGACTGCTGTATATTGTGTCCTTCGATAATTGACCTTCCAATATTGTAGGCCTAGAACTCTGTCACTAGGACTATTGTTGCACCTTGGTTGGCTGGGTGAATTTACCATGTGAGTATCTCCAAATTCTATACACAGCTGATCTAATTTACTATACCCATTCATGCTGTTGTTTTTATAGATGAGTGAACTTAGGTCATAGCCACCATTATCTTGCTTTCATCGCTAAAATCCATTAGCAAAGTCAATAGTTAACAAAAACGCGACTGATTGACTTTGCCAATGCTTATTTCGTCAACTATTGGTTAGTTAGATTTTTAGTTTAAAAGTTAAAATATAATACTTTGTATGGCAGAATAAAGTAAGCAAAGTAGAAAAAGAGTAATGGAAGTGTGTTAGTGGAAACGTTTTAGCCATTTACATTTTTTTTTAAAGTGAATTGATGAGCAAGTTACTTACCTCCGGTAACGCATTATCTTTTAGAGACAATAACTAGCTGCAGATTCCTTACCTTCAAATAGATACCCAAGCCATACCATCCTGGCAGTGGGCTGCAGACAGATTTACCTTCGGTAACGCATTATCTTGTAGAGACAATTACTAGCTGCATATTTCTTACCTTTCAATTTCCCAGGCGTCAGACTGGATCTGAAAATGTTTGCTCGAGCAATACCCCTGCGTGCCATTGGGAGGCTCCGTTCAGCTCCGCTTGACGTCGCCGGCGTCAGTTGTGACATCCCTGTCACCGATATAGGTGCCACCTAGGCGCGCGGATGCCAGTTCCTTTTCACTTTTTACACACCAGAAGCACAGAGCCATGAAGTGAACTGACTTGTGTGCGCCATAACTAGGGCACTGAAGAAGGAGCAACCCTATAAAAAGAGTCCACAGAGCTGGGCGGCATGGGTAGGTCTGTAAAGAATCTGCAGCTAGATATTCTCTCTACCAGATAATGTGTTACCGAAGGTAAGTATCTTGTTCATCTGATAGAGACTTCTTGTTGCAGATTCCTTACCTTCGAATAGTTTCCCAAGCCATACCATCCTGGCAGTGGGTTGCGGACAGATTTGCTAGGCTAAAAAGTACTCCAGGACCGAAGGGGCGAAATGCCGGTCCCTATGGACCTGACTGTCCAGGCAGTAGTTCTTGGTAAACGTGTGCAAAGATGCCCACGTTGCTGCCTGGCAGATTTCCAGAACTGGAACACCACAGCAGCATTCCCCCCACCCCCACCGCTCCCCCCCCCCAGGTGGAATGAGCTGGCAAGCCCTCTGGGTCTGCTTCCTAGTCTGGGTGTAGCAGATTTTAATGCAGACAACGAGCCAGCGCGAAATGGTTTGTTTCTGCACTTCCTGACCTTTTTTAGCTCCAACGTAACCCACAAAGAGTTGGTCATCCACCCAGAACTCTTTAGTGTAGTCAAGGTAGAAAAGCAACTGTCTTTTTGGGTCCAAGCGGTGGAGACGCTCCTCTTCCTTAGAGAGATGCGAGGGAGTAAAGAAGGGTGGGCAGTGTGACCGATTGACCCAGATGAAATGGGGTCACCACCTTTGGAAGGAATGAAGAACATATGGCTGAAACATGTAGACCGACAGAATATAAGTGATGTGAGGGACACCCTATATATTCCTGGACACATCCCTCTTTAGGTTTTTAATATTACTCCTACTCATGTTTTATTAAATCATAGAGGTTTTGGTTAGGGGGTCATTTTTAATGACATTTGTTTTGTTTTCTCAGGTCCCACACAGTCTTTCCAAGCAGGGACACTGCCTCCTGGTGGAGGAAAAAAAACAGTGATTGGTACGCCATAGGCCAACATAAACACACCATTGACTGAAAATAACTGTTGACGGTCCCCCCCAAAAAATGTTGAAACATTTTCTTAATGTGATCCTCAGACGTGATACCCGGTCCCACTCTTTTTTGGATACTTTTGGTTTATATTTTTGGAAGCAGAGTGGGAATCCCTTGCTTCTCCGTCCCTGTTTTTTTTAAAAATAATTATATTACATGGATTCCAATGGGCACTGGATGTGGGAGTATGAGCAAGGATGTTTGTTATTGTTATAATATAGCAATGATACATGAACAGGCTTTTAGGCAACAACAAAAGGAAAATTGCAAATGTCTTAAAATCACATTTGAGTAAATAGAAACTGACACAGTAACTACATCTTTTGCAACACAAATAATGTATTGAATGGCAACCAGACCCCATCTGAATGCATAAACACTTTCCAAAAGCAAATGAGTACATAGCATGGATTCCTGTCTAAACAAATAGTTTTGTTCACATTTGGCTCTATTCTCAATCAGAAAGAAATCTGACCAATAGAGGGCAATCAAAATGGGTGACGTGAAAAACGATTGTCTTTGTTTGTTGTCACTTAAAGAGATAGCAGGCCCGAACTTGACCAGGGGCCATATGTAGGAAGCCAAATTGCGATTACAAATGCAGAAATTAACAGAATTTCAGCGTCTGCGATCTCAATTTGGGCAGTGTGCTATGTAGCACACAAAAACCCACACACAAAATAAGGAATCGCAAAATTTGCAATTCCTTATTTTGCGAATGCATTTAAGGATCACAAATTGCGATTCCTTAACTGCAATGTAGGAAGCACCCAAGTTGTGCAATTTTGGCTTAAGGAATTGCAAATGCCCACCAACTTCAGGTTGGTGGTAATTTGCGATTTCTTAGAAAAATTCACTGTTTTGCATTTTTCAAAGTGCCATGCGGTGCACATACATGCCCTTAACGCATGTATGTGTGCCACATGTGCACACATGTTTATTGCAGGGGTGCAAAAGGGTGTCCTATTGACATCCGTGCAACCTTGAAATTGCATTCTCAATTTGCGATTCTCTAATTGAGAATCGCAAATTGAGAATGTCTTCCCATTCATTCCCATGGGCCTTCTAGCCCATAGAAATGAATGGGAAGGTCAACTAGATTCATCAACCAAAAATGGGCTCGCAAAGGGCCAGATTCTGAGAATCTGGCCCTTTGTGAGTGCAATCATCCCAAATGCAAAATTCGCTATTAGAGAATTCGCACATTTGCAATGAATTGCATTTAAGGAATCTCTATTTGAGATTCCTTAAATGCAATTCATGAACTATTTTAAAATTGCGAATTCGCAATTTTGGGCCGCTATTTACCGCGAGGTCAAACCTCGTGGTAAATAGCGAAAACTTAGAAAAATGCATTTAAAAATGCATTTTTCTAAGTTGCATGTTACACACACACATGTCCTTTGGACATGTGTGTGCGCAACAGCAATGTAGATTACATTTCAGGGGTGCTACAGGGTGTCCTTTGGACACCCCTAGCACCCTTGAAATCGCATCCTTATTTGCGATTAGCAAATTGCTAATCGCAAATAAGCAATTTGCTAATCGCAAATAAGGAAGCTGTAGGAATCGCAATTTATTTAGCGATTCCTACATGAATCCCGTTTTGCAAGTCCTTAATAGCTATTCCTTAATAATCGCTATTAAGGACTCGCAAAACGGGACGATGATGAATCTGGCTGGGTATTCCTTATTTGCGAATCTCAATTTGCGATTCGCAAATAAAGAATATGTGGGATTCGCAAAATATTTTGCTAATCCTACCTACATTGCGTTTTGCGATTCTCAAATTGCGATTCCCTAAAAATCGCAATTTGAGAATCGCATAACACGTTTTACCTACATATGGCCCCAGATGCCTTAAAAATGTCTTCTGCGGGCCTACCGGATCTCTTTGAGAGAAGGTGGGACAGAGAGCGTCACTCCCAAATTCAATGGAAGAAAGAATCGGGATTACTGAACATGGATAAGCAACGTTTGGGGTGGTGGCCAGATGAACCCTCACCAGCCACGATTGTAACTACACACAGCTCCAGCAGAAAAACGTTTAACACGTGCTCTAATTGGCTTTGACAGGCGGCTCGATAGGCACACAGGGCAGGCTAATTTTACCACACAGCCCACTTCAGTATTTCTGTTCAAAGCCTTGCCATAAAATACACTCTTACATTATTCAGATATTTTTAATTATTAATAATTCTGAAAGCTGCCCGTGTTTTAAGGCGCCCCGAAGAGTATCATAGAAAGTTGCTGAATGGGCGTAAATTACAGTGCATGGGACGACGGCAGACAGTATGTATTTTATCTGCGATAGGAACAAAGGAGTAAGGTTTTTAGCCGTCAGAGTCCTGTAATTGTGAAGGCTGGTGAAGCTTTCAGCTGTGTGCTCGAGCAGCCGAGGCGAGAAGGTGGCGCACCTCTTGAGTGTTTAATTGTAAAGATCCTCGTGGGGGTGGCCCCTGGCAGCGTGACTAAAATGAATGGTGCCGTTAGGAACCAAACTGTAAGTGGGTGGGAGGCAGGGGGAGGGGGACACACTCAAATAAAAGCCCCTCTGGTTTGGCCTCCAGGGAGATTCGCCCCTCTCCTTTGGCGCCGCGCCAGGGCCGATAGCTCGGAAAACCAATTAACTATGGGCTCAAATAATTAAAATCTGTGAAACCAGACAGTTTGCCTCCAGACTATTCAAAATCAAGCTCGGAGCTGGAACGAGCGCGACGGTGCCGCGCCAGAAACCGTTACAGCCGATGTCGAACGTAATTTGTCTGTCTTAGAGGATAGGGCTGGGGAAGAAAAAGGGCAATGTGTGTGGACAACTGGGCCGATGAATAGTATTCCAGTCTGAGGTTTTCAGTAAATGTACCCGGGCGACGTACAGAGGAGGTTAACACTTCACAATCAGAAATTCACGAAAATATGAATAGTGACCAAATCTAATACACTTTAAGCAAATATAAACACAACAAATTAATTTCATATTTCCCTATACTAATTCTCCACTAATCCTGTTTGGGTTCCGGAGCAGTCTGCTACTCACCGAAAAGAGCTTCAACACCTCATCAGGGGTAGCAAGCACTATAGAAAGGCAAACCCTTCTCTCTTCTATCCCTCCACTATCCTCTTCAATCCAAATAACAAACTCACATGTCCACCGCTCAAATTAATTACATATCTTCCTATACTAATTCACCACTAATCCTCTATGTTCCGAAGTAGCATGCTACTTGCTGAAAAGCGCTTTGACACATCATCAGGGGTAGTAAGTGCGATTTAAATGCAATTAGAATTACAATTACAATTACAACAGTAACACTTAAATAGCAATCAAAATAAATCAAGTTTAAAGGAATGTGGTTGTTTTGAAACGGCTCCTCCTGGGTCCTGGCATTCATTTTTGCATGTCGGCGAAGTAGACCTATGGTGACCAGACGGCCTGGATTTCCCCAGACTTTCCATGCGTCCCGATGCTTTCCTTAATTTCAATTACATATCCCGGTTCGGGTTTTTGGGACAAAGGTCAAGTCAGCCCTTAAAGGACAATTGAAAGGTTTACTATCAATAAGTAATTTCTCTGTTTCTTTCAGGCAGCGCAGAGGGGAAGTCAAATGCATGCTTCCAGCAAGGGAGGGGGGAGGGGAGGGAATTACATAACATTAGCTATGACAGGACCTCTACTCTGATACCCCCTGCCTCCCTCCCTACTCTATCTCCCCTCTAATAGAGGCGTGCAACAGACGTCCCCTTGCACTGCCTGAAAGAAACAGAGAAATGACTTAAGGATAGTGTATATCTACTCAAGGAGGATATATGGACACACACACCCCACGTAAAAATCAAGAAAGGCCAAACATGAAAGTAAGACCAAATGCTTTAGTCCTACATTTAGGTCTGACCCGTCCCGGTTATTACTTCTCAAAATCTGGACACCCTAAGTAGACTCCATCTAATCATTTATCTCTGTTTTGCTTCTGAAGAAATAAACAGAATGCTTTAGACCAATGATACTCAAAGTACGGCCTGGACATATAGTGAAATTAAATGAGCCAGTAGCAAAAAAATCAAACAATATTTCGTTATCATTTTCATTTTGGGTCAGCCAGTGTGTGCAGGGATTGGCAGTGTGTGCAGAAATGGGCGGGGCTGAGGCATGGGAGGGGGGAGGGGAAGGAGGAGTGCTATGTGTACTCCCTAAGTGCTTATGTATGTTTGGCAGGCTGTCTCAGGCCGACAAAAACACACATGTGCACTTAGGTTTCTCTAACCCGGCTGTATTGAACAGCCAGGTTAGAGAAACCCCACAGACTTCCTGACCTGTGCGGAGTGTCCTTCCAGCCCGCTCAGGACAATCCCGCGCTGCTCTGCAGCCCGGGGATCGGACAGGGAGTCTGTGACGTAGTCACAGTGTCTGCTGAGACAAGGAAGTCCCAGCACTGAGGCACGACGTGGGGGCGACCGGCAGCATATACGTTTAAATGTTATTCTTTATTATTAGTATAGTCCCCCTCTCCCTCGCACCACCCCTGCCCCACCACTTTTTAGGTCTCGCCTATTATATCCCGCAGGGATAAATAGGCGAGATTATAGTTAGAGGAAAAGAAAAGTCTACCTAGCCTGCGGATCACGTACAGTTCATGTGAGCTATGCGCGTGCACAGAGCCAGCCACATCACACACCACCATTTTTCTGTGCCTCGGCATCAGACTTCAAAGACTGCCGCTCCCGCTTCCCCCGCATGCACATTGCACACCACCATTTGTCTGAGCCTTGGCATCAGACTTCAAAGGAATGCGCTCCAGCTCCTCCGCCCCCCCCCCGCCACAGCAATGCAGAGAGCTTGTTTTTTTTTGCATCCATTTCGCGGGGAAGCCGTTTTTTGTTTGGCGTTCTCTGCACCTATCTCGTTTTTTTTCTGGACGAAAGTGAAAGCCTACTGTGCTTGTTTACAGTAGCCTTGCTCCTCAAATGCTGTTGCTGTGTTGCCATCTCTCTAGGGACACTCAGTTTGAAAACACTCGACTTGCTAGCTGCAATGCTACATCCGCTATGCTTTGCCTCTAGACACGTTGATCCCTCGCAGACTGTGCTGACTCTGCCCCTCCTGATTCTGAAACTGACCAACGCAGTCACCACGCAGTCTCTTCTCTCTGTCTTATGATGTCTGCCCTGCCACCATTTACTTCGGACCCTCACCCTCACCCTCACACCTCCTCACCCTCACACACCCTCACACCCTCTCACCCTCACACACCCTCACACACCCTCACACCCTCACCCACCTTCACACACCCTCACTCACACTCACCCTCACACCCTCACCCTCACAACCCTCTCACCCTCACCCCCTCACACCCCCAAACACCCTCACCCACCCACCCCCTCACCCTCACACACCCTCGCACCCTCACACACCCTCGCACCTTACAATAACTTTTATTTAAGTATTAATTATTGGAAAAAAATTAAAAGCCATTGTTATTTGTAATATCAATACATGTAAGTCACGTAAATACAAAACATATTGCATTACAAATGCTATAGGTGTCACATTTTTTTTTGGAATAATATTTTATTGGGAAGAAACAGTCATATAATCAGCCACATTGAAAACGACACAATTGCATCAATTCACGGAACAAACAGGAAATTAAGGTCGCATATAAGTCGTCATAAGGGTCCGGTTCTGGCCATAGTCAGCTCGATGGTCGGAGACACACAGAGTTCACCTCGATACTTCTTTCAGTGTCCCCATTTCTTATCCCACTTCTTAGGGCAGCCTCTGACTTTGTATACAGTTTTCTCAGCGATCATGCAACAATCCATCTCAGCCATCCAGCCCACCACCAGCGGCCTCTCTGGAGCGCCCCATTTCATAGCAACGGACCGCTTGGCAAGGAGGAAACCCAGAGCCACCCATTGTAGTTCCAGTTCAGACAGGTCATTAGGGCCCCACACATTCAGGACACACTCCTTTGGCGATTGGGGGACTGTCTTACCCAGGGAGCTACCCATCTTACGAATAGTTCCACCCCAGAAGTGTTGGATTACCGGGCAGTCCCATAGGATATGATAGAAGGTGCCAGGTGAGCCACAGCCTCTCAGACAGGACTCGTCAGTGCGTCTACCAATCTTGGCCAGTGTGAAAGCCGACATGTAGGCTCTATGTAGGACCTTTAGTTGGATAAGTCGGAGGCGGTGGCAAATAGTTGCCTCTCTAGGGGACATTAAGGCCGACTGCCATTCCCCATCATCCAAAGAGCCCAGGTCGTCCTCCCATTTGGTCCGCAGAGTTTGGAAGGAGTTAGGGAGATTGTAACAGAGCTTGCGGTATGTGTAGGAAATGGCCTTCACAGGGAGAGGTTCAGACAGCAGTCTATCCTCCAGAGGGGAGGACTCAGGTATAGATGTCAGGTTGGGGATTGCAGTGAGGATGGCATGTTTGATTTGTAAGTAACGAAAGGATTCAGTCAGTGCAAGGGAGTGTTTGGCCTGCAAATGTCAAAAGTTTGCCCTTATGTACTAGGTCTCTCACCGTTGAAATCCCTATTGTGTCCCACCTATCGAAACCCTGAAGGAAGCAAAGGGAGCCCAGTCGCTGGGAGGACCAGAGGGGCGTTGCCCTGGTGAGTTTAGTTGACCATCCCATACACTTGTTGGCCCTGTGCCAGATTGCAATCGTATGTACCATGGGTCCCGTGTACCTATTCCTGACCGGCTTACTGTAAAGGGCTCCCAGATAACCCTCCCTTCCGGTCTGGCATCCATCAAGGAGAAAGGCCGGATTCAGGGGTGGCCCATGTATCCAATGATGAATCGCCACCAATTGCGACGCCCAATAATAGAGGCGCCGATTAAGCAGGGCGATTCCCCCATCGTACCATCGCTGAAAGAGTTTGTGAAGGGCAATGCGGGCCGCCCCGCAACAGAAGACGGATATCACTCTCCACCGTATTAAAGTAGGAATCAGGGATGGGGAAAGGACAATTTTGCATAGCATTCAAGAAGCGCGGGAGCGCCAACATTCTAAAGAGGGCCGCTCTGCCAGGGAGGGAGAGCGGTAGGGACCGCCAATGGGCTACGTCACTATGTAGTCTTCGCAGCGGCCCCAACAGATTACGATTGTGAAAGAACCTGGGGTCTGATGTAACATAGATACCAAGATACTTGAAGCAGTCTGTGGCAACAGTAATATAGAACCCTCGGGGCAGAGTGGGCGGGGGCCCATGTAGCATGTATAAGGTTGATTTAGACCAATTAATAGAATAGCTCGAATATTTTCCGAAGTTGGTCAGGACATGATAGAAACAATTAATAGAGGATTTGGGGGAGGAGACATACACAAGGATGTCATCGGCGTAGAGGGAGATTTTGTCTGTTATCTCCTCGGTCCAGTGGAGGCCTCTAATGGAGACGTCTGTGCGGATCCAGTGGGCCAACGGTTCCAGGGTGAGGGCAAATAACAGTGGCGACAGGGGGCAACCTTTTCGGGTTCCCCGATGAAGTCGGAACCGTCAAGAAGTGTGGTTGTTGACCCTGACTTGGCCCAATAGGTCCGTCTAAAGGAGCCGAACCCAACGGATGAAGTTTGGTCCGAAACCAAACCTAATCAAGACCTCAAAAAGATAGGGCCAGTCAATCGAGTCGAACGCCATCGTGGCATCTAGGGACAGGATGGCTGCATCTTGCTGAATAATAGGTTGCCGACTCAAGACATTGTTTACCCGTCGTAAGTTTAGGACCGTGTTGCGACCCTGAAGAAAGCCAGATTGATCATCATGTATTAAGGAGGGGAGCACAAGGAGGAGACGGTTAGCAGAAGTTTACCCAGAACTTTTGCCTCTGCGCTAATCAAGGAAATCGGCCTATAGGATCCGCAGTCAGTGAGTGGTTTATTTGGCTTGAGGATGACCGCAATGGATGCTAATTGTTGATCGAGTGGAAGGACACCAGCTTCACAGCTCTCCTCAAACATGTGTTTTAAATGGGGGACAACTCCCGGAGACATGTCCTTCAGAAATTCGATAGGGACCCCATTGGGGCCCATAGCCTTGCCAGAGTTAACGACAAAAAGCGCCGTAGTGAGCTCCTCTGTCGAAATAGCAGCGTCCAAGGCCTCTCCATGAGTGTCTGAGATAGTAGGTAAGCGCATCTCGTCCAGGAGCTGTCTGGACTCTTCCGGAGTATAACAAGTTCCCGCAGTATAAACACGTTCTAAGTGGTCAGCAAATGCTTCTGCTATTTCTTGCGGGCCATAGTCGCGGATCCATCCTCTTGTACTATGGAGAACACCCATCTGGACCCTTGGTCGCGCCGTTCCAGCCAAGCAAGCATTTTGCCTGCACTGTCGCCAAATTCATATAGGCGATGGCGAGTAGGGAGTAGTCGGGCCTGAGCCATTTCCTGCGCTAGCGCCTTATAGGCTAGTTGCTGGGCTCGGAGACGGCGAGCCGTTTTTATCGAGGGGGCAGCATTGTGGGACCTTTCAAGACCAAGTAGGTCTGATTCAGCCTGTTGAATCAGTTTGTTATGTTTCTGCAGGTATCCCATCTTAAGTGCTAGTGCCTCTCCCTTAACTACCGCTAGGTATGCCTCCCAAATCGTGACCGCTGAGGTCACTGATCCGACGTTTTCAACGAAATAAAGATCTGTGCGTTCTATCAAGTTGTCTTTAATGTCTGGGATCTGCAGAAGCCACGGGTTAATAATTATGGGGCCTCGGGTGAATCAGCGGTGATACGTGAGGTCAACGCTAAGAGGTGAGGGATCTGAGAAGCCCCTTGGGAGACCTTTAGGGCGAGTGAAAAAACCAATGTCAGTCGTAGGGCAAAATAGGTAGTCAATGCGGGACATACTGTTATGAGCGTTAGAGTAATGTGTAAAATAAGGTGTATCGGGATGATAAGTGCGCCAAATATCCTCGAGGCCCGTAGCCTGTACAAAGTCAAACAAGTCAGAGCCCTGCCTGTGGGTACTGCGCCTAGGCTGGTGGTCCAGCTCATCACACAAAGTCATGTTGAAGTCCCCCCCGATGAGGAGTGTGCCAGTGGGATGGTCCAACAGCCGGGTGCCCAGTTCCCTGAGGGAATCACGACCTAGAGTCGGAGGGAGGTATGCAGATATGATGTTCAGGGTGCGCCCGTCCCAGGTAGCCTCTACTGTTGCAAAGCGGCCCAGCGGGTCAGCCCATGTTTTTGTGTAAGTGAGTGCCAAGCTCCTTTTGACAAGAATCCCAGTGCCCCGGGAGCCAGAGGTGAACCCCGCATGAACTAGAAGTCTGTAGCCGCCTCTCTGAAGAGCTTGACACGTATTGCCCACCAAATGTGTCTCCTGCAACAGGACAATGTCGGGGGAGTGGTGTCGTAAGTATTGGAGGACTATACCGTGTTTTATTTTATGCCCTAGTCCATTAACATTCCACAACATTATCGTGAAAGTTCTAGAGACGGGTTGTGACATGATGGTGGTAAATATGGAATGTATGGAGAGGGTGCAGAAGGAGAGACAGCGTGAATTGCTGGAGTGCCTCATTGAGGCGGGACAGAGGATCCGGAGGTCTCTGTACCGCATATGGATCAGGTGATTTCCAATGGGGCCGACCAGCCAAGTGTGGACCCTGAAGGAGAAGTGAAGTGCGACAAGAAAAGACTCTGCTACAAACCACAAAAAACAAAACAGAACATCCTAAAACCCCCCTCCCTCCCAAACCAACCCCCCTCCCTTCCCCCCTGCCCGCGGACTCTGAACTATCCACACCCCAACTCGGCAGAGTGCCTGTCGCCCTCCCAAACATAGACGGGGTGCGTGGAGAGCCATGGAAGCCCTCGCTCAAAGCAACAGGATTATATAGCCTAGTTCAGCTTAATACAGGTTACAACAGCCGTGGCTTTCACATAGTACAATAAATGAAAGAACAAACTGGTCAATCAATTGTGTCCGGACCAGAAATAAAGGATATTGGAAGACCTTAGGCGGGCACCAGCCTGCAGATGTCCGGACGGTCAAGGATGGAAGATCTCAACAATACAAGGTGGGCCACGGAACAACAATTTAGTAGAGCAGCAAAGACGGACCGGGCAGCTGAGAAAGTCACTGGTCTCCTTAGTCCCATCGGGAAACAGGACCGGGCTGTCCGGGAGCGAGCCCGGGATGGCATGTGCGGTCGATCCCCTTCTCTGAGTCGGAGCGGGTCCCACCTGTCGCCATCCCTCCATCCAGTCCCACACTTCTTCAGGGGACATGAAGAACCAAGTCTTGCTGTCCGATTCCACTCGTAATTTAGCGGGAAACAACATGGCATACTTTATGCCCTTGGAACGGAGTGCTTTTTTGACCTCCTGGAAGATGCGCCGACGAGCCTGGACTTTCACAGTGAAATCGGGAAACAGCATGATATGGGCGTTCTCCAGTCGCAAAGGAGGTGTCGCTCGTGCTGTTTGAAGGATGACATCTCGGTCCCGGAAGTTAAATACTCTGGCAATTATGGGGCGAGGGGGGGCGCCCACCTTCGGTCTAACCCCCGGGACCCTATGCGCTCTTTCAGTGGAGAAGTGGTTAGACAGACCTTTTGAGATGCTTGAGGACTAAGTTTTCAACGAAGAGGTCAGCAGCTGGCTCCTCTATTTTCTCCGGAACTCCCAGGATGCGGATATTGTTGCGCCTAGCGTGCCCTTCATAGTCGTCAAGGAGCTCACTCATTTGCAGCTGCTGTTCCTGCAGTTGGGTCACCTGGTGCTGGAGGGTGGAGGTGTCCTCTATGAGTGCTACGTTTTTATTTCTATATCACGGATCTTGGAGTCCATTTTGTGGAGATCTGCTCGCAGCAGGGTGACCTCAATGTTCACTGAGTCTATACGGGTTTCCAGCGATGTGCGGACCCCGGCTATTGCCTCCATCACATCTTCCAGAGTGGGGGTCTGAGACGCCGGAGGAGGGGTCGCAGTTTTAGGTGCAGAATCTTGGTGTGTCTCCTTGGTCTCTCCCTTAGATCCCCGGAATAATTTGTTGATCTGTCTTTGATTGCATGGTCTATTGTTCTTACTGCAGGCCATCGTGAAGGTCGAAATGCCCTATGTGTGCCAGCGAACTGGGCCCGGACACACCTCAGCGGGTGTAGGCCCCCACTCCCCCAGCCCGGTCCAGTCCGTCACCACCGCTCCCAAGTCGGCGCCCCAAGGAACTGAGGGCCTCAGCAGAAGCGGGGGAGCAGCAGTAGATCTACCGCGGTGTGTGAAGGAATGTCTGAGCGCCCGCACCCTGCAGCAGGTAAGATGTCATTAAGGAATGGCACTCCAACCCGGGTACAGACCAGCGCGGCAGTTCAGGAGGAGAGTAGGGGGCACCCCAGAACAGGGCATGCGTTGGATACCCGCAGAAAGGGGCCAGGTCAACCAAATGGCCCTCCAGCGCGGGCCCAGGCCAAAGTCGAGGTGGTAGTCCACTGTCCCTCAGGCCGAGACTCACAGGAACCTCCTTCAGAGCAATGAGGCCGGGCTCCCGTCAGGCACCCCCCCCTGCCTTCGCTCCGCACGCCTGCCAGGAGGCACCAATGTCATGCGCGTGGGCTCGGGGTATCAAGTCTCTGCAGCCCCCCCCCGGAGCGGGCGATAGAATAGTCTGCGTTGCCCCACATAGACGAGGCACCACCACAGAGCACCCCCGCGGCAAACGTTGACTCCCTCGCAACCCACGGGGGGCCGAGGGCAAGTTCAGTGGGCGTTCCAAAAGGCGACCCCAGGCAGGCGTGGGCAGGACAGCGTCTGGTAGCTCCAAATGGTCCCCGGTGTCAGGCACAAAGCCGGGGACCCGCGCCGATCTCACCTCGGGCGGCAGGGGAGCTCACCGTCAACAACAAGGGCCAGCACTCCTCGCCATGTAGATCTGGACCCACTCGATCGATTCCTCTGTCGTCCCGTCCGGCTCAAGGACTGGTGGGCGGTAGGCAGCCTGAACCCACTCCGTTGGGCGACACCCCGGGGCACCCCCGCGGTCAGCGCGGCGCCCCTAATTGATGAGTTCAGGCCTCAGCAAGGCCTGTGAGTGCAAAGGGTTCGCCCTTCTGTGCACAAAGTCCTCAGATTACACAAAGAATTTGGCACGGAAACTGAAAATACAAAGACATAGTTTAATAAACTTTTAAAGGTGGTACTACAGCCCACACAACACTCCACAGCATTGTACAGGGTAGCACAAAGAACTTAAGCATACAGTCCCCTTTTATACACAAAGAAGGGGCTCATAAATGGGCGGGTACAACTCAGAACATGATTTACGGCCATATATGGACATTTCTGAACATGATCAATACATGGGTGGAGTTAACGGTTCTTGATGCCTGCGAAAATGCACATTCCTATCTACGCTAATCAAAGACAGATGTGACTCTTACTGAGCATGCGCTAGATGCACAAAGAACAAGTTACTTACCTTCGGTAACACTTTTTCTGGTAGATACAATATCTGCCTGTGGATTCCTCACCTTGTGAATATCCCCCTGCGTCAGCAACATCCGGAAATTCTTTTGTAGCTTCGCGCCGACGTGGACCCGGACGTCATAGAGGCACGGCATTGCTCGTGACTCCGCTGACGTCACCAACGCCTATAATAGGCCCACGCCGGCGTGATGACATCAGTTCCGCCCTGTTTTCCATGCCTTCGAGGCACACGGACGGACCAATGACAGTAGACATAAACACAGTATACGCAGTACCAATATCAAGGTAACACACACAGTGTGAAGTAAATGCAATAAAACATTTGACAATAAAATAAATACATAATAGAAACACTGGCATAGAAGAGTGGACAACGGGGAGGCGGGTGGGTCAGTGAGGAATCCACAGGCAGATATTGTATCTACCAGAAGAAGCGTTACCGAAGGTAAGTAACTTGTTCTTCTGATAGATACATCTGCTGTGTGGATTCCTCACATTGTGAATAGAGTCCCACAGCAGTCCCCACTCCCGGAGGAGGGTGTCCACTCTTCTAAACCAGGAAATCCTGAAGGACAGAGCGCGCAAAGTGGCCGTCCCTCCTCACTTTCGGTATCCAAGCAGTAATGCTTCGCGAAAGTGTGGAGGGAAGACCAAGTCGCCGCCCTACAAATATCCTCCACAGGAACACCTCTAGCCAATGCAGAGGTTGACGACGGAGCTCTTGTAGAATGAGCCCTTATACCCTCTGGAGGTTCCTTACTGGCCAAAGAGTAGCAGATCTTTATACAGAGGACAATCCATCTTGATAAAGTTCTTTTATGGACCGCTCTTCCTTTCTTGCAGCCAGCCAAGCCAATGAAGAGCTGGTCATCCAACCGACAGTCATTAGATCTGTCCAAATAAAAGGACACCGCCCTCTTGGGATCCAGACGGTGCAACCTCTCCTCCTCCTTGGAAGGGTGTGGGGGAGGATAAAAGGTAGGGAGGGTAACAGATTGACCAAGGTGGAAAGGAGTTACCACCTTAGGCAGAGAAGCAGTCCTGGTCCTAAGAACCATTCTATCAGCATGAATGGACAAGAAGGGGGCTTGGAACTAAGAGCTTGAAGCTCACTTACCCTCCTTGCCGAGGTTATTGCAACAAGGAAAACTGTCTTAAGGGTCAAAAGCCTCATAGGACATTTGTGAAGAGGCTCAAAGGGAGCACCCATCAAAAAGGTCAAGACAAGATTTAAGTCCCACTGAGGCACAATAAAAGGAGTAGGAGGGAACTTATTTGTGAGGCCCTTCAAAAACCTAAGAACAACAGGAGACTTAAAAAGAGACGGCTGGTCAGGCATGCAGAGAAATGCCGACAGCGCAGAAAGATAGCCCTTCACTGTGGCAACAGCAATCCCCTGTTGCACCAGAGAAAGAGCAAACTGAAGAACATCAGACAAATGGGCTCTCAAAGGATCTATAGACTTCCCTCCACACCAAGTGACAAATTTCAACCACCTATATGAATAAATGGACTTAGTGGAGTCACGCCTGGCCGACAAGATGACATCCACCACGTCAGGCGGGAGAGAAAAAAAACTCAGGTTGCCCCGTTCAATCTCCAGGCATGAAGGTGTAAGGTCTGGAGGTGGGGGTGTAGAACCTGCCCCTCCATCTGGGAGAGGAGATATGCCCTGTGAGGGAGACGGAGCGGCGGGTGAGAGGAGAGGTGGAGAAGGTCTGAGTACCACACCCTTCTTGGCCAATCCGGGGCGATCAATATGACTTGGGCCCGGTCTTGGCGAACTTTCCTCAGAACCCGAGGAATCAAGGGTATGGGAGGAAACGCGTAAAGGAGCATCGAGTCCCAACTCAACTGAAACGCGTCCCCCAAAGCTCCTCGCATCGGATACTGGAGACTGCAGAATGACAGGCAGTGAGCATTCTCGCGAGTGGCGAACAGGTCCACCCGAGGAGTCCCCCACATCTGAAAGATGTTGTGAACAACCTCAGGGTGAAGCCTCCACTCGTGGTCGGCAGAGAACTGCCGACTGAGACTGTCTGCACGAACGTTCTGAACTCAGGCCAGATGATTTGCCATCAGACAAATCCGATGGTCCTGTACCCAGGACCAGAGACGCAGAGCCTCTCTGCAGAGACACTGCGACCCCACTCCTCCCTCCTTGTTGATGTACCACATCGCGGTCGTTTTGTCCGTCAGGACCTGAACAGATCGCCCGCGAAGGGAAGGGAAGAAGGCCTTGAGCGCCAGACATATTGCCCGTAATTCCAGCAGGTTGATGTGAAGCAACCTTTCCTCTGGAGACCAAAGACCCTTGACCTCCAGGTCCCCCAGATGAGCACCCTACCCCAGAGTGGATGCATCCGATATTACCGTAGCCACCGGAGGAGGCAGCTGAAAAGGCTTCCCTTGAGACAGGTTGCCTTCTACGCTCCACCAAGATAGATCCGCTGCAGTTTCTCTGGAGATCCTTACTGACTCCCTGAGATCCCCGTTGTGCTGATACCACTGCCTGCGGAGGCACCACTGGAGTGCCCTCAAGTGCCAGCGTGCATGGTTGACCAACAGAATGCAAGAAGCCATCAGACGAAGCAGACGTAAGACCTTCAGGACTGGAACAACCGCTCCATTGAAGAATAAAGGAATCATTTCCTGTATGTCGCGAATCCTTTGAGGAGGAGGGAATGCGCGACATACAGTAGTGTCCAGTACCGCACCTATGAACAGGTTGCGCTGGGAGGGCACCAGGTGAGACTTGGGTACATTTATCGAAAAACCCAACCTGTGCAACAACTGAGTTGTCTCTTGCAGATGATGGAGCACTTTCTCCGGAGATTCCGCTTTGATCAGCCAATCGTCCAGATATGGGAATACAGGTATCCCTGACCTTCTGAGATGTGCTGCCACCACAGCCATCACCTTGGTGAAGACTCGAGGAGCAGTAGTAAGACCAAACGGAAGGACCGCAAACTGGTAGTGTTGCGACCCAACCGTAAAACGGAGATACTTTCTGTGCGACTTCAGGATTGGGATATGAAAATACGCATCCTGCAAGTCGAGCGACACCATCCAGTCTTCTTCCAGCAGCGCTTGAAGAACCTGAGCAAGGGTGAGCATCTTGAACTTCTCCTGTTTCAGGTAAAGGTTCAAGATCCTGAGATCCAGAATCGGCCGAAGCCTGCCATCCTTTTTGGGGATCAGGAAATACCGGGAGTAGCATCCCTGACCCCTCTCCTGCTCCGGAACCACCTCTATCGCACCTTTTCGAAACAGTGCCTGGACTTCTTCCTGCAGGAAAAGCAGGTGGTCCTCCGAACAATAACCCTGGCAAGGAGGATAATTTGGGGGAAATTCCCGAAAGGGAAGAGCATACCCATTCTCTACAAGATTGAGAACCCAAAGATCCGATGTTATCAATTCCCAATCTTGAAGAAAATGGGTAAGCCGGCCCCCCACTGGGCCCACATGAACCAGAATGGCGGATCTAGGGCTGCTTTGCTGCGGAGGCTGGGGGCTGGGAAGGGGAAGAGGAGGAAGAAGAGGAAGCGTTACGGCCCGAGCCCGGGACCACTGCTTGCCTCTATAAGATCTATACAACGTGTTTTGCTGCTGCTGCGGCTGCTGCTGGGTTGACTTATAGGTTCGAAAAGAAGATCTGCTAAATCCTCTTGAACGTCTACCAAAAGTGCCTCTGGTCTGAAGGCCCACAGACTTCGCAGTCGCACTGCTGTCTTTAAAGCGTTCCAAAGCAGTGTCCGCTTTTTCCCCAAGCAATCCAGACCCGTCAAATGGAAGATCCATCAATGCCGCCTGGACATCTGTGGAAAACTCACTCGACTTCAGCCATGCAGCTCTTCTTGTGGCTACGGAAGAACCCATGACCCTAGCCACAGAGTCTACCGTGTCCAATCCACTTTGAATAACCTGCCTTGCTGCAGCTTGAGTATCAGAGATTACCTCTTGGAAGTCTTTTCTATTCTCCTCAGGCACCTTAGGCACCAACTGCTTCACAGTGTCCATAAGAGCGTGGATATAACGCCCCATCAAGCAGGTAGCATTTGTGGATTTCAAAGCCATACTGGCAGAAGAGAAAACCTTCTTAGCAGCCTGATCCTGCTTTCTCTACTCCTTTTCTGCTGGGACCTGCGGAAATGCACTCGTAGACCTCTTGGAACAGGCAGCCTGCACCACCAAACTCAATGGTAGAGGATGAGAGGTTAAACACTCCGGGTCTTCAGGAGCTGCCCTATACCTCCTAGCTACAGCCCTAGATACAGCAGGAGCCGATACAGGTTTTTTCCAAATCTCCAAAATTGGATCCCTTAAGGCATCATTAAAAGGCAGCAACGGTTCAGTCACTGAAGAAGGAGAATGAAGGACCTCTGTGAGCAGATTAGATTTAAATTCTGCAGTTGGTAGAGCAATGTTCAACAAACCTGCAGCCTTCTTAATCACTACATGATAAGGCGTCACATCCCTTGAGGGTTCATCAGAAACCGAAGCAAGGTCCCAATCAGGTGACAGATACAGGCCACTAGCCACAGACGGGTCCTCAAAAGGATCCTCAGAATCCTGTAGTTCGCCTTCCTCCAGATTTTCCTCTCGATGTCTTTCCTCCTCCATCAACCTCTGGGCTTCACGCCTTGATCTTTGCTTCACAATTGAAGCCGACGGATCCGCAATCGACTCCGACGGAGCCTGCGTCGAACCCGACGTCGGACGAAGAAGGGATCCACGACGTTGATCAGGGTTCGGCTTCAAAGTTGATGGGACTGGCGTCGACGGAATCGGAGACGCCGACCTCGGCGTCGAAGGCTTTGGAGTCGAAGGCCTCGCCGGATTCGGATAATGCCAATGCGGCGTCGGAGCCAGCATAAAGGGCATAAAGGGCGCAGGTGCATAGGATTGAGGAACACCCAGACCATATGCCATCGGACCCATGGGACCAGCAGGAGCCCCAGAGGGATACATAGCCCTTGAATAAATACCGAACATCGCATTCAGAAAATGCGAAGGATCCTGACCTGGACCTGGGAAGGCTGGATATGAACTCCCAGGCGGATCTCGAGGGCGCGGAGTCGAAGCGGCGTCGACCTCCTCTTTAGGCTGGTGCACCGGAGTCGACCGACCTTCGGGCAACTGAGCCTCTCCCTCTCCAAACACCTCCTCCTCACCTTCATCCTCCCAACCTGAAGGATGGGATGGGTCCAGAGATGGAACAGCTTTCTGCTTCGGCGAACTCGGCGAATTCGCATGTGACGTCTCAGCCTCGGCATCCTGTTCCTCCGAAGCCGAAGATACCACCTTCTCGACCAGCTTCACCTGCGACTTCGGCTTGGAACCCGACTCCTTTCTCGATCGATGTCGGGATTCATGGGTTCTATTTTTATGCTTCTTTCTCGAAGACCTTGAAGCATGGGCTGAGGACGAATCCGATCGCGACCTCGAGCGAGACCTTGACTTCGAGCGTCGAGTCTGTGATCTTGATTTCTTCTTTCCCTTTCCTTCTTTAAACTTGGCAACCAGAAGTTTTGCTTTTCTTTCCCGGAGGGCCTTTGGAGTCATCTTCTTGCAGGATTGACAGTCCTCGACGTCGTGGTCGGAGCTCAGACACCACAAACAGCATTCATGTGGATCTGTGATGGACATTATCTTATTACATTCTCCGCAGGCCTTAAACCCGGTCTTCTTCGAGGACATGTCGAAAGAAAGTGAAGACAAAGAGACTAGAAACAAATAGCAAGTAACAAAGTTACAGCCAAGGCTACAGACGATCCCAGAAAACCGTTAGCGTCGACGACGCGGAAAAATGGGAACTGATGTCATCACGCCGGCGTGGGCCTATTATAGGCGTCGGTGACATCAGCGGAGTCGCGAGCGATGCCGTGCCTCTATGACGTCCGGGTCCACGTCGGCGCGAAGCTACAAAAGAATTTCCGGATGTTGCTGACGCAGGGGGATATTCACAAGGTGAGGAATCCACACGGCAGATGTATCTATCAGAAGGGCTATTTATAGACTGTTGCTGGGCAAATCCTAAGGGCGTCTAGCGAAGAGGTAGGACTCGTCACATGGGGAGCACATGGCAATATGTAGCAGACAAAATGGAGGACAGTAAACAAGATGGAGTCTGACCGTATCAAGAGTTTGAGCAGGAAAACACAACAAGTATTGTATTGTATTGTATATTGGATTTATATAGCGCTTATCACCCAGGGGTCTCTAAGCGCTTGCCTTGGGAACCCGTCCTGGCTTTTTCCCTGTGAGATAGCCCCTACAGGGCATCCCCAAGGTGAAAGCCAGGCATCCCGCCGCGGGGGGCCGTTGTGGAGCTTAAGCAAGCTTAATGACCAGAGTTGCAGAGTGTGAACCCATGATTAGGTCAGGCACCGAAGCGAGAATTATCGAGTCCGTGGACATTTGAGCTCAAGACCCTGCCGCGTCGGGAATTGAACCCTGGTCCCGGGTCTGACCTCTGCTTCAGGGTCTGCCTGCTCTAACCAGTGAGCCACACTTCTCAAGTGAAATACAATATCATGTCTTTAGCTAATGCTTAACATTATCGCTGTTTTATTTACAACACGATCCCCACAGGGGCCGGAGGCAAGTCCGGTGGGTGCGCCGGCGGGCTATATCCAGCAGGCGTAGGCAGGGCAGCGGCAAGCAGCAGGGAGCTGTCCCCGGCGGCAGGCCCCAAGCCGGGGGACTCGCATAGATTACGCTCTGGGCTGCAGAAGGGCCCACTGTCGGCCGTGTGCCGCAGTACTCCTCAGCGCCCGCAGAACTGGACCCCCGCGGGCGATGTCGCAATCGCCCCTTCCAGGTTCCGACAGGGGCCACACCTCGTTCCAGCGGCACCCAGGCCCCGGATCCAGACCTGAAGTCGTGCTCCAATGCACGTAGTATTCACAGCTGCCATTATGGGAACAGGGGTAGCAGAGTCAGGCGGATCAGTCGCAGCCCCCAGGGTTCAGAGGCGATCTGGAAGCGGGCAGCAGCTCCCGATCAGTCAAGCAAGCGTTGCCCCCTATGCTTAGGGGTTTTCAGGTGCACTGGCTGCGGATTGATGGCAGAAAATCAGCGAGGGCAGCGGAGCCGCTTTAGAACGCGGCCATGCTCTCCGGCTGGAGACCACGCCCCCCCTATTGGTGTCACATTTGAGAAAGTTATAACTATTGGCATTGTAAATGACAAAGCTATTAATTTCGTTATTCTAAAAAACAAAACATAAATACAAAATTTGTCATTTACAATACCAATAGTTCAAACTTTCCTAATACGAGATCTATTGCATTGCAAATGCTTTTTGTATGTGGCGGCCACCACTGATAAGTATTACTCTCAGAGGTTTTTTTGAGCTGTTACTGTAAAAGGCTTGGTAACCCAGCGCTAAATGTTTGAAAATCTACCCCAGCGTATTTTTACACTCAATGCTTCTCACTGGGATAGCACCTCGTGACCACTCTGCATGGGTTGCCATTCAACACCTGCTGCCAAAGCTAATTCCCTGGGGGTGGTACTTGATCAGAAGGAATCCTTCAATATGCAGGTCAAGACCATAGATTTTCACTAAAGAGGAAAGATTTTTTCCACTCCACCCCCAGAGACAAACATGTCCCCAGTTACTGCTTGCATCTGGTAAAAGTCTGTATCATGGGCTGCAGGCATTCCGACTAGAATTACTCCAGTGAGCAGAAAACCTTCCAATCAGGACTACAGTGAACCTCTGAAAAGTTCGGCCATGTTTCGGAAGCCTGGAGAAGTCTTCAATGACTGATGCTAGAGTACAGAATGCAATTTAAACGCCTCTTTATGACCCTCAGCCTCTGCCCTCATGTCCAGTTTTTCTGCAGCTTTTCTGTGGAGTGGCAAAGAGGGGAAGTGAGTTGCCCTCCTTTCAGAGGAGTTTGAGTGCTGCATTCCAACTTGTAATAACGCCTCTTCTGACAAGATGAAGGTTTCTTCTTCAAGGTTTGCCTCAACCCAACGAGCAGCAAGAACAAGAAATGGCCCTTGTGACCATATCTTATATAATATAATATTAATAGCCAGGCTTGTTGGCTTAGTGGAGGAATGCGACCGCTGTAGGGGGCATGTGTTTGACCACATGTTCAAATTCCAGTGGGTCCACTCAACCTTTCATCCTTTTAAAGTCGATAAAATGAGTACCAAGATGCCCACGGGTGAACGTGCACTTTACAAATACACATTATGCCATTTTAACACTGCAGCCCTCTTGGCTACCCCACTGAATATTTGTGTACTGTTCCTATGGAAGAATGCTGAAGTAGCTTCCTTAGCCACCTGCTTTTTGTGCAACTGAGGTGCTGATATGTGCCCAAAAGAAAGGGACTTTATTAAAAAATGGCTGCCAAAAATAACACAAAATGCAAATATCCACTGGCAGAACAGTCAATCAATCCATCAGTCAGGGAATTGTAAAGCGCGCTACTCACCCATGAGTTTCTCAAGGTGCTGGGGGGGGGGGGGGGGGGTGCATGGATATTTAGCAGCTCCATTTAGTCCAATAGCCAAGTCTTGAAGGTCTTCCTGAAGATGTTCAGAGAGGGGGCGCATCTGATGTTGATCGGTAGCTCGTTCCAGGTCTTGATCGCGATGTAGGAGAAGGTACTTCCGCCTGCTCTGGTTCTGCGGATGCACGGGGTTTCGGCAAGGTCAGCAGATCGGAGGTTTCTCTTGGGTACATGGAAGGAGATTCTCTTGTTGAGGTATTGGGGTCCGGTGTTGTGAAGGCATTTGAAGGCATGGGTAAGTATCTTGATTCGGGGGAAGGATTCATTTGAAGGTCTTACGAAGGTTGCGAAGGGTGTTGAAGCAGGGGAAGCCGACAGCGTTGACATGTCGGGTCATGGAGAGGGAGGAGTTGAGTACGATGCCGAGGTTCCGTGCGTGGTCCGTGGGGTTGGGCGGGCTGCCGAGGGCTGTGAGCCACCAGGTGTTGTCCCAAGCAGTGGGGGAAGGTCTGAGGACGAGGACCTTTATCTTCTCTGAATTGAGCTTCAGGCAGCTGCTGCTCATCCAGGATGTAACGTACTTCTTTCCTTCCTGAAAGGTGAGTCTGGTAGTGATAGGATCCTTGGTGAGGGAGAGGATGAGCTGGGGATTCATCGGCGTAGGAGACTATGTTGAGTCTGTGTTGTCTGACGATGGCAGCAAGGGGGGCCATGTAGCTGTTGAAGAGCGAAGGGCTGACTGATGATCCTTGAGGTACTCCGCAGTTGATCTCTGTGGGTTCAGGGAGGAAGGGTGGCAGTCTGAATTGTTGGGTCCTGCCAGTGAGGAAGGAGCGGAGCCATTCGAGGGCAGTTCCGCGTGTGCTGGCGTCGTGGAGTCTGGCGGCGAGTGTGCAGTGGGAGACTGTGTTTTTTTTATAACTCTTTTTATTAAACAGCATCGACAAATACACCTTTATATTACATATGCAAGGGCATTACAAATTTCAAGTTCTCGAACTGGAACACAGTAAGACAATTAGCATTTTGCAATACAAGATAAATCAAGGGGTCACAAGAGTCTCAGAGTCATGCAAAGGAATCAGGGGAGTACAGATATCCCCTCTATAGTGGTTTCACGGTCCCCACACTACAATCCACTTCCCAGGGCACCCTCTTGCAATATAGACCGATTTCTCTCAAAACAGTTAATTGTAACAGTAAATTGATACTTATATAGCGCACTACTCACCCACAAGGGTAAAGGCGCTTGTACGAATACCACTGTGGAACCCATCCTGGCTTTCCCTGTGAGGAGTCCACTCCTGGGCACCCCCAAGGTGGAGGCCAGGCATCCTTAGCGTTGTGGGGGCCATTGTGGAGATTAAGCAAGCTATTGCCCAGAGTTGCAGAGTGGGACTCCATGATTGGAATAGGCACCAAGGCGAGAATTATCAGGTCCGTGGAATTTATGAGCCCAAGACCCGCCGAGGCGGGGAATTGAACTTTGGTCCCGGGCCAGACCTCTGCATCAGGGTCTGCCGCTCTAACCATTGAACATAACAAAAAAGAAATTGCCAGTACTGATAACGCCGCAGTAACATAAATTCGGACACAGTACTTGAGAAAATATTCAAGACTGGATGCTAGTTAATAGCTTTTATTCTTGTTTCTGATTTTATCAAGAGATACTTTTTCATTTTGTGAAAACAAACATGTAGAAAACAATTTATTAACCAAAATCAAAACTAGGGGTAATCATTCATCATATCACTCATATCACAACCATACAATAAACAATCATTCATGGGGAGAAAGGGTGCACTGAATAAGAGAGCTACAAACATTATCAAAACATACAATATTTACAATATAATACAATACCATACATAAGACAAGAAAAGCCAATGTCTGCAAAACACTTAGATAATACTTTCTTTTGATAGACAATCAATTTTAACGTACATTCCTATAGTTAAGTATATAAAAAAATACTTTTTGAATCTTTAGAAAAAGGATAATGTACAAGAATTAGTGATAAGCAACCATTATCATAGCATTCACGCTTATCACTGGAGCAGACAGTAAGGTGGCTGGGGCCTACGCGTTTCGAATCCCAATGACTTGTAGGGATTCTCTTCAGGGCCTTTGGGGTTCTCTTCTGTATTTGGAGAATGAATAGTCTCAAGGTGGGGATGGTTGAGACAGTTGGATGGTGGTAGACCTAGTGAAAATGTGGGAGACCGCGTCTATAGTGGCTGTCCGTTTTTCGTCACTGGACGCGTCAAAATACGTTGTTCTACGGAGAGATAAAGTAGCACTTGTTCACGGAAACCTTCTGAAAAAGGAACTTTCAACGCGGTGCTCATCGGCATAACAAGTCAGCTACGTGTGACCACGGTGGGTAAAACACACGGTTGTATTAGGTTCAAGGCGTCTGTGGGCGGCACATCTTTGTTCAACGCGGTCAGCGGTGGATATTAAATACTTTCGATCAGGGCGAGTTTTCCAAAAGACAGCGTCCAAGACAGCACTATACACCGGCTCCTGCTCAGTAGCCGGTGTATAGTGCTGTCTTGGACGCTGTCTTTTGGAAAACTCGCCCTGATCGAAAGTATTTAATATCCACCGCTGACCGCGTTGAACAAAGATGTGCCGCCCACAGACGCCTTGAACCTAATACAACCGTGTGTTTTACCCACCGTGGTCACACGTAGTTGACTTGTTATGCCGATGAGCACCGCGTTGAAAGTCCCTTTTTCAGAAGGTTTCCGTGAACAAGTGCTACTTTATCTCTCCGTAGAACAACGTATTTTGACGCGTCCAGTGACGAAAAACGGACAGCCACTATAGACGCGGTCTCCCACATTTTCACTAGGTCTACCACCATCCAACTGTGTCAACCATCCCCACCTTGAGACTATTCATTCTCCAAATACAGAAGAGAACCCCAAAGGCCCTGAAGAGAATCCCTACAAGTCATTGGGATTCGAAACGCGTAGGCCCCAGCCACCTTACTGTCTGCTCCAGTGATAAGCGTGAATGCTATGATAATTGTTGCTTATCACTAATTCTTGTACATTATCCTTTTTCTAAAGATTCAAAAAGTATTTTTTTATATACTTAACTATAGGAATGTACGTTAAAATTGATTGTCTATCAAAAGAAAGTATTATCTAAGTGTTTTGCAGACATTGGCTTTTCTTGTCTTATGTATGGTATTGTATTATATTGTAAATATTGTATGTTTTGATAAATTTTGTAGCTCTCTTATTCAGTGCACCCCTTCTCCCCATGAATGATTGTTTATTGTATGGTTGTGATATGAGTGATATGATGAATGATTACCCCTAGTTTTGATTTTGGTTAATAAATTGTTTTCTACATGTTTGTTTTCACAAAATGAAAAAGTATCTCTTGATAAAATCAGAAACAAGAATAAAAGCTATTAACTAGCATCCAGTCTTGAATATTTTCTCAAGTACTGTGTCCGAATTTATGTTACTGCGGCGTTATCAGTACTGGTAATTTCTTTTTTGTTATGTTCTATGAAGGCTCAGCCATACTGATTAGAGCCAACCCTTAGTTGTTTATTGGCTCTAACCATTGAGCCACACTTCATACACCAATCTAGGTCATCCTTCCACCTTCCCGGTGTAGGTGGTAGGCAGTCCCCCCAATTCTACGCAATATTCCTTTTCGCGATCATTAGTGCCAGCGTCGCCCATTGTGTGGTGTGAGAGGTGAGATCTGTAGGTTCCCAAATATTTAGGAGGCACCTGCGGGCCTCAGGCTGCAGGTCGATATTAAGTACCTCCCATAAGGTGTGATGTATGGCTTGCCAATACGACTTTATGTGCACACAGGACCATAAGATATGTATAAATGTGCCAATCTCCCCGCACCCATGCCTGCACTCCCCACTTTCTGCTTTGCACATGCGTACCAGGCCCGGTCCGTGATGTAAATCCTGTGCAGAATTTTAAGTTGTACCATACGTAGCTTTGCCTGGACTCCTACTTCTCTCGGGGAGGAGACCGCCTCTTGCCAGTCTTCCTCATCCAGTTCTAAGCCATCCCTAACCCATTTCTCCTTCAATGATTGTAGTAGATCTTCCATATTATTAATCAATTTTTTGTAGATCAGGGAGATGGTTTTCTCGGGGAGGTGGCCATCTAGAAGTCTATCCTCCAAAGGGGAGGCCTCCAGCAGTGTGGATTTACTGGTGACGTGTGAGCAGGGCATGCCTTATTTGAAGATGCCGATAATATTCAGTATCCGCCAGGCGATACTGCTGTTGGAGGGAAGAATAGACTCCTTACCACAAATGTCTTTGATCTGGGAGATCCCAATAAGGTCCCATTTATCAAAGCCTTTGGACTGCCACAGATTTTCCAACCTCTCAGAGTTCCACAACGGAGTTGCCATGGCGAGTCTACGATCCCATCCCAGCTGTTTGTTTGCTACATACCACACATGGATCGAATGTGCAGTCGGACCCGTGAGAGGATACCTGCGAAGTCTAGCATACAGTGCCCTACCATATTCGCCCCTCTGGGAGTAACCATCTATCCATGGCATAACTGGGGTCATCCAGTCGACCATAGATCCCCTGATTGATAGCTGCCAAATGGGCTGCCCAATAATACTTCCTGATATCTGGAAGGCTGATGCCCCCGTCATACCAATTAAGGGTTAATTTGGTGAAGGCAATTCAGGGCTTGCTGTCCCATAAGAGATCTCTTTGAAGGGTCTTTATTTCTTTGAAGTAAGATGTGGGAACTGGGTCCATTGAATTCTGGAGAGCGTATAGGAAGCGAGCAATGCCATCATTTTGAAAAGGACAGCTTTACCTATCAATGAGAGGGGCAGAGACGTACAGTGTTTGACGTCACTTTTCAGCCTCTGTATTGGTGGCACCAAGTTGCGGGCAAAGCGGACCTCCGCGCTCAGCGTGATGAAGATGCTAAGATAATGGAAGCCGTCCGATGCTATCTGTACCGGGCATCCCCTCGGGATAGTGGGCGGTTCTCCCTGCAGGACGTAGATCACGGACTTTGACCAGTTTATGGTGAAACCGGAATATTTCCCAAACACCGTGAGAATATCCAGGAGGCCGATCAGGGAGGCTCTTGGGGAGGTTAGATATAGCAGAATATTGTCTGTGTATAGCGATATCTTTCTTCCCAACTCTGGGACCACTGCATCTCGCGAATCACTTGATCTCTAAGGATCCCTGCCGCCAGGGGTTCCAAAGCTAAAGCGAAGAGGAGTGGAGATAGGGGGAAACCCTGGCATGTGCCATGGCTCAGATGGAAAGCTAGATACTTGCGGTTATTCACAACAGCTTGAGCCATGGGGCAGGAATATAGCAGACGGACCCAGCTCTTAAAGTCTGAACCAAGACCCAATTTGTCCAGCACGGCGAAGAGATATGACCATTCGACCATATCAAATGCCATGGTGGCGTCCAGGGATAACAATATGGCGGGTTATAGGATAGTTGGTACTCTGATGCGAACGCCATGCAGTCGGCGTAAATTGAGGGAGGTTGCATAAAGTCTGACTGGCCGGGGTGCACTAGTGTATCAATGACTTTAATCAAGCGCGCAGCTAATAGTTTTGCAAGGATTTTCGGTTCGGCATTCAATAGCAATATTGGTCAATAGGACACACAGCTGGTTTTGGGTTTCCCTTCCTTATGAATGACCACACTATTTGCGACTTGTTGATCCAAGGGGAGCATCCCCTTCTCCCTGCTCTCAATGACATCGAACGCATGTATGGGCTATCTTGTCCGGTCTCAATTTGTTTACAGTTCAATCAGGATGCCATTGGGACCTGACGCCTTTCCCGAATTCACCCTCCGTATTGCCTGTGCAACCTCATCATCTGTGAGAGCAGACTCGAGATAGTTACTATTCTCATCCAAGAGGGTAGGAAGTCTGATATCCCTAAGCAATCCACTGTGGTCGTCCTCTGTGTATTTACCAGTCATGCAATACACCCCTTGATAACAGCCTGCTAACTGATCAGCAATTTCCTGTGGGTCAGTTATGGGACGGTGTCCTCTCCCTGCAGCTTGGGCACCAAACGGACTGCCCATTCCCTCCTATCCAACCATGCAATGACCTTCCCAGCTTTATCGCCATGTTCATAGAGTCTGCTCTGCGTGCCCCTGTTCAGCGTTGTAGCTCTGAGCTCAGCTATGCTTTTAAAATAGTCTTGTTTCAGGTTAAGGAGATGTAGTTTTTCGGGTGTCACCGCCTGAGCTAACTCCTCTTCCACTCTCAATATTTCTTCTTCAGCGCGCCCTAAATCTGCCTGTTTTTCTTTTTTCTTTCCTGCAATCAGGGACAGGATTTCTCTGTGAATAACTGTTTTGTAGGCTTCCCATAACGTCTGAGCTGAGTCAATCGTCCCCTCATTATCTTGAAATTTGTTGTCCGTAGCTTGGTCTATTTGCTTCCGAATGTCCGGGTCCCGCAGGTACCACAGGAGTTAATGGGGGCTACTTTCCCAGTGTTCACTTGGCCCAGGACTACCTTCATCAAGACTGGAGAGTGATCCGAGATGCCTCTGCCCAAGTGACGAACGTCCTGAATACTGAATGCATGTGCTGCTGGGACTAGGATGTAATCAATTTTGGATAGACTATGATGGGCTCCCGACAAGAACGTATATTGGGTCCTGTCCAGGTTGTGCACCCGCCAACCATCCACCAGCCCCATGGACTCCAGAAAGTCCGGTAACCATTTCTGTGTGGATCTGATTTCCCGCGGCGGATAACAGTCAAGTGTTCGCGACATCACTGAATTAAAATCTCCTCCTATCACTAGGAGGCGTACGGGGAGTGATAGGAGTATAGTACTCAGGTTTTTTGAATTCGTCGTTCTGAAGGCCGGGGGGGGGGGGGACGTACACTGAAAAAAATGTGGCCGTCTTGCCCTCCCACACACCCGAGACCCCAATATATCTACCCCGTGCATCAGACCAAGTGGCCTGCACGATGATGGGTAACGAGTTCTTGGTCAATATGCCCACCCCTCGAGACCCGGCAATAAAGCCCGCATGAGCCACCAACCTATATCCCCCCTTGTTGAGAGCCTGGCATGTGTTCCCAATAAGGTATGTTTCCTGCAGGAGGATGACGTCTGGGGCCTGTCGCCTGATGTATTGGTTGACCATGCCGCGTTTAACTTGTCACCCAGTCCTTTCACATTCCAGCTGAGTATCCTAACCCCGATGTCACACTGTGTACATTAATGTTTAGAAGCAGTTCCCGCTCGGCAACCCCTGTTGATGTTATCCAAAGAAGAAATTCTAAATATACTGCACATTGCCCACATTCTACGTTACGTTGTGTTGATGTCGACCAAACAAATACCAACCATAAACAAATTACCAACCACCAAAATACTCAAAACCGAACATCCCCTCCCAGCCTCCCCCCTCCCTGTACCCCTGCCCTCTGGGCTTCAAACTGCCCATGATAAAACTTGCAGAGTGCCTGTCGCCCACACACACTAACTAAATGAAGTGAATCGGGGTACGTGGTGTCCCCCCCTCCCCCCTTAGTCTTGATATTGCCATAAGTCCGCCGCAAGTCAATACCCAATGTATGAACCCTGTGGGGGTTAGCAGTCAGACTGTTGTCGGGACTCATCACTCGTGCGCCTCCATGGAATAGCGCAACCAAGGGGGCACACTATCTACAGCCGTCTGCCACGGAGCGTTACTGTATGCCCGAACTCATATGCAGGCGGCTCTAAGGATCTGGTCACATATAAGTGTCCCCCACCTCCATAGGTACGTAGGTACCCCGAGTCCCGGGTGTCTCCTCCTAGGAGCACAGAGCTGGATGTGTCCACTCTGGGAGCCTACTGCACATATTGTATTGAGAAAGTGCGGGGGTCACCGTGGGACCGCTCTGGTATCTTTGGCTCCTGCCCCTGTTGCCTCAATGAGCCTCGCCTGTGACAGATCACTGCAGAGCTGTCCTCTACTTTCACCCAGCTTAAGGCGGATCGCCGTCACCACCTCCAGTTGGACCCAGACCCTATCCGTGCCACACAGGATTTAGTCTCACCTCCGCACGATGCCCGGTGTATTATTTATATTTTAAACAACAGTGGTCCCTAGAACAAGGATTAATTTCTTAAATGAATATAGACTCAATAGCAACTATATTTAGGGGACATGTCCAGCTGGACAGAGGTCAAATTTTTACTTGATCAATAATATTAGACAGTTTTAACAAAACAATACATAAAGTGGGACACAAGCCTGTGTCCTAGTTAGCAATATACAAACAGGGAGGGAGGGAACCAACAGGGGGTTCAGGCACAGCTGACGGTTTTATTACACAAGGAAATGCACAATGACACAACAAAGCATCAAATCGCGGGTTACACCTTTACACTTTCAATGAACCATTGTTTTGAAATGTATAAGGTGCTTTTTAGGTGTCGACGGCGTTTCGATCAATCCATGAGGATATCTGGATCATCATCAGGACATGGGATACATGCCTATAATTGTATTAGCCTGTTTATCCTGAGGAGGGAGAACATACAATTAGGGAAGTCACATAAAAAGTTAAAGGGCAAAGGAAACGTTTATTTGAGCGGACTCAGAGAACATACAGTTGGGGAGGTTGCATAAAAGGTTAAGAGGTAAAGGAAACGCTTATTTGAACGGACTCAGAGGGCTACATGCTTAGGTGCATTTACATCAGCGTGTTGAACTACGGAGTGTCTTACAATTAGCAGTGAGTAGGAGGGGGCCAATTAGATACTGTTGCAAGAATAGAGAGAACATGCATCGAGAATAATCATGAGGCAACATGACCAGGTTGCATGGCATAGGTCAGGAGGTTAGGGTACATTTGAGGGGGTGAAGTGTTCATGCAGCAACGGTCGCAAGGATTAAAGGAGTGTGGCTACTGCTGCAATAGAGTAGGCCGTGATGTATTTTGTGAAGAATTAAGCAAAAGTTGGCCCTTTGTAGAAAACCATTATCGGTGGCAAAAGGAATACGTGCAATTTTGCGGTGGGCCTGATGATATCAGTCATAGTCTGTGGTGAGAAGCCCGAAGAATTTTAAGTAGGACCAATGATATATTACAATAAAAACATTCAGATAGCACAAGATTATGTTCACGCTATGATTCAATAAAAACAGCTACATAGACTATGAATTGCACCCATAGTGGGTTAAAATCACAATGCAAACATTACATCCTTTATTGGTTCATACAACGGTGCGACGATTGCGGCGCAGTGAGAGGGTACCAGGGGAGACTAACATGAGAAATATTCTTGGTCGGAAAGGTCAATTGGTGACAAAAGGTGTAAATTCTTTTTAATTAACGGCACAGTGTCAAGATGATACCAATAGGAGAAGGATTGGTCCAGGTCACCAATGAAAATTGGTGACATATGGTGTAAGATACTTTTTGGTTGATTGCTTTATTTCGATATGCATATATCATAAAAGCAGTACAAAAGATAAAAACAGCATGTCGAAAAAAGTATGACTGAACATTGAATAAAAGAGTAAAACACATTTGGTCAGCATAAATTAATTAAAAAAAGGATTAAATTGATATGGACAGTCTTCTAAGTCTAATCAACCAAGCCCATTTTAAAAACTTGGCAACGGCACAGACAATAGGAGGGGCTGTATTGGTTAAAAGAATCCGAAGGGCAACAGAGTACTGGCGGGTACCCAATTCTCTGCAGATAGGTCCAAGCCAACGTGATCTGGGGCGACCATAGTCCGGGCATTCGAAGAGAAAGTGTGGCACCGTCTCTGGTTTATCAAGGCAAAGGGCACAGTAGCGTGATGAGGGCTGGGATTTATTCCACCTGGAGCAGAGGTCGGCCAAGGGTAGGGTTCCTAACCGGAATTTGATATACAGGGACCGGTCCATGGCGATTGTTATTATGTCAATGTACGGCTCGTAGGCGACGACATCTTTTATCAGCAGGAAGGCTGCGGTGGTTTTGCAGTGCTGCTGATTACTGATGCGCTTCACACGAACCCACTCCCAAAAAAGTTTTTTTAAGGACTCCTTCGGAGGAGCGGAGTGGCTATGCCAGCAGGAGTCCAGGCCAAGGTCCCCTAGAAGATGTTTAATATCCTTCAGCCATTTGATGCTGTGCCAACCGTCGGAGTGCATCACCTCAGCTAGGCCATCAGCATAAGGTTTTAGCTCCGGTACCCTCCACAGGCGAGCCCAGAGCAAGAGGGGTCGAAGACGGGCCTGATCCCCTATTGCTTTACAGCCAGCATCCATGAGGACTGGGATAGTCGGACTACTCGATGGAATAGCAAGGAGATCTTTAATGAATTTGTTTTCAGCCTTGCTCAGTAAATCCACTTTGCCTAGGCCCCACAGTTCAGCTCCATAAAGTGACGCAGAAACCGCACGTGCTTTATATATATCTAATAAAGGGGCGGCACAATGTTTTGTTGAGTTGTTAAACTCCTTGAGGAGGGCCCCCCCCACCCTTTTGTGAGCCATTGTCATTTTATTGATGTGGGCGGTCCAGCTCATCGCATCGTTAAGTCGAATTCCCAAGTAGTCGAATTCTGCCACTCTTTCAAGGGGTATAGAGTTCAGAATGGGAGGACGGCCAAGTTTGCGGGGTGGGTGCATAACTAAGTACTTGGTTTTTTCCACGTTGATGACAAGTCCCCTGGTGGTGCAAAAGTCCTGGAAGCGATTCAGTAGTATCTGGAGACCTTGGGGGGTTTTAGAGATGAGGAGGGTGTCATCGGCGAACAGCAAAGTTGGAATTTTTACGCCTCCCAGAGTGGGAGCGTCTGCTGGTTCGCCGAGTAGATGATCTACCACCCCATTGATATAGAGGGAGAATAGGGTGGGGGCCAGGACACAACCCTGCCTTACTCCCCTCTCGACCCTGATCTTGTCGGTCTTTTCCCCATTCAACCCCCATCTAACCTGGGCATAGGTGTTGTTATGCAGTTTGATAAGGAGGTTTAGTAAAGACGGGGGCATCCCTAGTCCGTGTAGCACCCTCCAAAGATTCTCCCTAGGAACCAGGTCAAAGGCAGTCTTTAGGTCAATAAAGGCCAAGTAAAGACTGCCTTTGCCTAGCTCCACCACCTTCCAATGCAATAGCAGGAGCCTAAAGACCTGTTCGATAGTTCCGGTGCCTGAACGGAACCCGGCTTGCATATCGGACAGGATGTGGTTTTCATCCACCCATTGTGAGATCCTCCCCAAAATGGCTTTCCCCGCCAATTTCTGGCTCGAGTCTATTAGGCTTATGGGCCTATAGTTCCCAGGTAGATCCCGGCTGCCCTTTTTGTAGATGGGGACTACCTCAGCACCTCTCCAGGAATCTGGCACAGGGCCTCCCTCAACGATTGCATTAAGAAGTGCAGAGATTAATACCCCCCATTCTTCAGGATAGGCTCGGAGGATATCGCCTGGTAGGCCATCCGGACCAGCTGCTTTTAATGGTACCAAGGTTTTAATCTGCTTTGTGACATCCAAAACAGAAAAAAGTTCCAGGTCTTGAACTAAGGTATAGGGAGGGAGGTTGAAGGGGTCGTTTAGTGGGCCTTCAGCGGCAGAATAGAGTTTTTGGATGTGGGAGAACCATATCTGGGCATTGATGGTACAGGTCCTCAGAGTGTCGTCGGGACGGTTCCTATTGCCCACCAAATCCCAGATACTTTTTAAACAACGGTGCAGTGTCCGATTGTGTGGAGGCAGAGGAAAAAAAAGGTCTTACCCAAGGATTAAGGGTTATAGGTACGCTCATGGGCAGAAATTAAGGGGCTGTCTAGCCTGGGGAAGGTGTTCTAGGTAGATAAGAAAGGTGTGTTAGGTGAAAGAATACCAGCGAATTGCCTAGTATGTCAGTTAAGCATTGGGGTGCTCACCAGAGAAGTATACAGGGCCGATTTCGAGGGCGCAATGGCGATGGTTTAATCGACGGTGTTCGAGCTGTAGGCTTGGATAGGGCAGGTATGGAGGGAGCCTAGAAGGGGGTAAGAAGAGGTCAAGACAAATAGTTGTTGGTTAGACCGTCACAAAGCGGGAGGCTCTGAGGCAGGAGCAGAGTAACCCCTTACCGGTGGGATGTTCCGGCGAGAGGCGCTCGATCGCGGGGTATGTATCCAGGCAGAATCACCTAGAGAAGGGAAGGGGTGGAGGCAGGCATTAGTTAACGGGCCGTGGTACAAAATTTAAGATTGAGGGTACGCCAGGATTAAGGAGGTGAATCCTTACCGTTATGGATGAGGCATGGACCGTTCAATCGCAGCGTCTCATATGTGTGAATGCACAGTGGGCGGAACAGTGGGCGGAAGTCGGGAGGGGTTGATTAAGGGGAGGCTTGGGCCCGATTGGCCCTGTGGGTCATGTGGCTCGGGATTCAGTAGTAAAAACTAATGAAGTACTAGATAGGGTGCCAGCACGGGCACCATCTTTGAGAGGAGTGGCCATGTGGCTCGGGATTCAGTAGTAGAAACTAAAGAAGTACTAGATTGGGTGCCAGCACAGGAGCATTATTTATAGCCACTGATCACTAGTAGTTTAAGCCCCTGAAGTCGTTCTCCCTGCCACCACACTCAGCCCAGAACTTGTCCACCTCCGCAGATCGCGAGGCTCAGGTGTTCACTGTAGGGGGCCTATTTGCTCTGGATATTCGTCCGGGGGCCAATGGGACATCCCCCCTGCTCTCCGGTTTCAAAATCCTGCCGCGGGATCGTGCGGGCGCCCCGAACGGTCAAGGTCAAGGGCCGCCTACCTCCCACACAGCCGCCACGAGTTACCTCCCACACAGCCGCCACCAGCACTCACGCCCCCGGTTTCTCCTCTTCGGTGCGGCCCAAGGTCTTTCCGATCTTTCTTGCGGTGCAGCAGGGGGAGGAGGCGATGCCTGCTAATGCAGCCCAGGAGCAAGGGGAACACGCGATCCGTCCCCCGGACACCAGCGTCGGCTGTCAATCTCCCGCGGGCCCCACTAGAAGGTGAGATTAGTGGCGACTGACTTCTCGCCCAGGCCTCCACCTCTGCTCGAGGTCCAGGTGCTTTCTCTACAGGCAGGCCCGATGTTGATTCTTCCCTTTGTGTGGGTCACTGGTGCTCCCGTGGATTCCGCTGTAGCTGCTTCAAGATCACGGGGGATTCCACCACACAGGTACAAGATATGGTTCCTGGATAAGTATTGCTGATAAGCGGGGGAGAAGGGTAGGAACGGAGCTCTGCTAAGCAGTGGCCATTGCGCCTCACAGCTCAGCCACGCCCCGGAGACGGTGTTGAAGGCTGCGGAGAAGTTGAGTAGGATCAGGGCCACAGTGTGGCCTTGATCGAGGAGGGTTCGGATGTCATCTGTGGCAGCGAGTAAGGGGGTCTTGGTGCTGTAGTTGCTGCGGAATCTGGATTGGGAGGGGTCGAGGATGGAGTTCTCTTCGATGAATTTCATTAGTTGGGCGTTGACGGTCTTCTCAGTGACTTTGGCCTTGTAGGGGAGGAGGGAGATGGGTTGGTAGTTTTTGAGGTCCGAAGGGTCTGCTGAGGGCTTCTTGGGCAGGGGTTTGACTTTGGAGCGTTTCCAGTCGTCGGGGGAAGGTGCCGGTTTCGAAGATGGTGTTGGTGGTACGTCGTAGTTCAGGTGCAATGGCGGCTCTGTGGAAGATGTGCGGAGGGCCTGGGTCTGTGGGTGCTCCTGAGTGGATGCCTTTCATGGTCGATTCGGTGTCTTTAATGGTGGCTGGGTTCCAGGCGGAGATGGTGGGTTGTCTGGCGTTGTTGGAGGGGAGAGTGGTTTTGGAGAAGTTGTCATAGAGTAACAGTAATATGGAAATATGTGTGCTCATACTCAAGGACACATCTATCCTTAGTGTCTCTGCTTAGATTTGCACCAAGTAAATCAAATGCACGTTCTATTTTGCTGAGAGTGCTGCAGTCTAAAATGGGCCTCAGCCCTTATTTTTAAATCTCTCACCTACAGACCAGGGGCGGCTCCTCCGCTAAGGCGAAGGAGCGTCGCACCACTGCCTTAAAGCACAGCAAAAAATAAAAAATAAAATGATAATAACGAAATGTTATTATCATTGTATTTCTCTGTGCTGTGGCAGTTTTGTGGGGCAGGGCTAGGCTGCGCAGGCGGAAGGCTAGGTGGCACCGTCCTAAGTGACCATGAATGTTTGGCTGGCCCTCTGGTGCTGGCCAAACATTCATGCGCATTTCACATGTTTTCCAACCAGGCTGCATTACAGCCTGGGTGAAGAACATGCCCAGGCTTCCATTCCCCATCTGTGCACCTAACCACAGTGCACAGATCAACCACAACGCTACATTGCAGTGTTATGATTGGCTCAGGGGAGCCTGGGTAATGGCTTTGGGGAGCCTATCCTGCTCCAACAGAAGCCAGGAAGAGGGTGGGAGAGAGGCAGTGGCCGGCCAAGCGGCCGGAAGTGTTTTTAAAATTTTTCTCCCCCCTCGCACCTACTCCCCGCCCCACTACTGAATCGTGGGAGCAGCAGCGACTGCTACAGAAAACATTTAGCTGTCTGTTGTCAAAGGCCTATTGTGAACGAGACCAGTACTTACAGTGGTCTTTGGGTCACCACATTGTTTAACATTGGATGGCATTCTTATCAGTCTCATTGGCTTACTTTTTATGTAATGGATTTTCTTGCTATTGTAATGTTTGTCTCTACTCTGGAGGATATCTTTTTTACCATCCTTTTGATTGGATAACTTGTATACCTCCCACTGTTTACATGCAAGAAACAACTTTTTTTTTCATTCAGCACTTCATGGGAGTGCATGCTTTTTCTCGCTCTCTCCCTGTAGCCCTGCTTCCCCAATCAAACCCCACCCTTGACCGGTTGATCTCCTCCACCACCTCTCCCATTGGCTAGTACATTACTTCAATCCCCTTCCCCATCAACATCGTTTTTTGGGTCTTTTAAAAAAAGCATAATCCCGCAGCCAGCTCCTCCTTTGCCCCTTCAAATCCTCTGCTCCCATGGTTCGTCAGTGCTTTTAAAAAAATATATATGGGGAGCGTGGCCAAGATGGCGGGGTGAGCGGACGCTTCTTCCCGCAGCTCCTCCGGCCCGGCTAGCCTCGAGCCCTTTTTCATCAGCTTCTCTCCCCCCGCTGACGCTCAGCGGCTGAGAGGCGTGTGGCGGAGAACCTGGAGCACGCATTGATGCTACTTTGGCCCTGATTGCTTCGGTGGAAGCACCTTAAAAGACCGATCGCAAGACGACGGAGCGCTCTGGAGGCGGAGCAGATCGGAGTGCTGTCCAGACGCCTCGGCTGGGCCTGGTGCTGATGGCTAGCGACCTGGTGCGGAGACCGCCCCGGTGCTCGACGGAGATCGAAGGAGGGCTTCGGCGGTGTGATCCACTACACGGGGGACCTCCCGAGTGAGTGTCGTGGTGCTTGAACTTGAGGTGGTGGCCTCCCCTGTGGCGAGACCCCGGGGTCGGATGACGATCGACTTGGGACCGGAGCCAGATCTACTGTCTCTCCTTTCTAGTCGGACGACCCCGGCTAGAGACCTCTCTCACTTGCTTGGCTTCTGAGGTGGCCCCGGTGGCATCGCCGGGCTCAGACGATCTACTTGGCCCCACCCAACCGCCATTTTGTCTTCACGGGGACAGGGTCGCAGACCTCCTTCAGAGTCGCTTGAAGCCGTTTCCTGCATCTCTGCCTCTGAACAGCTCTCCCCTTCCGTGGGACGCACCAGCCGGGGTTCCCCCGGTGAGGATCCCAGTTGCTATCTTGGTCGGGCGCCCACGGCTTGCTGTGACTAGACTGGCCCGCCAATTTGTCATCTGTGGCGCAGGTCCCCTACCTGGCCGAAAGCTCCACATAGCGGGACCCTGCTGGTTGTTGGAAATTCCCCGAGGTGTCCGGGGCCCGTGCCCCTTCCTCAGTTGAGTGCGATAAAGATGTCTGGAAGAGGAGGATCGAGGAAGGGAGACCGTACCCTGCCGGACATGCTTGGCAGGGCCCAGCAACAGCGAGACAGGGCGCAACTGTCGCCGGGATCTTCCCGAGCCACAGCGGACGCGACCGGGGGAGAACCCCCTGTCACGAGATCTTTCATGGAGGAACTGTTCAGCTCCCTTAAGGAGGACTTCCAGACGCTGAAACAGGAAGTGGCCAGTGAAGTACGTGAGGTCCGCAGAGAGGTGGAGGGCCTTGGTGAACGGATAGAGACGGTGGAGACAGCGGCCCAACGCCGGGACGACGAGATTGTCCACTTGCAGCGGGACGTTCTCCGTCTCCGGGAGCAATGTGTTGAACTCCAGGCCCACACCGAGGACCTAGAGAACAGGTCGAGGCGGAATAATATACGGGTACGGGGTGTACCGTCTGCTGACGAAGGGACGGACCTGGTGGGCTATTTGCAAGACTTGTTCCGGGAGATTCTAGGAGAGGCCGCGGACTTTCCTATCCGCATTGATAGGGCCCACAGAGTTGGCCGACAGCGTCAGTCGGCGGCGCCCCCGCCAGACATCTTGGCCTTCCTGCCTGACTTCCCGCTGAAGGAGCGCATCATGTCCGAAGCCCGCAGGAAACAACCACTGACTTTCCGAGAGCGGCCCGTAGCGCTATATCAGGACCTGTCCGCCTTCACATTGCAGAAGCGCAGGTCCTTCAAGATTGCAACCGATTTCCTGCGTGAACATGAAACGCCGTACTCCTGGGGGCATCCCTTCCGCTTGATATTTCGTTGGAACGGGGTGCTTCACCAGCTGCGCTCCTTGCAGTATATTTGCGGTGTCTTAGGGCTCACGGCTACGGAGGAGGATGGAGCAACGCCGACTTGGAGGCGCTCAGATCGAGGGGGTCGGCGGAGGTCAGCGAGAAGGCGATCGGCGGCGAGCGCTGGGCGTCCTGACTCGCCCACCATCAGAGCGTACATGGCCAGTGCCTTGAGAGAAGCGGCCAGGGACTCGGCCGCCTCCAACAGTGTGGCCTTGACGGCCTAGATTCACTCCGGGGGGAGATGGACACAGCTTCTTCGATGCCAGGTTCGAGGGCTGGAGGGGGGTCGGGGGGGAGCGGGGGGAAGTGAGTGGCCGGACGTCCACTTTCACTACTTTCTACAGACTTGTCCGTTTTGGGACTTGACTGAGACAATGGGTTGTTCGAGTTGGTATTTGGCCGGTTGCCATTGGTTTGTTTGGGGTGGGGTTGGGAGTTGTTCAGGGGTTGGGAAAGAACCGTCCGATGTTACCTGTGCTCGCGCTTGGCCTACTTTTACCTGTCCCGCGCTGCTGCCCTGCGCCCCCCCCCCTCCGGTTCCCTGCCCGCGGCATAGCGTTCCCGGTCCCTGGGAGACATGTCGTCCCTGAAGGTGGTGACCCTTAATGTTAAGGGCCTGAATAATCCTGTTAAGCGCAGGGCGATTTTGTCTCTGCTTGAGGGGACGCAGGCTGACATCTGCCTTTTGCAAGAGACCCACTTATTGTCCCGTGACTGTCATAGACTACGCTCTGCTAGGTTTCCCACCCAGTTTTTCTCCTCGGCGGCGTCCAAAACCGCGGGGGTGGCCATTCTCATAGCGAGCTCCTTCAAGGGGGAGGTGTTGTACAATTATGCTGAACAGAAGGGAAGGCTTTTGGCATACCGCCTCCGCCTGGGGGGCATATCGTTTACTGTTGGCTCCTTATATAGCCCGAATGACCATCAGGAACGCTTCTTGGACTCAGTGCTGGTAGATGTCACTGCCTCCCCCGATCGTCATTATTATTCTAGGGGGTGACCTTAATATCGTCTTTGATTCAGCATTGGATAGGTCGGCGCAGCGGTTTCCGCAGACCGGGGAACTTTCCCAGGCCGGGAAGGCCCGAATCGCGGACATGGATCTGCACGACCTCTGGCGCTCACTTCACCCCACGGATAGGGACTACTCCTATTATTCGCATGCGCACCGAACCTACGCACGGTTGGACTATCTTTTGGTTAGTGGACCGATGCGCACCACTGCCACGGCGGCGGACATTGGGGTCCTGTCTTTGTCTGATCATGCGCCGGTTGTAGGTGCGTTTGCGTGGCCGACGACCTCCCCCTCTCGGGGGGTGTGGCGCCTTAGGGACACCCTTCTGCACAAGAAAACAGTGGTGAAACACATTGAGGGGGCCATACGGGACTACCAGGCACATAATAGTAATTCAGACACTTCACTAGCGACACAGTGGGCTGCATTGAAGGCGGTTCTTAGGGGGGAATTTATCTCCGTCTCCTCGGCAGAAAACAGGGAGCGGCAGCGGAAGAGGGAGGAGCTGACTACCCAGGTCCGGGAGCTCGAACAGGTCCACCGCCGCACGGGCGCTCCAAGGGTTTGGAGGCAGTTGAAGGCTGCTAGGAAGCTCCTGTCGGCGCTGGACATGGATAGGGCGGAATACGCAGCGTTACGTCTGAAGCATGCATTTTATACAGGGGGAGATAGGTGCGGCAAACTCCTGGCGCATAGACTCCGAGTCGCGCAACAGCGTAATGTAGTGAAGGAACTCTTGGGTGCGGATGGAGTGGCCGTTTCTGGGGATGCGGAGGTGGCGGAAACTTTCTGCAGTTTCTACGAGGCGCTGTACACCGGGGAGCCCTCCTCACCGCGGGAAGCCATGGAATATCTAGAGTCTGTGCCCCTTCCGGCGCTGGACCCCGCTCCGGCGGAATATCTTGAGCGCGATATCCACGTTGAGGAGGTAATTTCCGCTATAGCCAGACTTAAGCACGGGAAAGCCCCTGGCCCGGGCGGTTACACGTCCCTGTTTTACAAAACGTTTTGCCCGGTCGTGGCCCCTATCCTCGCTCGGCTGTTTAACTCCTTCTCCGACCCGGGAGCCATCCCACCGGATCTCCTCAGTGCGACGGTTTCGGTGATCCCGAAGCCTGGGAAGGATCGGCCTTATGTGGCTCGTATAGGCCCATCTCGCTCCTGAATGTCGACCTCAAGCTGTACACGGGGATTCTGGTGTCCAGGCTGGCCTTGCACCTCCCAGGTCTGGTTGAGGCTGACCAGGCTGGCTTTGTACCCGGCAGGCAAACTGTCGACAACACTAAGCGAGTGACGCACATTTTGGAGAAGGCTTCTCGGATCCCGGGTGAGCGGATGCTGCTGGCGGTGGACGCTGAGAAGGCCTTCGACAGGGTTCATTGGCCGTACCTTGAGCTGGTGCTCAGGAAACTGGGTATCGGTGATAAATTCTGCTCGATGGTTTTCAACTGCTATAAGTACCCTTCAGCGACGGTGAGGGTCAATGGGTGCAGCTCCCGCAGCTTTGCAATCGAGCGTGGCACGAGGCAGGGGTGCCCCCTTTCCCCACTCCTCTTTGCTCTTTACATGGAGCCGTTCGCCCAAAGGATCCGCCACAACCCGGATGCCATTGGGATCAAGATGGGGCAGTATGTTCACACGGTCAGCCTCTATGCGGACGACGTCCTGCTGACTCTGGATGACCCCAGAAGGTCCCTGCCCGCCTGCATCCACGAGTTGGATGCTTTCTCACGTGTGGCCGGCTTCAAAATGAATATGAGCAAATCGGTGGCTTTAGATGTGTCCTTGGCTACGGACACTAGGCGAGACCTTCAGCGGCTCTTCCCCATGCAGTGGTTGTCGTCCCTGGTACCATACTTGGGGATTCTGTTGGCGCCGACGTTGCCAGCGATGGTGATGGCTAATTACGCTTCTCTCAGTAAGAAGATTAAGGAGGAGCTTGGCCGCTGGAGTAAGGGCCTGTTGTCTTGGCTTGGCAGGATCGCGGCGGTCAAGATGACGGTGCTGCCCCAGATCCTATATCTTTTCCGAGCCTTACCGCTCCAGCCTCCAGTGGGTTGGATCAGACAGACGCAGGCTGACATCTCACGCTTTGTCTGGCAAGGTCGCAAGCCCCGGATGAAGAGGGTTCTCTCTACACTTGCCCCGGAAGCGGGGGGCCTGGGTATCCCGGACCTCAGTAAATATTTTCAGGCGGCACAGCTACGATACCTCGTGGAGAGGAGCAGGTGGGAATCCGATAAGCACTGGCTTTTTCAGGACCAAGTGGTTGCAGGGCGTAACCTCCAGGAAGTTCCATTCTTGCGCCGCGCTCACCGCCCCCCCAACCTTTAAGCTTCCTTTGTTACGAGGGTCCCCTTGAGGGTGTGGGACGCGGTTTGCGAGGTCCGGGACCTCACCACGTTCCCTTCGCCATTCACGCCCATCGTGGATAATCCTGACTTCTCCCCGGGGATGGAGCCGGGCGCTTTCTCCCATTGGAGGACGGCGGGCTGTCGAGCGCTCTTTCAGATCTATGGGCCTGAGGGAGTGGTTCCCTTTCAGCAGCTTCAGCAGGAGTTCGGCCTGACGGAGTTGGACCGACTGCGATATATGCAGGTCCGACACTGGGCGCTTCAACCCCAGGTGCGGGACACCGCTGACCGTCGGATAACACCGTACGAGCGGTGGCTGGTGACCAGAGCTTCTGATGCTAAATTGATCACTGATCTTTATAAGCTCTTACAGCCCCCTCCGTTTCACTATTATAACCCGGGTAGGGAACGATGGCACAGGGAACTGGGCAGGACACTTAGTCACAAAGAGTGGGACCAGATTGCACACCGGGCGAGACACTCTGCGTATCATACTGGCCTCACCGAAACATTCACCAAGGTGTCCACGTACTGGTACTACACCCCAGAGAGACTGCACGAGATGAATAGGCACATTGATAAGGGGTGCTGGAGAGGTTGTGGTCAGGTGGGGACCCTTTCACATATTCTTTGGGATTGTCCCTTGTTGGCCGCTTATTGGAAGGAAGTTCTCGATGAGGTGGACATGCATTTTGAAATTGAGTTGCCGCGCTTTCCGGCGTATGTATTGCTGGGCCTTCCTAATGGCCTGATGTATCCGCTGAAGTCCCGTAGGGGCAGGCAAATCGCGATTGCGCTGGGCTCAGCGGTTCAGAACATCCTTATCCACTGGCGCACTACCACGATCCCCTCCATCACGGGCTGGTTGCACAGGCTCTGGCACGTGCTGGGAATGGAAAAACTGTCACTCATGGTGGCGGGGGAGATAGACCAGTTTGATGAGCTGTGGCAGCCCTTTCGTGCGCTGTTAACTACCGAATTTAGGGAACTCACCTGTCCAAGATACCTCAGGCTTCTAAGGCTGACACCGCCAGTGATCTCGGCAGACTAGGAGGGGCGGGGGGGCTGGTTTTGGAAGAGGGGGATGCGGCTGGGGGGCAGGTAGTGTTGTTGGTGGAACATTGGACGGGGGTGGTGGGGGGAGTTGGGGAGTTTTTTTTGGGGGGGGGTTCTAGGGGTTGGTGGGCTGGGCTTCTTTGTGTCATTTCTTATTACTTTCTTTGTTTAGACTTGGGGTGTTGACTGTGCTCAGAATGGAGATATAGCATGTATTTCGCTTTTTCATTTGCTGTTGCTTCCCTTTTTCCTAGCGGACTATTTCACGATCGCACTCCTAATGCCATGCTTATTTCCTTGCTTTATTGTATGTAGCCCTAACCTCCTGCTCCCTCTCCCCATGTTCTTTTGTCTTAATAAAATGCTTTAAACCTAAAAAAATATATATAACATTTTTTTCTTTTGGAGGCTATAATTTGCTGACAAGCTGATGCTTAAAAGTAGTTGTAAGGCAAAGCCAATCAGTCTTTGTTGGCAAAGCCAAAAGGCGAGACCTTTTGTGTTTGAAAATGTTTGTTTTTTGTCACTGGAAATCTCCTTGGAAAGAAACCATATCTTCAATTCCTCATTTGTCACTTCTATAGCCCGCTTTTCCAGCATTTGTGAAACTTTCTCTAAGAGCTTTTTCTCTGGGTTCTCTGTAATTGGGTTGTGTGGGGGAGACCACAGCAAATTAATGTTGTTCAGTCTAAGATCGCAACTCTTTTTTATTATGTACAGAGTTCACTGGTCTGCACTGAGTTTTTCTTATTCCAAAAATGATTAGTAAACCTGATCGCACACAGCTTTGTGTGAAGGGGCTGTAAAAGAGGCTTTTTTCTTGGTCTGAAATAGAATTGTGGCCAGTGATGCTGTCTGCAGGGTTAGAGTACTACACAAACAAATGATGGATGGAATGCTGAATAAATCATACATTCACCCCCAGTCAAGAGATGTATTAAATCCATCGTTCTTTTGCTCACCATGCCACCCCAGTTTAGACCCAGCCATATGCAAATCAGTCTTGACCCTGTGCCTCATGGAAACAGTCCAGACCAAACTGCCAAGCCAGGTCCTCCCTGGACCGGAAACAAGCATCCTGGGACCGGTTTCTGGGTATTACTCTTCATCAGCCAGGCTAGCTTGAATCCAGAGGCATAGTGAGCAAGGGACCCATGTCTGGACAGACCCATCCCACTTAGGGTGAAAAGTGCTAAGCAAACAAATGATTGACGGAATGCTGAATAAATCATACATTCACCCCTAGTCAAGAGATCTGGGTTAAATCCATCGTTCTTTTGCTCACCATGCCACCCGTTTAGACCCAGCCCTATGCAAATCAGTCTTGACCCTATCCCTCGTGGGAACAGTCTTGACCGAACTGCCAAGCCAGGTATTCCCTGGCCCAGAAACAAGCATGCTGGGACGGTTTCGGGGCATCACCCCTCAGCAGCCAGGTTAGCTTGAATCCAGTGACACAGTGAGCCCGGGACCATACCCGGCGCACTTGGTCCGAGAAAGCAAAAGACACACAGATGATGGACGGAATACAGAGCAAATCAGTGTCCCCCAGTCAATAGATTTGGGTTAAATCCATCGTTCTTTTGCTCACCATGCCACCCCAGTTTAGCCATATGCGAAACAGTCTTGAGACTGTGCCTCATGGGAACAGTCCAGACCGAACTAATATAGCACAGTGAGCTATGAAGGACATGTGATTCCAACACCATATGACTGTCTTATGTAACACATCTTGTACATTAATTTACACAACTACATAGTTTATCGTCAATTTATGTGTACGTTCCATAAAGCGTCAGTCATACCCTGCTCTAGGATGAGTAGCGCTATAAAAGAAATAAAATAGTGACAATTATATTATTTGTGTTAATACTGGGCACCGACCTACACAGCTGACATTCTTACAGTGCATGCATCTCTTATCTACAGGGGCTGAACAAAGTCAAAAGTATGCCTCTGTTTAGTACATGTGAAGTGATAAGCTGTGTGCCTTTCTTTTCCTTCTGTTGCATTTGCATCTAAGTGTTTTGCTCCAGACCACACCCAGCCAGGATCATATTGGGACAAAAGGAGGCCTGATGGCCCCTTATCTTAGACCTCGGCCTTTGACTCAGCTGGGGGGTGAAAATAAAAAAGCCCCCAACCTGCCTGCACATTGCTGCTCGGAATGAAAGCCGACAAGGTGCAGGCGCTGCTGAAGGTGTCCCAGTGTGTAAACATTACACGGGACAAGTTCAGATTTTTCAGTGGGGCCCAACATCTTGGCAGGGTGGACGGCTTCTACCTTGTGAAAATAGTGGGTACCTGTGTGTTCCTTCCTGACTTGTGCCCTGACAGATAGTGTCACATTCACACAGACCTCACAGGAGGGGCAGTGTTCCAGTGTCTAGCAGACATCTGAGAAACACGCGTGTCCTTCCAGTGGTACATGTACAAAAAGTGTCTCACTCACAAATACACAGATCTCACAGGAGGGACGGGCTGCCAGCTTCTGGCAGACATCTGAGAGAGATGCATGTCCTTGCAGAGGGAGATTCTGTGTAGACAGTGTCACACTCACATGTACACAGCACAGGCCCCACAGGAGGGGTGGGCTGCCAGCCTCCTGCAGACATCTGAGAGAGTCACCTGTCCTTCCGTGGGTAGATCATTTATAGTGTCACACTCGCATGTACACAGACATCACAGGAGGGGTGGGATGTCAATCTCTGGCAGACATCTAAAACTAGACACATGTCCGTCCAGAGGGAGATCCTGTGCAGATAATGTCACACGCACATGCACACAGACCTCACAGGAGGGGCGGTGTTCCAGCCTGCGGCAGACATCTGAGAGAGATGCATGTCCTTCCAGTGCTACATCATGTACACATGGTGTCTCACTCGTGGATTTCACAGGAGGGACGGGCTTCAAGCCCGAGAGAGACGCGTGTCCCTGCAGAGGGAGATCTTGCGCAGACAGTGTCACTCTCATATGTAGGCAGAGCACAAGTCCCACAGGAGGTGCAGGCCGCCAGCCTATGGCAGTGACGTGTCTCCATAGCTAGTTGATGTACAGATAGTGCCCTGCTCATGTGTACACACACCAGATTTGCCACAGGAGATGCAGCAGGCTGCAAGAAGCATGTACCTGTACATACCAACCTCAAACCCATCATCTGTGAGAGCGCCAGTTACTCATGGGTAGATTGTGTGCACCGAGTGTCTAAGCACTTTGTGCAAAAGGAAATAGACTCAGGAGTTTCACGAGAGTTGGGCTAGTGTGCACGTTGACTCAGGTGTTGTCTGTGATGGGAGGGCTGAGGGCCCATCGGCTGCGGGGCTCCCTCAATCCAAACACAGCAGAGCAGGGCTTGGTGGGGGTGTAAGGGTCGGAGGAGTCCATCAGTCCAGGCCCAGGCTCACCAAAGCCGAGCATCGAACAGAGCCGGGCCATGCCTGCACGTGCACCTCGCGCAAACCGGGCCACGCGATGGAAGACTGCTTCTGTATACCCGCACCGTCTCTCTCCCCCACCCCTCGAGCAGGCGAGCATGAGCACACTTCTAAAAGAGGCGCTTTCTACACCCGAGCCCGGCCGTCACCGCTGCGTGAACGCACAACAATGGTGCAGGCGTGTCATTTCCGTTCACAAGCGCTTGACAGGAACCACCTGCCGGGGTCACAACAACCAGCCGGCGGCGGCCACATGCGTGAGGGTGAAAGATGTGCGCAGGTGTAAGAGGGCACGAGATGGACACGGTGTAAGAAGGTGCAAGACGTGTGCCGGTGTAAGAGGGCGCGAGACGTGCGCCGGTGTAAGAGGGCACGAGACTGCGCTGGTATGTTAAGGCACAACCTGTGCACAACCTCAGCAGCAGGTGTGGGGTTGCAGGGGTTTCTGCTAGTAGTTGGAGTGTGACACGCCGACGGTCTCAGAAAATGTATTTATTTCCGGGGATTCGCATTAATATTACCAAGGTACACAGCATGAACCTGCGACTTCCCTGCATCATCATGGCCCGAGGGATGTCTGCAGAACGAAACAAGCTGTCGCCATTATGCGAATAAGAAAAAATATTGCTTACCCATTAGTTAAAGGAGACTGTATAACGCCGCAAGCAAAAGATCCAGTCCGGATGATCCGTCCAAAAAGGAGACAGCGCGGTAGCAAAGAAGCCTCATTTTGAATCAGAAGCCAGCGTTTAGCATAAACGATGATGTAAGCCAATAATAATGATGAGCAGGGCTTCAACTCCACTTCTGAAATCTCTACGATCACAATAAGTTTCGCAGAGCATGCTGCGCATGTCGCTGCAACTCAGGTCTGCGAGACCTAACTAGCGGGTCTCTCAGAGGGGTGTGGCCGATGTAAATAAGGGCGTGGTTTTAATCTGTGCTTTGCATAGTGTGCTGCTCGACTGAAATTTTGCGGCTTCTGTCATTGCATCCAGATATAATACAAGAATCAACATTGCACCTACAACACATCAAGGCTATTGAAATTGTCAATGGTTAGTTGCATAACAAATTAGCAACAACAATGGCTTTGTTGTACACAACATTGAAGATGCTTCAGTTATGAAATGATGAGACTGTGAAACGAATTGTGTTTTTAAGTTGCATGAAAGGCAGTGAAATGTGGTACTGCTGCAGAGTTAAGATTTCTTTTCATCTGTAGGGTAAAAATGAATAGCCCGATAAGGACCTGCATCAGCACCTGCTTTTTAGAACACTGTCAGGACCCGGCCCACTTAAAGCCCCGCTTCACACCATCATTCAACTCTATATAAGCCCTGAAGATTTTAAAGGAGGCACCGCCCACATCTGGGGAAATGGAAGACAATACGTGAGACCCTATATCATTTATACAAAATATTTAATTGGACACAAATTACATTTTTCTGCAACAAAGTAATGGGTGTTAGCAATCCATTCCTGATATTCAAAAATATGTGGCAACTCTTTTAACAGCTTCTCTTTTCGTCTTACACACATACACAGCCCCCAAAACCGACTTCAATTCAAGCTGATGTATACATGTTTTTATTAAGTGAAGGACATGTCGTGTACTAACACTCGCTGAAATAGAGATGCAGCATTTTGACTTTAAAATTTTGGCTAATGATCAAAACCTACCAGTATGAGGCAAATTGAATTACGAACTCTCCAGGTAGGACCGTAATTCTACTGCATTTGGAAGAATATTACAACAGTTGTAACTACTAGTGTGCACCAGGGTCTTCTGAAGACATGTATCATACACTCCAACAGTATGGCACCAGAAAGTTTGCTCACACAGCCTTTGCCTATTTTGGATGCTTGGCACCGGGACTTGTCATTGGTGAAACAAATATGTGTAACAGTACAGTTAGCAAATTACAGTGATACTTTGTGCATGTAGCAAATGGCTAGAGGTAGAAAACTGGCACTAAATGCAGGTGCCATACATGGACCAGCACTTGCACGGTTGGCACATTAGATCTGTGGGTAGTTGTAGTAATACATTTGGCATGCTTCCTCAGTTGGCATCCAGTTCCATGGACATGTTACATTTTTTAATACCTCTTCGTGAGCTGATACGTTCCATTTTGGATGGAACTTTTACACTTTTCGTACAGACGCTAGCTGATTTCAACAAGTTTCTTCTGCAATCAATATAGTTCCTTGTTTTTAAATAATGGTAGGATGGGCGACATTGATCTGACATATATTGTACTCGGTTCTGTATGTAGGTTAGAGAGGGTGGCATAAACCTAGTTTTGAAGTGGAGAGAAGTGTCAATCAATGAGTTACCAGCGTAGACACACCAGAGTGACACCTAAGGCGAGGGTGGACCACTGGCTCCAGATGAGTCCAATGGGGTTATTAGTAGTCCAGGGCGCAGATAAGAGCCACGCCCCTCTTGATCCAATGTCTCTGTATTTTTTTGCTTGGAATCTCCACTGCAATGACATAATTGGTGGAATGGCCAGTGGTTGACAGTGTACCTGAAAGGAACAAAAATATTTTTCGATTAATACATCTATGATTATCCATGACTATCACTCCCCTGATAACATCTCAGGATTATACTAACACACAAAAAGATTGGCCATAGACTGCTCAACAAATACATCTACAGTGGATAACGTATAACAAGGTGTACACCATAAATAAAATTAAATATGTCTTCAAAACAGTATTGATACGTGATGGGCTATAGGCTACGAGAATGAAAGTTCTGGAATGATTAAAGTGGAATGCATACTAAGAAAAAACATTGCCAAACTTTCTCTTAACGCACTTTGTAATATGCATGTGATAAACAATAGAAATGCAAGCGCTGGAACGGAAAAGTCCCTCGCATAGTGATGGACGCGTACCCCTGCTCTGAGTGCCCCAGTAGCGACAATGTCAGGATCCCTGGTGCTGATTTTTGTTGTCATGGGCAGACACGGATCATGCATGTGCGCCATGATATAGGCCTTTCTCACGGATTGCGGTCTTGTTGAACCAGGAGGGGAGCCCAAAGCGCTTCCCTCATAGTGATGAAAGGCTATTGCCTTTGCCAGGATTTAAGTAGCACAAGCGCAGTGGTGGCAGCATACCATATAGTTATCAGAGGAAGTTTAGTTCATGTTCTGAAAACATGAACTGAAGTTTACCATATGGACTTTTCTCTACAAGGGAAACAGAGATCTGAGGAGTAGCGCCGAATGACATTTCTGTTTTGCCTGTATGATTTTGATTATCAGTAGATGTGACTAGGCCTTTCTACCTGTATTACTGGATTGAGGGCTACAGGCTCACTCATGTAAAGTTCTGCTGCTGTGTGCTAATTCACCTTTGATCTACATCAAGTTAGTATGTAGTGCTGTGCATCACGCAAGTGGTGTTATGTGGTGTTGTGTGTACGTGTGCCTTTGAATGGTACAATACATGGACGATTCTGGGTTCCATTTTGGCAGCTCCAGAGCTCACTGGAGTGGCTTGAGGAAGTACAGAAAGCCCCACAGAAATACCTTTGGATTGCTACATTACTGTGAGCTGGTAGGGAAACGCACTGAAGGAAGGAGAGCCAGGCTGTTCAGTACAAAGAGGGTGCTCTTTGATTCAGTGAGAGTTCACTGGGAAGAGTCTTAGCATATCTCAGGAAGGAAATGGGGCTGATAAAAGAGTAATGAAGAGTAGGGCTCGGGCCCAGGGGTAACCTTTTTATGCACTTAACAATGTTGCCAACATTGAGGTGTTAACTTCTAGCCATTCCCATGGCCTGTGTCGTAGGGCTATCAGATTTGGGGTCATTGCTGCTGTGACAGACTGCTTTCTGGAGAAAGGGCAGGGCAGAGGAGAGGTGTAGGAAGCTGGCTCTGTATATACTATACCAAAGTGAGTGTGCACAGAGTCCAGGGAGTCCCCAGAGGTGTAGCAGAGGCTAAATTAGGTAAGTACCAACAGCTCTCTTTGTTAACACAAAGTGTGGGCGAGTAGTTAGGCTTGTCCAAAGGGTGTGTTAAGCATTTATTGTGTTTGTTCAATAAAGATTGATGGCCCACACTCAGAGACTGAATACAGACCAATTAGGTAAGTATAAAATAGGTATACTTATGTTTTAAGAACCAAGCAGGACTTAGCACAGGTAATTAAAATATACTCCGAAATGCAATACTTCACAAGTAAATGCAGTTGTGGTTGAATTTGCAATAGTTACCGGGTGGCATTGATTCATAAAGCAGTTTACATTACATAATAATAACTTTTAGAATACTTTTTGAAAACTTTGACTACTGGTGGTGGTATGCCTAGACACCACACAGAGAGATCTCGCAATACAAGGTAAATAAGACTTTTCTTGGTTTAAGTTATACTGACATTTTTCTCTGTACAAAACACAGTTCAACACAAAACATTTTAGGCCGAAAACTCATTAACATGGGTTCCTATGGGAGAAAAATGGTTATTGGTTTCACATGTAAGTAAACATCTCATGAGAGGGAGTTTTGGGGGTTAGGACCAAGGTTCCCCAAGGTCTAGGTAGGCACTCAAGTTACACCACCAGCGGCACTGGGGGGGCCGGTTGTAGGGACCCAATGTTAGCCAATGGGGCTAATGGGGCCTTCAGTTTGGGCTTTTTACGAACAGGCCACTCGGGTGTTGGACCTAAGCTCCAGGGGCTAAGGTCAGCACTGCAGGGGCCAACAATCAGCACAGGAGCTGCACCACCAGTGGCACAGGGGCGTCCGGGAGCAGGGTGCCAGGAAGAGGTTGGGGACCCTGTGATTCTCAACGTAGACCTGCGGTTCAGCAAAGTTGCTGCAGGCTCGGGCAGGGAGACTTCTTGAAGGCGATTACCAGTCAGAAAGGTAGGCTTGGGATCTTGGGGATGCCTGAACACAGTTGGTTGGGCCACCCAATGCCGTGGGGCGTCAGGTGCAGTGGTCTCTTTTGGTGTTGGGTTTCTTTACCAACTCCAGTCACAGTCAGGAGGACCCTTCAGGTTGAGGATGCAGGCGTTGTCTTGAAGCTTGAGGGAGGTCGGCGATCACCAGATCCCAGGTTAGGATCGCTGGGAAGACCTCCTCATGGTGTTGGGCTACTCGGGCCATAGGCATCAGGTGTAGAGTGGTGCAGAATCGCAGAGTTGCCCGAATCCAGTTTCTGGTCTTGGAGTCTTTGCTGTGCTCATGGGAGACTGAGTCTGTATGGTGAGTGCAGGGCAGGTCCTCTGGGCTCTGGAGTGCTGCTGGCTGCTGGTCATGCCGGTTTCTTTGCAGTAGGCAGGTCGGGGTCAGGATAGGCCAGTAGGGCTGTGGCCAAAGCAGTATGTGTCCTCTTCTTCCTGGGTCAGCCCGGCTCTTCAGTCCTTCTTCCTTCCTCCAATCTGAGGAGGCATGGTTCAGGGTTGCCCCTAAATATTACATTTTGGAGCGTTTAAACAGGTGTGCAGGTCAGGACCAATGGGTCCCTTCCTTGGGGAGATCCTACGGTGGGAGGGGGCATGAGCCTCTCCTTAATTGGCTGAGTCCCCTCATCTTCAAGATGGAGGGGACTGAGATGAGTGCTTCACCTTGCCTCCCCCACCTGGCAAAGGTGCACACCTCTCTTCCTAGCTTGGTTTTCCACCGATTCTCCTGCCCAAAGTGGGGGCAGAACCAGTGGGAGCCAGTTACTGAGGGCAGCAAGAGGCAGTGATAGCTCCCAAAGGCAGCAGGCCTTTGAAGCTTCCCCTTTGTGGACCAAGCCCATCATGGGAGAGGAGGCCTGACATCTGTGCCCAGGATGGGCTTTGTTTCTGGACCCAGAGAGTGGAGGCTCTCTACCCAGGGGTCCAGAAACCTGTCTGGTGGTGGCAAATGGCATACACCCATTCAGGAACCACACCAAGGCTAGTCGTTTTTCAGTGGGCAACTCTAAGATTACCTCTGAGTGCATTTCTCATTAAATCCCACACTGGCAGCAGTGTGGGTTTAATGTGCTGAGAAGCTTGCTATCAAACTTTCCAGATTTTAGTAAAGCTATTATGGCGCTGTGGAGTTCGTAATGACCAATTCCCAGACCATATACTCTTCATGGCTTTACTACACTTACAATGTCTTAGAATGGACTTAGACACTGTAGGGGTACATGGCTCATGCCATTGTACCCTCACCTGAGGGCTAGTGCACCCTGCTAGAGGGGTGACTTACCTAAGCCTCAGGCAGTGGGTTGTAGGTATGGCGCACAGGGATGTGTGCCATGTTGACTTCACTTTTCTCTGCACAAAAACATGCATGCCTGCAATGGCAGTGTGTGGCTGTTAAGGTAAAGGGCCTCTAAGGGTGGCACACAAGGTGTTGCAGCCCTGAGAGGCCTTCCCTGGTCACAGTGCCCTTGGGGCCCATGGTACCTTTTACAAAGGGCTTAGCTGTGGCTGGGGATGTGCCAATAGTAGGTACAAAGGTAGAGTTTTGGGAAAGAACACAGGCCCTGGTAACCAGGTTGGTAGGGACACAGGGCACATCAAGTCAGGTTGCATCAGTTGTCAGGCAAAAAGTGTGTGTCTGTGGGGGGCGTAACCATGGAAAGAGGGGCAATTTACTGCAGAGGGGAATAGCGGGGAGGAAAGATGTTGTTACAGTGGAAAAGTGAGTTGCATCAGATTCCTAGTCCGGGCAATGCATGGGGATGAATCCATGAAGAAACATTCAATGAGAAATAGGAGAACGTTGTATACTGTTAAAGCTCCTAAAAGAATGTTTATGATCTTTTTTTGGATTCAAATGTTTTGCAATCTATTGTGGTAACGAAACTCAATAAAAAGATATTTAAAAACAGAAACTACACTTAAAGTAAAATGCTTGTATTTATTATTATGAAAAAGTTATGTACAGAACTTATTGTATTAGTTAATGTTTTTAGCAACATAAAGTTACACTTATTTTTAAATTAAAAAGGTTATTACAGTATTTACAAAATAAAAAATATTTTGGGATTATACATACTTCTTTATCATTCAATTAAATGTATATATAGTTTTTAAAAGTCAAAATAAATGAATTAATTTTAATATGACTTCCTAGGGGGTGTTACTTTAAGTCCTTGCCTCCAATATTTTGTATGGTTGGGTGGTGCAGCACTTGTGAGTCTATGTGTGGTACTGGGCTTACTCCAGGTCAGAGTTAGGGTATATTTACAACTACATTTGATCCTTTTTGGATGTAGTAACTACAGAAATGCAGTTCAGAATCGGTATAAGCTTACTCTTCCAGGGGTAGGTGTATGTCACCCCTAACCTCCTATAAACCCCTTCTTACTCCTCCCTAATCCCCTCCCTTATAGTTCTAAGTATTTCCATTTTCCAGCAACTACCCATGTTTCTCCCACAATTTCTACTAAGACTCGGCTGTATGTGTGCAATTATCTCTGCCCAATAAAGATAAGAGAGGAGGCATAGACCTCCACTCATACCTTAGAGAATAGCATTTTATAATATGTGAGTATTACTACTGTACTACTACTAAACGTACTACAAGATGCAGCTTATGACTGGGCCCCTTTATAGTAAAATGCTGCATACTTCCTTTTGATTACTTCAGAACGAGAGGGCTTGAATTTTGCAGTTTGTGTTAAAATATCACAACTTATCAATAGTATAGTAGTCAATAGTGAGAATACATCCACGCATTGTTTTTTAATTTTTTGTAATTTTTTTTTACCCTTAGTCACGCCTTCCTCGCTTTAGTGTTAATTATTTTCTTTGTACTCTGGATTCCCTCCCCAAGCTCAGGTGGTCGCGAAAGGCGATTATCTCGCCTAGGGATAGGAATGGGGGTTCCCCAAGGTGGGAGGGTGGTGGGGTGCACTGGGTGGTAGGAATATGAGGGGAAAATAGAAAAAATTGTCCTTGTTCTGTCATATGCAAATAGGATCTTAGTTTTGGAGGGCCCTTTGACCCCTTTTAGGGGGGTAGCCGACTTTGAGGAAAGGTTAAGGTGGCTCTAAAGGAGTTGGGGGACTAGACTTAAAGATGAGTAGATTAAACCTGGTATATTGTATATCAAGGAATGTGAATGGTCTCAGGTCTAGGAAGAAGTTGGCCAGGCTTTCTGAACTCCTTAAGAAAGCGAAGCTAGCGTTATCCTGCTCCGGGAGACTCACTTGGAACGGGAGGAGTGTAGGTCCTCTTTTATAAAATTGGGTTGGGTTCAGGAAGTAGTATGTTCGGACCAGAGAGGCAACGCAAGAGGTGTGGTGGTTATTATTCAAAACAATTCAGGCATAAAGATCGGATTCCTCTGGTAGATGGTTGGTTGGCAACTTGAGGACACAGGGGATGCCTGTCTGCTGTGCCAATTATTATGGCCCAAATGAGGATGCTCCTGATGCTTTAATTAAGCTTGAAGTATGCCTTTTACAGGCTGCCGCCCCAGTAATAATTGGAGGAGATTTTAATCTAGTGCAAAATAAGGACTTGGATAGAACTTCCAAAGTTAAATATGTTAGTCCCCCTAAAACATCGGCAGTGCTGAAGACTATGATTCAGGAGCTTAATCTGATAGATATTTGGCAGAGTAAGATGGGGGTGACCTAGGAATTTACCTTTTATAGCAAAAAATATGTCCATCACTCCTGCATTGACTATTTCCTAGTAGACCAGGTGTTATTAGCATTGGTTGAGGAGGTTAAACATTTGCCTGCTATTCTTTCTGACCATTCAGCAGTTCTCCTGTCCCTTAGGCACCACTACAAACCTGGTAATAAAAGGTGGACCATAGATAGGACTGTACTGTTAGATGAAGGGGTGGTTTTACGTATAAGAGAGGAAGCTCCGGCCTTTTTTCAAGCTAATTTGGGTTCGGCTAGAACTCAAGTTGTTTGGGATGCCTTCAAAGCTTTCTCAAGGGCAATGGGTAGTTCTGTAACGATGGGAAAGAGGCAGGCTATGAAACGTCAAGAGGAGTAACAAATTAAAAAGATCAAGGGTAAGGAACGTAATCTCCAAAAGGCATCATTGGAAGGTTCTTGTAGAGTTTCTCTTGTCAAAGAGTTAGAACATCTCCAGGCGGAATATCAAGGGCAACTTGATAAAAAAGTTACTAGACAGGTGGAAGGTAAGTAAGTTGCAGTATTTCTCAAATGGAGTGAGGAGTGGGTCACATCTTGTTTGGAAAGTAAAAACTGATAAATCTAGAAACCAAATCCGAAACCTAAGGGATGCTGAGACAGGAAACTTACTAGAGACCAATTCAGATATAGGTATAGAGGCCCGTAGGTACATGAGTAGGCTATATAAATATGATATTTCGCCACAGAGGGCAAGTATAGAGGCCTGGCTGGGGAAGACTGAACTTCCAAGGTTAAACGATGACCAAAACAGGTTTCTAAAGGCCGTGATAACTGAGGACGAGGTCCAATTACAGATCAGAAAAATGGCAGGCGGGAAGGCGGCTGGCCCTGATGGCCTCCCGGTTGAGATTTACGCCAAACTTCTCGATATCATTGTAACAGTCCTGAAAGACCTATTTAACTCTATATTTTTGAATGGGGAAAAAGCCGCTGTCTTGGGCTGAGGCCACAGTAACGTTAATCTTGAAACCAAATAAAGATCCTCTGCTAGTCGATTCATATAGGCCAATATCGCTTTTGAACTCTGACTATAAGGTTTTCTCTGGGATATTGGTCTATAGGGTCGCCCAGGTTATCAAATGGGTTATCTATCAGGATCAAAGAGGTTTTATTCCCAGGAGGCAGCTCAATGAGCAGTAGCCGTAGGCGCAGCACAGACGTTCAACCAAGCCCATTGGCCCTATCTGTGGGATGCTTTAAAGATTTTTGAACAGAAGGGGGATGGGAGCACACTGCTTCACCTCCCAGCAAAGTTTGCCCCTTTGCATCCTGGTAAATGCAATTCAATTTAAATGCTTACTTGAAATTTTGAAGAGTGTTTCACCGAAGTTGGTGCAGTTAGTGCTGTCAATCTCTAGACACGTGTTTCTGGATTTTATCCTTCATCAGTAGAGATAAAACGAAATTCATCTGGGGTTTGCTGAGAAAGCTGCCACAATCCTCTCAGGTCTCTGTACCTCTCCCTGGCACACAGATCCATCTCCAAGAGCTCGTCAGCTCAGTCGCTCAAGGGAGCCTTTTTAAACAGAAGGGGGATGGGAGCACACTGCTTCACCACCCAGCACAGTTCGCCCCTTTGCATCCTGGTAAATGCAGTTCAATTTAAATGCTTACTTGAAAATTTGCAGAGCGTTTCACCAAAGTTGGTGCAGGTTAGTGCTGTCAATCTCTAGACACATGTGTTTCTGGATTTTATCCTTCATCAGTAGAGATAAAACGAAATTCATCTGGGGTTTGCTGAGAAAGCTGCCACAATCCTCTCAGGTCTCTGTACCTCTTTCTGGCGCCCAGGTGCATCTCCAAAAACTCGTCAGCTCAGAGGGTCAAGGGAGCCTTTTCAAACAGAAGGGGGATGGGAGCACACTGCTTCACCTCCCAGCACAGTTCGTCCCTTTGCATCCTGGTAAATGCAGTTCAATTTAAATGCTTACTTGAAAATTTGCAGAGTGTTTCACCAAAGTTGGTGCAGGTTAGTGCTGTCCATCCCTAGACACATGTGTTTCTGGATTTTATCCTTCATCAGTAGAGATAAAACGAAATTCAGCCAGCACTAATCTGCACCTACCTGGTGAAACACTCAAGAGACTTTGCAAGTACACACACTTGGCGAACTGCATTTACCATGATGCCTAGGGGCGAACCTGCTGGGAGGTGAAGCAGAGTGATCCCACATTTGCTTCCTGTTTAAAAGGCTCCCTCGAGCCATTTGAGATGACGAGTTTGTGGAGAGGCACCTGCGCACCTGGAGATGTACTGTGACCCGAGAATACTTTGGCAGCCTGATCAGCAACCCCATACATTCGAATTGCCTAATCTCTACTGATGACGAGGGGATCAAGGATATCCTGGAAAAAGCTGAGGATACTGGATCGGGGGGGGGGGGGGGGCTGGCCCTTCCTGACCTTATGGCATATTGCCACGCATTTCGTTTTCAGAACTTCCGTGTGCTGTTAAATAAAGTGGACTGGTCTCCCGAAGGATTACTCTTTGGTGCTATGTTAAGTGTTTCGAGGGATGGGCAGAGTTATTTCCTTTACAAATACGGAGATCCAAAGTACTTTAAAAAAGTAAGGCTGAAGATCTTACAGGGGGCCCTAAGAACATAAAACTAGGAGTCCCCTATTACTCTTCCAGGGCTCCGATTTGGGATTCTTTGGGAACTCCTGAGTGTTTGAGAGACCAGCTCTGTCTGCCTTTAAAATATGCAGGGTTGTCTTGATGGGGGGATCTTAAATCTGCCTCAACTTTGGTTAGCTGGAAAGTCCTGAATCTTTGCACCAGGGGTCAATTAACCAGATTTAAATAGTACCAAAACTCCTCCTGGTGGGCAAAGCAGGTTTGGGTAGAGGAGAAAGAGGACCCCTGGCTAGATCAGGCGATGAAAACAGGCCCCATTAAAAAGGAGATTTCCCTGTGGTATCAGGCCCTGATAAAGGCGGATGATGACATGGACATGGATATCTCAAAGCTTTGGGTAGAAGAACTAGTGGGTGAAAATGTTAAAGAGGTTTGGGTATGTTCTTTTTCGATTTTTCGAGCAGTTGTGAAATCTGCTTTTCTTAAGCCTAACCATCTCTTTACCACACATAGGATCCACTGGTCTCCAGCCAAGCTGTCAAGATTTACAGGAATCCAGTATGCATGCCCAAGATGTGGGCACCCTTTGGCGGATGATATGCATATATTTATGACATGCTCCATTCTTATATTTTTTGGGCTTCATCAAGGCAGTTCTACTCGAATGAACACTGTCATCTCTAGATTTAATTTCTATATGATCCTTCTGGGGAGACGGGATATCTGCAGGTCTTGGAAATCTGGAAGCACCCCTTGCTCCTCTGACTGTGTTAAAAACATAATCTCTACAAGTCAGGTGGACATGGCCTGTGACCCCGGAAGTCTGGATAAAGTATGGGCAAGGATGGTTGAATGGTTCAAAAGCTCCAGGAGGTCCGATGATTAAGCCAAAACTGGTCCTGGTTTCCCTTTCAGCAAAGGGCACACAGGTGAATAGGTGGAAGTGGAAACATCCTTCTTCTTGGTTGGAAGGCTCTGCCCCATGTTACGGCAATTGGGAAAAAAAATGTTACCAGCAAGAGAATTGGCAGAATGAGGACAAAAAAAACAAAAAAAACAAGCTATCAATAATGTATAAAGAACAAACATTTGATACTAAAATGCTTTTGGATACTTTGTAAATATATATTTGTTCCTTTAAGTTTATTCATTTTCCCTGTTATGTAGAGTGGTAGGATTTTCTCTAATCATTTTCTATTTTGTTTTGTGTCTGCAAGTGGTAAGCAGCAATTCCTCTTTTTCTTCTCCTTTGGCTGCCACCGTTGTCAACTATTTGTCTACATGATACATTTTTACTAATAATTGGAAAAGTGTGTAATTAGACAACACGAAAGGTAGTGAAAGACCAGTATTACATGTGTTGTGGTACACATTAAAAACAACTTGTTGATCAAGTTGCTTAACTCTGGCAACGCATTATCGGGTAGAGACAATATCTAGCTGCATATTCCTTACCTTATAATTTCCCAGGAGTCCGGTTTGATTCGGAAACTTTTGCATGAGCAGTAATCCATGTGTGCGATGTCGGGTGGCTCCATTCGGCTCCACATGACGTTGTTGGTTATGACATTGGGGTCACCTATATAGGTGCACCCAGGCCCATGGACGCCATTACTTTTCACTTTTCCACATCAGAATCTAACGAAAGTGTGTGCCAAAACTAGGGCCCTATAAAAGGGAGTATCCCTAGCCCTAACAAATTAGTCGGCTGAGCTGGGAGGTATGGATGGGTCTGTAAGGAATCTGCAGCTCGATACTGTCTCTACCAGATAATGTGTTACCGAAGGTAAATAACTTCTTCATCTGACAGAGACTTTTAGCTGCAGATTCCTTACCTTAGAATAGATACCCAAGCCATATCCTCCTGGTGGTGGGCTGCTGACAAACTTCTCACAGTAGAAAGTCCTGCAGGACCAAACGGGCAAAATGCCCCTCCCTCGGCCCTAACTGTCCAGGCAGTAGTGCTTGGCAAACATGTTCAAAGACACCCATGTTGCTGCCTGACAGATGTCAAGGACTGTTACACATCGAGCCAAGGCTGTAGTCGCAACCTTTCCCCTTGTGGAAGGGGCTCTTATTTGCTCAGGGGGCTGCTTCTTAGCCAAAGTGTAGTAGATCTTCATGCAGAGAACGAAGACCCAGCGAGAAATGGTCCTTTCGAAGACCCAGCGAGAAATTGACCTTTTCTTCACTGCCCGACCTTTTTTAGCTCCCACATACCCAATAAAGAGTTGGCATTCACACAAAACTCTTTTGTGCAGTCTAGGTAGAATGACAATGCTCTTTTTGGGTCCAGGCAGTGGAGACGCTCCTCTTCCTTAGAAGGATGCAAGGGAGCAAAAAAAAGGTGAGCAGCATGATAGACTGACTAAGGTTAAATGGGGGTCACCACCCTTGGAAGAAATGAAGCATAAGTGCTAAGCACCACTTTATCTATGAAAGTCATCATGAAGGAGGCTTACATGACAACGCCTGCAACTCACTTTGGGCAGATGTTATTGCCATCAGAAAGGCTGTCGTGATGGTAAGCAGCTGGAGGGGCAGTTGTGCAGAGGCTCACAAGGAGCACACATAAGAAAATTGAGGATCAAATTATGGTCCCACTGTGGCATGATAAAGGGCATGGGTGGAAAGAAGTGACCCAGCCCTTTCAAGAACCTATTTACAATTGGAGATTTAAAGAGTGAGGGTTGGTCTGGCAGCTGCAAAAAATAAGATAGAGCAGAAAGATAACCCTTAAGAATACCCAAAGCAGAGCCCTACTTGCCAAGGGTAAGAACTAAAAGAAGAACAGCAGAAATAGGTTCAATAGAGCTTTCTGTACAGTATGATACAAACGTTTACCAACGGCAGGCGTATGCCATCTTAGTAGAGGGCCGCCAGAATAACATTGCATATCACGGGAGGAAGGTCAAAAGCTATAAACTGCTGCCACTCAATCCCCACACATGGAGGCAGAGAGTTTACAGGTTTGGGTGGAGAACCCTTCACTGCTGCTGCGACAGAAGACTCTCCCAAAGGGGCAGCCTGATAGAAGGATCACTGCTCATTTTCAGAAGCTCTGGATATCAGGCTTTCCTTGCCCAGTCCGGAGACACAAGAATGACCTGGGCCCGGTTGCTCTTAATCTTCTTCAGAACTCTGGGCAGAAGTGGTATAGGTGGAAATGCCAATTTCAATTTATAAAGCTTTATTCGACATTTGTCATAAAAGCATTCACCTAGCCCTATACAATAAATACTACTTATAAAAATATTTCTAAAAATACATATTAAACATTAAATGTCGAATAATACACAGTAAAAAGTACGTAAAATTACGACACATTATTACAGTTTAAAAAGTCACATTCTGTGAGTTAAAAAACAAGGAACAATAGTCTATGTCTCAAAAAACAGATTAAGGATATACACAATTTCATTACAATGCAATAGCTGTTAGTGATCGGGTGCGAATTAGCCATGACCAGGCCAAAAATTTTGCTACACCGACCACATATAATGTTGTACAGTCTGTTTCAAGTATCCTAAGGGCTTCAGATTGGCTTCGGGTTCCCAACTTTAAGCAAACCGGTTTTAGCCACTTGCGTCTGGGGGACGAATACAGTGGACAACAAAACAAAAAATGGGAGATGTGTTCAATTTCATCATTACAATGGTGACAATGTTCATCCCATGCCTGGGACCAATGCTTCTTGAACGCATTCAAAGGTAATGTTCCAATGCGAAATTGAAAATAAAGTTTTCTGTCATATGGTTTTTCAATTAGGTCCCAAAAAGGTTCATATGATGGGTACATTTTTATATTTAAAAAGCGAGATGTTAAATTTACGCTTGTGCTGTCACTAAACATTGTAAAATATATCATTTCCCAATATAGATCTTTTAGCTTTTCCTTGGTAGGGAAACAAGCTACGTCTTTGTTGTCCCATAGATATTCCAATTTCAATTTTTTGAGTAGTCCCCGCAACTCCCTTAACCATGGGATAGTATGGAAACGGTCGAATTTGATGACATCCATCAATGCTGCTGCATAGTGGCCTAATTCTGGGGTCACCATAATTCGTCTCCAATATAGGAGGGGTCGAAGCCTCGCTATATCCACAACTGATTTTCTACCCAGGTCTAGTTTTAACGGGATTGTTGGTGTGCTTTGTGGGACCATTACGATTCCTCTTAGGAACCTATTTTCAGCTTGGCCCAGTTCGCTCAAATTTGAGAAACCCCATAATTCAGAACCATATAAACATGCCCCCAGGACTTTCATAGAATAGATTTCCATCACACAGTTTACAGGCTTTGTCAATGAGGTTCGGTGTTTTGACGAGATGGCACCTGCTAGCTGTCTAAATTTTAGTAGGGTTGTGGTTATGTGATGTTTCCAGCTCATGTTTTCTTGCAGAGTGATACCTAGGTATGAAAAAGAGTCCACTCTTTCTAATGGTGTTCCTTTATATTTTATTACACCCTTGAAAGAGGACTGCTGATTGAGGCACATGAATTTCGTTTTAGTAGCGTTTAGTTCTAGGCCCCTTTCGCCACAATATACACCAAAGGCATCAACTACTTTTTGTAACCCACTAGGGGTGCGGGAAAGTAATAATGTATCGTCCGCAAACATGAGGACTGGCACACGAGTGCCTGCTATTACAGGGGCGTCACTAGCAATCTTCTCTAGATGTTTAACGATACCATTTATATAGATAGAGAAGAGGGTTGGCGCTAGGACACACCCTTGCCTCACCCCACGTTCAACCGGGAAGGGATCAGTTACATCTCCTTGTTTGCCCCAACGTATCCTAGCAAAATTATTTTCGTGTAGGCGAACAAGGAGTGTGAGCAATTCCTGGTTTAAGCCTGCGTCCGCCAAGGTCTGCCAGAGTTTTTCCCTGGGGACCAGGTCGAAAGCGGCTTTTAAATCTACAAAAACTGCATATAATGTCCCCTTCTTCAAAGTAACATTTCTCCAATAAATTGTTAAAAAATGGAGAACTTGGTCGACGCTACTAGTTAGGGGCCTGAACCCAGCTTGATAAGATGACAAGATATTATTTTCATCGATCCATTGCTGCAATTTATTTTGCACTAGTCGGCCCATTAGCTTTTGGGCTGTGTCAATCAAACTAATGGGTCTGTAGTTTTTAGCCAGGGATCGGTCACCTTTTTTATATATGGGAATTATTTCGGCACCCTTCCATGAGGCAGGCACTTTCCCTCCCATAGCCACTGCATTGGCCAACATTGTAAAGTAGCTGCACCAGGACTTCCGGTCAGATAGAAAAATATCAGCCGGAATTCCATCCATGCCTGGGGCTTTCCCCCCTGCTACACAATCCAGCACGATACTCACATCCCTCTCAACAAATATTGGTGTTTTGTAATAAACTAATGTAGGAGGACTAACATTATCAAACATGGGGCTACAGGCATACTGTGGTTGAAAGTATTCTATCCAACTGTTCTTTGCGACATTATTAGCAGGCTGGGGTGCAATGCCACCCTTTGCCCATTTTACTGAAGCCCAGAAGCGCTTAGAGTCCTTGGAGGCACATACCTCCTTGAGTTCTTGCCAACAATCCTCGTCCCAACGCTTCTTAGCTAGTTTTTGAGCCTGTCTATACTGGTTTCTCGCCAGCCTTACTGCTTCTGGCCTCCCTGTTCTTAGTTCCCTGCTAAGATTGTCTCGTGCTACCCTACAGCTCTTATCGTACCACCCTCTAGATTCTTGTGATTTCTTCGTTTTACTTGTAGAAGTATTTTTACGAAAGAAACTTTGGATTACAGAAAAAAGTATCTCATGGGCAGCCATCATATAGTCAATAAAATCAGTCTGCCCATAATGAGACTTAATCTTGGCAATTTCGCCCACCACAACTTTCTTTAGAGACTCTATTTTAGCAATATCTTCTAGGAGCATACTCCACTTCAAGTATCGGGAGTTGTTTGAACTTACTAGGTCCTGCGTAACCATATAATCCTCTCTAGGATGTTCGGGTTTGTCATCGTAGGTATGTAGTGTCAGGCTCAATGGATTGTGATCACTCTCAATCTTATCCTTCACTTCCATATCTACCAATTTATCCCAGGCCCTTACATCCAGGAGTATATAGTCTATCCTACTGGCCGAATGACCATTATCAAAGGTATTTTTCCCCATAGAATCTGACACTGCTCGACCATTTACTGCTCTAAGTCCTCTTGAAAGGCAAAAACTTTTCAGTTGTATTGCTACCGTGCTCCATTTCCTAATTACAGGGATATCTAGTTGGGGAATTCCCCACTTGGTATCCTCGTCTTCGGCCAGGATTTTATCCTCCTCACCCAAGGGTTCAAAGGTAGTATTAAAATCCCCGCCTATTATTATATGGGTGGGGTCTGGTAGCTGTTCAATATTATTCTCGAGGCACGTTAGAGTCTCCGATGGTTTACCCCTGGCAACTCCCCTCGAATAGAGATTAAACAGGGCTAACTGTTGACCATTTTGCCAGGTAATATCAAGTGCCAAAATGTCGTTAGAGGGTATAGACCTTTGCTTAACCGAGCAATTCAAAGTTTGGCGTACCCAAATTAACAGGCCCCCCGAGGGACGTCCCACTCGATTTCTTATTGCCGGGACAAAAAAGTTCAAATACCCTTGCCTGAAAATTGGTGTAAGCGACCAGGTTTCTTGGAACATAATAATATCGTACTGGTTAATAAAATCAACCCAGTCTGGAATATTTAATTTATTAGTAATTCCGGCTATGTTCCATGAAATAATTAATAATTGCGGTTTAGCCATTTGGGGATGTACCTGAACATTATCAGCGATATTTATTGTTTCTGCAGGATCTACTCCTAGTATTACTTTTTTACTCAATGTTGGTGGCATCTCAATTTCCTCCAATGTTCTTTCCTGCTCCCCCTGAACTCTATTTTCCTCCTCTGAGAGGGAAGTACGAAGTATATCTGGGGCTAGTATGGTTTTATCTAACAAGGAAGTGTTAACATATTCTTGGCTCAACTGTGTATCTAAGGTGACAGGGGAGACACATGCGAGTCAATCACACTCATTTAAATCAGTTAGCGCAGAATATTGGTTGTCCAGGTTTAGCCCCCACTCGCATACTGGATTGGACCTAGTCCTTCTATTTCCCACAACTGTCCATTTTGTTCTTAATATGCTCGGTTTGGCTACTAGACCTCTTCTGCTATAGAAGAAATCCAGTGTCAGTGGAACTATTTCAGCTGTCCTACGTTGTGGGGGAAAGATGTTCCGTAGGACATCAGGCAGGACCTCAGGGTCCCTGAAGTTCAAGACCACACAATCCCCTTTAAATTTCTTCGCCTTAGTACCTATCCACCTAACCCTTCTTGCTGTGAGCAGATCGTCAGATAGTTTTTCCTTGCCCCAGGGAGTTATGTGCATATTACTACTAAGCCACTGAAGGGCCTTGTTTCTTAAGGAATCTGGTGACTCGATCTGTCCAGTTTTCAGCGTGGGTGTATTTGCTAGTACTAAGATAAGAGGCGAGGCTTCAACAATTAGTTCAACTGGGGCAGTTTCTGGGTTTAGAATCTCAGGGATGCTATTGCCCACTAATTGGGCTGCATCTGGGGCTAGGGCCAAGTCAGGGGTATTATCGTTCCTAGGGCTGATTTGTTGGACATGCTCTAATGGAGCTTGTAGGTCATTGTTCATGTGCACCCCGAGTGATTTTTCCGCAGTCTCCAATGTTTCAAATTTGGATACTACTAGGTTTGATATTTCCCCCACCCCCTCGTTGGTTTTCCTTAACAGGGACTCAAGCTTGTTGACCTTATTAGCTAGTTGGTCAACTTTTGATATGAGGGGTTTCATTAATCCTAGTAATTTGGACTCTAGTGTACCCATAAGCTTGATTAGGAGGGTGTCCTCCCCTTCTTCATTTCCATACTCTTCCTCCCTTATCCCGTCCTCTGTCTTTTTCTTCGCTCGTCTAAGTGGGGTTACAGGTTTGTTTTTACAAGAGCGTAGACCGCCTCTTCTAGGTGGCGCCTTGGTGATCCCTTTTTTGGCTCTTGGAGCGGGGACCGGTGTTGGGGGGGTATTACTCTCTACAACTGACTCCTCAATTGTTACGGATTTATCTTGATCTTCTAAGTTAATCAGATCTGTAAAGGGGTCAAGTTGTTGGTCTATTGAGGCCATTGAAACACTAATTACAGAGTGCTCATTTGGGTCTTCTATAGGGTCGGTGACAATGAGATCATCGGTGACAGACTGAGACACCCCTGATTGATTGATTTGTGCACAAGGTGGCGAATCTCCTATGCCCAGGGAGGACCTCCGATTATTATTAATTTTCGTCACTACCTGGACCAGGTAATTGTGCATTGTGTTAGCCGGGGTAACAGGCGTTTTTTGTTTTGACATGATACACAAACAACAGTTAGCAGCGAGACCCAAGAAATATGTGTCAATGATAGTCCAATTACACTGTAGATATTAAAGTGTTTTACCTTGCCACAGTTCGATTTAGAGGGAGGGAGTTAGAGGATTGGCCCAGTCCAGTCTCTTACAGTCTAGAACGGGCTAAAACGGGCCCGCCCTTGGCCCGGGCTTCGCCCGGCTAGTCCCGCGCGCGTCCCGCGATGCGCGGGTCCGGTGTGGATTATATGCACCTGGTCTGCTGGGCGTGGCGGGTGGTTAACACAGCGCCCCACTGCCTTGTGGGCGGCGTAGTCCTGCGCCGGCTTGACCCCTTGATGTGACCTGGCGCGAGCGTTTCCCGCTGAGCGGGAAACGCGAGGAGTGGGTTTGAAGGTCCGTAGGGCAGGGAGTTCTCCGTTCAGCTCCTGCCTCACTCTGCTGTCTCCCAAGCTCGTCCGCACTCCGTTAGAACAAGTGTTTCCCGCGATGCGCGGGTCCGGTGTGGATTATATGCACCTGGTCTGCTGGGCGTGGCGGGTGGTTAACACAGCGCCCCACTGCCTTGTGGGCGGCGTAGTCCTGCGCCGGCTTGACCCCTTGATGTGACCTGGCGCGAGCGTTTCCCGCTGAGCGGGAAACGCGAGGAGTGGGTTTGAAGGTCCGTAGGGCAGGGAGTTCTCCGTTCAGCTCCTGCCTCACTCTGCTGTCTCCCAAGCTCGTCCGCACTCCGTTAGAACAAGTGTTTCCCGCGATGCGCGGGTCCGGTGTGGATTATATGCACCTGGTCTGCTGGGCGTGGCGGGTGGTTAACACAGCGCCCCACTGCCTTGTGGGCGGCGTAGTCCTGCGCCGGCTTGACCCCTTGATGTGACCTGGCGCGAGCGTTTCCCGCTGAGCGGGAAACGCGAGGAGTGGGTTTGAAGGTCCGTAGGGCAGGGAGTTCTCCGTTCAGCTCCTGCCTCACTCTGCTGTCTCCCAAGCTCGTCCGCACTCCGTTAGAACAAGTGTTTCCCGCGATGCGCGGGTCCGGTGTGGATTATATGCACCTGGTCTGCTGGGCGTGGCGGGTGGTTAACACAGCGCCCCACTGCCTTGTGGGCGGCGTAGTCCTGCGCCGGCTTGACCCCTTGATGTGACCTGGCGCGAGCGTTTCCCGCTGAGCGGGAAACGCGAGGAGTGGGTTTGAAGGTCCGTAGGGCAGGGAGTTCTCCGTTCAGCTCCTGCCTCACTCTGCTGTCTCCCAAGCTCGTCCGCACTCCGTTAGAACAAGTGTTTCCCGCGATGCGCGGGTCCGGTGTGGATTATATGCACCTGGTCTGCTGGGCGTGGCGGGTGGTTAACACAGCGCCCCACTGCCTTGTGGGCGGCGTAGTCCTGCGCCGGCTTGACCCCTTGATGTGACCTGGCGCGAGCGTTTCCCGCGGAGCGGGAAACGCGAGGAGTGGGTTTGAAGGTCCGTAGGGCAGGGAGTTCTCCGTTCAGCTCCTGCCTCACTCTGCTGTCTCCCAAGCTCGTCCGCACTCCGTTAGAACAAGTGTTTCCCGCGATGCGCGGGTCCGGTGTGGATTATATGCACCTGGTCTGCTGGGCGTGGCGGGTGGTTAACACAGCGCCCCACTGCCTTGTGGGCGGCGTAGTCCTGCGCCGGCTTGACCCCTTGATGTGACCTGGCGCGAGCGTTTCCCGCGGAGCGGGAAACGCGAGGAGTGGGTTTGAAGGTCCGTAGGGCAGGGAGTTCTCCGTTCAGCTCCTGCCTCACTCTGCTGTCTCCCAAGCTCGTCCGCACTCCGTTAGAACAAGTGTTTCCCCACACATGGAGGCAGAGAGTTTACAGGTTTGGGTGGAGAACCCTTCACTGCTGCTGCGACAGAAGACTCTCCCAAAGGGGCAGCCTGATAGAAGGATCACTGCTCATTTTCAGAAGCTCTGGATATCAGGCTTTCCTTGCCCAGTCCGGAGACACAAGAATGACCTGGGCCCGGTTGTTCTTAATCTTCTTCAGAACTCTGGGCAGAAGTGGTATAGGTGGAAATGCATACAACAGGCCTGAGCTCCAATTGGGATGAAAAGTGTTGCTGAGCGATAGCCGCCTTGGAAACTCCAGTAGGTTAAACTGCTGACATTACGCGTTCTCTTCGGTGGCGAACAGATCTAACTAAGGTTGTCCCCACTGCAGAAAGATACCTTGCACCACCTCCGACTGAAGATGCCATTTGTGATCCGTTATGGACTGACACTTGAGTTAGCCAACCCTGGCATTCAGAGAACCTGCCAGGTGTTGAACCACCAGGGTTATGCCCTGTTGTTCCAGCCATGTCCAGAGATGCAGGACCTCTTGACAAAGGGTCCATGACCCCACCCCACTTGTTGCAGTGACACATGGCGGTAGTGTTGTCTGTGAACACTTGCACTAATTTCCCCTTGACAGAGGGAAGAAATGCTTTCAATGCCATCCGAATTGTGAGAAGCTTCAACAAAGTGAGGTGGAGCCCAGACTCTGCCAGACACCACTGTCCCCTGATCTCCACCTCTCCCAGATGGCCCCCCCATCCCAGGAGTGATGCATCTGTCACCACTGTGTGATCTGGTTGGGGAAGAGAGAGAGGTCTACCTTTGAGCCGATCGCAGTTCGGGATCCATCAGTGCAGATCTTTCGCAGTTCCTTCCGAGATCTGGACCATGACGATGAGATTACCTCAATGGTCTGCATACTGGAACTTCACGTCTCACTGCAGAGCCCGCATACGCCACCTGGCATGCTTACCAAGAGCCATGAGACCCAACAGCCTCAGAGTAAGTTTAACCGAAATCCAGGATAAAGGCTGAAACATCTACATCATAATCTGAATATCTGGACTCTTTGTTCAGGAGGGTATGCCCAAAACTGCATGGTGTCCTGAAAAGCTTTGATAAAAGGGAGCATCTGAGAAGGAGTCAGGTGTGACTTCGGCACATTTATAGAGAACCCCAGAGAATTCAGGAGGTTTGCCGTAGTCTGAAAGTGGGAGATGACAGCCTGGGGTGAGTACGCCTTCAACTGTCAGTCGTCGAGGTAGGGGAAGACTGAAACCCCTAACCTGCGCAGATAAGCTGCAACCCACCGCCATCCCATCTGTGAACACCGGAGGGGCACTGGTAAGGCCGAAGGTGAGCACGGTAAACTAAAAGTGCTTGTGACCTTCCTTGAACCGCAGGTAACATCTGTGGCCCGGCACAATGGGGATATGAAAATACGCATCTTGAACTTCTTTTTGAGGAAGAGATTGATTGTCCAACGATCTAAAATGGGTCTTAACCCTTTGTTCTTCTTCAGAATCAGAAAGTAGCTGAAATAACAGCCACTGCCTACTCCTGAAACTAGGACCCTCCCTATAGCCCCCTTGGCCAGGAGAGCTGTAACTTCCTCTTGGAACAACTTTACATGGTCCTCCACCAGCCTTGACGTGGCGGAATAGGAGGAAAAGAAAGGAAAGGCAGAGATCAGCCCTCCTGAATGATCTGCAAGACCCACTTGTCCAATATTATGGGCCTCCCACTGGAGTAACATGGTCTTGCAGAGTCAGTCTAGTGCTTGGAGGCTGTGGCTGCTGAGGGCGGGGTGGCTAATAACATCTGGCTTTCATTACCTGCATGGATTGAGCCATATCCACATCCCACACAACTTGGGAAGTCTGAGAAGGACAGTGGCTGAAATGGGGTTGGTGCAGCTAAAAACCTTTTCAATTGCCACGAAAGGTGCAAAAGCTAGACTGGCCATGAGGTGCCGTAGAAAAGCCCTAGGTTCTGGCCCTGACATGAGAATCTTTGAACCTCACTAGGGCCGGGTCTGCCTTGTCTCCAAAAAGACAGGATCCATCAAACGGCATGTCCATCAAATTTGCCTGAACATCGCCCGAGAAGGCAGTTGTTGTAAGCCAGGCGTGGCGCCTCAAGGCCACTGTCGATAAAATCGCTCTGCCCAGTGAATCTGTTGTGTCAAAGCCACAAGTTATGGTGAATTTTATGGCATCACTCCCGTCCTTAACCATCTGAGAAACCGCGACACTTGTGCAACTGTCTCCCAAATCGAATGGGAGAAAAAGCCCAACAAGCATGCAGTATTCACTGACCTCAATCTCAGGCTGGAGGAAGAAAACATCTTCTTCCCAAGTGATTCCAATCTCTCAGATTCCCTGCCTGGAGGGGCGGAAAGGAACGCATCCTGGGAAGTAGAAGCCTGCACCACCAAGCTTTCAGGCATGGGGTGTTGGCTGAGGAACTTTGGGTCCCCTGTAGCCGGACGATGGCGACATGCAATTGTCCTGTTCACAGGAGCCCCTGTGCTAGGCTTGGACCCTGTGCCTAGTAGGTCATCAGTAATGCCTCATTGAAGGGCAACAGGGGTTCAGAGGTGGAAGCCCCAGGCTGAGGCACTGTGGTAAGGCGATTAGTCCTAACCTGGACTAGAGGGCAACTCTAGTCCAGGGACCTCAGCTGCCCCCCTTACCACCATGGCATAAGAAGCCCCCTCCTCTGTAGCCACAGTTGGCGAAGAGAGCATGCCAGAATCTGGGAATGTGTCCAGTCCACTCGACTCCCCAAGTTCCTCATACCAATCCATCTGCTCTGAAGACACATCCTGGTGTTCTAAAGGGTCTATAGACCCCTCCCAGCCCTCACCCGTGTCTGAAACATCATCAAAATGCTCAGGCAACAACACAGAACTCCTAGGTTCTACCAGTGCTGGAATCAGTGTTGAGCGATGCCTTTCCGACTCTGTGTTGACGGGGATAAGGATGAGGCTGGAGCTACCAGTGGGCACGAAGGCACAGATTTTGGATCCAACTCCAGGGAAGGTTGTGTTGCCATGACCATTGTGGTCCCTAATCAGGAATCGGATCTCCGAGGCCCCACGGGCAGCGTGGCCTGAGCCAACACATCGAATCTGATGGGGTCCCTCCTGACCACACGGGGCCCTAAGGCTCACCAGAGGGGTTGGCCCGCTCGAATACGCAGCGCATGGCCTTGTAAAACTCATTATTTGAGCGGGGTTGCTCCGGCTCACAGAAAAGAAAGGAAGAACAAAGTTGACCCTGGCTAAGGCTCCGCAGAACCTTGCCTAAAGCATTGGTGCTCCTTACCTCTCTCGGCGACGGACAATAGCTGAGGTGAAGACGAAGCCCACTTGGACTTCTGCTTCTTCTTGTGCCTCTTCCCCAACTGTCCTGAGAACCTCGAGTGGGAGGAAGAGGATTTAGGCCTCTGAGAGTGGTCTTGTGTCCTCTTCTTCTTCGAACAGGACCAGGATCTTTGCAGATTCTTGCTGGCTGATGTCGACTGTTGGGCAGCAAGGAGCTTCAACGTTGGCTCCTGCACGTCCTTCAGAGCAATGACAGTCCGAGCACGACTTCGAGTTGGCGGCGTGCTCGAGACACCAAAGGCAGACGAGGGATCAACAACTGACATGGCGCAGTGACAGGCACCACACGGTTTAAAAGTGCAAGCTACTTACCTTCGGTAATGCTTTTTCTGGTAGATACAGTATCTGCCTTTGGATTCCTCACCTTGTGAATATCCCCTTGAGTCAGCAACATTCGGACATTCTTTTTGTAGCTTCGTGCCGATGTGGACGACGTCATAGAGGCACGGCATCGCGAGTGACTCCGCTGACGTCACCGACACCATAATAGGCCCACTCCGGCGTGATGACATCAGTTCCGCCCTTTTTTCCGTGCCTTCGAGGCACACGGACGGACGGATGACAGTAGATATATATACAGTATACACAGTACACAAATGTCAAGATAACACACACAGTGTGAAGCAAATGCAGACATGCAATTAAAATAAAACATGTCCTTGACAATAAACTCAGGTATAGAAGAGTGGGCAACGTGGAGGCGGGTAGATCAGTGAGGAATCCACAGGCAGATACTGTATCTACCAGAAAAAGCGTTACCGAAGGTAAGTAACTTGTTCTTCTGATAGATACATCTGCCAGTGGATTCTTCACCTTGTGAATAGAGTCCCACAACAGTCCCCACTCCCGGAGGAGGGTGTCCACTCTCCTATACCAGGAAATCTTGGAGGACAGAGCGCGCAAAGTGACCGTCCCTCTTCACCTCGGTATCCAAGCAGTAATGCTTCGCGAAAGTGTGGAAGGAGGCCCAAGTCGTGGCTCTAAAAATATCCTCAACAGGTATACCTCTGGAAAGAGCAGATGTTGAAAACTTAGCTCTAGTAGAATGAGCCCTTATACCCTTTGGAGGTTCCTTACCCGCCATGGAGTAGCAGATCTTGATGCATAAAACAATCCATCTCGAGAGCGTGCGCTTGTGCACCGCCTTCTCCTTCTTGCAGCCAGCAAAACCAACGAACAGCTGGTCATCCGACCTGAACTCTCTCGTCCTGTCCAGGTAGAAACTCACTGCCCTCTTAGGGTCCAAGCGGTGAAGCCTTTCCTCCTCCTTGGAAGGGTGAGGGGGAGGATAGAAGGTAGGGAGGGTAACGGACTGCCCCAGATGAAATGGAGTTACCACCTTCGGCAGAAAAGCAGCCCTGGTCCTGAGAACCATTCGATCAGCATGAATGGACAAAAACGGGGGCTTTGAACTAAGAGCTTGAAGCTCACTTACCCTCCTTGCCGAGGTAATTGCCACCAGAAAAACAGTCTTGAAAGTCAAAAGTCTCATGGGACACTTGTGCAATGGTTCGAAAGGCGAACCCATCAAAAACATAAGCACAAGGTTCAAATCCCATTGAGGAACAATAAAAGGTGTTGGAGGAAATGTATTTGTAAGGCCCTTGATGAATAGTAATACGACAGGAGATTTAAATAAAGAGGGCTGGTCCAGCAAACAGAGGAAAGCTGATAAGGCTGATAAATAACCTTTGATAGTTGCCACCGCAAAACCCTGCTGGGCCAAAGAAAGTGAAAATTGAAGTATATTGGACAAACAAGCCCTTAAAGGGTCAATGGACTTTCCCCCACACCAAGTAACAAATTTAGACCATCTATAAGAATAGATAGACTTAGTGGAGTCACGCCTGGCCGACAAAATGACATTCACCACATCGTGTGGGAGAGAAAAGGAACTCAGATTCCCTCGTTCAATCTCCAGGCATGAAGGTGTAAGGTCTGGAGGTGGGGGGTGTAGAACCTGCCCCTCCATCTGGGAGAGGAGATCTGCCCTGTGAGGGAGACGGAGCGGCGAGCACGAGGAGAGGTGGAGAAGATCTGTGTACCACTTCCTTCTTGGCCAATCCGGGGCGTTCATATAACTTGGGCCCGGTCTTGGCGAATCTTCCTGAAAACCCGAGGAATCAAGGGTATGGGAGGAAACGCAAAAGGAGTTGCGAGTCCCAACTCAACTGAAACGCGTCCCCCAGTGCTCCTTGCATCGGAAACTGGAGATTGCAGAATGACGGGCAGTGGGCATTCTCCTGAGTGGCAAACAGGTCCACCTGAGGAGTTCCCCACATCCGGAAGATGTGACGAACCACCTTTGGGTGAAGCCTCCACTCGTGGTCAGCCGAGAACTGCCAACAGACTGTCTGCACGTACGTTCAGAACCCCGGCCAGATGATTTGCCATCAGACAAATCTGATGGTCCTGAACCCAGGATCAGAGACGGAGAGCCTCTCTGCAGAGACACTGCGACCCTACTCCTCCCTGCTTGTTGACATACCACATTGCGGTGGTGTTGTCCGTCAGGACTTGAACTGACCGACCGCGAAAGGAAGGGAGGAAGGCCTTGAGCGCTAAACGTATGGCCCGCAACTCTAGAAGGTTGATGTGAAGCAACCTTTCCTCTGGAGACCAAAGAGCCTTGACCTCCAGATCCCCCAGATGAGCACCCCACCCTAGAGTGGATGCATCCGTTATCACTGTGGCCACCGATGGAGGTAGTTGAAAAGACTTTCCTTGTGACAGATTGCCCTCCACGCTCTACCAAGAAAGATCCGCCGCAGTTTCCCTGGAGATCCAGACTGACTCCCTGAGTTCTCCGTTGTGCTGATACCACTGCCTGCGGAGGAACCACTGGAAGGACCGCAAACTGGTAGTGTTGCGACCCAACCGTGAAAACGGAGATACTTCCTGTGCATCTTCAGGATAGGAATATGAAAATACGCATCCTGTAAATCGATCAACACCATCTAGTCTTCTTCCAGCAGCGCCTGAAGAACCTGCGCAATCTTGAACCTCTCCTGTTTGAGATAGAGGTTCAAAATCCTGAGGTCCAGGATTGAACGAAGTCTGCCATCCTTCTTGGGGATCAGGAAATACCGGGAGTAGCATCCCTGACCCTCTCCTGCTCCGGACCCACCTCTATAGCACCCTTTCTGAACAGTGCCAGGACTTCTTGCTGCAGGAGAAGCAGGTGGTCCTCCAAACAAAAATCCTGGCAAGGAGGGTAATTTGGGGGAAACTCCCAAAAAGGAAGAGCATACCCATTTTCCACGAGATTGAGAACCCAAAGATCTGATGTAATCAATTCCCAATCTCCTAGGAAATGGGTACGCCGACCCCCCACTGGGCCCACATGATCCGGAATGGCGGATCTAGGGCTGCTTTGCTGCGTTGGCAGGGGGCTGGGAAGGGGAAGAGGAAGAGCAGGAGGAGGCTTGACGACTTCTGGGACGAACTCTTTGTCTGCCCCTATAAGACTTGTACAGCGCATTTTGATGCTGCTGTGGCTGGTGTTGAGATTGCTTGTAGGCTCGAAAGGAAGACCTGCCAAACCCTCTGCAGCGCTTCCCAAATGTGCCTCTTGTCTGAAGGCCCAATGACTTCGCCGTCGCTCTGCTGTCTTTAAAACGCTCTAAAACAGCGTCAGCATTCTTCCCAAACGGTTCAGCCCCATCAAAGGGCAAATCCATCAACGCAGACTGTACATCTGTTGAGAACTCTGATGACTTTAACCACGCAGCTCTCCTAGTGGCCACCGAAGAGCCCATGACTCTCGCCACCAAATCTGCTGTGTCCAGCCCACTCTGGATTACCTGCCTCGCTGCAGCCCGAGTGTCCGATATAACCTCCTGAAAGTCCTTTCTATCCCCTTCAGGAATCTTGGGCACTAACTGTTTTACAGAATCCATCAGGGCATGGATGTTACGTCCCATCAGGTAAGTCGCATTAGGAGATTTTAATGCCATGCTGGCTGAAGAGAAGACTTTCTTAGCTGCCTGATCCTGCTTTCTCAACTCTTTTTCTCCAGGATCCTGCGGAAAAGCCCCCGCAGACTTCTTGGAGCAGCGAGCCTGCACAACTAAACTTTCAGGCAGGGGGTGTGTTGATAAAAAGTCAGGGTCATTAGGAGCCACCCTATAGCTCCTCGCAACCGCCCTTGAAACGGCAGGGGCTGACAGAGGTTTTTTTTAACACCTCATAGATTGGATCAGCCAAAGCGTCATTGAATGGCAGCACTGGTTCAATTACAGAGGAAGGTGAATGGAGGACCTCCATCAGAATATTTGACTTATACTCAGCAGTAGGCAGAGTATGTTTAACAAGTCTGCCGCCTTCCTTATCACATCCTTGATTTTGGGCACACACTCGGGTTTAGTCAATATAGATAGGAGTCAGTCTATATTGACTAAACCCGAGTGTGTGCCCAAAATCAAGGATGCGTTTACGCCCTTTGTAACGCACAGTATAGACATTCATTTCACGACGTGTCTGGACGGTCACGTTACTTGTTGGTGCACCCAAAAAATCAACCTCTAAACTTCACCTTACGGCAACAAACCCATCTATTACTAGCAACATAAAACTCAGCTGTGCGCCACGCCATACACCAAACGAGTTTGCCTTCCTTATCACCACATGGTAAGGAGTCACTTCTCTAAAAGGTGTATCATATGTAGAGGCCAAATCCCACTCAGGAGACAGTTCCAGGCCACTAGTCTCACTCAGGTCATCAAAAGGATCCTCAAACTCCTGAAGCTCCCCTTCCTCCACGTCTTCATCCCGATACCTCTGTTCCTCCAGAAGCCTCTGTGCCTCACGCCTCGACCTTTTCTTCACAAACGAAGCAGACGGATCCATGATTGACTCCGCCGGAGTCGGCGCCGAACCTGAAGTCGGGCGAGGCAGTTTAACTCGAGGTCGAACCGGATTCGGCATCGGAGTCGAGGGTACCGGCATCGAAGGAATCTGCGTCAATGGATTCGGCTTTAACGTTGAAGGCTTTGCCGGCGTCGGAAAATGCCAATGCGGTGCTGGAGCCGGCATGAAAGGAATGAAGGGCGCAGGAGCATAAGCCTGGGGAACACCCAGACTAAACGCCATAGGACCCGTGGGACCAACAGGTGCACCAGACGGGTACATTGCCCTGGAGTAGACCCCGAACATGGCATTGAGGAATTGCGTTGGATCCTGACCTGGAGCCGGAAAGGCAGGATATGAGCCCCTAGGCTGCTCCCGAGGGAGCGGAGTCGTCACAGCGTCGACCTCCTCTTCAGGCTGGTGCACCGGAGTTGACTGACCCGCAGGCAACTGAGCCTCGACTTCACCAACTTCCTCCACCTCACCTTCATCCTCCTGGCCTGAAGAATGGGACGGACCCGGAGATGGATTCACTACCTGCTTCGGTGAGCCAGGCGAATCCGCACGCAAAGCCTCACCCTCGGAGACCTGTGCTTCCGAAGCAGCTTAACCTGCGACTTCGGTCTCGAACTCGAGTCCTTTCCAGAATGATGTCTTGACTCATGGCTCCTCTTCTTGTGTTTCTTCCTCGAGGACCTCGAAGCATGAGCAGAGGACGACTCGGATCGCGACCTCGAATGAGATCGCGACCTCGAACGCCGAGTTCGCGACTTCGAAGTTTTCTTCTCCTTCTTACTTTTTAATTTCGCAACAAGGAGCTTCGTCTCCCTCTCTCGAAGGGCCTTTGGTGTCATCTTCTTGCAAGATTGGCACTCCTTGACGTCATGGTCGGAGCTCAGACACCAGACGCAGCACTCATGTGGGTCAGTGATTGACATTGTCTTGCCACATTCACCGCAAGCTTTAAATCCGGTCTTCTTCGACGACATCCCGACAGAAGACAATAAAACACAGAGAAAAATCACAAAGTAACAAAGTTACTGTAACAGCTACAGACGATCCCTTGAAAACCGTTAGCGCCGACAACGCGGAAAATAGGGAACTGATGTCATCACGCCGGCGTGGGCCTATTATGGTGTCGGTGACGTCAGCGGAGACGCGCGTGATGCCGTGCATCTATGACGTCGTCCACGTCGGCGCGAAGCTACAAAAAGAATTTCCGAATGTTGCTGACGCAAGGGGATATTCACAAGGTGAGGAATCCACTGGCAGATGTATCTATCAGAAACTGTCTTCTGTAAAGACATCCCTCAGCACACAATGGTAAACATCTTGAAGTTGACAAAAGGTGGAAATAAAAACTGTCAAAAAGCGACAGAGAGGTAGCTCTTCAGAGATCGGTGCTTAATTGGTGTGGAAAGAAAAGAACTGACATCCGCACGCCTGAGTGGTGCCTATATAGGTGACCGCGATGTCATAACTGACACCAACGATGATGGCAACGTCACGCAGAGCCGAATGGAGCCACCCGATGGTGCATGCAAGGGATACTGCTCAAGCAAATGTTTTCGGATCCAGCCTGATGCCTGGGGAAATCTAAAGTAAGGAATCTGCAGCTAGAAGTCTCTATCAGATGGGGTGTAACTGTACAAGCTGCAGACAAGCAGTGCCTTCTCGTGCTTAATGTCATGGTCCTTTAATATCTATGTATATCAGGCCCGGCAAGAGCAAACAGGCAACAAACACTTGGAGGGAAGTTCAAATCTCTCATCGGAAATTTTCATGCACTACGGAGGTATAAATTCTCTGCTTGCTGATGTCAAAGGGTGGATGCAAGATAATCTCCGAACGCTTTCATTTAGCTTGTCTAAGGTTTGGGGCACACTCTCTGGAAGCCAAATGCCCTCATACAGGCTTTATGAAAGCAAAGGAAGCAGAAAAAAAAGGTAGAAGCAGAAAACAACTCCTGGTAAAAGATAAAGATGACAATGAAGGAGATGTCCCCCCAAAAATACTGAGAAAAAATCGGCTCAAGAAGGTACAGGTAGCAACAGGCCAGAAAAAACAGGACTGAGGTACTATCACCACTAGAGGAGGAGCAAAAAACTTGGCAGAGACTTTGACTGCATTACGATACAATGCAATTATGATTATTGAGATTGGAAGCCATGACTTATTGGGAACACAAGCTTAGATATAATATTAAAAAGCCATCTTGAATCAGTGGCCTTGGTAAACACTATTTCAGGACTGGATTCATACCAAGCGAGAATCACCAAGGTGTTTTTTTGTAGAGGTTGAGCCAATCCGCTGAAGTAAGCTTTCCCAGGCCCTATGGCATACCGCCAAAACCGGTGTCACTTCTGAGCACTCCCAAAGAAACTTCCTTCTGACAGGAAAAATCAGCCCAACCCATCGACATGAGCATCAAAATGGAGCCTGAACAGCGACTGCTTCTGAATATGTGATAATTCTCTGAATCAATAGTCCACAAAAAAAGCTGCTTGCCCATCTGCCTGAGCAGTTGGTTCCTAATAGCTAAACCCACAGGCAAGATTGTCCCAGTGCTTCTAGAAAGATCTATGTATACCCTGGAATAATGCTCTATGTATTAGGCCATTGCAAGGATTTGCAATGTTTTAAATGGTAAAAATGTTTTCAATTACGAGCAACATACATGGGTACCTAAAACTCTAATTTAAATTTGGTGAGAGGGAGGGAGCATTCTGTTTGAGCAAATATGAGACTATAACACAGATGAAAATAACATGAAGTGAATGAGACCTATCCTTCTTGAATGGGATGTCAAATACTTGTGTTGAAGACCGTGTTTGGAATTGGAACTATTTATTGAAACCAATATATATGTATCCAAGGTTGAGACTCATCCTTCAATACCAGAACAATTTTTTAATTGATACTATATGAACACCAGTATCCAAACCACTGCAATATAGATCTAAATTATTTGACCTTATTTTCTTCTTCTCCATAATATTCTTCTTCCTTTGCTATAGTATTTCAGCACAGCAGAAGTTTCCAATGTGGCTTCTGGTACTAAAAGTGGTACCCATTTTACTTTAGTCACCTTGCTATTCACTTCCCTTAATGTAAACCTTGAGTGAACTTAAAGTGGTTTACACATGTGGAGACGGACACAAGCACAGGGACGGCGCAAAAAATTTTTAAGTGACAGAATTAGAAATACCCATCTGATAGTCCATTCACGACCACTTAAGAAGAAAGGAGAGCTGTACAACGTGGTCATTAATTTGAGTTCTTTTCAGATGAATATCAATATTGGAAAGACTTAGGCCTTCGTTACGAGAAGCCCAGAAAATGGATTGATATTTTCCCACCCGGGAGTTACCAATATTGGTTACAGTAACTCCAAAATTGGGAAAATCCAGTATACTATCAGTTATTTTTATGTTTTCTTCTTCTTAAATTCTATAAAATCAGTCGGTAAACCCTCAAAAAGCACTTCATCTCTTACCTGCTCTTGTTAAGGTCTTGTAGATCGGGCACATGTAAAATCCTGTTTTTGGGGGAAGGCGGTTTGGAATAGGAATTAACCAGAGAACCGCCATCTCGGTGTAAAGTTCTTTGGGCCGCGATTCTGATAGCTCATTCAATTCCAGATCCCAGCGAGCACCTTCTAAAAACAATCCATGAATATAGCAGCCCAGGGCTGGTCGTTCCAGCAGCTCTGACACAGGTTTTTTCAGGACCTTATTATGAAATGGGATGAAAGTAGCATACATTTAGAGAACCATTCAAAGCATGCCACCAACCCTGTCATCTGCATATTGCCAAACATCATCTTTCCTACAAGGTCACCGGGTCACCGGCACTCCATACCAAATTAGTGATGACGTTCTTACTCATAAAGTAGTCCCAGATCAATATCTTCTGCCAGCTAACATCAATTTAGGCAAAACATTTCTTGAAAATGGTCACTCCTAGGCTGACACATTTACAGTCCTTCTTGGCACATCTCAATAGTCCCAGAGAATGCTTAAGGTCACCAGTGTCCACAAGACACAGACTTATCACAGATTAATGAGTCTGGAATTTTTACTACAACACAGCAATAACTATTAAAGTTAAAAATAAAAATCATTTATTTCATACTTACAACTCAAAATATTTCAACATAATAGCACCAAACAGAAACAAATGCGTTATTGAAAGAATGCTTTGTGCAGTGGAACGTTTGGTGAGGGAATTTATGCCTACATGACATGCATCACTTACTATTCAATTAAACATTCCTCATCACTGATTATTCAGTTATACAGTTCTCATCTATCAGCTGCTTTTTCCATTTTTTCCAGGATACAGAACTTAACATTTATTGGGCAATTATATTTTTATCAACACTGATATATTTATTCTTTAAAAGGTTCACTATCTATATGTTACCTTTAAATGAGAAGCAAATTCCATATCACATGATTTTAACTGTGATTTCCGTATTTATCCTGATCCACTTACCTTTTTATACATTTCCACTGGAAAGAACAAAGTAACAATGTATATTTTCCTTCCACAAATGATTATCATTCCATTCAAGTTATGGCTACTTTTCAAATACAAATTCTTTATTTATAAGACTCTATGACACTATTAAGGAACTTTAGAGCGGTTCAACTAATATTAAGCATTAACATCTTTCACGGTCATCCCCATCTCATAGTCAATAAAGGAATGTTCTTACTTAGCACTTTTACCTGGTACACCCATTAAAACGCTCGTAGACAATTGTGATCATTTATCAAAAGAATACATTTAGCCCAAACCCCACATTTATAAATTGCAATGGTTGGGAAGCTTGCTCAACTCCCAGATCCAGGCTGCCTCTTCCCTTCAGTCAGACTGGTGGTTCTGGATAAGAGTCAGTCACCTTGTGCAGTCACGTACAATTCAAAGCTGCCAAACTTCAGAGTTCCTTAGGAGGGTTTCCGGCTTGGGCAGCACCAGCAGACAGTCTCTTCCGGTTCTTCCAAGTCTGACTAAGTCAGTGGGCAGTGTTCTCCCTCCCAGTTGCAAATTCGGTTTTTGGTGTTTGCACCAGAGTTCCTTGCCTTCCACTGAAGGTCCCCATTCTGGGAGTTGGCTTGGTCACTCACTTCCAAGTTCCAGCAAAGAATCTTCCACTGGAAGAGTCATTTTGGTGCCCTTAGTGTTATCCTGTAGGCCCACAGGAGATCAGCTGACTCTGATCCTCAGCCAGGACATACATAGTCCTTGGGATGGGTGATCATAACCGTTTCCCATTGTTTCAGCAGCCTCTCTTCTGCTTCCAAGCTATGCACCACATACATTAGTGATGTCCGATGAATTCAGACTTCCAGCCAGCGCTACACAACACTCGGCTCCATTAATCATATGCCACACACAACCTCCAACCTTATGGTTGAGATCTGTGCCAAGTACTGTTCTTGCACTCAGTTAGACAGAAGTCTTCAAGGCATTAGGGTTGCTGGAGTAATCCGCTCTCTCCCTGAAGCACAAGCTACTTACCTTCGGTAACAATATATCTGTAAGAAACAGTAGTTAGTATTAGATTCCTTACCTTAGAATATCCCAAGGTTTCAGACTGGATCCGGAAACTTTTGCGTAGCAGTACCCTTGTGCGTCGGTAGGGGTCGTCTGCGGCTCCGCGTCCGTCGTCGTTTGCACAGGGATGACGTCGCCGGAGTACTTAGACGCCGCCCTCGCGCGCTGACATCAGTTCTTATACACAGGTTTTCCGCGCCAGAAACGCAGAGCCATGATAAAACCAACACTGGTGCCTTGAAACTAGGGCCCTGAAAGGGGATGACCTTAACCCTAGATATCGGTTTGCAGAACGGGGAGGATGGGTGGGGCGGTAAGGAATCTAATACTAATTACTGTTTCTTACAGATATATCGTTACCAAAGGTAAGTAACTTGTGCATCTGAAAGAAACAGGTTAATATTAGATTCCTTACCTTAGAATAGATACCCCAGCAACACCAACCCCGGTGGTGGGTCTGTGAATCAATAATCACACCAGAAAGTCCTGGAGGACGGAACAACCAAAGAAGCCATCCCTCCGGACTTTGCTGTTCAGGCAGTAGTGTCTTGCGAACGTGTGCAGCGAGGCCCACATAGCTGCTTGACAGATGTCCTGCAAGGGTACTCCCCGGCCCAGGGCAGTAGTAGCCGCTGTGGCCCGAGTGGAATGGGCCCTCAGCCCAACAGGAGGCTCCTGCTTAGCCAAAGAGTAGCATGCCTTGATACACAACACAACCCACCAAGAGATGGTCCGTTTGTGCACCGCCCGTCCCTTCTTAGCGCCCATGTAACCAACAAAGAGTTGGTCATCCACCCGGAACTGGTGTGTGCGGTCCAGATAGTATGAGAGCGCACGTTTTGGGTCCAGACGGTGGAGCCGCTCTTCCTCTTTAGAGGGTTGCGGAGGCGGAAAGAAGGTGGGCAAGGTGATGGACTGCCCGATGTGGAAGGCTGTGACTACCTTGGGCAGGAAAGAGGGTCTTGTCCGCAACACAACCTTGTTCGGATGGACAGAAAGGAAAGGAGGCTAGGAGGAAAGAGCCTGGAGCTCACTCACTCTCCTGGCAGAGGTGATGGCAACCAGGAAAGCAGTCTTGAGTGTAAGAAGACGGAGAGGACAGTTATGAAGCGGCTCAAAAGGAGCGCACATCAGGTAAGTCAGAACCAGGTTCAAGTCCCACTGGGGTATCACGAAAGGAACAGGGGGGAACATATGAGTGATGCCCTTCAAGAACCTATTTACAATCGGGCACTTGAACAAAGAAGGATGATCAGGTAGCCTTAAGAAGGCGGAAAAAGCAGAAAGGTAGCCCTTGATAGTGCCTACAGCAGAGCCCTGCTGGGCAAGAGAAAGAAGGTAGAGGAGAACCTCAGAAATGGGGGCAGAGAGTGGATCCACAGCCTTTGCTGTGAACCTTGCCACAAATCTGTTCCACCAGCAGGCATATACCGACTTTGTGGAGGGACGCCTGGCTGCCAGAATTACATTACAAACTTCAGGAGGCAAGTCAAATGGCCTCAACTGTCGCCGCTCAATCTCCAAGCATGGAGGTGGAGACTGGACAGGTTCGGGTGGAGGACTGTCCCCTGCTGCTGCGACAGAAGGTCCTCTTGAAGAGGTCGACGAATCAGGGGTCCAACAGACATGCTGAGTAGCTCGGGATACTAGTATCTTCGTGCCCAGTCCGGAGCCACAAGGATAACTTGGGCCCGGTCGCGTCTGATCTTCTTCAGCACTTTGGGCAGAAGTGGTATAGGCGGAAAGGTGAACAACAGACCGCAGCTCCACTCGCGACGAAAAGCGTCTCCGAGCGAGTGCCGCCTTGGAAATTCCAACGCGCAGAACTGATGACATTGCGTATTCTCTTCTGTGGCGAATATATCTAACCAAGGCTCTCCTCACTGTTGAAAGAGACCTTGCGCCACGTCCGAGTTCAGACGCCATTCGTGATCCATCATGCACCGAAGGCTAAGTTTGTCCGCCCTGGCATTCAGGGAACCTTCCAGGTGTTGAACCACCAGGGTCACGCCCTGATGTTCCAGCCACTGCCAGAGGCGTAAAGCCTCCTGGCATAGGGTCCACGACCCCACCCCGCCCTGTTTGCTGGAGTACCACATGGCAGTGGTGCTGTCCGTGAACACCTGCACTACACTCCCCCGGACAGAGGGGAGGAATGCCTTCAGTGCAAGCCGGATCGCCCGCAGCTCCAGAAGGTTGATGTGGAGCCGGGACTCCGCCGGAGACCAGAGGCCTCTGATCTCTGCCTCTCCCATGTGGCCCCCCCAGCCCTGGAGGGACGTGTCCGTCACAACTAGGTGCTCTGGTTGGGGTTGTGAGAGGGATCTCCGTGAGCCACCAATGCAACTGTCTTGCAGTGCCCTCCGAGATCAAGACATGGTTGGACAAGTTGCCCTGGTGCAAACTTCAGGTAACACTGCAGAGCCCGCATCCGCCACCTGGCGTGATGCACCAGAAGGATGCAGGAGACCATCAGCCCCAGAAGCCGCTGCGTCAACCTGACCGAGACTAGGGATATGGGCTGAAAGGTCGGAATCAGAGCCTGAATATCCCGAACCCGCTGTTTGGGAGGATAAACCCGAAACTGCGCTGAGTCTAGAACCGCTCCGATGAAGAGGAGCTTCTGAGAGGGACACAGGTGTGACTTTGGCACATTGATGGAGAACCCCAGCTGGTGCAAGAGGTCTGCCGTCGTCTGGAGGTGGCTGACGACTGTCTGGGGCGAGCCGGCCTTCAACAACCAGTCGTCGAGGTAGGGGAAGACTGAAACCCCTAACCTGCGCAGATGAGCTGCGACCACCGCCATCACTTTTGTGAACACCCGTGGGGCGCTGGTAAGGCCGAAGGGGAGCACGGTAAACTGAAAGTGCTTGTGGCCTACCGTGAACCGCAGGTAACGCCGGTGGGCCGGCAGGACGGGGACATGAAAATAAGCGTCCTGCAAGTCCAACGCTACCATCCAGTCTCCCGGGTCCAGGCAGCTAAGACCTGAGCCAGTGTCAGCATCTTGAACTCCTTCCGGAGGAAACCGTTGACGTTCTGCAGGTCCAAGATAGGGCGTATGCCCCCTTTGCCCTTCTTGGGTACCAGAAAGTAGTGGGAGTAACAACCACACCCTACTTCTGGCCCAGGAACGCGTTCGATGGCCCCCTTGGCCAAGAGGGCCATAACTTCCTCTTGTAGAAGTTTCAAGTGATCCCCGACACGCGGTTGTACTGCGGTGGCATGGCTGGAGGGGACGCCTCGAAGGGGAGGGAGTAGCCCCTTCGGACGATTTGCAGCACCCACCTGTCCGATGTGACAGTGCGCCAGTGGAGGTGGTGATGGCGAACCCTGCCCCTCACTGGCATTACATGGGCCTGAAAGCTCGGACTAGGAGGGTTTTGAGGTGGATGCTGCAGGGGTAGGTGTGGACTGGCCTCGCTGTTGTCCCCGTCCGTCGCCACGGCCGTTTCCACGTCCGCCACCGTGCTGGATGGTAGTCTGCGGCCCGTGGCTGGCAGGACGTGTGGGGGCGCCCCTTCCTTGGCCACGAAAGGAGCAAAAAGCAGCTGTTTGCTGGCGGGGCCGAGAGGCCCAAGGACTTGGCCGTAGCCCTGGAGTCCTTAAAGCGCTCAAGAGCATGGTCTGCCTTGTCGCCAAAGAGGCGACGGCCATCATACGGCATGTCCATAAGGGTGTTTGGACATCAGTCGAAAAGTTTGCGGACCTCAACCAGGCATGACGACGAATCGCCACTGTCGTTGCCATCGCTCTGCCCAGTGAGTCCATGGTATCCAGCCCTCACTGGATGGAATACTGTGCCGCATCTCGACCCTCCGCAAGGGCTTGGGCGAGTTTAGTCTGGGCCTCCTCCGGACATTGTGGCAGCACGTCCGCGACCGTGTCCCACAGAGAGTGGGTGTAATGGCCCGAGATGCATGCAGTGTTGACTGACCGCAACTCCAAACTCAGGGAGGAGAATACCTTTTTCCCGTATTGCTCATACCTCTTGGATTCCCGATCTGGGGAGCCGTAGGGAATGCGGTCTGGGAGTTAGAGGCCTGGATGACCAGGCTCTCGGGGGTGGGATGGGTGGACAGGAAGCAAGGGTCGCCTGCAGCCGGGCGGTGGCGCATGGCCACGTTCCTATCTACAGGCGGACCTGTAGCGGGCTTGGACTAAGTGCCCAGAAGAACGTCTGACAAGGCCTCATTAAAAGGCAGCAGAGGCTCGGCCGAGCTTGCCTGCGGTTTAAGGACACGGCCGCGACGGGGAGCTCAAGGCCCAAGGCCTTGGCAGCCCATGTCAGCACCACACTATAGGCAGCCCTCTCCTCCGTAGCCACGGTAGGAGGGGAGACAAAACCAGTGTCTGGGTAGGTGTCCAGACCACTGGCCTCACCATGCTCACCTGCCCGGTCCTGAGAAGACTGGCACTCACGTGCCAGAGGGTCCTCGGACCCCTCCCAATCCTCCTCGCCACCCATCACCTGGTACTCAGGTTGAAAGGATGGGGCCGGGTCATAGAAATGGAAATCTCCAAGCAGCGTTGAATACGGTGCAGAGCGGCGCCGCTCCGACGCCGGACCCGAATCGAGGGTAGGACCGGGGACGGCATCATCCTGGGATGGCGCCGGGGGCGACACCCTTTGGGCTGGCGCCGGCGAGGTCGTGAGGTCGACCAGCGACGACCCGGATCCGGAGCCAGATCCGGTGGGGCCCTGCGGCGTCGGGACCGAAGTCACCGACGGCTGAAGCACCCGGCCCGCTTGAGGACCCAGTCGAAGGCGCAGCGGAACCCGACGAAGGAGTGAGCAACCTCGATTTCCTCCGGCATCGCGTTCTGCCCAGGGACCGGTGGGTATGGAGCAGGCCACGACGCCTGCAGCTCCGGCGGAGGTGTCGCCCGAACCCCCGGCCCCGTCGCGCGAGCGTCGGGGGGAGTCAGAAGAGCGATGACGCCTCTTCGACTTCTTGTGCCTCTTACCTGAGGACTTCAAGCCCGAAGACTGGTGACGACTCCCAGAACTGTGGTGACTCCGGCTTGCGACCGGTCCCTCGACCTCCTTCCGGACCGGGACCTCGAGCGGTGCGGGGCTGACTACCGGAGCTCGAGTCGGTTGCGGGACCGCTCCCGTCTAGCTTTGGACGTCTAGGCCAGGCAGTCGGAGCAGGACTTGCCGTCATGGTCGGGGCCAGACAGTGAAGGAACCGGCGATGGGGGTCGGTAACCGACATCAGTCGGTTGCAATCGACGCAGGGTTTGAACCCGGGCATCCCTACCAGCACCGCCGGAGTCGAAAGACTTCGAAAGATGATCAAAAAGGATCGAAAAAGTAAGTCAAAAATTGACTAAGGGTACAACTTTTTCCGGATCGGCGCTTGCTGGCGCGGAAAAAAGAAGAACTGACGTCAGCGCGCGAGGGCGGCGTCCAAGTACTCCGGCGACGTCATCCCGGCGCCAACGACGCCGATGACGGACGCGGAACCGCAGACGACGCCTACCGACGCGCAAGGGTACTGCTACGCAAAAGTTTCCGGATACAGTCTGACGCTTGGGGATATTCTAAGGTAAGGAATCTAATACTAACCTGCTTCTTTCAGATGCTTTGACCTCAGACACCATAAGATATAGTGAACTTAACAAAAATGGAGGGATGCCCCTGCTCAAACCCTCCTCCCCAAAGCTTTTTTCTAGTTACAAACAGGTTGTTCAGTTTCGGCACGACTACGGCAAAACGGGTGGTAAGCTTGAAGCTCTTCAAAACATCACAATCCTAAAATGTAAAAAAATGGAAGGCCCCTAGAGAAAACCATTATCCATGAACCCATGCTCCTTAGGAAAACTGGTCTTCACTACATATCCTGTCTCCTCAACTACATACAAGGAACTATGGAATTTACATGGCGGCACTAGGCTGGCCCAACCTCATCCTTTCACAATACTTTCCCTTCCTATCTCTGCGGTGTAATATCATTTAAAAGTCTCTCAGGGAGCAGGCACTCTCTCATCGGCGCTCACTCAGTACGAAAGATATGCCAGGTTGTGCCTTCACTTGAGAAATTAAACAAAGTTATTTTACATGTAACTGCCAGTCCTCGCACGAGGAGTCTTTTAATTTCCTGTCACACTTTGAGGGAAATACATGCAATAAGAAGTTAATTAGTGAATTTGCAATGTGCAGAGTCAAAATATTAGCAGAATCTAGTGATCGTGTACGTGTAAAAAAAGATGATTTACTGTTACTAGTATTGCTGGTACTATTCCCCATACTCCTTGTCAAAGATCTCCCCATGCTTCAAAAAGTGAAAAGGATGGATACTTCACACAAAAGAATAAACTGCCCAAAGAGGTGGTGAACTATTTAGTTATTTATTTATTTGATTGATTTGCAAAGTGCTGGCTTGTGACATGTCCCCACTTCATTGTACTACAACATTTATAACCAGGAGGGTTTACGACGAGATGTCAGTAGATGAAGTGTAGCTATTGACTTCAGAGGATCTTAAGTTACGTGAATGCACAATCACACACGAGGCTATCCTGATACGGAGCGTATGTGTGTGCCTAGCCATGCCTATGGTAGATGGGTTAATTGAAAAGACAGGTTTTCATCTTGTAGAATTTAAGGAGAGAGTAGACTCTGGTGTGCAGTTGGAGGTCGTTTCACTCTTTAGGGGGAATGTAAGAGAACACCCATCCTCAAAATCTAGTAGCATGTATGTGTGGGATGTGGGTTAGTAGAAGTCCTATGGAGCGGAGGTGTCTGATTGGTTGGTGGAAGGAGACGCGAATGTTCAGGTAGGTTAGGCCTGAGTTGTGTAGTGACTTGAATGTGTATAAGATGAGTTTGAATTGAGCATGTGTGTGTATCTGGAACTAGCATGCCACAAGGTCAGGGTTCATTGACTGGCCATGATGGGAAGTTGAGTTGTGAGAGGGTCAAAGATGCTGTATACAAAGGTGATTTTGTGACAGAAGAAATCCAAAAGATCATTGCAAAGGTCCGGTGAGTGGGTGATGTTGCTGGTGGCGGCAGGAAACACGTTGAAATCTTTGATAATGGTGAAGGTTTCCTTGCTGCTGTTAGTGCTGGCATCTATGCGATCTACAAGAGTGTCTTAGGGCTGATTTGAAGATGTCTTTATCTTAGGTGTCTCAACTTCTTCTCCATTTGCTCTTCAGTTGCTTGCAGTGGTGTTTTTTCAGCCTGAGTTCAACTGTGTATCAGCTGGCAGATAGAACTAGTTACTTACCTGTACACTATGGTTCTCCAGTATTATCTTTCATAGATTCACATGCTTGTATCTTCCCCGTCGTCATGGTGGGAGTCTCCCGGTAAATAATAATCATAGCAGTAGAAGAAAAAACTGCCTGAAACCATAGAGTAGTGAAACCAGAGGGTAACCTCTCCTCCTCATTATGTGGCCCAAACTACAGCCAATCAGCAACCAGCCCCAGCCTACACCATTCCCAGCAGAGCCACCATACCTCAGATTTCCTACCGCCCAAGAGTGAGCTATACAGGAAAACCAGAGATAAAAGGTGGTCTACCTAAAGGAAACGGGGAGGCGGGCGGGCGCATGTGAATCTATGAAAGATAATACTGGTGAACCATAGTGTACAGGTAAGTAACTAGTTCTTTCTCCAGTATTCAATCTTTCATAGATTCACATGCTTGTATCAGAGTAGATAGCAGTTCCTGTAGTTAGAGCGTTTCTAGGCTAGACCCCTTTCCTATCTCGGGGCTGTGTGCCATAAATTGCTTCTATTAAAAAGAACTTTTCACAATACCAAGGCATGATCAATTAAACATTGCCACTATAATTATTTGCGTAAAGAGAAAAAACATATTATATAGTAAAAGAAAGTTTGCAGAATACAATTCATCAACATGTACCTTATTTAAAGAGATGTCGCAGAACTGCCTGTCCCACTGCTGCGTCTGCTTTCCATTCCGTGTCCAGACAGTAATGCTTGGTGAATGTATGAGCAGTCAACCAGGTTGCTGCTCTACATATGTCTGGAAGAGGTACTCCTGCTAGCAATTCAGAAGACGTCGCCATTTTCCGCGTATCATGGGCACGGACTTTCCTGTCGAGAGGTCTTCCTGCTTTCTCATGACAGTAGCCAATAGCAGAAGCGATCCATCTGGATATGGAGGAACGTGAAAGGGCCAGCCCTTTTCTGACCCCTGAGTAAGCAACAAACAGTTGGTTTGATTTGCGAAAGCTTTTTGTCTTTTCAATGTAAAATTTTAGGCATCTGCCAATATCCAAAGTATGCAGAGCTTTTTCAGCCGCTGTGGATGGATTTTAAAATATGTAGGCAGGATAACAGGTTCATTCAGATGAAAATAAGAGGGTATTTTAGGCACAAATTTAGGGTTAGTTCTTAGCATCACCTTATCCGGCCTGAATTGAATGAAGGGGTCCAATATAGAAAAAGCTTGAATCTCGCTCACTCTTCTGGCCGATGTGAGCGCCAACAGTAATGCCACTTTCCATGACAAGAATTGCAATTCTGATTTGTGTATGGGCTCGAAAGGAGCTTTCATCAGCTGCGACAATACCGTGTTAAGCTGCCATGAAGGTGGGGGACGCTTGACAGGAGGAAACTTCCTGAACAGCCCTTTCAAGAATTCTTTGATTAGTCTGTTAGACCACAAGGAAGGGCATCCTGGTGATCTTCTATATCTGGAAATTGCTGCTAGATGGACTTTAATAGATGAGTGAGCCAGTCCTGATCTGGCTAAATGCAGCAAATAAGGAAGGATTTGCTCAGCAGAGGACGTTAAGGGATGCACTGCATTAGCAACGCACCAACTACAGAATCGCTTCCATTTTGCCATATATGTCCTGTTGGTAGACAGCGCTGCGGAACTTTGCAGTATTTCACGACATTCCGGAGTGATATCTAGGGACTGGATTTCGTGCTCGAAAGGTTCCAAGCAGACAATCTTAGCGAGGTCAGTTGCGGATGAAGTACTTGGCCTCTGTTCATGGAAATCAGATCCCTGGTTATCGGGAGCTGTATTCTTGGTACCACCGACAACTGCAGAAGCTCTGTATACCAAAACTGCCTCGGCCAGGCCGGGGCTATCAGTATTATCTGGCAAGATTCTGATCTCATTTTCCTCAGTAGTCTGGGAATCAAGGGAAAGGGAGGGAAGGCATAGGCAAACATCCCTGTCCATCGGAGCTGGAGTGCGTTCCCCCTCGAATCTTGCTGAGGGAACCTGCTGGCATAATGACTGCATTTATTGTTGCTCTGAGTTGCAAACAAGTCCAGGCCTGGTTTGCCCCACACTTTGAAAATCCGATTCAACTGGACCTGGCTGATTTCCCACTCGTGGCAAATGTCGGATGACCTGCTTAACAGATCCGCTTTTATGTTGTCTACTCCTGGAACATGTTCCACTTGCAGCGTTATGCTTTGACACAATAGCCATTTCCAAATTCTTTGTGCCAGAATCGACAAGGGTTTTGATCTCGTTCCACCCTGTTTGCGCAGGTAAAACATTGTTGTTGTGCTGTCTGTCCGCACTAAAACCGATGAACCTTGGATCCTGGGAAGGAAAGCCTGGAGGCCCAGGAAGACCGCTTCTAATTCCAAGAGATTGATGTGACGTTTCGCCTCTTGAGGAGACCAAAGGCCTTGAATTTCCAGGTCTTGCAGATGCGCCCCCCAACCTCGTAGTGAAGCGTCTGATGTCATGACGTAGCTTGGTGATTGTGGTTCGAATGACAGGCCCTTTGTTAGGTTGCTCCTGATACCCCACCATGACATTGCCCGCCTGATCTGACAGGTTATGACCAGCTTGTCGTCGAAGGAACCCAGGGCTTGGACCCATTGCTTGTCCAGGGCTTCCTGTAACGGTCTCATCTGTAAACGGCAGTTGGGGATCAGCGGAATGCAAGAGGACATCATTCCCAGTAATGATTTGAATATCCTGATGGAAGTGGACTTTTTTGCAGCTAGGGATGCAGTCAGATTCAAGATTTTCGTTACCCTTTCCTCTGAAGGGTAAGCCTTCATTTCTTGTGTTTTCAAGATTGCTCCTAAGAATTGCAGAGCACAAGTCGGAACCAAAGATGATTTTTCTTTGTTTATCCGAAGACCTAGTCTTTGGAAGAGATCCGTGCACTTCCGTAGAGATCTCTGCGTTGCTTGGAACGATGGTTCTTTTACTAACCAGTCGTCCAGGTATGGAAACACCTGTAGACCTTGCTGCCTTAAATGCGCCGCTATAGGAGCCATGCATTTTGTGAAAACTCTGGGGGCAGACTTCAGACCGAAAGGTAAAACTCTGAACTGGTAATGGCGCCCCGCCACCATGAATCGCAGATATTTTTTGTGCTTTTTGTGTATCGGAATGTGGAAGTACGCCTCCAGCAGGTCTAGAGAGACCATGTAGTCTCCTTTGCGAAGCAGTAGCAGAATTTCCTGCAAGGATAGCATACGGAAAGAAATCTTCTTTATGTATGTGTTCAGATCTCTGAGGTCCAGTACCTGTCTCCATTTTGATGACTGCCTTTTCCTTATAAGGAAGAAGTGTGAATAAAAACCTGTTCCCCGCTGGTCTGGTGGTACTTCCTCTATCGCTCCTTTCAGAATGAGTGATAAGACCTCTGCTTTGAGAGCAGCTAAGTGTTGATGAACTCTGCAGAGGGGTGGACGATTTGGAGGCCTTTGCGAGAATTCCAGGGTGTGACCCTGTGTAATGATGTCTAATACCCATCTGTGCGATGTTATGGACTGCCAATGCGGGAGAAACTGAGAGAGGTAGTGGAACTGGTCGATCTGAAGCGGTAATGGAGGCGCCTGTGGAACATCACTGTCTGCGACCAGAGTCTTGCTTCCCTCTGGCGGCGGACTTTCTTCTTCCTTGTTGTTGGAAGGAAGTGTTTGAGGACCGATATTGCTGGTTGGAGGAGTACTGACGTTAACCCTGCTGGTTGTAAGGTTGGTACCGATTAGATTGATAGGAGGAACGTTGTTGTTGAAAGTGTCCTCTGGATCCCCGGCCGCAAAAGGACTGATAACGGCCTTGTTGCAAAGATACCAAGGATCTAGCAGTGTCAGTATCTGCTTTTATCCCCTGCAACGCCTCGTCAATCTGTTTTCCGAAGAGGCTTTCACCATCAAATGGCATGTCCAATATCTTAGACTGCACCTCCGGTCGAAAAGACGTAGCCTTGAGCCATCCCTGCCTCCGCAGGGTTACCGCCCCAGCCATTTGGCGAAAGGCTATAGACGATATGTCCATTGCCACGTCTATGGACTCCGACGCTGCTCTGGCTCCATCTTGTAGAATGGTAGTCGCTGTAGGAGAGTAGGGTCTGCAATCCTATGATCACCCAGACTTTTTTGCTTTTGTTTCACTGGTTTACGACTTTCTCGGGCTGTGGGCCTGCCAATCAGACCCACAGCCTAGCTGTTCTCTCGCTAAATTGATATGTGTACCTTAGGTGCATTACCCATTTGGAACTGGGCCACCCTGTCAGACCCTTTAACTCAGGGCATCGGTGTACCCAGGGCCTACCAGGGGCTGAAGCATGTATTATGCCACCCCTGGATGGCCATCTAAATTTGACACAACTGGCTGCACGACAGCTGGGGCCAAGTGGCGTACTCGCCCGTTGCTGTAGGTGTAGTATCCCTATACCTAACCTTAAAATGGACACCCGAGTTCCTCTCAGTCACTCCTATGGCAGGCCTTAACAATCCTGAAGGCAGAGTGCATGGAACCGTGTGAATTGGGCTCTGGCACGAGCCGAGCCCGGTTGCAGCTTGCGGAACCAAGACCCAATGGCTGTTCCATGATAACGCGTATCATATCGGTAACTTCGGTATCGCGTTATCAAGACATGTCGAGTAAGGTGTCATACGAATCGGGATGCTGCCCCCTCACCAATTCTGGCGACGAGGTTAGCATTCCGCCCTTCTAGAGGGACACGACATGTACGTAACTGTGAACCCCGGTTAAAGTTAACTGAAGCCTCAGCTCCACAAAATGGACGCTGCCACCACAGACACAAGTCTGACCTCCTGCTGCTGGGAATCCTTCCAGCGAGGAGAGCTTGGACAAAGGGTTTCCTGTCAAGGGCGGTGTTCGCACCGTCCCAGACAGGGTTTGTGTATTCTGGGTAGGTAGGGCTTTGCAAGAAGGTGACTGCGGAGTGGCACCCCGGTGCTCACTACGCATCTGCCGGCTAGAACCAGTTCCAGGGGCGCGCAGCCCCTGACCTGGGGAAAGTCCAGCAGGGGGAGAGGGGTGTAACTACCCCCCTTCCTGGTCCCACCCTTAGGGCAGGACCTAGTCATGTACCCACCCCTTTCTTTAGGATAAAGGCCGGAGCCGGGACCCTTCCGAATTAGATCATCTTTGAATCAAGAATACTTTCTATGAAAGGACTTCGAGACTCTTCTTAAGATTTCTCCCTTGTGGCTAAGGAGTAGTCACCCTGCATCCGCAGGCACCATCTAAGAACTCTGCGGTTTGCTGCAAGTCCTTCCTCAAGGATCCGACGGCCCAGCTCGACGAGAACCGGCTTCCCTGGCACCTCTAACCTCTACCCACGTCGTCAGCTCAGCTGAGATCTGTGGGTGCGACGAGACCTCGAGGGACCGGCCATCATCAAAACCTGCACGCTTTCTTAACCAGCACGACCATCGAAGCAATTCTCTGGTGAGTGCTCTGGGGTCCGAGAAGCCCCGACCCTGAGTAGCTCCAGCACCGAAGTGCAGTCTCCCAGCTTCTCCACGATCTGCGTGGGACCCTTCTGCTCGCTGCTCAGCACGTTGTCTGGTCACTAGCCGCTGGCTTGTGTCCTTCTTTGACGACATCCGACAACCAACGTTGCTGGTCTGGTTGCTCCAGACCGGCCCTTGCTCCCTTTTTCGAGAGGAGCACTCCGGACCCTCCTGGTCCACTCAAGACGCCATCTTAGGCCCACCACGTGGCCCTGAGATCTGCCAAGGCTTGTTGCCCCAATCCTGGGCCCAGCGACGCCGACAGCATCAACCTTTGTGGGACAGCTCGCACCTCCATCCTGGTCGCCGACAACGCCTCCTGGTCCGTGAGACTGCAGAGCCTAGCGTCGCCCACTCACCTAGTCGAGGTGACGGCCATCCGGTGCCTTCCTGGTACCCTCTGACTACTGGCTAGTAGTACGAACTTGGTCCCCTCTGCTTTCAGGTATCAACGATCACTGATCCAGGCTTGGATTTCTACGAACTATTCATCACTGGTCGCCGGCCAGCAACTCCTTTTCATCCGGCTCCTGGCTCGTCAGCGAAGACCCCCGACACCTGTAAGACTTGTGCAGCCGCAGCCCTCGTGGCTAGGTAACTTCGGCATTCCGGTGCCTGCATAGCCTCCTTACTCAAGGGTCCCGAGTCCCTCGCTTCCGACTTGCCTTATCGGGTCCGCCCGAGACCACTAAACTTTCCGTGCCCTCGGGCACTTGTTTTTAATTGTGCACTTGAAGTATTTTCTACGAGCTTTTGGTTCTGTGCTTAGTACCCTGTCCTCATAAAGAGTACAGGGCTGTTGTGATTCTTAATAAATATACTGTTTATTTTCATAACACTTGTGTGGTGTCCTTTCACTTGGTGTTCAAGGGGTATGTGATGGTATTACAGCTGGCTTAACACGCCCTCTAGAGTTTAGCCCGAAGACTGCTCGTATCCACGCTACTAGGATAGCTGGTCTAAGGTTGACTTACAACCAATCACCATAAGGGTCGTTGGAACGATACATAGTGGTCGCTAGAATAGCGAACGCTGCATATCGGGCCACCTTCTCACATTGGATTTGAGCTTGCTGTTGTTTTACCACGCGTATCCTAAGAATATCTTGTGAAAGATCACATAAGTACTCCAGGTACATATAACTTAGCTTAGAATACTCTGAGTTCTACTGAACCAGCTGTTGTAGCTCCTCAAGGCTTAGCACACCTTGGCTACAACTCTTAGCAAGGGATCAGTAGGTAAACCCATAGTGTAGGTAGGTGCATCACTTACACCACCCTAAAAGCAGCATGTCGGACAAAGGAGGAAACTCTGAGTCTCCCCTTGTGTCAGTCGACCCTCCACAGGTCACCTCCAGATATGCTGCACTTAGCTTCCACGAGATGCGACAGATCTGTACATCTCGGAAGTTAAAACAGGGTGCAAACCCTATCATTCCGTTTCTGATTGGTCTCTTGGAGACTTATGATGCTAGGAGAGCGGGTAACACCGACCCTTCTCATCCAGAAATGGGGATGCCTCCCCTCGAGGGAACCCGAGGTGAACCTGACCTTATCCATCTCTCCGCCGAGGGCGAAGCGGAGGACGAGGAGCCAGAGACATCTGGGGACGAGGCAGACGAAGGTCCAGTCATAGTTAGTCAGCTAACTCAGGACAACTTAAGCCGGCACGAGATTGGTACTCGGGGACCCCTGGGCCCTCTCTCGGGCCAGCTTAACATTGGGAACGGACGAGTTAGGTCTCTGTCGAGAGGCTCTAACAGATCCGCTCGAACCAATGGCTCTCGAGGTTCTGCTCGAAGAGGGATGACATCACCTCAGAGGAGAATGTACGAAGCAAAGGAGAGGGAAGTCAATCTGCGGATCGAGAGGGAAGAACTTGCCCTAGCCAAAGAGAGACTCGCCTTTGCTCGAGAGCAAGAGTTCAGTGGGACAATTCCCACTGGTGGCAGCATTCCCCCACGGGAACCCAGGAGTTTAGACACTAAGCATCTGAATAAGATAGTGCCCCCCTTTAAGCAAGGGGACGACATCCACAAATGGATTACTGCTTTGGAGCGGGCCTGCACTGTACAGTGCATCCCCCAGAGTCAGTGGGCAGCTATCTTGTGGCTCTCCTTTGACGGTAAAGGTAGAGATAAGCTCCTCACTACTAGAGTCGAGGATGCTAACAATTACCAGATCCTGAAGAACACATTGATTGATGGGTTCGGCCTAACCACTGAGCAGTACAGGTTGCTGTTCAGGGATACCCAGAAAACTCAGTCTCAGGACTGGTCTGATTTCATTGATTGTGCCACTAAGGCTTTGGAGGGCTGGTTGCTGGGCAGTAAGGTTACTGATTACACAGGATTGTATAATTTGATCATGCGAGAACAGATTTTAAACAATTGTCAGAACCAGTTGTTGCATCAGCACCTTGTCAACTCGGATCTGACCTCTCCCCAAGAATTGGGAAAGAAGGCGGACAGATGGGTCAGAACAAGGGTTAAGCAAAACCAGGGCCAGAACCAGGGTGGTCAGAAGAAAGCAGACCAGAAGGGTAAAGATTCGAAAGGGGAACAAACTGACCAGAGGTATTCGACAGGTCCCCAACAACCCAAAGAGGGGGGGGGTCAGGCTTCCCAGAAAAAGAAGAATCAAGAAGGCCAATCGAAAAGGTGGTGCCAATACTGTAAAAGTAAAACTCACTGGTTTAGTGAGTGCACCAAGAAAGGAGGGAAGACTCCTGCTACTGCAGCCCCTAAGGCACCTGTGCCCCCTAGTACAGCCAGCGGTAGTAGTGTGCCTCCCAAGGGACTAGTTGGGTTAACCTTGGGTTCTGAGGGGTGTGACAGCTTAGCTGGTACACTCACTCAGGCTGTCCTTGTCTGTACAGGGGATGTGGATATATCCCCTGATGTCAGTCCCAATACTTTGGGCAAATACCGACAGACGCCTTTAATAAATGGAAGAATGGCTCAGGCCTATAGGGACACTTGTGCCAGCGTCACCATGGTGACGCCTAACTTTGTGGACCCCGGACAGATCATGCCAGGTACAGATTTCCTGGTGACCAATGCCAGCAACGTCACTACCAGTCATAGTATGGCGATTGTTGCTTTCTCCTGGGGAGGGGTAAATGGCCAGAAAAAGGTTGTTGTTAGTTCAGACCTCCCCGTGGATTGTTCGTTGGGCAATGATTTGGAGTCATCACAATGGTCAGAAGTGGAGCAACGGACTCACATGGAGATGTTAGGCTTGCCAGCACACGTGTTTGCTGTGACCAGGTCACAGGTCAGACGATGCCCCACTGAACAGGTGCTGGATCCTGGAACAACGGACCAGACACCTCCCAAGAAGAAGAGCAGTCGGGTTAAGGCTTCGCCTTCCCCCTTGCCCCAGGTCGAGGATCAGGTCTCAGAGGAGGCTGACCTCCAGGAATTGCCGGAAACTGAACCGAAAGAGCTCGAACTTGATCAAGTTGAGTTTCTGGGCTCAGGGGGACCCACACGAGAAGACCTGGGGAAGGACCAGTTAGACTGCCCTTCTCTTGAACCCCTCAGACAGCAGGCTGCTGCTGAGGCTGCTGGGAACGCCACAGGTACCCACAAGGTATACTGGGAAGATGGACTCCTGTACACTGAGGCAAGAGACCCCAAGCCTGGCATGACCAGGAGGCTGGTCGTCCCCTTGTCTCAGCGTGGTTTCCTCCTTACCTTGGCCCACGAGATTCCCTTAGCAGGACACTTAGGCCAGACGAAGACGTGGGACAGGCTTGTCTCACACTTTCACTGGCCTCACATGAACGAAGATACCAAGGAGTTTTGCCGCTCCTGTGTCACTTGCCAAGCCAATGGTAAGTCAGGTGGCACGACAAAGGCCCCCCTTATACCAATGCCTGTGGTGGGGGTGCCCTTTGAACGGGTGGGGATTGACATCGTCGGTCCCATGGAACCACCAACAGCATCAGGGCACAAGTTTATACTGGTGGTAGTGGATCATGCCACCAGGTATCCTGAAGCTATTCCCCTTAGGACCACTACAGCGCCTGTTGTGGCAAGAGCCCTAGTTGGAGTATTCTCCAGAGTGGGCTTCCCTAAGGAGTTCGTCTCCGACAGAGGTGCAAACTTTATGTCGAGCTACTTAACTGCTATGTGGAAGGAATGTGGTGTCAACTACAAGTTCACTACACCCTATCATCCACAATGCAATGGGCTTGTTGAGAGATTCAACAGGACCCTCAAAGGGATGATTCATGGACTACCTGAAAAGCTTCGTCGTAGATGGGACGTCCTGATCCCCTGCCTTTTATTCGCTTACAGAGAAGTCCCACAGAAGGGGGTTGGCTACAGCCCTTTTGAACTTTTGTACGGGCATCCTGTAAGAGGACCCCTGTGTTTGGTGAAGGAAGGATGGGAGAGACCTCTCAAAAAGCCTGCAACCAACATAGTGGACTATGTGCTTGGTCTCCGCTCGCGGATGGCTGAATACATGGAGAAGGCATCCGAAAACCTTAAGGCCAGCCAAGAACTCCAAAAAGCTTGGCATGACCAAAAGGCTGTCTTGACTGTTTACCAGCCCGGACAGAAGGTGTGGGTGTTGGAGCCAGTGGCCCCAGCAGCACTCAAGGACAAATGGTCCGGGCCCTACACCATCCTGGAGAAAAAGGGAGAGGTCACCTACCTGGTAGACCTGGGAACTCCCCAGAGCCCCCACAGGGTGCTTCATGTCAACAGGCTCAAAGCATATGTCGACAGGAAGGACATGAGTTTGCTCATGGCCCTAGATGAGGGACAGGAAGAGGAGAGTGACCCTCTCCCCGACCTGCTCACTCAGAATCCTGACGATGGATCGGTAGACGGTGTTGTCTTTTGTGGCAGCCTCTCCGAACATCAACAGGAGGATTGTAAACAGGTTCTTCAATCCTTCCGGCATATGTTCTCTCTCACACCCAGCCAGACCAATTGGTGCACCCATGAGGTTGACACCGGTGACAGCTTGCACGTCAAGAGTAAAATCTACCGGCAGCCTGATCACGTTAGAGACTGCATCAAGAGTGAAGTGCAGAAAATGTTGGAGCTGGGAGTCATTGAACCCTCGGATAGCCCTTGGGCTAGTCCCGTAGTTCTAGTGCCGAAACCTCACACCCCGGGCGGTAAGAAAGAGTTGAGGTTCTGCGTAGACTACAGGGGTCTCAATGCAGTCACTAAGACTGACGCCCACCCAATACCAAGGGCAGACGAGCTTATCGATAGATTGGCTTCAGCCAACTACTTAAGTACGTTTGACCTGACAGCTGGGTATTGGCAAATCAGGTTAGCTGAGGACGCCAAGCCTAAGACCGCATTTTCTACCCCTGGTGGGCATTATCAGTTCGTGGTGATGCCCTTTGGTTTGAAAAATGCACCTGCCACCTTCCAACGGTTGGTGAATCACGTCCTCACTGGGCTGGATGACTTCTGTGCAGCGTATCTCGACGATATCGCTGTCTTTAGCTCCACCTGGGAGGATCACCTGGTCCACCTGCGGAAAGTGTTAGAGGCTCTGCAAGCAGCAGGTCTCACTATCAAGGCTACCAAGTGCCAGATAGGGCAGACACAGGTTGTATACTTGGGCCACCTCGTCGGTGGAGGCCAAGTTCAACCACTGGAGAGCAAGATACAGTCAATCAGGGACTGGGCTCCTCCAACCACCCAGACTCAGGTTCGAGCTTTCTTGGGCCTGACTGGTTACTACCGGAAGTTCGTCAGGAATTACGGATCGATTGTGGCTCCGCTCAATGAACTGACGAGTAAGAAAATGTCAAAAAAGGTTCAGTGGACAGCGAGCTGTCAAAAAGCATTCGATGACCTAAAACAGGCCATGTGCACGGCACCTATCCTCAAGAGTCCAGACTACTCCAAACCATTCATTGTCCAAACAGATGCTTCTGGGTTGGGTGTGGGAGCTGTTCTATCTCAACTGAATTTTGATGGTAATGACCAGCCCATTGCTTTTATAAGCAGACGGCTGACCCCCAGAGAGAAAAATTGGTCAGCTATAGAGAGGGAGGCCTTCGCTGTGGTGTGGGCCCTGAAGAAACTGAGGCCATACTTGTTTGGCACTCATTTCAAGATTCAGACTGACCATAAGCCCCTCCTATGGCTAAATCAGATGAAGGGTGAAAACCCCAAACTGCTTAGGTGGTCCATTTCCCTACAGGGGATGGACTTCACAGTGGAGCATAGACCTGGCACTGATCATGGCAATGCAGATGGGCTCTCCAGGTATTTCCACTTAGGACAAGAAGACTCACCTGGTCAAGGTTAGCTTATTGTCCCAACGTTTGGGGGGGGGGGGGTCATGTAGGAGAGTAGGGTCTGCACTCCTATGATCACCCGGACTTTTTTGCTTTTGTTTCACTGGTTTACGACTTTCTCGGGCTGTGGGCCTGCCAATCAGACCCACAGCCTAGCTGTTCTCTCGCTAAATTGATATGTGTACCTTAGGTGCATTACCCAATTGGAACTGGGCCACCCTGTCAGACCCTGTAACTCAGGGCATCGGTGTACCCAGGGCCTACCAGGGGCTGAAGCATGTATTATTCCACCCCTGGATGGCCATCTAAATCTGACACAACTGGCTGCACGACAGCTGGGGCCACGTGGCGTACTCGCCCGTTGCTGTAGGTGTAGTATCCCTATACCTAACCTTAAAATGAACACCCGAGTTCCTCTCAGTCACTCCTATGGCAGGCCTTAACAATCCTGAAGGCAGAGTGCATGGAACCGTGTGAATTGGGCTCTGGCACGAGCCGAGCCCGGTTGCAGCTTGCGGAACCAAGACCCAATGGCTCTTCCATGATAACGCGTATCATATCGGTAACTTCGGTATTGCGTTATCAAGACATGTCGAGTAAGGTGTCATACGAATCGGGATGCTGCCCCCTCACCAATTCTGGCGACGAGGTTAGCATTCCGCCCTTCTAGAGGGACACGACATGTACGTAACTGTGAACCCCGGTTAAAGTTAACTGAAGCCTCAGCTCCACAAAATGGACGCTGCCACCACAGACACAAGTCTGACCTCCTGCTGCTGGGAGTCCTTCCAGCGAGGAGAGCTTGGACAAAGGGTTTCCTGTCAAGGGCGGTGTTCGCACCGTCCCAGACAGGGTTTGTGTATTCTGGGTAGGTAGGGCTTTGCAAGAAGGTGACTGCGGAGTGGCACCCCGGTGCTCACTACGCATCTGCCGGCTAGAACCAGTTCCAGGGGCGCGCAGCCCCTGACCTGGGGAAAGTCCAGCAGGGGGAGAGGGGTGTAACTACCCCCCTTCCTGGTCCCACCCTTAGGGCAGGACCTAGTCATGTACCCACCCCTTTCTTTAGGATAAAGGCCGGAGCGGGGACCCTTCCAAATTAGATCATCTTTGAATCAAGAATACTTTCTACGAAAGGACTTCGAGACTCTTCTTAAGATTTCTCCCTTGTGGCTAAGGAGTAGTCACCCTGCATCCACAGGCACCATCTAAGAACTCTGCGGTTTGCTGCAAGTCCTTCCTCAAGGATCCGACGGCCCAGCTCGACGAGAACCGGCTTCCCTGGCACCTCTGACCTCTACCTACGTCGTCAGCTCAGCTGAGATCTGTGGGTGCAACGAGACCTCGAGGGACCGGCCATCATCAAAACCTGCACGCTTTCTTAACCAGCACGACCATCGAAGCAATTCTCTGGTGAGTGCTCTGGGGTCCGAGAAGCCCCAACCCTGAGTAGCTCCAGCACCGAAGTGCAGTCTCCCAGCATCTCCACGATCTGCGTGGGGCCCTTCTGCTCGCTGCTCAGCACGTTGTCTGGTCACTAGCCGCTGGCTTGTGTCCTTCTTTGACGACATCCGACAACCAACGTTGCTGGTCTGGTTGCTCCAGACCGGCCCTTGCTCCCTTTTTCGAGAGGAGCACTCCGGACCCTCCTGGTCCACTCAAGACGCCATCTTAGGCCCACCACGTGGCCCTGGGATCTGCCAAGGCTTGTTGCCCCAATCCTGGGCCCAGCGACGCCGACAGCATCAACCTTCGTGGGACAGCTCGCACCTCCATCCTGGTCGCCGACAACGCCTCCTGGTCCGTGAGACTGCAGAGCCTAGCGTCGCCCACTCACCTAGTCGAGGTGACGGCCATCCGGTGCCTTCCTTGGTACCCTCTGACTACTGGCTAGTAGTACGAACTTGGTCCCCTCTGCTTTCAGGTATCAACGATCACTGATCCAGGCTTGGATTTCTACGAACTATTCATCACTGGTCGCCGGCCAGCAACTCCTTTTTTTTCCGGCTCCTGGCTCGTCAGCGAAGACCCCTGACGCCTGTAAGACTTGTGCAGCCGCAGCCCTCGTGGCTAGGTAACTTCGGCATTCCGGTGCCTGCATAGCCTCCTTACTCAAGGGTCCCGAGTCCCTCGCTTCCGACTTGCCTTATCGGGTCCGCCCGAGACCACTAAACTTTCCGTGCCCTCGGGCACTTGTTTTTAATTGTGCACTTGAAGTATTTTCTACGAGCTTTTGGTTCTGTGCTTAGTACCCTGTCCTCATAAAGAGTACAGGGCTGTTGTGATTCTTAATAAATATACTGTTTATTTTCATAACACTTGTGTGGTGTCCTTTCACTTGGTGTTCAAGGGGTATGTGATGGCATTACAGCTGGCTTAACACGCCCTCTAGAGTTTAGCCCGAAGACTGCTCGTATCCACGCTACTAGGATAGCTGGTCTAAGGTTGACTTACAACCAATCACCATAAGGGTCGTTGGAACGATACATAGTGGTCGCTAGAATAGCGAACGCTGCATATCGGGCCACCTTCTCACAGTCGCCTCCTCTTTCTTGTCCTCCGGAAGGTGCGACAGGAAAGGCGCGATGTCCGACCACGTCTGCCTATTGAACTGGCTCAGCAGAGCCATTGCGTTGGTAGCTTTGATGGAAGCTGCTGCCATGACCGCAAAGCGTTTACCTATGCCATCCATCTTCTTGCCCTCCTTATCGGGGGGCGCCACGCATGTAGCCATCGGGTTCTTGGAGCGCTTCTGGGCTGCTTGAGTCACCACCGAGTCTGGACGAGGATGACCAATAAGACATGCTGGAGCCTTCTCTACAGCACGATACTTCTTGTCCAGCCTGGGTATGGATGCTGGGACTGAGGCTGGATTCTTCATCAGTTTGAGTCCTTCATCCCAGATATGCTCAATGATCGGAATAGCTCTTACCGACTTCCTGGAGGACTCCTTAAAGTCGTAAAGGAAACAATCGCTTTCCTTGACTGGCATAGAAAGCTTGAACCTTTTAGCCGCTTTATCCATCAGGTCATGAAAGCTGGCTATATCCTCTGGTGGAGAGCTTGATTGAGGCAAGGGTGACGCCAGGGACGTTGGAGCAATATACTGGTCCCATTCGTCTCCCACTTCCCCATCCTGAGTATTTTCTCCTTCCTCCTCCTGATCCTCATGATCAGACTCATTCAGGTCATCACGAATCGTAATTACGTTTTGAACCTCCTTCCGAGGAGGGGGAGGCGGTTGAGCTATAGGCGTCTCTTTAACAGGTTGAGAGTCTTTCTCATTGGCCGCGGAAGCATTATCTTCTGGAAAGCGACGATAATAGCTGTCTATCATACTCCTTAAGTCAGATATTAAAGAGATAGGCACCAACATTGCCTCTTCTCGCGCAGGCGTATCCACTTCCTCCTCATCATCATTGTGATAGGCCTGGTGAAATGACTCGTATCTCATCTGGCCCTTGACCGGCCGGTTTGTAAAGGCAAAGTCCTCCTGTTGTTCTTCCTCATCAGTGTCCTGATGCTTAATATGGAGCTGCGAAGGACTGTACGCCACACCATAGGATCCTTCCTCCTCCGATTCCTGGCAATCCAGAATGGTGGAGGGCAGCAGAGGTGAAATCTTTGGCGTGGAAAATTCTCCTTTTCTGCTCGTCAACACCCCCGTCGACGGAGCAATCCTTTTAACAGAAATGTAAGTCGAAGTTATTTTCGTTTGAGATGGCATCGACGATGATTTACTCGTCGTCGACGGGATCGTCGACGAGATCGTCGACGGGATCGTCGACGGAACAGTCACCTGCATCGTCGACAGGATGCTCGTCGACGAAGATCTCGCCGTCGACGAAGGCCTAGCACTCACCGTCGACGGAGTCGTCGTTGTCGTCGACGTCGACGAAGCTGTCGACGTCGAGATTGTCGTCGTCGTCGACGGACTGGTCGTCGTCGTCGACGGAATGGTCGCCGCCGCCGTCGTCGACGGAATGGTCGTCGCCGCCGTCGTCGACGGTCTCGTCGGCGATCTGACTGGATTCTTAACAGATTTCGTCGATGGAAGCGACGACGGAGCCTTCTTTTCTGAGGAAGGCTTGAGAGGAGTTGGAGGGAGTGAAGTAGAAGGTTCACCTTCTTTAGATTTTCCTGCTTTTTGCTTTCTCACATCTCCCTTTTCCTCAGAGGACCCCCTTAACTTTTTAGAGGTGTGTCCCTTGGCTTCTCCTTCAGACTCCAAGTCTTGAACTTTCCTTTTCTGAAGCCATAATAGGAGGCGCCCTTCCCTATCCCTCAGAGTTTTGGGAGGGAAGGTCCGGCAATACTTGCAGTCCTTAGGGATATGCTTGGGGTACAGGCAGTACAAGCATTCCTTGTGAGGATCCTCAGAAAAAAGTCTGGCCTTGCCACAGGATCTGCAAGCTCTGAAAAGACTCTTCTTGGAGCTTTCAGACATTATGACTGAAGTAATTCTTGACAAGAAAAAAGAAGATAGTACCTGACTTCCAACTGTCAAAGGTCAAAAGTTCAGTGAAGCGAGAATAAACTGAGCAGAGCTCAGGGAGACTCCTTCTCACACGAAGGCGGTTAGAAATCTGAGGTATGGTGGCTCTGCTGGGAATGGTGTAGGCTGGGGCTGGTTGCTGATTGGCTGTAGTTTGGGCCACATAATGAGGAGGAGAGGTTACCCTCTGGTTTCACTACTCTATGGTTTCAGGCAGTTTTTTCTTCTACTGCTATGATTATTATTTACCGGGAGACTCCCACCATGACGACGGGGAAGATACAAGCATGTGAATCTATGAAAGATTGAATACTGGAGAAGCAGCGATGCAGCTGTTGAGGTTTTTGATGGCTTTTAGCAAGTCATGGGTGTCTCCATCTGGTGCGCGTAGAGGGCTGTGACCCACTCTTCTTCTGGAATGCTTTTCCAACTGCGGCGGGTGGTTCTGGTGCTAGTAGGTTTGTGTTGGAGCGGGATCGGTATGCTGAAACTGACAAGGGTGTGGTCTGTCCAGGTCATAGTTGCTGGCTTGTTGACTGGGATGGTTATCTTGAATGTGAGGTGTTCCATGTAGGGTGTTTCCTTGCAGGTGGTACAGCTGATGGTATAATATAACATTGACTCCACCTCCACATCATGGACTTACCAATTGATCCTGTAGCTGGTGGGAATGGCTATAGTGATGTCCCCTCTCAGGTTAGGTTTAAAAGACTAGGTCTGGAGCATGGTCGTGGAGAAGGTCCCATATCTCTGTGGTATGTTTGATGGGGTAGTGTGTGTGTTAAGGAGCATGCATGGCGTGTTGTTTGAGGGGTGTTTGGTCTGTATGAACATTAACAGGTGGTTGGTGTGAGCGAGTGGGGAGCTGGGTGCTATTGGTGCAGGAGTGGTGGGTGTAGGGTGTGGGAGGATACCTTTTTTTTTTTAAACCTTTATTAATGCAATCAAAGTAATGCAAGCGTCGGCCTACAACCACAGGGGCTGGCCGCAAAGTGACAAATCAATTCAATGTACATGCATTTGTAAGCAATCCTGACGATCTTTACGAAAATTTGCAGCAGACAAAAAATGCATCATCAATATAATAAACATATATAAAGGTTTCATTTTTTTCCTTTTGAAGAGTCAGTAGTGGCATTACCATGAAAGGCGTCACACCAGACTTAAAAAGCAGTCCAAGACGAGGGGGGTGTTACGCACTGCGGTCAAAAAACCAGGCATCAAACCAATACAATCTTGATCACGCAACAGACTGGGAGTAAAAATATAACTACTAGCGAGCTATCAAGTGCGAGCACCCTCCCGGACAACCACCCTCAAGAGACAATAAAATAGAAGCTGGTGTGGACGCCCCAAGAATCAAAGCATGGCAAAAGGAGAAACAGCCAACCCACTGAGAAGAAGAAAGAAAGAAAGGAAAGAAAAGGACAAGGACCATGGAACAAAACAAACTAAAATAACAAACCCCCCCTAACACCCGCCACCCTACACCCCTGTAATGGCTACGGCCTACCCCACTAACAGCGTGCCTGTCGCCCCGGAACTACCCTAAAGAAAGGAAGCAAAGCGGAGGAGGAGAAGAACATACACACTCCCGGTCTCCCTTGCCCCCCGCCAGTGGCGACCCCCCCAGGAAATCCCACCCACTGTACGAAACAAGTATTACCCCCGAACCTGGGGGGGACAGCAACCAAACTGCCCACCCCCCGTTGCAATATGAGGTACAATCCTGACTCAAAGCACACGACGCAGCAGACCCCAGGAGCCAAAATCAACCCTGACCAGTATGTTCCTTACAGTAGTCCTTGCCGCCCGATCCAGAGTCGTAGTAAGGAAATCAAAGAGTTCAATACAGTGCTAGACAATGGGGTCAAATCGAAAATAGGACATAACCAAAATCAACCCTGACCAGTACGTGTCTGTCCGAGAGTTCTCGTCGCCCTGTCCAGAGTCATCATGAGGAGTTCGAAGCATTCAGCACAGTACAAGACAATGGAGTCAGATTGAAAACAGGATACAAAATGGCGGCATCCACAATTCCGTCCGAGAAGGATGAGAAAAAACGACGAGCCTCTCAGACAGTCACTGAAGAGCTGGTCGTGGCGAGCAGCACTTTTAGCATTGATGTTCCGTCGAACAAGGATTGAGGAGGGAAAGCCAGCAGTGATCTCAAGTGCGCCATCCACCAAGTCAGAATCATCCGAGTGGGCTGAGGCAGGCTTCCGCTCAGGGCTTTCAGAATGACAAATAAGGGACTCCACAGGAACCACAAGTTGCTGATAGCATGTCGGGGCCTCTTGCACCGGTCTTAAGCAGGCCTTGGTCAGCGGTAGAGACATCCGATCATAAATGTCGGCAATTTGAGAGTGGAGCGCCCAATGGCGGCCATTACGGACCTCAGCGATATTGTGTCGTCCGCCCCCTCCATCTCCTCCCGGGGAGAGACGAAGCAGGACACGATCACCGAACAGAAACTCCGAGGCACTGGGCACGCACAAAGCCGATGACAACAGCGTGCGCTCACCAAACTGACAGAATCGACACCTTCGCCGCCCGCGGGGCCAAGCCCGTCGACCCCAGCCCAGATAGGCCTCCGGGCGTCGGACCCCCGGTCACGGCTGTCAGTCTTAAATTATCGCACTGTACCATATAGACCGCTCAAATCGGTCGCTGAGATGCCATTCGAATTTCTCAAGAATGGTCCTAGTTCGGGAGACCGGATGCAGCCCCGACCCCACAGCCGATGTTGTTCAATTCCAACCAGGCTGGGCTAGAAATCGAGGTCTCGGCTTCAGCTCTGGAGTAGGCCAAGAATAGTTCTCGATATACCTTCGCTACCCGGTAAGCTGGAAAGACCGGGATTGCACCGCAAGAGTCAGAAGCACTTCATACGCACGGGGGTCTGGTGAGAGAAAAGGATAGTCAGCAGGATATACGAGCCGCCGGCGGAGGTTGGCGGAGCCGGGAGCTTATGCGGCCATCTTGGTTTGCGGCTTAGCTCCTCCTCCCTCGTGTGGGAGGATACTTGAGAACTTGCAGGAGGTACATGTGAATGGTTCTTCGATGTTGTGGGGTGCCATGAGGCAGCAGTGCAGTAAGCAGTGACTGAGGTTAAGAGTATGGAGGAGTGCAGCAGTTTATTGGTGGGTAGGAGGAGAACCAGGGTTCCTAGTGCTGGGTGAAATCCAGGCATGGATGTGCGCAAACAGACTTGCCTTTTGTACACCTGCTGTGTACCCGCACTGCAGCGCCATTCAACAGATCCTTGGTGAAAGGAGGAGTGCAGGTTACTATGGGCGTGAAATCAGTAATGTCAGTTCCTGTGCAGATTGATGAACGGAAATCCATTAATAAATTAAGTTACTTAACTGTAACTGCAGTTATACAGTATTGGTAACTTTCATAGATTCACATGCTTCATTCATTCACTGTTCTCAAAGTGGGAGTCCCACGGTACAATAGTAAGCTGCAATGCATAATGATAATAGAAATTACCTTTATGGCCTATCTAGGTCCTTTGTAAAAAAAGAACCAAACTTGACATATAGCCAATCAGGCAACAGCACCCTCTAGAACACTCCAGACAGAGGCTCAACCCCTCAGATTTTCAAGCACTAGTGGTTATAATAATAAAGGGTTTTGTAGAGCGCTCAGTAACGCCATCACGGCGTGTCCCCGCGCTAATGGAGAAGTGATTCTGGAGTGATGATTGGAGTGATGATTCTGGAACTCCCTCCCGTCCGACCTGCGCCTGACCCAAGACCACCTCTCCTTCAGGAAGAAGCTGAAGACCTGGCTGTTCGAGCAGTAGCGGCACCCCCCCCCCCCCAGCGCCTTGAGACCCTACGGGTATGTAGCGCGCTTTACAAATGTCACTGATTGATTGATTCTGATTGATTGATTGAGAAGTGGCAGACAAAAACCTCACTAGGAAACCCCCTCACCAGAGCCTCACAGTGTGTACAAGTGGGTCTTCAGCAGAGACCAAAATATTGCCTCTCTGCTCTCCAGCCTTAGAGCAAGCGGGAGTTTGTTCCAGTTTTGGGCGGCCAGTAATGTAAACGACCGCCCTCCCATTCTGGATCTCTTTATCCGCGGAACCGTCAGCAGCCCCGTACCTCCCGAGCGCAAGGCCCTGGGCGGCTCGTATCTGCAGACTAGGTCCCGAAGATAGGCGGGAGCCCTCAACCAGACAATCCGGTGGCACACAAGCAGGCATTTAAACAGAACACGTTTCTTTATGGGGAGCCAGTGGAGAGCATCAAGCGCCTTCTGTGAATTGGCTCTCCTCGGCCTCCTCAGCACCAGGCGAGCAGCCGCGTTCTGGATGACCTGCAGGCGGCCCATACTCCTCTCGGTGGTACCAAGGAACACAACGTTCCCATAGTCCAACTGAGAGGCGACCAAAGCCTGCGTCATCGTCCTTCTGGCAGTCAAGGTTAGCAGATCCAGAGTCTTATTTAGAACCTTCAGGACCCCAAAGCACTTCCCCACAAGGCGTCTAATATGACCCTCATAGGACAGTGTGGGTTTAACCCACACTCCTAGGTTTTTTGCTTCCTCACATGGTACAGGAGTGGCGTCCAGACAGGATGGCCACCAATCGGCTGACCAGCTACTGCTCTTACCACCCACCACCAAAACCTTGGTTTTGGAGCCATTGAGCTTTAAACAATGGGCATCCATCCAGTCAGCCAAGGTCTGCATGCAGGCCTTGAAATTGGAGGATGCTCCTGTGGGGTTTTGAGACAGCGAGATAAGCAGTTGAGTGTCGTCGGCGTAAGACACCAACTCCACCCCAAATGCTTGGACAACCTTGGCCAGGGAGGCCATGTAAAGATTGAAAAGTGTAGGGCTCAAAGCTGAGCCCTGTGGCACTCCCTGGTCTAGTGGCACCTCGGAGGAACGGCAGGACCCCTGTTGAACTTGAAAGCAGTGCCCCGTCAGGAACGACTGCAGCCAGTTCAGGGCGGCTCCTACGATCCCAGCTTCGTTTAGACACTGTAGCAAGATGGAATGGGCTACAGTGTCAAACGCTGCACTGAGGTCGAGCATTATCAAGGCCATATATTATAGATTATAGAACATCCCAAACTATGAGGGGAGCCTCTATGGGAAGGAGGGTGGGTCACATGTGAATCTAAGAAAGATACCAATACTGGATAACTGCAGTTGCAAGTGAGTAACTTGATTTCTTATCCAGTACTGGGGTATCTTTCATAGATTCACATACTTGAATCGGAATTTCAAGCAGTCTGTAACTGTATAGATATAAATAACTATACACATAAAAGTACCCTTTTGGATGGTCCGTAGCAATGTAACATGCTATGCATCAATCTGTGAAATATGAAAGCAACAGTTTAAATTGTTAAAATATAGAAATCAGAGCAAAATCCCTCACAGTTGTGAAGGCTCACCTCAGAGGAATATAAGGCGTAAAACTGCATGCCCCATGGCAGCATCACTTTTGTGGGCAAATTCCAAGCAGTAGTGTTAAGCAAATGTATGAGCGCTCTTCCATGTTGCTGCTCTGCAAATTTTATTTAGTAGAACACTGACAAACAGGGTCGCTGAAGTAGAAACTGCCCTTGTAGAGTGCGGTCTTGGCTTAGCTCACTGGGGTTTTCCAGCCTTGCAGTGATAGAATTGAATCATGTGAAAACAAAAATGGGGAATTGAATCATGGCAGCTAACCATCTGGCAATGGTAGCTTTGGTAACTGCAGACCCTTTTTTAGGGAGACCATAGGAGATGAACAGCTGATCAGATTTTCTGAATTGCATAGTTCTTTGTGAGAAGAGACTGTTCAGCTGGCAATTTTGGTGGTGAAAAGAGGTACGCAAAATGATAGGTTCATTTAGATGAAACTGTGATGGCACCTTGGGGATAAACTTAGGGTTTGTACACAGCATCAAATACTCATCAGTAAAATTGAGGCAAGGATCCTGAATAGTAAAGGCTTGAAGTTCACTAACTCTTCTGGTTGACGTGAGGGCCAGCAAGAGAGCAGCTTTCCAAGTCAGGAACTTGATATCCGCCCTGTGGATAGGTTCAAAGGGCGACTTCATGAGTTGTGAGAGAACCATATTGAGATGCCATTCTGGTGCGGGAGCTTTAACTGGAGGGAAGGTTCTAAGTAAACACTTCAAGAATTGTTTGATTATTCTGGATAAACAGAGAGAAAGTGAATTAGCAGTATGCCAATCTAGATACTTCTGTGAGGTGAACCTTCATTGATGAATGCACCAAACGAGCTAAAGAAAACAGGTATGGAAGAACTTGTTCTGGTGATAATTCCAAGGGATGGATGGAGGAAGTTGCGCATCATAAGCAGAACCTTTTCCACTTCAGCTTATATGTCTTGTTCGTGGAGTCGGCTCTGACTTTTTGGGCCAGAATGTCTCTACAGTCTTGAGAGATATTTACATTACAGAACTCATGGAATTCAAGAGCCATCCATGCAATTGAAGAGATGCCGGCTCAGGATGGAGAATCTGGCCTTTGTTCTGTGTGAAAAGATTGTGTTTCCTGGAAAGATGGATGGGTTGGGCTTCGGAGAGTAGGAGAAGCTCGGTAAACCAATGTTGTCTGGGCCACCAGGGAGCTATGAGAATGAGGCGACATCCCTCCATCTACAATTTGGTGGGAATCCTTGGAATGAGAGGGAAGTGGGTAAACCGTGACCATCTCATTGAAAGGGCATTTCCGCTTGACCCTGGGAGTGGGTATTGATTGGTATAAAGTCGGCATTTTGAGTTCTTGTTATTTGCAAAGAGGTCAAGTGCTGGTTTGCACTATTGTGCATAAATCAGATTTAGCACTTGTTGATCTAGTTCCTATTCGAGGCAACTGTCCATGGTTCTGCTGAGCATGTCTGCTAATGTGTTGTTGATCCCTGGAACATGTATTGCTTTCAGGTTAATTTGGTGTGTTTCGATTCAAACCATCTCCAGAGAGCTTGAACCTCTTGAGAAAGATATTGTGCCGCCTTGTTTGTTGATATAGAACATGCTGGTTGCGCTGTCTGTCTAAACCAGCATGGATGCTTCTGCAATACGTGGTAGGAAGGCTTGAAGAATAAGAAAAAAATTGCCTTTAATTCCAAATGGTGGATGTAGAGTGATTTCTGGGATTGCGACCAACTTCCTTGTATCCTGAGAGCCTGTAAATTTCCTCTCCAGCCCTCCAGAGAGGTGTCGGCGGGGATGGTGTTACAGTCAGAAATTTGAGACCTTGAGATAAATGAGGCAGTTGGGCCCACCAAGTCAGCGTCTCTTGCATTCCAGAGGTGATATCTATCATGTCATCGAATGAGCAGGTCAACTGGACCCATTGCAACTGAAGCTCTTCCTGTAGTCGCCTCATCTTCAGTCGAGCCAGTGGGACTAGGTTTATGGCAGAAGACATCATGGCAAGGAGTGAATTGAACATCCGCACTGAAACAGACTTTCTTTGTGAGATTTATAATGCCCAGTTTAGCAATTGCTGTTGCCTGTCCAAAAAGAGATAGTCCTTGTTGTTGATGGTATTAATCTTGGCTCCTAAAAAAATCCTCGAGTGACTTGGGATGATAGAGAACTTCTGGAACCCGACTGTGAGACCCAACTTTAGAAATAATGCTAAGCATGCCGCAGCAGTCTTGGAGGCCTGTTGCGGTGTGGAAGCCTTTAGCAGTCAGTCATCTAGGTAAGGAAATACCTCAGAGCCTTGTTTGCGAAGTGTGTCTGCCACTGGAGTGAGACATTTTTTGAGGATCCTCGGGCCTGACTTGAGTCCAAACAGAGGACTTTGAACTGGAAATGGGCACCAGCTATGGTGAAACGGAGATACTTGCAATGTTTTGGATGTATGGAATGTGGAAATAAGCATCTTGCAAATCCAGGGAAGTCACAAAATCTCTGCTGTTCAAGAGATGGATAATGTTGGAAAGAGAAATCATACGAAAGACTGTTTGTGCAGGAATTTGTTTAATTTTCTGAGGTCTATGATGAGTCTGCACTGCCCTGCCTTCTTACTAATAAAGAAGAAACAGGAGTAGAAACCTTTTCTCCTTTGGGAAGCACGGACCCGCTACATTTCTGCGTTTGCCAACATGATATGATCTTCCTTCCATAATAAGTGATGGTTAGGTGAATGTGCTTCTTTTGGAGGGTTGGCTGTAGGTCTCTGCACAAATTCCAGAGGGTGTCTGTTTGTTACTAAATCCAACACCCATCTGTCCAATGTTACCTCCTGCTGTTTTAGGAGGTAGTTGGAAATGTTCCTAACCACCTGACTGGTAGCCGGTACCTGATACTGGTCACTGCTTGTGACCGGTGTTGCGACCTTGGGGAACTTGGTTATGCCTCATGCCCTGCTTGTTGTAGACCAGGGCAGGTGGTTGGCGGTAGGGCTGTACCGTGGCTACTGCTGAGCTCAATAATATCCCCCTCTATAAGTGGCAAAGACTTTTCCTTTAGCACCAGGAATGGGAAACTTGTAATATTGTAAAGTGCCAAGGAGTCTGGCGGTGTCGGTATCTGTCTTAATTGCCAGCAAAGCCTCATTGATATGTTTCCGAATAAGGACTCAACATCATAGGCCATATCGAGAAGATTTGTCTGCACTTCGGGTCTAAAAGTTGGAGCCTTGAGCCACCCCTATCGTCTTAGAACAGCCGCTCCTGCCAAGCTGTCAATAGCCTGTTTCTGAGGATCTGCACTCACAAATGAATTGTTTTGCCTCTGCTTTTTTATCTTCAGGAATGAGGTCAAGAAGGCATCTACCTTCTTTATAGAAGTGGAAGGATTCTTAGAATGCCTTTAAGCATCTTGTGAGATGACAGAATCTGGCCTGGGATGGCTAGTCAGGAAAGCAGGAGAACCGTCTGTGGCCTTGTATTTTTTTAATCAAGGCGTGGAGGAACCAATGCCGGATATTTCAAGATTTTAATACTTCCTCCCATATTGTAATCAATGACCGAAATTGGCTTTATGGACTTTTTAGCCTGATCCTCAAAATAATGTAGAAAACAGTCTGATTGTTTGACTGAAGTGGTGAGGTTGTACCTTGCCACTGCACTATTTATTAAATTATGGATACCCACTATATCTTACGGGGGAATATGCCGAGTGGGGGAGGAGATAGAGTAGGAATCAAATAGTTATCCCATTTGTCAGGTGGGTGTTGGGGCTCCTGAATCTCGCCCTCCTCATGTTCTTCTTCAGTGAATTTATGGTCCTCTCTTGGGGGTGCTACATTAGGTATTGGTGATATCCTTGGTGTGATAGATGGTGGCAGGTTTACTGGTGTAGAAGGAGGAATCGGGTGAACAGGTGGTTCTCGTGCTCTTGTGGGGTGTCATGGAAGCGTCTCTTATAATCCTGTAGCACAGCATGTAAGTCTTGTAATAAGGAGGTAGGCATGAGTACCTTATCTCTTCTGGGTTGTTGATAGTTATAATGGTCATAGTAGCGTCTTGATGGAGCGTAATATGATAAACAGTGGTCGTCATTATCATCAGAGTTCTCATCCTGATATTGTACTTGCAGCTGAGAGGGACTGTAAGCATCCCCATATGAACCCTCTTCATCAGTATCTTGTATATCCCGCAAAGGGCTAGGCACAAGTGGAGATATCTTATTTGGTGAGGTCAGTCTTGGAAAAGAACAAGTTACTTACCTTCGGTAACGCTTTTTCTGGTAGATACTATATCTGCCTATGGATTCCTCACCTTGTGAATATCCCCCTTGCGCCAGCAACATTCGGAAATTCTTTTTCGTAGCCTCGCGCCGACGTGGATTGGACGTCACAGAGACACGGCTCCGCTCGCGACTCCGCTGACGTCACCGACGCCTATAATAGGCCCACGCCGGCGTGATGACATCAGTTCCGCCTTTTTTCCGTGCCATCGAGGCACACGGACGGACCAATGACAGTAGATATATACAAAGTGTACACAGTATACAACAGTCAAGGCAAAACACACAGTGCAAAGCAAATGCAGGAAAGCAAATGAAACATTTCCTTGACATCAAAATAAATATACATTACAGTACAATAACTCTGGCATAGAAGAGTGGACAACGGGGAGGCGGGTGGGTCAGTGAGGAATCCACAGGCAGATATAGTATCTATCTGAAAAAGCGTTACCGAAGGTAAGTAACTTGTTCTTCTGATAGATACATCTGCCGTGTGGATTCCTCACCTTGTGAATAGAGTCCCACAGCAGTCCCCACTCCCGGAGGAGGGTGTCCACTCTTCTAAACCAGGAAATCCTGAAGGACAGAGCGCACAAAGTGGCCGTCCCTCCTGACTTCGGTATCCAAGCAGTAATGCTTCGCGAAAGTGAGGAGGGAAGACCAGGTTGCCGCCCTACAAATGTCCTCCACAGGAACACCTCTAGCTAAAGCAGAGGATGTCGACCTAGCTCTAGTGGAATGAGCCCTAATACCCTCTGGAGGTTCCTTACCGGCCAAAGAGTAGCAGATCTTTATACACAGAATGATCCATCTTGATAAAGTTCTTTTATGGACCGCTCTTCCCTTCTTGCAGCCAGCAAAGCCAATGAAGAGTTGATCATCCAAGCGACAGTCTTTAGTTCTGTCCAAATAAAAAGACACCGCCCTCTTAGGGTCCAGACGGTGCAACCTCTCCTCCTCCTTGGAAGGGTGTGGGGGGAGGATAAAAGGTAGGGAGGGTAATGGATTGACCAAGGTGGAAAGGAGTCACCACCTTAGGAAGAAAAGCAGCCCTGGTCCTTAGAACCATCCGATCAGCATGTATGGACAGGAACGGGGGCTTGGAACTTAGAGCTTGAAGCTCACTCACCCTCCTTGCCGAGGTAATTGCAACTAGGAAAACTGCCTTAAAGGTTAAAAGCCTCATAGGACATTTATGAAGAGGCTCAAAGGGAGAGCCCATCAGAAAAGTCAGAACAAGATTCAAGTCCCACTGAGGTACAATAAAAGGAGTAGGAGGAAACTTGTTTACAAGACCCTTCAAAAACCTCAAGACTACAGGTGACTTAAAAAGAGAGGGCTGATCAGGCAAACAAATAAAAGCAAACAGCGCCGAAAGATAGCCCTTAACTGTGGCAACTGCCAGCCCCTGTTGCGCCAAAGAAAGAGCAAACCGGAGCACATCTGATAAATGGGCTCTTAGCGGATCAATATCATTCTCACCACACCAAATAACAAACCTAGACCATCTATAAGAATAGACAGTCTTAGTGGAGTCACGTCTGGCAGACAAAATGACATCCACCACATCAGGTGTGAGAGAATAGGAAATCAGGTTGCCCCGTTCAATCTCCAGGCATGAAGGTGCAATGTCTGGAGGTGGGGGTGTAGAACCTTCCCCTCCATCTGAGAGAGGAGGTCTGCCCTGAGAGGGAGACGGAGCGGCGGGTGAGAGGAGAGGTGGAGTAGATCTGTATACCACACCCTTCTTGGCCAATCCGGGGCGACCAATATAACTTGGGCCCGGTCTTGGCGAATTTTCCTCAGAACCCGAGGAATCAAGGGTATGGGAGGAAACGCGTAAAGGAGTTGATTTCCCCAACTCAACTGAAACGCGTCCCCCAAGGCTCCTTGCATCGGATACTGGAGACTGCAGAATGACGGGCAGTGAGCATTCTCGCGAGTGGCAAACAGGTCCACCCGAGGAGTCCCCCACGTCCGAAAGACGTGACGAACCACCTCCGGATGAAGCCTCCACTCGTGGTCGGCAGAGAACTGCCGACTGAGACTGTCTGCACGCACGTTCAGAACCCCGGCCAGATGATTTGCCATCAGACAAATCTGGTGGTCCTGAACCCAGGACCAGAGACGCAGAGCCTCTCTGCAGAGACACTGCGACCCCACTCCTCCCTGCTTGTTGATGTACCACATCGCGGTCGTGTTGTCCGTCAGGACTTGGATCGACTGACCGCGAAGGGAAGGGAGGAAGGCCTTGAGCGCCAAACGTATCGCCCGCAACTCTAGAAGGTTGATGTGAAGCAACCTTTCCTCTGGAGCCAAAAGACCCTTGATCTCCAGATCCCCCAGATGAGCACCCCACCCTAGAGTGGATGCATCCGTTATCACCGTGGCCACCGATGGAGGTAGATGGAAAGGCTTCCCTTGCGACAGGTTGCCTTCCACGCTCCACCAAGACAGATCCGCTGCAGTTTCTCTGGAGATCTTCACCGACTCCCCGAGATCTCCGTTGTGCTGATACCACTGCCTGCGGAGACACCACTGGAGTGCCCTCATGTGCCAGCGTGCATGGTTGACCAGGAGAATGCAAGAAGCCATCAGACCGAGCAGGCGAAGGACCTTCAGGACTGGAACGACCGCTCCAGGGTAAAACAAAGGAATCATTTCCTGTATGTCGTGAATCCTTTGAGGTGGAGGGAATGCACGACAAACAGTAGTGTCCAGTACGGCACCTATGAACAGGTTGCGCTGGGAGGGCAACAGGTGAGACTTGGGTACATTTATCGAAAAACCCAACCTGAACAACAACTGAGTTGTCTCCTGCAGATGATGGAGCACCTTCTCTGACGACTCCGCCTTGATCAGCCAGTCGTCCAAATAAGGGAACACAGGTATCCCCGACCTCCTGAGATGAGCTGCCACCACCGCCATCACCTTGGTGAAGACTCGAGGCGCAGTAGTAAGACCAAACGGAAGGACCGCAAACTGGTAGTGCTGCGACCCAACCGTGAAACGGAGATACTTCCTGTGCGACTTCAGGATGGGTATATGGAAATACGCGTCCTGCAAGTCGAGCGACACCATCCAGTCTCCTTCCATCAACGCTTGAAGAACCTGAACAAGGGTGAGCATCTTGAATTTCTCCTGCTTCAGATAGAGATTCAAGATCCTGAGATCCAGGATTGGACGAATCCTGCCATCCTTTCTGGGGATCAGGAAATACCGGGAGTAGCATCCCTGACCCCTTTCCTGCTCTGGGACCACCTCTATTGCACCCTTTCGTAACAGAGTTAGAACCTCCTCCTGCAGAAGAGACAGATGTTCCTCGGAGCAAAAACCTTGAAAAGGAGGGTAAACAGGGGGAAATTCCCGAAAGGGAAGGGCATACCCATTTTCTACAAGATTGAGAACCCAAAGATCTGTCGTAACCAATTCCCAATCCTGTAGAAAATGGGTAAGCCGACCCCCAACCGGACCCACATGATCCTGAATGGCGGATCTAGGGCTGCTTTTCTGCGGCAGGGGGGTTGGAAGAGGTGGAGGAAGAGGAGGGCTGACGTCCACGAGGACGCGCTCTTTGCTTTCCCCTGTACGATCTGTACACTGAATTCTGCTGCTGCTGCTGTTGCTGTTGCTGCTGTTGGCCTTGCCGGAAATTCCGAAAGGAGCGACCAAAGCCCCTGAACCTTCTGCAGGAAGAAGTGCCCCTGATCTGGAGGCCCAAAGACTTCGCTGTTGCTCTGCAATCCTTGAATCTCTCAAGAGCCGCATCCGCCTTCTTCCCAAAGAGACCTGAGCCATCAAAAGGAAGATCAAGCAGAGTCGCCTGAACATCAGCCGAAAAGTCCGATGACTTCAACCAGGCTGACCTCCTAGTGGCAACAGCGGTGCCCATAATACGAGCCACAGAGTCAGCAGTGTCCAGACCACTTTGAATTACTTGGCGGGCTGCCGCCTGAGTGTCAGACATCACCTCCTCAAAATCCTTCCGGTTGGCGTCAGGAATTTTTGGAGCCAGTATACGCAAGGAGTCCATTAAAGCATGCACATACCTTCCCATTAGACATGTGGCATTAGTTGACTTCAAGGCCATACTAGCCGATGAAAAGGTCTTTTTTGCCACCTGGTCCTGTTTCTTTGCTTCCTTCTCACAAGGAACCTGAGGAAAGGCACTAAGACTCTTCTTTGAACAGGCAGCCTGAATGACCAGGCTCTCTGGCGAAGGATGTGAAGACAGAAAAGCCGGGTCCTCAGGAGCGGCCCTGTACCTCCTTGCAACACTCTTTGATACCGCAGGAGCCGACAAAGGTTTCTTCCACACTTCCATAATAGGATCAGTCAAGGCATCATTGAATGGAAGTAAAGGCTCAACCACAGAATTCGGTGAATGCAAGACTTCTGTGAGGATATTAGACTTGAACTCCACTGTAGGCAGAGTCAATTGAAGAAGCTCAGCAGCCTTCCTCATAACCAGATTGTAAGGCTGGATATCCTTAGAGGGAGCACCTGAGCCTGAGGGCAACTCCACTCTGGAGAGAAATCAAGGGTCCCTGAATCCGCCAATTCCTCAAAACAGCTCTCCTCTAGTTCACCTTCTTCAACATCAGACTGTGAGTCCATGTATCTCTGCTCCTCCAAAAGGCGTTGTGCTTCCCTTCTTGACCTCTCCTTTACACGCCTCGCAGCCGGATCCACCTGCGGCTTCGACGGATTCGGGGCCGGCGCCGGTATCGAATCCGACGGCACAGAAGAATGCCCTCGAGGATGATCAGGAGCAGGCGACGCCGGAATCGGCGTCGACGACTTCGGTGGAGCCGGGAATTGCCAATGCGGCGTCGTGGCCGGCATGTAAGGCATAAACGGAGCCGGAGGATAGGAGTGAGGAACTCCCAGGCTGAATGCCAAAGGACCCATGGGACCCGAAGGTGCACCAGAGGGGTACCACGCCCTTGAGAAGACACCATACATTGCGTTAAGAAACGCTGAAGGGTCCTGGCCTGGAGCAGGAAAGGGCGGCTGAAAACCATCAGGCCGGTCCTGAGGAGGGATCGAATTCGGCTCTTCGACAGGCGCAGAATCCACATCCTCCCGGGCCTCTTCCTCTTCTCGGGCCGGGGACGGCACCGGAGACGGATTCGGAACCGGTGAAGCATTCGGAGCCGGAGATGGAGACCGCCCACGCGACTCAGATGGCGAGGCCTCACCTTCATGCTTAGAGACTTCGAGGGTAACCACCTTCGAACGTACCTTCTTCGGTGACCTCGACCTCGACCTCGAGCCCGACTCCTTACCAGACCGACGTCGGGACTCATGTCTCCTCTTCTTGTGCTTCTTCTTCGACTTCGAAACATGATCCGACGCCGACTTCGAAGACGACCTCTCTCGAGAAGCAGATCTCGACCTCGCCCTGGACTTCGACCTCGCCCTTCGAGAACGAGACCTCGACGACTTCTCCTTTCCAGCTTTCACCTTAGCAACCAGAAGTTTGGCTTCTCTCTCCCTCAGGGCCTTCGGATTCATCTTCCGACATGAAGAACAATCCTCCACATCATGGTCGGAACTTAAACACCAGATGCAGTCTTCATGGGGGTCGGTAATGGACATCATTTTACCGCACTCCCTGCAGGGCTTGAAGCCAGTCTTCTTGGATGACATCCTCAAAGAGACAGGATACAGAGAAGCAGAATTAAGTAACAAAACGGCAACAATGTACCAGTAGGCTACAGAGATTCCCGATAACCGTTAGCGTCGACGACGCGGAAAAAAGGGAACTGATGTCATCACGCCGGCGTGGGCCTATTATAGGCGTCGGTGACGTCAGCGGAGTCGCGAGCGGAGCCGTGTCTCTGTGACGTCCAATCCACGTCGGCGCGAGGCTACGAAAAAGAATTTCCTAATGTTGCTGGCGCAAGGGGGATATTCACAAGGTGAGGAATCCACACGGCAGATGTATCTATCAGAATTGTTTTTTTGCAATGTTTACTCTGGTAGAGGTCCCATCGACGATGAGAGTTGTGGCATTGATGGTCTAACTTAATCTTGACACTGTGTTGTTGACTAGTGAATCGCCATCTGTGCCGTCGTCAGTCCCTCCGACAACAGTAAAATTGCCAACAGTACCTCCGTGGACGGTGAAGGTGCCAACGGTAAATCCGTTGACAATGTCTTTCTCGGTGGTGCCGGCATCAACAGTGTATACGCCATAGGCGCCTTCATCTGCGGTTTCACTGGCGATGACGATGTTGATGTCTTCGGCGCTGATTGGACCTCTGTGGAAACACCCCTCGTTGACAGTGGCTAAGTAGGTTGCGCTTCCGTCAACAGTGCTTTAAGAACTGCAGCTGGAGTCATCATCACCGATTTCGACGACAATGTTTTAGATGACGATGCCGATGTGCTTTACATCGACAATTTCTGCCATTTTAATGTCGACGGCTCTGAGAAAGGAGACATATTTCTCTCCCTTTTCCTGTCAGAGTGAGAAGATAGATGACATGAGTCTGCCCCTGTGGAGACAAGTTGTAATTTTTCCTTTCTGAGGGGATCCTTTTTTAAGACCTTTCTACTACCTTCAGCAGCCCCATGGTCAAAGGATCTTGAACTTTTGTAGGTGGTATGAGAAGAGTCAATGTCTTCACCAGAAGCAATGGATGCCTGGTCCTTAGATTTTTTTCAGCCATATAAGAAGACGTCCTACTCTGTCTCGTAGGGTTTTTGAAGAAACAGTGCGACAGATCCTGCACTCCTTCACCTGATGTTGAGGCAAAGACAGTACAGGCAGTCTATATGTGGGTTATCCACATGAAGTCTCTTTTTCCCACAGGATTTGCAGGATATAAAGAGACCTGCTTTTGAAGAGTAAGACATGGTAAATATATATACACCAAATACAGAAATAATCTGAAGAAAACAGCACAGCTCACGGAGACTCCTTTCACACGACGTGCTGTAGAAACTCTGAAGGTTTCAGTCTCTGTTTGGAGTATTCTAGAGGGTGCTTTTGCCTGATTGGCCATATGTCACGTTTGGTTCTTTTTTTAAAAGGACCTAGATAGACTATTAAGGTGATGTCTATTCTTATTATGGCCTATGGCACAAGGCTTACTGCTTACTATTGTACCATGAGACTCTCAGTTCGGCGACAGTGAAAAATGTAAGCATGTGAATCTATGAAAGATACCGCAACACTGGATAATGTCACTTCCAGTACAGATGGATAAAGGACATCCAGTAATGTCACTTACTGTGCAGAGAAGCTTACAGTATCATCTGGTGAAGAAAAATACATTGAAGTGGCCCTGCCCTCTAGTGACAGGGAGGGGTGGTCCATAGCTGACTTACAGGTCGGGTGGGTCTCTTTGAAGAGACTAGTTTTCAGGTTTCCCTTGAAGAATATCAGGGTCAGTTGCTGTCTTAAGTCTGAACTCAGTGAGTTTCAAAAGAATGTGTTTAGAGTTCTGAAAAACTCTTGTTCTACCAAACAAAATATTTGTGCTCATGCCCAAATCAAGACAATAATACGTAGGCAACATATACTAATAAACAAGACCTCCTGGCTTCTTTACAAATCGCCCATATAGAAACTTTTCAAAAAGTGATGCATTTGCTTCTCTTCTCTTAAAGAATGAGTAAAATCCCACCCAGCCTAATCTTGTTCGGTGCACATAGGAATAAAAGTTACTATCGGTCTTTATATTACTACCACCATAACAATAACAGCTGTTTTCCTATACGATATCACCTGTCTGAGTTTTTCGTTTACATTAATTAAGTGACAGGGCAGGACAATGCCGAGAGGTCTATGGTCTTGTTCAAGCAAAACGTTTTAAAAGCCTTCAGTAAAATCATAAGTTTCAAATAAAGTGTTGCCTTATCTCTAATAAATAGTATATAAGAAGGATCAGATAACTCACTATCCTGGCTAAAATAGTGTCCACCAGAAAAGCTGTGCTTTGAATGTGAAGGACAACAATGCATAGACAGAAAGGAACACTCCTTTTTTGAGCAATAGACTAAAATCCCACTGGTTTGGGTCATAAGGATTAGGATGAGGGAACAGTGGGGAAGGGTTGTAACTGATCATGTCTTCGAATGTTGAGAAACGTTTCACTATTTCATACATTGATCTCTTTAGAACTAGAAAGAGCTGCAGCATAGACAGACGATGTCGATAACGGAGACCAAGACCATTCTTAAGCACAATTTAGGGTCAAGTATAAAACGACTGGTGTATTAGAGGATCTCCAGCTCAGAATACATTTTCTTCCCAGGAGTTGACCTATGGAATCTACAGGCTGAATACACAGCGAAAGAGTACGGAGACCACGCTCCAATGATAGTCACAATGGAAGGAGCATACTGAGGAAGTGCAAAGGCTGGAAATTGAAAGCCTGTGACACACAATGCAATGGCAGACCTGTAGTCACAGTTTAAGTGGACTCCCATGGGTGGCACAATACATGCTGCAGCCCATAGGAGCTCCCTGGTGTACCTATGCCATGGGTACCTCAGTACCATAAACTAGGGACTTACAAGGGTACACCAGTGGTCAATTGTGGATAGTCAAGTCAAGTCAAGTCAAGTCAATTAATTGATATAGCGCGCTACATACCCAGAGGGTCTCAAGGCGCTTGAAGAAGGGTGGGGAATTACATGTCGAATATCCAGGTTTTAAGTTGCTTTCAGAATGCTATGTGGTTCTGAGTGAGGCGAAGGTGAATGGGAAGTGATTTCCAGGTTTTAGCCGCTAGGTAAGAGAAGGATCTTCCTCCCATGGTGGTTTTGTTGATGCGAGGTACAGCTGCAAGGGCTTGGTTGGAAGAGCGAAGCTGGCGGGAGGGGGTGTAGAAGGAAAGTCGTGTGTTGAGGCATTCGGGTCCAAGTTCGTAAAGTGCTTTGTGTGCGTGGGTTAGGAGGCGGAATGTTATCCTCTTATTGACGGGGAGCCAGTGGAGGTTTTTCAGGTGACCAGAGATGTGGTCTTTACGCGGGATATCTAGTATGAGTCTGGCTGATGCGTTCTGGATGGTTGGAGTTTTTTTCTGAAGTTTTGCGGTGGTCCCGGCGTATAGGGTGTTTCCGTAGTCCAGGCGGCTTGTAACCAGTGCGTGGGTGACCGTTTTTCTAGTTTCGGTGGGGATCCAGCGAAATGTTTTTTTGAGCATGCGAAGAATGTTGAAGCAAGATGATGAAACGGCGTTGACTTGCCTGGTCATCGAGAGTGAGGAGTCCAGGATGACGCCCAGGTTCCGTGCGTGGTCCGTCGGGATGGGTGCTTTTCCAAGGGCCTCAGGCCACCAAGAGTCGTCCCAGGCGGAGGGGGAGGTACCTAAGATAAGGACTTCTGTTTTGTCTGAATTTAGTTTCAGACGGCTGTGCTTCATCCACTTGGCTACTTCTTTCATTCCTTCGTGTAGGTTGGTTTTGGCGGCGTTAGGGTCTTTGGTGAGTGAGAGGATCAGTTGAGTGTCATCAGCGTAGGAGATGATGTTGAGGTTGTGTTGGCGTGCGATAGCCGCGAGGGGGCTCATGTATACGTTGAAGAGGGTGGGGCTGAGTGAAGATCCTTGTGGCACGCCGCAAATGACTTCAGTGGCCTCTGATTTGAATGGTGGGAGGTGGACTCTCTGAGTTCTTCCGGCCAGGAACGAGGTGATCCATTCCAGTGCTCTTCCTTGGATTCCGATGTTTCTGAGGCGTTGTAACAGGGTGCTATGACAGACTGTGTCGAAGGCTGCGGAGCGGTCGAGGTGGATGAGGGTGACTGTGTCTCCATTGTCCAGTAGGGTTCGAATGTCGTCAGTTGCTGCGATGAGTGCGGTCTCAGTACTGTGTTTGGCTCGGAAGCCGGACTGTGAGGAGTCGAGGGATTTGTTGGTTTCGAGGAAGGCGGCGAGCTGGTTGTTGACAGCTTTCTCGATGACTTTGGCCGGGAATGGAAGGAGCGAGATGGCGCGGTAGTTTTTGAGTTCGGTGGGGTCAGCTGTGGGTTTTTTCAGAAGGGCGGTGAGTTCGGCGTGTTTCCAGCTTTCCGGGAAGGTGGCGGAGTTGAAGGAGCAGTTGATGACGTCTCGGAGGTGTGGTGCTATGATGGAGTCTGCTTTGTTGAAGATGTGGTGAGGGCATGGGTCTGTTGGGGATCCTGAGTGGATAGAGTTCATCAGGCGGATGGTGTCCTCAGTGGAGATTGGGTTCCAGTCATTAAGGATGTTCAAGGGGGGTGAAGGTACGGCAGAAGGTTGGGTGGGTTGGTCTTCTGGTTGGTTGTCGAAGCTGTTGTGGATGTCTGTGATTTTGTCGTGGAAGAACGAAGCTAGGGAGTCGCAAAGAGTTTGAGAGGGAGTGATGTCGTTGGAGTTGGCAGTGGGGTTGGTAAACTCTTTGACGATGTTGAATAATTCCTTGCTGTTGTGGGCGTTGTTGTCTAGTCGGTCTTTGAATGCGGTTTTCTTGTCAGTCCGGATCAGTTGGTGGTGTATGCGGGTGGCGTTTTTGAAGGCGTCCCTGGTGCTGGAGTTTGGGTCTTTTTTCCAGGCCTTCTCAAGGAAGCGACAGAGTTTCTTGGATTTTTTAAGATCATCGTTGAACCAGGGGGCTTTTTTGCTGCCAAGTTTGATTTGACGTTTTTTCAGAGGTGCTAGGTTGTCGGCGCTGTTGGTTAGCCAGTGAGTGAGGTTAATGGCTGCTTGGTTGGGGTTCGAAGAGTGGGCAGGGGGGTTTTGAAGAAGCGATGAGGAGATCTGGTCGATGGTGATTTTGTTCCAGTTTCTTCGCAGAGTAGGTTGAGGATGGTTGTGGGTTGTGGTCTTTTTGTAGACAAAGTGAACGCAGTTGTGGTCCGTCCAATGAAGAACTGTGGTGTGACTGAAGGAGATATGTTTGCTGGAGGTGAAGATAGGGTCGAGTGTGTGACCTGCGTAGTGAGTGGGGGTATTAACAAGTTGTTTGAGTCCGAGGTTGGCGAGATTGTCCAGAAGGGTGGTGGCGTTGTTGTTGTTGCTCTTTTCCAGGTGAAAATTGAGGTCTCCCAATAGAATGTAGTCCTCGGAGGGGAGGGCGTGTGGGGTGATAAAGTCAGTGATGTCTTCACTGAATTGTGCACGGGGTCCTGGTGGCCTGTAGAGGAGGGTGCCTCTGAGTGTGGTCTTGGGGTCGGTGTGGATCTGGAAGTGAAGGTGTTCGGCGCTAGCGAGGTTGACGTCTGAGCTGGTTGAGATGCGGATGGAATTCTTATGAACGATGGCGATGCCTCCTCCTGTTTGTTTGGTGCGGTCTTTTCGGATGATCTTGTAGCCTTCCGGGATGGCAATGGTGATGTCTGGGGCTGAAGAGGCGTTCATCCATGTTTCTGTTAGATAGGCGACGTCCGGAGAGATGGTGTCTAGTAGATTCCAAAGGTCGATGGCGTGTCTGTGGACCAAGCGGGTGTTGAGCAGGATGCATTTTAGGTGGTTGGTGTCAGATCTCTGTTTGGTGTTAGTGGATGAGGAGTTGGTCTTGGTGCCGTCATACTTGCAGGAGTTGCATGTGAAGGGTCCATGGGTGTGTCCAGGAGCGGCTTGGGCGCAGTTGGGGAGTCGACCGGGGTTTAGGGCTGAGAGGGTGGAGGCGTCGTATGTGATGCGGGTGGGGTGGGTGGGACGGGGGCCAGGGGGTCTGGCGCTGGGCGCGGGCTTGGCGCGGACGGGCGTAGACGGGCTTACCTTTGGCGCACCTTCGGCGCGACTGGGGCGCGATCGCTGCGTGTAAACGCTGCGCAATCGTTCAGCTCTCATTAATGGAGGGTGGAGGGGGGCGGAGCGTGGGCGGGGCGGCTGGAAGGCGGGAGCGTGGGGGGAGGGACGGGCTGAAGGCACAACCAAATGGCAATACGTAGAAAAACAAAACACAAAGGCTAACACGCCGATATTAGGGCACAGGAAAAGAAAATAAAGGTTATGGAAATGCTATTTAAAACACTTCCGTGGGCACAGTTAAGCACACAGGCACCAATTACGAGTCAAGAGTTAACATAGGCAGTCACACGGCACAATCAATAAAAGTACAGCAGTGCGAGGCGCTTGTGGAGGAGAGCAGCGCTACGATACCCAGAGGCTGCAGGAGGCAAGGGGGAGCAACCGCTGCGTCCGGAGACAGGCTGGTCACAAGGAAATGTCGGACCGGACGATGCAGATAGCCAGTGGGTGGGCGGGGCGGCAGGGAGGCGGGAGCGTGGGGGGAGGGACGGGCTGAAGGCACAATAAAATGGCAATTCGTAGAAAAACAAAACACAAAGGCTAACACGCCGATATTAGGGCACAGGAAAAGAAAATAAAGGTTATGGAAATGCTATTTAAAACACTTCCGTGGGCACAGTTAAGCACACAGGCACCAATTACGAGTCAAGAGTTAACATAGGCAGACACAGGCACCAATTACGAGTCAAGAGTTAACATAGGCAGACACACGGCACAATCAATAAAAGTACAGCAGTGCGAGGCGCTTGTGGAGGAGAGCAGCGCTACGATACCCAGAGGCTGCAGGAGGCAAGGGGGAGCAACCGCTGCGTCCGGAGACAGTACTTACCATGGTCAAATTAGGGAGGAAGCATAGTGACTGGAGTCCTGTTTAGCAGAATCCCAGTCAGACTAGCCCAATACCACAATGGCACCTGGCAAAAAGTGGGAGTAACCATGCTAGAAGGATCCCACCATCTTACACATGGGTACTGAGATAATCAGGCATAAGGATTCATTCTTTGATTAGAACTTGTCCTAAGCTATCCTCATCCTTAAGGAAGAAGTAAAACAGTGGTATATCCTACTGATTTCTACGCTGGGCACATAGCCCTCTTTAAAATGATCTAGCTACGCAGATTACACTAAATGGCCCAGAATACTCCTTTAATGTAGAATATTCCTTCTTCGCAGGACTAAAGGGTGAGATATGAACTCTGCTTTGGGACGGGAACCTGCCACAAATATCATTGGCTGCTTTATAAAATCAAAATATTGTTATATACTACTACTGAGCCTCACAACTGGGGGTGATTAATAACTGGGCCTTTACTCCAGTTGAGAACTACCGGTCCATCTAGAGAGATCAGTTATCAGCACCAAACCATATCTACACCATACAATGATGGGCATCTCAGTTGGGGTACCACGCTGGTGGACGGCGTCCCCCCACTTATTTTACCGGGTGTACGCCGTCCCTCCTGCCAAACAGCTGGACTTCACTCTTTGGCCTCTCTGGGCCGAGGAGCGCGGCACCTTTCGTGACGTCACTTCCTGTCGTGACGTCACTTCCGGTACCAGCGTCCCCCCACTTCTTTTTTTACGACTTGTGCCCTGCCAGTAACACACATCTATGGGAAGGTTCGGAGAGGGACTTTCCATTACCAATCGTTTCCAGGAAAGGGTCATCTTAACACTGGCATATACCCTGGGGCCTGAGGGGATCAAGAGTTAGGAAAGACTGACAGAGGAGCTTGACGTGCAGCCAACAGAACAGAATTACTACTTACAGTTATGGAACTCACTGCTGAACCACAAGTCAGACGAGGAAGACTCACCAGAGGCCACATCATCGAAAATCAAGGCTTCTGGGGGACCGGATCCATAGAGGGAATTTTTTATCAGAAATACAGAACACTTACAATGTGCGGGAGACTCTACAGAAACTGAGAGGCAGGTGGGAAAGAAACTTGGGGACTGTTCAAGACAAGGGCTGGATGAAGAGCCATAGCCACCACAGGGAGGTGGCGTTAAAAGCCAACCTAAGACAGAGTGCTAAATAAGGTTTACTATAATAGAAACACACCCCATAAAACGAGACTTTCCTTTACAGTGGAAGCCCACAAGTGCAGATCCGAAGAGGGAACCTTCCTTCATCCCATCTGGACAAGTGATGTGACGCACGGTTTCTGGGCGGAGGTGGGGGACTTACTGTCCGGAAGGCTAGGGTAGGGGTTCCGACTGAAGCCCGATCTCGCTGCACTGGGTATTCAAAGAGATATAACTCGGCCTTAGTAGAAGTTGACACTGTATGCTGACACGTATGGTAGTGAAGAAGAACACAATGCGAGATTCAGAAACGCAGGCCAGCCCTCCCGGCGCTCAATGTATGAAGCAGTGAGAGTGATCTACGAGAGAAAGGGGTGTCCTTGGAAATTTCAAAAATATTTGGCGCCTCAAAATAGCATATTTTGGTGTAGAGCGCGATACGGGAGGGGAGCCCTGCGGGAGAGAAATGGTGGAAACTTCTACTGACTGAACTGCGCCCAGATATACTCAGGAATCAACAAAAGGGAACGATTGCAAAGTATACACCACTGCTAGTTGAGTGATGTGGGGGAGGTCCCAAAACCATGGGCAAGATACAACTTTTGGTAAGTTTGTGCTTACTTTCGCCAGCAAATGGATGACTGAAATGTATGGCTTCTGTGAAATCATCAAGGAATGATTTACTTACCTTTCGTAAAGTTCTTTCTGGTGTACGCATATCCGCATTATATATGTGGTAGTTATATAGCATGAACCTAGCCAAATGGATAATGGTTCAGCTACCACAGATTTCTTCCACTAACCTCCTTCCTTTCCAGGCACCCGGACTGTATATGGAAATGTTCAGCTGCTTAGCTACCAGCCGTCACCAGGTGGCACTGCTCGACTAAGCATTGGAATCTGGAAGGCGACCGATAGTGACAGATTATGTAAAGTACCATGGTACCAGTGACATCAGTTCCGATCTAGTTGCAGTGACAAAAAAACATTCAGAAACGTAGACGGGACCAAAACAGAGTAATAACAATCTAACAGTTCTCGCAGAAAAAAAGCATTAAACAAATAGAAACAACAAAACGTCCGCAAAAACGGGAGGCAACAGGAGGGTAAGCAAACTGCTGAAGCTGAAACATCCATCATAAAGAAGTTAAAGAAGGTAAGGGAGCGCCTGTTATTCTAATGTATGGGCGCCCCAGAGATTATTTACAAGAACCACACTCAACGCATCTATCCAGGTGGGGGCAGAGACATTTTAAGGCATGGGCAAAGTGGGCTCTGGCCCCGGGACCCTAGCCTTTCAGGAGGTCGCCGAAGAGCGGTCTCTGTTTTGCAGAGTCTTGCCCTGATGACCTTGAATAGTTCTTAAACAGATTGTTGCAAATCCCGTTTTCCTTTAATTTATTTTTAATTTGGCAAATGTGTGAGAGCCCATTACAAACATTTTGCAGATGTTGTTTATGTTTCATGCAACATCCAGTTTATTTTAGATCCAAACAAGGTCTCAGGTGTGCAAAATGGGAGGGTGTCACAGAGATTATTTGCAGTAATATAAGTGAGTTGCTGTTGTGTTACAATATTGAATACACAAGGCACTTGCACACTGTCAGTGACCTGGCCAAGGAGGGTACACGAAGGGGCTGAAACTGTATCATAAAGTCAAAGCTGATCCGAACAGGGGCCCCATAAATACGTTTGGGCCAGGGCCCTAAAAATCCTTAAGATGTCCCTGGTGGCGGGACGAGAAAAACATTACAACCAAAAATGAACGAAGAAAAACTATATCAAAATGGGAGCTGATCGTCTCCAGTGCTGAGCAACCACTGAGGACCAAGCAGCGCCTCACGGATCCTTTGCACAGGCACAACTGCTATGTTATAATTGTGGGGTACTTGTAAAGCGCACTGTTACTCTAACCGAGTGTCCTGGCGCTGCAGACCGCTGGGGAACCCGTCCTGGTTTTCCCTGTGAGATGGTCCCTTTCTGGGTATCTCCAGGGTGAAACCAGGCATCCCCGGCGTCTGTGGGGGGCCGTTGTAGAGATGAGGCAAGCTTAACGCCCAGAGTTACCGAGTGTGTTCCCTGGTTAGAGTAGGCACTGAGGCGAGAATTATCGAGTCCGTTGACCCCTGGTCCATGACCCTGCCGCGTCGGGAATTGAACCCTGGTCCCGGGCCGTTCTCTGCTTACAGGTCTGCCGCTTCTAACCAGTGAGCCACACCTCTCCACTAATGTTATGTTATTCTGATTTATAGAGCGCGCGTATACCCGTGGGTGTCTTGGCGCTGTGGACGGCGAGGGGGTGTGCACTGGCGGCTAGTACTGGAATAGCCAAGTCTTCAGGCCCTTCCTAAAGGTGATGAGAGTGGGGGCGTTTCTAAGTTCGAGAAGAAGAGCATTCCAAAGATGGGAGAAATAGAAGTGGAAACTGACAACTGTCAACTGTGTGCTTGAGAAGAACTTTACTATTTTACTTCCCTTCAAAGCACATGAGGAGTTTGTCATCAGTCCTAAAAGATGCAGTCTTTTTGAAGAAACAACAAAGTGCCCTCTTTTGGTCAAGCCCTATCAAGCCGCTCCACTTACCTCCTTTCACGGATGAGGCGGAGGATAAAAAGATACGGTCAAATGGAACCACACTGAGCCTCAGAAGGTCCGGTTTTCAAGCCCTGCTGACCGAGTCCAGAGCCCTCAAATAATGCAAGACTTGAACAGGGAAATCCGATTCAGAACCCTTGAAAACAGAAACACCTAGTGCAATGGAAATGTCCACAGCAACATCAAGCATTGGCAAGGGAGTCCCTCCTCTGAAATTCTCCTACCTACTGGCCAGTACAAGTCAGTCAAATATATTTTTATTGATTTATTTAAAAATCATAAAAGGATGGCAAAACCATCATAAAAAAGTGCTTTCAATGAACATTAAAAACAAGAGAGACAAAAAAGGTCTTAAAATCGTGACCACAATTAGAAGGCTAGCAGGTATAACAATACAAAAAAATAAAATAATAATAATAATAATAATAATAATATGGGCCAGCAGATTATTGAACCCGTTTGTTGCTTCGAACGTTCTGCGCCAGTGCTGAACGTTCGAAGAAACGGGTGCGGCCGTGTCGGCCAACGGACGTGCGCAGCACTGGCAAGGTAGTGCTCACGACGACCGTTGGCCGACAGCACCACTAGAGGGGTTAATAGCTGTTTGGCTGGAATCAATTTTGTTCAATTCCTTTGCTGCTATTTTCCAGAATTTTACGGCGCAACAGGACAGGGGGATTGCAAGCCCGCCGAGACACCTGATGACTGCTACTCTGCATGTTCTTATCTGTTCCTTCTTGAGAATCTCCCGAAGAATGGATTTTCGAGTTTTCAGTCGAAAAGGGCAAGTACATAGTAGGTATAGTAATGACTCCGCCCTATGACCGCAGAGGCGGCATTCCTTAGATGGCCATGTGCATTTCCATTTTGGTGTCAAGTCCTTTAAGGGGAATGATCCCATTCGTAGCATCATCAGCTGATGCTTTTTATGGTGGGAAAAGTGATCAAACAGATACTGTTGTGGCTTCAGCCTCTGTTAGCCCTGTATCACAGCCCAGGCGTGATTTTTTTTGCGGAAATCATTTTATCTGTTAGTAGAGAGATCCGCTTAATAGCATTGTTCACCACACTTCTGAATCCGGAATACGTTGCTGAGGTGAACCAGGCCTCCTCTAGTTGTAATGCCGACAAAGATTGCTTCAGGATTGTCGTAGTTGAATTGGCTAATCTTGCTTGGTTTTCTATCTCAACCCAACAGTGGTGGGCTAGGGTATTGTCTTCTGACACCCTCATCCTCCAATAATACTTTACTAAGGCACCTTGTCTGGCCAAGATCTGATTCTTGAGTCCGAATTCTAAACAAATCTGTTCCTGTGAGATGTGAAACGGTATTAAAAAGAGTCTTTTAAATAATGTAGATTGTGCTGTGTTTAATATTAGAGCGTCTTTAATATTCAGGATTTCCGAGCCATACGAGATGGAGGGTAGAAATTTTGCGGAGATCACTAGTAACAGGTGACCGGTAGAACAACTTATGAGCTTTTCCTCAAGATTTTCAAGGCAAATAATAGTTGTTTAGCTTTTGTGCATCCTTGTTCCACTTGTTGCTTGATGTTCAGCTTGCAATCTAGCTGGAAACCTAGATATTTATAAGAAGCTTCCCGGGCCAGTGGTTGCTCTCCTAATTTCCAAGAGAAAGTATGCCTTTTCAATATCTTATTATGTTTAGAAAAAACACATAACTTTTGTCTTTTAATGATTAATCGTGAGTTGGTTCAAGGTGGTATAGGCTCCTAATCCCGTAATCAATTTCTGCAAGCCAACAGGAGTTTGTGCTAACAACACAATGTCATATGCATATTGGAGGCATGGTGTCGGTATTTTGCCCAATTTTGGGGGGTCAGCTGTAATTAACTGGAGGCACTTGTCGAGATCAGAGGTATAAATTAAACAGACTAGGTGCTAAGATGCAACCTACTTTAGTCCATTTGTTGTAGTAATCTTACCAGTTACGCTGGACCCGTCTCCTTTCTTGATTTGGACCCACGTATTAGAGTAAAGATTAATGATGCATCCAGGAGCCTGGGAGGGACCCTTCAGGCTTGCATTTTTGCCCATAGAGTAACTCTTGAGACTTTGTCAAAAGCCTCTTTAAGATCTACAAAGCAGGCGTACATAGGCCTTGATTTTGCGAAGACTTGGTTGACTAGAAGGGTGACCGCAGAGATGTTCGTAAGGGTGCCCATCCCAGCCCGGAATCCAGTTTGCGTGTATGGTATTAAGTTTGTTCAGCTGACCCAAGCCTCTAATTCTACCAGAAGATTTGATGCATACATTTTTGCCTCCACATCTATCAGTGCAATCAACCTGTAACTGGAGGGATCAGAGCGGGAGCCCGACTTGTAGATTGGATTGAGAATGCTTCCTCTCCAAGACTCAGGGATCAGACTGCAGGCTGTAGCTTTAGAAAAGAAAGGAGTCAGGAGATGAGACCAAAATGGGGGGTCATGCATTTGGCAGGGCATTTGGTAATCCGTTCGGACCTGGGGTTCCCTCAGATTTTAGATTTTTTATGATTTTTTTAACTTGATTTTCTGAAAACAACACAAAATCCTCAGGGGATTCATGGGTCAAGATGTCGTTGACTTTACCTCCACCGCCAGCCCCCTTCCCTGTTGATGATCCACTGTTAGGGGACAGTGGAGGTGGTGTTTTGTTGTATAAAAGTTCAATATGGGCTCTCCAAGTGGCCTCCAATATATCCGAATTATGATGTCGATTCCGGCCATTGGTTAGTCAGTTGATTTGTTTCCAAAAGAGCTTGGAGTCCCTTAGTTTACAAGCAAGAAGAAGTTTTGTCCAAATGTGTTCTTGGTGCTCTTTTTTGGACAATTTTATGTCCTTTTTTAACTTTTTTCTTGTATTTGAAATTTGAAGCAGGAGTTCCTGGAGACGTTCTTGTCCTTGGGAATGTAGTTGTCTGAGGTACTTATTTAGTTGTTTTTGTTTCCTTAGGCTCTTGGTGAACCAGGGTGCCCCTTTTCGACTTCCTACTTGGTAGGCGTGAGCGTGCATGGACAATTTCTTGTTAATTTCATAAATAAAAGACTCCCAAGCTTTTATGGTCTGTGTTTCGGAGTTGGGTCTTTCCAAAAGACTAGTATATGTACCTGTGATGTCCTCGATGTTATCCTTGTTCCAGCAGAGACATTTTAGGTTGTAACATTGTGTTAAAGATGATAGTGCCTTTGCTTTCTCTGAAGTTGCAAAGGTTTTTAATAAAGTAAACGATTCCGCCCTGGCTTTTATTTGGAAATTCGCAATATACGGAAGAAGATTGTGATCCTTAAAAGTGTAATCATTGGTGGAGCGTGTTTTTTGTGTGGCCCTGGTGAATGATGCGGGTCGATCAGTCGAGTTCGACCATTGAGTACACACATTGAGAGACCTCTCAAGCGGGCTGCACATCTCTTACCAGATGTATCCTGTCGATTGAGGGCTCGTGTAACCACTGATTTGCCCTTGCTCCTTGTGTATTGTAAGTTCATATTGAAATCGCCCGACAGGATGATGTTAGCATCTGGATAGGCGAGTTTTAAGGTTGTTAATGAAGTTATTAATTGTTCGGTTCTTTGCATCTTTTATTTGGATGCGGGGTGAATATAGATGTTCAAAATTAGCAGGCTGTAAGACACCGAGACGTCAAGTTTGATGCACAACATCCAGAAACAGTCTAGATCTATAGCAGAAGAGTGCCTTGGGATTTCTGTTGAGATGAAAGTAGAGAGACCCCTTTTGCTCTTCCGAATTCTTTGAAACCAGTTATTGGCGATGGAATTTTCTGCAAAGATTCTTGAAAAAGGAGAATATTGTACTGTGTGATAAAATCCATGAAATTCGGGTCATCTAATTTTGAATGTAGGCCGTGCACATTCCATGAACAGATGTTACAACCTTGATATGCGTGTTGGGCTATTGGTGAAGTTATTCATGCCCTTCCCAAGGCAGTGCCTTCTGTGTGCGGTTCCCAAGGACCCGAAAATGTACTTGCTTCGAGGTGATCAAGGGTAATGGTAATTTTCCTGGTCAGGTACTCTTTACCCTTCATTTGGGTTTGATTATCCGGACTTTTTGCGCCTTTTGAAAGACTCACAGTAGAAGGTGGTGGTTGTAATAGACTTGGGTAACGAGGGCGGATTATCTTTTATAACTCGATTCCCCATTTGGTGAATGAGTCCTTCTGCTGCCAAATTTGTTCGATGAGCGTATTGTTGATGAATGTGGCTACTGTGGATTCTTGAGTGTTGGAACTCGGGTTTTGATTAAACTCGATACTTTCGATGTCATTGGTATTTATATGGCTTAGAAGTGGAAGCGCTTTAAATAGTTTAAGTAATACACTTCTATTAAGAAGGTCATGCGATCTCCTTGAGACGTATTTTGGATTGAAGACCAATGTTATAAACTAGGGGATCGTACTGCGACCCGTTGTCTAAAGTTTCTTCCGTTTCTTTTTTCACAGCCATGGGCAGTCGAAAGATCTGGGGTAACTCTTGGGATTCCGCAGAGTTTTTTGTGATTGGATTTCACCTCCCCTGTTTATTTGCAGGTCTCGACTTACATCTGTGCCAATTTCCTTGGCCAGAGTGACCGCATCCTGGTTTGTTTTCTTTATTGCCATCTTGGAACTCCTTGCTGTTATTTGTATAGCCTGAGTTTTTAAAATATGTTTTTCCTTCCTAACTACAGGTTTGAATAGGCTATACATTTTTTCTGGCGGGGTCTTTCACTTATATTGCGATTCAAGGTACTAGGCATGATGGACGTATTAAAGATTGTGGTCGATTGCTCCTTAGGAGTTAATGCTTCCGTGCTGTTTTGTGTTACATTGCCTTCTTGATAAATTCCGTTTTGAGCTGATAATGTCAAGGATGAGTCTTGAGCCTTACTTATTTGTTTGCGCTTTCTGGACTTTCTCAGTCGTTTTCGCTAAAGTTTTGATAGAAGCTTGGGTGCCCCTTAGTTGACTTGCAGGAGACCGATTATGTTCATCTTGAGAAGAGGAATCCAGGGCGCCTAAGTTATTGAGAACACTTGGTGGATTAAGTGTTGAAGTTGTTGGTGTAGTGAGTTTAATTGATGCGGAGGTAGACTCTATTTCGCTACTTTTTTGCCCCACAGAGGGGTTCTGGCATTCCAGATCTAGCTCCTTTGAGGCTAATTTTTCTTTCTTTATTGATGTTGCTTTTTCCTTCTCTATTGATTTTGCGGCCTTGATTAAAACTTCCCTGGTTGAACTCAATAGATTTGTTAATAGGGTTGGAACGGAGGCTAATTTATCAACTATTTGGGTGCAGTGACAGTGGCACATCTGAAAGGATGCTTCCCGATCACGCTGCACCTTCAGAATCATCTTATTAAAGCTATGGATGTTCGACCCCCTGGACATGAATTGCAAGAATATTTAAGAGGTCTACTTGTGTGTCGAGTTTATCTGCGTGGAGGGTCATCACTGTGCCGATTGTGTCCAATGTGCTTAGCAAGTGGGTCCAGGCTGAAGATGTTGATGTACAACTTTGGTCTGCTGAAAGTGAACTGGCACGATGTTCCTGATAGGGTGGTTGCCCTAAGGGTGGCTTACTCAAACTTCCTGAAGACCTGCTGCTGATACCTTATTTTGGTTGGGTGGTTGGTTTAGTCGTGTCAGGGAGGCAGATCCTGGAAGGTTTAGTTGGCGTGTCAGCGCGTCATTTGAGTTGACCTGGCAGGGATCCTGACGAAAGTGCTCTGCTATTTCCAGCATGTAGGAGAGTGACTCAGGGTCGACTTGGTTGTCGTTGCTTGGGTTTGCTCTCTACGGAATAACAGGGGATGGATCTGGCATGCCCAATGGACTCAAAGTGGTTGTGTTATACTGAAATACTGGATTACTTTCAATATAATCATCTTGGACGCTTTTATCGTTGCTACTGCTGTGTCCTGGTGGAGATTGTAGTTGTTGGGGCTGGCGGGGCAAATCCTGGTAAGATGGATGGTGGTGGATTAATGCATTGGTTGCCTGGAAATTTTTCTTTGATGGATCGCCAAAAGACAGGAAGCTTTAGGAGTTGATAACTGGGGGCATTGGATTTCTTGATTTTTATCGCCCGTGAGATCCAAACATGTGTGCCAGGAATCTTTCTTTTCCTTCCTTTCGACCTCACTATTAGTGTAACTTCTGTCCCATGGAAGGAGTGTATCGGTGTCTTTTTGTGAGGCTTTGTCATTGTTGGTGTGAATAATGGAGTTAATAGCTTTCATTACATGGCGAATCCGGTTTTCCTCTGTTCTTTTTATAGCAACCTTTAAAAAATCTGTTATCACTGCCTGTTTGCTGCTGTTCGGGCAGGAGTTGTGCCTATTGAGGGCCGTACGTGTTGCCGTTACCTTCTTACTTCCAACACACAAGGCTTGTAGGGCGGTCTCTTCAGGAATAATTTTTGAAGTTTCCAAGGTGCCTACCGCAGATTGTGAAGCATGTGTTGTAGGTCCACCCTCGGGCCGTACTTCTATTGCTTCTGTTGCTTCCATGCCCTCTATAGATGGCATGCCTGGGTCTGCCGAGGACATGCCAATAGAGTTATGCGTTTGGGCTATAATATTGATCAGGGCTCCTTCATTGTCCTCATCTTTGTCCTCATCTTTTTCGTTTTTGGCTGGTGCTTGCGGATGTTTGTCTTTTTTATCCCCTCCTCTTATTTTCCCTGACCGCATTTCTGGATTTTACCAGGTTTATTAAGACCCACCCTATGTCCAAACTGTGGCGCTTACCATGCACGGTATGGTTCAACTGATCACTAAGTCTGAGCCAGGACGCTGAGCTCTGGAGGTTTGTATGTCTGCGTGGCAAGCTGAGTTTTCTTGAGGACGGTTGTGGTGTAAGGATCCTTAAGTAGTTATTTTTGTAAGAATGAAGCTTTTAGGGAAAGGCAAAGTTGTAAAATATCTTCCCAGAGATATAGGATTAGCTTTTATTTCCCTTTTCAGCAGCTAAAGAGCAGCTGAAGTTCAAGTTTTGGGTAGGGGGTCGAGCAAGGAAAGCGGGGCGCACAGCAGTCATCGGCCGCACCTGGTCTTGTCAGGCTGTTCACACTCGCTGCGACTTGCCACTTACCACTTCCCTGCTTGATTGCTGAGGTGGTCTCCTAAAACGGCCCAGAACGGCCTCAGGCAGATCTGAGCCCAAATGCGCTACTGCTGTTGTTTTGGGCGTTTTGCGGCGTCCTCCATGGGATGAAATAAGATCCTTGCACTGTTTAGGGCTGTATGATGCTTCTGTATGAGCGCTGATGCTTGCCCCCTCAGCTGCCCTCCTGCAGTGCTCCTGTCTGCCGATAATGCGCCCCCACTTGTGTATAATGCGGCCCCCAGGGGAAGTAAAGGTCGCAGACCAGTCTTCCCCTGGGGAATTCGCGCGGGACCGGAAGGACAAGGTGGGGGGTGGGATTAGGAGGGTCAAGGGGAAGGGGTGGGATTAGGTGGCCATAAGGAGTCGGAAGAGGAGGAAACAGCCTCTTCCTAACTCCGGAGCACCACCGGGAGGGTCATGGAAACCTTTGTGGTCAGTAGGCTGGGGTTTAGGGCAGGGGGCGACTGGTCGATCGGCGGGGAGAGGGGTTCGTTTTATGGCTGCGGTTTGCGGTTTATAATGCGGTGCAGGTTAAGGTGGTTATGGGCTCTGGCACCCTGTCAGGGTCTGCGGTGCGGGCGGTGGAGAGGTTGCTGCTCATCGTTGATCGGGCGGGTGATGGGCCGGCCGGAGTCATCGGCGGGGGTCAGTGTAGGTCTTGTTGGTTGGGCGCCCGCTGTGATAAGTTTGTGGCCAGCGGGATGTGCACCCTGTTCTGGCGTCCGGCGGGAGTTTGGGCGGGGGGTCAGTAAGACCGGTTTTCAATGTTGCTGCTTGCGCGTGGTGTGATTCCTGTGCGGGGGGAGGGGGGCGCCGTCGCTAAGGCGCGAGTGGGCCGGCGCTTGGCGGGAGGTGGCCCGGGGGGCCCTTAACGGGCCACGTTTCTAGTGTGATGGCCGCTGGGAGGGGAGTGGCGCTGTCAACATGTGGGCTCTGGCTCCCTTGCCCGGTATTGTTGCTAGTTGGCTGCCCTTGGGTGTGGGATCGCGGAGCAGGGCCCCGCTGGTACATAGTTCCAGCACCTTAGTGAGGCCCGACGCGCGGGGGGGCGATCAGTTCACGGCGGCTTGCTCCGAATGGCTTGGGCCCCCTATCCCGGACCTGAACCCCGCGGGGGGGGGGAGGGGCGGAAGAGCTCGCGTCGGGGGCCTGTTAATGCAGCCCCGCCTGCATATAGTGTACACGTAGCCAGAGTGGTTGATTTAGGCCAGCATGACGCATGACACCTTCATAGGGTGGCGATGGCGGTTGTTGCAGGGGCTTTGTTGGGGTGCTGCGTGGGAGGGCCTAGGGGGGCGGTTGGGGTACACAGGTTAGGTTTGGGGCACTGGGGCATTAGTGTTGAGGGACCGCCAGCACGGTGTGAGGCCCGGTGGTGCTCGGCCCCCACCTGGTTGGAGCGACCTGGTTGGGGGGGGGGGGGGGGGGGGGGGGGAGAGAACCAGGACCGGATTGTTCCGGCAGAAGAGGATGCCAGCGGGGCGCACAACGGCCTCCAGATGCTGGCCCGAAGCAGTAGGGGGGTCCGCGGCGGCCTGCCCTCCATCGTGGGATCGCGCAGCTCAACCATTGCAGTGTTCTGAATTTATTTGAAACAATGACCAGTGTGTGACAGTTGACGTGCGGCATGGTGTCTGCTGTGGAGTGAAGGGAAGGGTGCGGACATGTGTGTGGGGTATGCGGTGTGCGTAGGGAGTGGGTTGAGTGAGTGCAGGATGCGGTACAGGAGGGTAGCCCGAGGGGTGGGGGGGGGGGGGGGGGGGTTCCAGGTAATTTGTTTGTTTGTGTTACTACAGGAGACAAGTACGGTAACACGCGTATGCGGGGACGGAAAATGCAGGAACGCCAGCGACTGGAAAGGAGAAGGAGGTCCTGGTTGGACTCTCAGGTACAGATCTCTGGATGGGGGCAACAAAGGGAGCTGCACGGACAAGAATCTACGGCTGGTTGGCCGGGGTGCATTGGGGGGGGCGGGGGAACAAGGGAGGCTGGGGTATGGTTTACGGTCAGGTGATGGGTAGGCTTAAGACTGGACTGGGGACTGACAAGGCACCGGGTGCTAGTTGGACTGTTAAGTAAAGGGGTTTTGTTGGTTTGGCATGGTTGAAATTCATTGCCAGGGGTCACGTAGCGTTTCTCAGAGCAAGGGGGGTGCTGGTGCGCCGACTGATGCAACACAGTAATGAGTGGATTAAGCGGCCTGACAGGTTGGGGGGGTTTGAGGAGGCGGGGGAGGCCAGCCGTTGGTCGAGGCCATGGGGTCCATGGCATTTTCATTGTCGTAAGGAGGTGGCCGGGAGGCCGGCGCAGAGGCAGGGTTGGTTCCGGGGACACTGAGGGTGGGTTTTGGATGGCTGCGTGGACGTGGATGACTGATACAGCTGCGGCATATACTGCAGACCGGCGTAGGAGTGGTAGGACGTGAGGCTTGCGCTATACGGAGATGGGGTTTTGCATGTGGTGCTGCCCCTGTTTGTTGAAGTACAGTTTTATGTGGAGCATGTGCGCAGGGCGGTGGGAGGAAGACTTTGGCACTGTGCTCTTCTCATGAGTTGCAGGAACTTGGAAGTGCATTAGTTTCACCCTGGAGGAGGTTTTTGCAGTGGGCAGCGTTGGGCAGCGGATGGATGGTTGACCGGCATTGTGGCTGAGGTGCTTTGGGATACATGCTGGGGGCGCCTGATTCACAAGCAACGCAATTTGGTGCTTTATGCTTTGTGGGATGGTTTGTCTGGGTGCCTGGAATTGGGGTAGTTTTAAGGGTTACGGTTGGAGGGGGGGGTGGCAATCTCCGCGGGCACTGAGATTATTTGCTTGTGATGTGCGGCATAGGACTGGGGGTGTTTGTTTTCGATGAAAGGAGGTGGGAGTTCATTTCTGTAGATCGTTGTTAGGTTTCATACGCAAAGGGGGCTGCCTACGGCGGACCACGTTCTTTGGGTGTTTTCGGGGGCCTTGGCAGAGTGGACAGGCGGAGGGCCCTGGGGGGGAGGGAGGAGCGGCTGCAGGTTTCAGGGTGGCGGGTGTCCGGCACAGTGTTTCTGGGTTGACGTGGCGACTGGACATTTGTCGACCGGGGGGCTAAGGGACAGAGTCCACACTTCATGCAAGACTAATTGTTCTTTCCTACTACAGGAGTTTGGAGTGGAGCAGGACCACAGGCGGTCGCCTGGTGGGGGTGGTCCCCCCCCCCCTTTTCTCCTGGGCATGGACCATCAGAAGAGGCGATTTAGCCAGTTGCCCAAGGGCTGTACGAGGATGTAGGAGTATCGGGGACGTATTGGAGGGATTGGGTTTGGATGCTGACGGTGTGTCTGTGGAATGAGGAGTCGCCCAAGCCGACGTTTCAGGCGGTAGACAGATGTATGCTGGGAGGGCTTGGTTTTGGTTGTTCATGATGGGGCACAGAGTGGGACATGGTGCGAGGAAGCAGATGATTGTGGCAATCAGGTCGCTGTGATGACTTTAAGCTTCGCAGCGGTATAAGTCGATGGCGAAGGTACAGGTTGGGGTAGTGAATTACGGGGGGGGGGAACGGGACACCTGCAGGGGATGGGTCGGTCCGTCCATACGTGTTACTAGTGTAATCGGAAGTGGGTCATAGTGGGGATGGTCGTACACCGCAAGGGGGCCCTGGGCATAATCAAAGTTTGGCCTAAGTAGTTCTGACCGGTCTACACGGGAGGTGGGCGGGTCGTTCAAAGCAAAAGGGGGGCAAGTGCCACGAACCGAGTTTCTGCCTGATCTAATCTTATATGTCTACTACGGTGGCGAGCAGGAGGGTGGATGGTTGTCCATCCTGGAGGGGACACATGGTGCTAATACTGGTTTGGGGCCCCAGCATCCTATCTATCTACATTGAAGGCAAGCAAAGGTTGGATGGGTATTCACAGATGAAGGGGCTCTCGTCAAGAAGTGGAGTTTGGGCACAGAATTTTCCGTTATACTGGTGGCATGCAAAAAGGTGGACGGTCGTTCACCGCAAAGGGGGCGCTTGGCACAGGCTGGGATGGGAAACAAGAAGGCTGTATGGTACACGGGTTGCTGCCATGTGCGGTGGATGGTTGTTCAACATGGAAGGGGTGCTTGTCACATGCGGATTTGGTCCTGCAGCAATTTTCTGATGCGCGGAATATAGACAAAGGCTGGATGGTCGTCCACCATGAAAGGGGGCTCCTGGCATGAGCAAAGTGTCGGTCGCGTTGAATCATATGAGTTTACAGTGGAGGTCGACGGGAAGGTGGAGGGCCGTTCACCAAAACAAGAGGGGATTTGGCACTAACGAGGTTTGGCCTGAGTATCCTTCTGTTTCAATTCGGATGAGTACATGGGTGGATGGTCATTCGACACGTGGGGTGCGCTGGTAACGCACAAAGTTTTGGCTCATTCAAATTTTGTTTTCCAAGGGAGGCGAGCTATAGGGTGGATGGTCGTTCACCTGAATGGGGAGCTTGACATGAGCCAGGTTTCGGAGCCAGGTTCGGGCCCAGGGATCCTATCGGTTTCAATTTGGATGAGTAGAGGGGAGGATGGTCATTCACCGCATGGGGGTCCGCTTGTGACGCACTAAGTTTCGGCCCAGTTCCATTTGTTTCCATTGGAGGCAAGCGATAGGGGGCGCTTGACATGAGCGAGGTTTTTGCTCCAAGACTCCTACTGTTTTAATTTGGACGAGCAAATGGGTGGATGGTCATTCACCGCATGGGGTTGAGCGAGGTTTTGGTCCAAGGATCCTATCTGTGACAAGGTGGATGTGCAAATGGGTGGATGGTCATTCACCACGTGGGGGTTTGCGCTTGTAGCGCACAGAGTTTCGACCTATTCAAAAAATGTTGTTTTCCAATGAAGGCGAGCTATAGGGTGGATGGTCGTTCATCCGAATGGGGCGCTTGACATGAGCAGAGTTTCTGGTCCGAGGGTCCTAGTTGTTTCGATTGGGGGGAGCATAAGGATGGATGGTCGTTCACAGAGGAGGGGGTGCTTTTTGCAGACGGAGTTTGGCCTGTGAATTTTCTGTTACACTGGCTGCAAGCAAAGGGTGGACGGTCGTTCACCAGGAGGGGGACATTTGTCGCAATCAATGTTGGTCAGAAATCCTATTTATCTACTTGAGGTGCAGGAACGGTGGTGGATGGTCGTTCACCATGGGGGGGGCACCTTTTCAAGGGCACAGAATGGCCCACATTCCGTGCTTTATTTACGCGGGACATCATAATGGTTGGTGGATGGTCGTTCACCTTAGAAAGGCTGGTAGCTTCCCGATAACTGACTGGGCCCGACGTAATGTGCTTGGTAAAATATGGGGCACGGATACAGGTGGTGGATGGTCATTCACCGACAAAGGGGGACTCATGGCACTGACATGGTTTGGCCCGACGAAGGTCGGATTACACGGCTTGCACACAAAGTGGCTTGGTCTTTTACAGCAAAAGGGGGGCATCTTTCCTGGTCGGGGATTGCCTCGAATGGGTTATTTGTGTGCCAGAGACGCGCAATAGGGTGGTGGCTGGTCAGCCACCGGACGCCACAGGGTGGCGGGAGCATTCAATGCACACGGGGGTGGGGCAGGGAACCGCCCTCCGGGGGTTCCCTGGGTGGTGGTTCTTTGGAGGGGTGGTGAGTCACATACGGGCGGATCCACCCCTCGGGGGGAGAACGGTACACGGGTGACTGATAGCGGGGCGCGGGAGGCAATGAAGGAAATTCAACAGAGGATGCGCGGAGGGCAAGTGAAGGTGAGAATGGGTAGTGGAAGGAGGTCACCGAGCGAATGGGGAAGAGTCAAACAGGTGAGATGGTTTGAGAAGGAGGAATGGAGTGAGTCGGAAGGAGATGGGGAGAGTATATTTATTTAATTGCATTTATGTACTATGTAATAAAGTTTAATGGATTGCAACCTTGTCCTAATAAAATGGCCTTTTACACTTCAAGTAACAGCGTGGAGTGTGGTTCTTGCGCGAATTGCGTGGGGCAGCAAGCTAGGAGTCTGAAGCTGCCGAGCCAAAAGCAGCCAGCGTCTTCATCGCACGCCCACATGATCAGCGTAAAGACACAGACCCGGACACAGAACTGGAACTAGAGTCACAGCATGAGACTAGCCCCACGATGTCCCCCTATGTTAGGGGAGTCTCCGTGGGGTCTCCAATGTGCAGCGAGGTTCTGGAAATGCTGGCAAGTACTGGCACGGCCGCTTTGCTGTTTTGCTGCTCGCTCGCTGCTCGCTGATTAGCTGCTCAAGTCCAAGCCACACCAGCCGATCGGGGGGGGGGGAGCTATGGCAGCACCTGAGCGGCCCTTGAGAGGCACTCGGACGCTCTCAATCTCGCCCCCGCGCCTCTCTACTCCTCGCCTCACTGGTACGGCACTAGCTCGGCAGCGTGGCGTGCAAGTTCGGCAAACTGGAAAACACGGACCAGCAATGTGAAAGACACACACTGGCCGGTACAAAATGCAAACAATTTCCCAGCCTTGCTGTAGAAAGTCCACAAAAACCTACTTGTCCGGATAGAACATCTCGTTTGCGTTGGCCACCAAGCTCTGAACCTACACATTGCGCATGAGGAAGAAATTACCCTACGGAGTAACAGAGCAAGTACTATCACAGACTCAAAAGATCAATGTAAAGATTCAATTCCTGCCTGTACCAGATTATATTTTTGAAAAATTCATCCAGATGAGCACGCAACAGTGAAGAGATGCATCTGTAACTATTGACATCTGATGAAGCAGGGATCTGAATCAATAAACCACTTCTGTATTGGATCGATTGACCTGCCCACCAAAGTAGTGGATGAAAGACAGAGGATAAAGAATTACCACATCCTTTAGATAACTGGAAAATGGATTCCACTGCTACAACACTGTCGCTGTTAACTGAAGATGAGCAAGGAAATCAAGAAAATGCACAGCGTGATGAGGCCTTGCAGACGAAGCACATCCCAGGCAGGCTGATGGCAAGGTCTTATAAAAACCAGTGACCATCTGAGAGATGTCAAGCAAGTCTGATCTGAGATGAGAAAGCTGTGAGCTGAACAGTATCCAGAATCAACAGTGCTGAGAGGGGGCAAGATCCTATTTTTTACATTAATAGAAAACAGTATGTTATTCACAAATATTAATGCGTTAGAGATTTTAGGCCAGAGAAATCTGAGAAGGAGTCCTCAGTGCCGATCATCAAGATCATGACGTGAAGAAAAATGCCCTGTCGAAGTAGAAACACTATAACTGGCATTACATTGGTGAAGACTCTCAGATCCTCTAGGAGCAGATGATAAACCGAACAGGAGCACCTGGAACTGAATATGCAGATTAGTCACTGTAAACCACCCATATTTCCTGTAAATCTCCTTTATTGGCACCAGGAATTAAGCATCCTTCTGATCTAAAAAAAAAAACAATCCAATCCTGGAGAAAGTGAGCAACTTAAAGCTAAGGAAGTCCGCCCACCACGCTAGTAGTAACGGGACCGCCCGCCTGCCATGCGGCGGTCCCGCCACCCTAATTATGATGCAACCACCACCGCGGCAGTCGCATCTGGCATTTTAACATTGCAGCGGGTGCTGCAGGCTGCAGCACCCGCTGCAATGGTAAAATGTCATGTTGTGCATTCCCATGCACAACCTGGCAGGGACCGCGTGGTGCCTTTAACTTGTGCATTGCAATGTAGAGAGGTACCGTGGGTACCCCCCAAGTGCAACCGCCAAACCCCCGTGGTCCCACAACAGGCCCCCAAAGCCAATCCCTCCAGCCTTTCCATGGTGGCATCACCCCCATCGACAGCGCAGTGCGTCCGTGATTGCAGCCCTATGTCGGGGAGAAAAGGGGGTCTCATGTACTCCCCAGACATCCCCTTTCAGGTGGGTGCAATTACTCACTGCACCCGCGTGCAAGGGGATTCCTAATCCCCTTTAAAAGTCAGGTGGGTACCGCGTGCACTGTGAAAACATGGAGCAGCTTCGAAGCAGGCGCTCCGTTTTTCACATGAATGCGCTGCCCCAAGGCACCACAAGTTCGTGGCTGCCCTGGGGGGCATGTATTTCACCCAAATTTTCTTTGATTGCAGCAGGCACACATTTTAAAATGCGCATTTCTGGGGAGGTCCATACACCCTTTTTCCACCCCGCTAGAGGGCTGCAATTAGGGTGCACACTGACTAAAAGGTGCCCCCCTTGAGAGCTTCTTTGCCTCTGAATCTGTAATATGGCACGGGATCAGAGGCAAAGGGATTACCTTACATGCAAATGAGAGAACGTGCTCTTGAGGAAGCGCTGGCGCTGAATGTGCGCCAATGCTTTCAGTTTTACAGAAGGGGAAGCACACGCGTCCGCAGCCTCTTCTGTAACACCATAGTGCCCTGGAGCGCTCAAAGCAAGCGCAAACACCCACTGCACCCCAGGGGCACTTTTATAATACAGCCCCTGATATGCATAATTTATGCTTTCCATTTTGGAAGACCATCATGTTTGATCCCATACAGATGTTAAGAATCGGAAAATGAAGACAGAAGCCCGCACTCTCAGAGATGTATGCTTAACCCCTTCACTGCGGCGGCTATTCCGCCGCAGTGCTAAGGGAGCGGGGCGGCCGCGCGGCGGCTGCATGCTGGTGACGGAACCGCTCCGTCATCAGCCGCGTTGGGCTGTGCTCATGACGGAGCGGTTCCGTCATGGCCCGCCCGCTCAATAGAACGCCCAGCGCATGCGCGGAATCCGCGCTGCGCAGGCGCGGCGGCAGGGCCATGACGGAACCGCTCCGTCATCAGCACAGTGCCACCGCAGCTGATGACGGAGCGGTTCCGTCATCAGCATACAAAGGGTTAAAAGAAAGGGGAGTATTACCTGTACATGATCATTAGGCTGTGGGGTTTTAGGTTTTTACCTATAATAACTGATAAAACCCCACTGAAAGAAAAATAGCCCTCACCGGTGAAAATATATAAACACTGAAAAAACACCTGCACGACCACAAACTAAATGCCATTCAAAGAAAGGAAAAAGAAAGTGAAAGAGTCATTTTGTTCTTACTGAAGGGGTCAATAAAGTGTAACTTTGTTATACAAGCTAGCAGTAAGAAAGACTGGCAAACATTATTCTGCTTGAGTTTTGTTCTTTAGGGATGCCACTAGAATATTGTTTCTTCTTTCTTTTACTTTTTTCAGTTTTATGGCCTTTGGTCTAAAGATGCAAGGTTTAGTTTCACGTTTTAGGTTTAGTTTAATTATTTTATAAACTGCAGAGAATCAGGACATATCAAACTCACATATGATATTTTGGCTGCATTTGATTCTTTCACTGATCGGTAAAATGGCTAGTTTCATAAAAATCTTTCCTAATATGTGTCATCACATTTACCCACAGAGAATGGGTAAAAACCCTTAATACATCAGACCATGGTTTCTGGTGGGTCAGTATTGATAGTAGGTGAATTGCCAACACCTCAGGCTTTAAACATTAAATGCAAGGTATAGTGACAAATATATATATATATCACCAAGCATCTCGGATAGTGGTGAAAACGTGACACCAGACTTTTGGAAAACATGGAATGCAGTGTCACTTGTTATGCTCTGCAAAAAAGGTTATTTCCAAGTTCAACAAAGATTGGAGTGATATTGCTTGTATTTGTAGTTATTCAGCTACGTATATAAAAAATTTGTGTGATGACCTGTCAAAATTGATACCCAAGCTGAAGTGATTATCTGTAGGAGATCCTTGCCACTTGTTAGATGGTATGCTGAAAGGATCTTTACAATCTTCTGAGTTAATGAGGGATGCTATTGACTTTTTAGTCCATTCTGGTGCACTGTTTTCTTATGCCCAGGAACTAAAATGCAAATATTTATCATTTCGTGCTTTATGTGGCATCAAAGAAAGAGTCATCCCACTTTGTCCCTTAGTTGACGGTTCTCAGCCCAAGGGGCTATGAATGCTGAAAGGGCCTTTTCACAGAAGTTTACATGGGAAGGAAAGCACGAGCGCACATGACCAAAGACTCACTGAAGAAGTATTGAATGGTGTACTACAATAAGATTAATTTGCAAAAATCTCTATGGACCTCATATACACTATACGTACACTGTCTATATACCATGTTCTTTCAGTGCAGAAAGCAAGCAATGATAAAAGCAAAACGTTCCATAAACACCGGAAAAACACTTTTTCTTTTGTTTTTAGTGGCGTGAAAATGTGTAACCACTGATAACAACTGTTTTTTAAGATATTGAAAACACTGAAAAAACCCCACCAGAATTTACCAAAAATAGAAACTGAAAACAGGACAGCCTAATGATCATGTACAAGGAGGGTTTTCTACCAGCAGCTTGTTCATTGTTTATTGCCAAAAACAGCGAGATCATCTACATTACTACTTTCAGAAAACATCTATTAAAGGGCAAAGAGGGAACGTAGCACTTGACAACACTTGCAAAACCCTGAGACAACAATAGCCAATAACCACTGAGTCAGATACTCTGTCCCAGTGTATAACGGCCCACCGGATGAACACATTTTGCACCGACTTCCACCAATGCAGGGTGGAACTTTTGAAGAATCTTGAAAGCTTTTCCAAATACTTCACTCACAAACACCAAGACTCTGAACAAGTAGTGGCAAGAGTTAAAAATAAATAAATACAAGAAATGCATTGATGCCCATTATTTGTTAATATAGGAGAGTGGCCTGACAGAGAAGTCAAGACTCATACTGGACATGAAGGCAGTAAACAAACAGATAGTGACACTGTCAACTCGATTTTTCTCTGAGCCAGGGATTGGTTCTAACAGATTTACTTGTTCAGTGCTGTATTACGTCGTTTAAGACGCCCGCCTTTACTTATCCTTTTGGTAAGATGTCTGTATTCAAACTTGTGTTGGTAGATTTTTAATAAATCACAAGTGAATCACTTTCAGCACATTTCACCTTTTCTATTATGTTGAGACACAACAAAAAAAATACTTGTCATGATAAGGTGACTGCTGGTTTATACATTGTGTATTTGATACACCCCTTATCTTGGTTGATTTGCAAAGGTTCTCATGAATACTAGAGTTTTCAGAGTACCAGCGTGTATTTTTTGGTTCCATTCATACATGTAATTACCCAGATCACCCTTTGGGTAGTTTGGTTGGCCCTGTTCTTTTTACAATGGCCTACTATATCAGAAAAAAATTGTGATATAGTCTGGAGCACAGAACAGGTTCAAGTGAGACCTATCTGTCTGCAACTGTTCATTACCAATAATCAAACAGAGAAACAGATACAAATCTAAGTCCCAGTATATCTGGTGATATTTATTATCTCCCAAAAAGCACAGGATTGGGGGTGAATTGTTTGCACATATCTTACCTTGAAATCGAATGAAATGGTGTCAATTGAGACTACAGATTTCCTCGCAAAGTTCTGCAGGGTGCCCGTAAGGAAGGCCTGTGGGAAGAAGAAGCCACTGATCCAGAACACTGGTGGGATACCCTCTGCAATCCAAGTCTTCAGAAAGTCGATCCTCTGCAACAGGTCCATTACCCAAGAGGCCAAAGGCTTCAATGATGGATACGCCTGGGAGGGAAGCAATAGAACAATTATGGCAGGTCCCCAAAATGACCTCTTTGCCATCAGGTGATCCACCACTTTCTACAACATTAGGATCCAATAACATGTTTAACCTAAATAAGCTTCAGACATCTTCCACTGATGCAAAGCACCATAAACAGGGTCACTTCACCTACATTAAGCTTACCTATCCTTCCTGTGCACAGAGCCCGCTGTTCATAAACGGCACAAGAAACAGTCACAGAGGTTATCCACTTACACACAGCCCATGGCATCTTTTGCACACAGACATCCTGAGGCATCTTTAATTTAGCCAAGGTTCCATGCTTATGACATGAGTAAAGAGCCTCTGTTACTATCCACTTCCTGGTCTCACGCACCCTAATCCAACGCAAAGGCACACTTAACCTTGCTTGCTGCAAGTTGCTATAAATCATTGATAGTTCATAAACCCAAGAAAGTACATATGGCGTGGTAATCAGAGATGAAGATTTCTAGAAGTAAATAAGTCACTATGGGCTTGATTTAGATTTTGGTGGATTGGGTCCCACTGTCAATTTTTCGATGGTCTACCCACCCACTGAATTAGCGGTCTGCCCGCTGTATTTACATATTGTCAGGTATATGGCTGAAAGACCGCCCGAGTCCTGCCAGCTCTGCCAGAATCGTCCTCCTTTGTCAATGGTGCCATAGGCAAAAGTGGCTTTCAGAGGGAGTCCCGCCATGAAACTGCTGAGCCAATTATGATGTGCCTTTCTGTCGCAGCAACTGTGGTGGGAACATCAGCATACTCGAGTTGGCAGAATTGATGAAAGAGGTAAAACAAAATGTGGGTTCCCACTTCTGTTTCCATCTTGAACCTCACTGTCAAGGTCCTCCCTGTGCAGCTACTACTTGACCTTGACACTAAGCCACCCGCTGTCGCCAGCATCTGTGGTTGTACATTCAACAGTGTGTGTATGTTGTTGATGTGCAATGTTATATGTTCATAACAAGAGCATTACACATTACCTACATTTATATATTGACAGACCCACAACATATATGTGTAGTGAGATAATGATGAGTAGCACTAACCTGTCTCTACACCCCCATGGCCTCACTCCGTCAGGACTCCACCGCCAGGACATCGCCAGCACAATGGGAATATCTAAATTGGCTCGGTGCAATCCCGCTGGCCTGAGGGCGATGGAGTACTGTTAGCCAGCAGTGAATACCACTGACACGGCGGACCACAGTCTGTTGATGCCACATCTAAATAAGGCAGTCAGAATGCCGTCAGCTTGACAGATTACTTGGAACCGCCTCTGCGGCGGGGGACGACAGTAATTCTGCTAAGATATAAATCAGGACTTATGTCCCTTTCACATTGCAGTAACCCTAACAGTCAGGTAAGGATAAAAAAACTGAGGAGATAAGCTCCCGCCCACATAGCGTGTCTTGCTTTGTCATCATCCATTACTATCCTAATAGTCAGTTTGGTTCCTCAGTAGGGGATGTCTATATATTTGGATGCTGGTTGATAGACACAGTGGAAAAGACTATCAGCTAGATTCATCAAGCTAAATTGCGCTTGCAAAGGGCCAGATTCTGAGATTCATCATCCCAAATGCAAAAATCGCTATTTGCGAAATCGCATATTTGCGAGGAATTGGATTTAAGGAATCTCTATTAGAGATTCCTTAAATATAATTCATTAACCAATTTGAAATTGCGAATTCGCAATATTAGGCCGCTATTTACCACGAAGTCTGACTTCGTGGTAAATAGCGAAAAATTAGAACAAGCATTTACAATGCAACGGTCTCGGCATTGCAAAAGTTAGAGCTATTAGCATTGTAAATGAACGCGACTTTAAGGTCTTCACATTGTAAATGACAAAGTCTTTTATTTATGTTTTAAAAACAAAAACATAAATAAAAGTCATTGTCATTTACAATGCCAATAGCTCAAAGTCGCGTAATGTGTATGGCAAACTACAGTAGCCTCCTGACGAGTGCACTTTCACTTAATTTTTTACAAATGAAAGCCCTACCACTTTTATTTTTACAAATTAAGCACGGGTGGTTTCCGTGTGTGCATGGGAGTGGTGGTGTCCGTGTGTGCATGGGAGTGGTGGTGTCCGTGTGTGCATGGCAGTGGTGGTGTCCGTGTGTGCATGGCAGTGGTGGTGTCCGTGTGTGCATGGCAGTGGTGGTGTCCGTGTGTGCATGGCAGTGGTGGTGTCCGTGTGTGCACGGCAGTGGTGGTATCCGTGTGTGTACGGCAGTGGTGGTGTCCGTGTGTGTATGGCAGTGGTGGTGTCCATGTGTGAACGGCAGTGGTGGTGTTCGCATGTGTACGGCAGTGGTGGTGTCCGTGTGTGCATAGCAGTGGTGGTGCCCGTGTGTGCATGGGAGTGGTGGTGTCTGTGTGCGCATGGGAGTGGTGGTGTGGAAATGGGCTTCAAGGTGCACTTTTCCGAATGGAGGTTTTTTTAATCGAATACCTTGTCCCTTGAGTTCGGCGATGTTACTCAGCCATCGTCAACCTGGAGCTTCTGGCCGCTAACTGGAAGGAGGCAGTACACAAACCATGCTATACGGGCAGCAGCGGTCTAGTGGCAAGAAGAGGGTGCAGGCGCCTATATATATCAAAGTTTATACATGTGCGCTCCGCGAGTTAAACGTGTCAGATCACATCTGCACGAGCTGAAAGTGACAAACTGGATTCCTGGCAGGGTCAGTGTGGCTTTTCAGTTCTTCCAAATTGTTTTGCTGTTGCCTTCAGTCAAAAAAAGTCCGGTGCAAAAAGTGCTGGTTAAACTACATTTTACAGGATGCCTTTGCCCGACTTGTAAAGAATTCCAGAAAATGCATATATGTGTCTGTAACAACTGTAGACGCTTTGCTGTTTTTTTTCAAAACTCAATAAATACAATATAAAAAAATAAAAAATAAAAAAGTAACAGCCACGCTAAAGGACCAGCGTGTCCTGGTCTGCTGTCAATATTTATGTAGAATTCCCAGAGAGATTCCTAAAAACCTCGTTTCGGACCCGCCTTCTAAATATCTAATCACCATAACACATGCCGGACACATGGCTGCAGTCTGTGCCTCTGTCTGCGAAACAGGCGCATGTTATTCACAGCAGCCCCAAAACTGCCTGTCAGATGGCCATCACGAATGAAGACTTGTAAATTAAGCAGCCCCTGCGGTCTGTGGCGAGCAAGGTACATGAAGAGATCTGTCAGTAGCATCCCAGACCGAGACCCTATAGGATCGCAGCCCCAAAACTGCCTGTCAGATGGCCATCACGAATGAAGACTTGTAAATTAAGCAGCCCCTGCGGTCTGTGGCGAGCACGGTACATGAAGAGATCTGTCAGTAGCATCCAAGACCGAGACCCTATAGGATCGCAGCCCCAAAACTGCCTGTCAGATGGCCATCACGAATGAAGACTTGTAAATTAAGCAGCCCCTGCGGTCTGTGGCGAGCACGGTACATGAAGAGATCTGTCAGTAGCATCCCACACCAAGACTCTATAGGATCGCGGGACGTGTTTTTTAGCGCGAGGGTCGTGCACCTTGGTTTGACCGTCGTGTCTTCGTTGTGCAGCCGTTTGTTATTGTGCCACTGCTAAATCCGACGGTTTCCGAGCCCTGTGATTAGTAATGGCAGATCCTGCCAGCACAGGGTGCCCCGGTGGGATTCCACGGGGTCTGTGCATTAAGTATATTCAACTTTGTGGTGTGCTGAAAGGTAGCGCACTGTAGACAGAGGGCTGCAGCTCTGTGAACAATGTGGTGTACTGTACGTGCCTCGTGCCCTTCTGTGGTTCACAAGAAGCTGCTGTTCTCTGTCAGTTTTCAGATGATTAAAAGTACTGCTCTTTCCATAACGTTGTGTTACTTCAGACAACAATAGCGTGCGCCTATGGGTTGCACAATTCACCGTGTCTCTAGTGCCGACATTACTAACATGCAGACGGACGACAAAAAAAAAAAAAAAAACCTGCCTGTTTATCAGCGCCGCGCGCTGGTATGCAGACTCCCCCTGCATTCCACAGAGGCGTGCGATGCGATCCGGCCTGCCATGCATGCCGTGGAGAAAGACCTGGCCGCGCACACAACGTTATCCTATGGAAAAACGCTGCGTGCGGCCAGGTCTTGTCTCCCTTCGGCGTTCTCAGACTGTTGAGACACCGACAATAGTTCTCTGGCGAGAACGCGCTTGTAAATGTAAATGTACATGTATTTATATAGCGCAAATCGCCCACATCGCAGGCATCTATGCGCTTGCTTAGGGAACCCGTCCTGGTATTCCCCTGTGAGATACCCCGGCAGGGTATCCACAAGGTGAAAGCCAGGCATCCCGCCGCGAGGGGCCGTTGTGGAGATTAAGCAAGCTATTGCCCAGAGTCGCAGAGTGTGAACCCGTGAGTCGAGTAGGCACCGGAGCGAGAATTATCGAGTCTGTGGAATTATTGAGCCCAACCCCCGTCGGGGCGGGGAATTGAACCCTGGTCCAGGGCCGATCTCAGCTTCCGGGTCTGCCGCCTCTAACCCCTGAGCCACACTTCTCCGCTTTTCAAGCGCGTTATAGCCGAGACCTAAAAAAGCACATTAGTGCATTTTTCTCTGTTGCATGTTACACACACACACATGTCCTTTGGACATGTGTGTGCGCAACACCTGTGTAAATTTGCATTTCAGGGGTGCTACAGGGTGTTCTTTGGACACCCCTGGCACCCTTGAAATCGCTATCTTATTTGCGATTAGCTAATTGCTAATCGCAAATAAGGAATACTCCCCGGCCCATAGGAATGAATGGGGAGCTATTCCTTATTTGCGATTAGCAATTTGCTAATCGTAAATAAGGAAGATGTAGGAATCGCAATATTTTTTGCAATTCCTACATGAATCCCGTTTTGCAAGTCCTTAATAGCGATTCCTTATGAATCGCTATTAAAGACTCGCAAAACGGGTCTTTGATGAATCTAGCTGTATATTCATATGCAGTTTTTCCATAAAATACACATGTTCTCTTCATTTTGCAATTTTCTTTTGAACAAGTGTTTGTATTATGTGAAAGTCGTATTAGGTCAAGTTTTACAGGGATTCATAGTTATAAGATGTAGAGAAAACTTATCAGTTGACATGTCCCTCTGGTGAACGTCAGCACTCGCCAAAGAGAACACCTAAGTACTCAGAAAGGCACACCAAAGCTCTAGTGCTGAAGATTGTTAAAATTCCTGGATAGTTCTTAAGACCACCGTGGTTGATAAACAGAGCTCCTATCAAAAATCTTAACTCCTCTTGAAATTCAATTATTTGTATGCATTCGTTCATCGTTACTGAGTTTTTCCTATCATTCTTACTGCCATGCTGATGACTGCCAACATGCTGGACATTACATGTCACTCATCATATAGCCTGACAAATATCATTCACAAAACTTGCATACACCTGTACCATGACAATAGTTTTACCTTTCCTTTCCAGAGTTCTGGCACAGCATTGTTATACAGGCTGCTGGACATCAACTCAAGCTGAGAAGACATCACCACCAAACCCTTGAGTGCTTTTAGTAGGTCGTTCAACGTCTGAGTAATTTCTTTAAGCAGCCGATTATACCTGAATTACAGAAGAGGGAAATATATGTGACAATGATACAGTCTACTTAAACCAATATTTCAAGTAATATTTGAACCCAACAAATATGAGACTTATATAGTAGTGTGCCTAATACTGAGGTATAGTGTACTGGGTGAGTTCAAGTTTGGGGTTAGCAATAGAAAGGATGGATATGAGCAGAGTGAAGGGTAAAGACAGGCATGTTAGAAAGGGACATTGTAGAAATGTATATGTTAAAATGGGTATGATAAAGATGGGAACGTTGAAGATATGCCACATTGAAATTAGTGTAACAGGGACCAACAGGGTGCATTACAAGTGGAACAATTGCATATTGGTGAAAGCAGTACATGCTAGGAGAGGCAAACTAAGAGGTGCCTTAAGGAAAAGCTTCAACAACTTAATGCATTGTGCTTTCTTCTTCTGTGGGCAGCCACCTTGAACATTCAATGACTGCATGTTATTATATCAAGGTCAACAATATCGACCTACAAAAATATTGTTTGCACAATACTGTCTACAACTATATCGTCATGGTAGGTATATACACTGGTTAGGATAGATTAATTATTCTTAACTCCACTTCTATTTACCTGGATGTCATAGTGGCAGTCGATATAGTGGGTGCAAGATATTTGTTGTACAATTCCATCAAATGGAATATAGTGGCCTCTCCCACCATCATATTCCTCTTTTATGTTAATTTATTTTTTCTCTTTTTATTGAGATATTCAGTGATGTTTCAAATGTTCATTCATATTTAAATCATAAGAAACTTACAAAAGGATAAATCGTAAAGAGTTATTGTCCACAAGAATCTGATAGGTAACCTATATATATCTATATTGATTTTTAACAAACAATTTTCCTACTTTGGTGGACTCACATTCCAAGTTATGTAGTTCTCTCGCTTACAGTCTGAAATCTGAAAACGTATTCATAATTCTAAAAATCTAAAGTGCCTGGTTTGTCTTCTTTTTTTTGGGGGGGGGGGGGGGGGAGTTTATACAATTTTATACAAGGAAAAACATCATAAGAAAGTCACATTCCAAAAACAAGATAAATTCCATCCTCAAATGTATACATTCAGTAAATAAAGTACAACAGAAAAAGAACAGAGTATGTATCCTGTGAAAAGCAGGAACAGAAGAGAAGGAAACAATAAAAAAAAACAAAAGCTTATCTAGATCCAATCGGAAATTGGAGCCCAAATTTTGTCTCTCATATCCATTTTTTTAAAACCTTTGGTTTTATAGATGGCAGATTCTATATTGTACATTGCTAGTAGCCTAGTTTGTCTTCAGTCTAATTTCTAATATAGAAGAATAAAATGACATTTTTTATAGGATGCTTCCATCGCAAGTAAGAGAGAAATTGATTCCCAAAGTAGCACACTTCTCATGGATTTAATATTAATCAAAGAAGGAAAAGTCAGGAACTGGATAGAGGGCCCAGCTTGGAGTACCCTCTAGCAAGTCCTCACCAAATGACGACCATTCAAAGCAAAATTCCAAAACCTTTTTATCTTATTCGTACATAATCCCATTCTTACATGATAAACTTTTTTCAACTGTGCAATATTTTTCTTCACGACCTTTCACTCCTGTATTTATGGTGGGTTACAATCTTTCCACTTTTTCTTCATTGTTCTTCAGGCTTCTAATGTTCCTACAAACAGTATATATATATTTGATATGTTTGACACAGAACTAAAGAACAAGTTACTTACCTTCGGTAACAATATATCTGTAAGAAACCGTAGTTAGTATTAGATTCCTTACCTTAGAATATCCCCAGGCGTCAGACTGGATCCGCAAATTTTTGCGTAGCAGTACCCTTGCGCGTCGGTAGGCGTCGTCTGCGGCTCCGCGTCCTTCGTCGGCGTGGTGGGCGCTGTGATGACGTCGTCGGAGTACTTAGACGCCGCCTCCGCGCGCTGACGTCAGTTCTTAGTCACAGCTTTTCCGCGCCAGAAACGCAGAGCCATGTTAAAAATCAACACTGGTGCCATTGAAACTAGGGCCCTGAAATGGGATGACCTTAACCCTAGATATCGGTTCGCAGAACGGGGAGGATGGGTGGGGCGGTAAGTAATCTAATACTAACTACTGTTTCTTACAGATATATTGTTACCGAAGGTAAGTAACTTGTTCATCTGAAAGAAACAGGTTAGTATTAGATTCCTTACCTTAGAATGGATACCCCAGCAATACCAACCCTGGCGGTGGGTCTGCAAACCAATAATCACACCAGAAAGTCCTAGAGGACGGAACGGCCAAAGAAGCCATCCCTCCGGACTTGGCTGTCCAGGCAGTATTGTCTTGCAAACGTGTGCAGCGATGCAAGCGTAGCTTCCTGACAGATGTCCTGCAAGGGGACTCCCTGGCCCAGGGCAGTGGTAGCCGCCGTGGCCTGAGTGGAATGGGCCCTCAGCCCAACCGGAGGCTCCTTCTTCGCCAAGGAGTAACAAGCCTTGATACACAAGACGACCCACCGAGAGATGGTCCGCTTGTGCACCGCCCGTCCCTTCTTAGCACCCACGTAACTAACAAAGAGTTGGTCATCCACCCGGAACTGGCGTATGCGATCTAAATTGAACGAAATCGCACGTTTTGGGTCCAGACTGTGGAGCCGCTCTTCCTCTTTTGAGGGATGCGGTGGCGGAAAGAAGGTGGTCAAGGTGATAGACTGCCCGATGTGGAAGGCCGTGACAACCTTGGGCAGGAAAGAGGGTCTAGTCCGCAACACAACCTTGTCCGTATGGACGGAAAGGAAAGGAGGTTTGGATGAAAGAGCCTGGAGCTCACTCACTCTCCTGACAGAGGTGATAGCAACCAGGAAAGCAGTCTTCAGAGTAAGAAGGCGGAGAGGACAGTTGTGAAGTGGCTCAAAGGGAGCGCACATCAGATAGGTAAAGACAAGGTTCAAGTCCCACTGAGGCATCACAAACGGAACAGGAGGAAACATGTGTGTGATGCCCTTCAGAAAACGATTTACAATAGGGGACTTGAACAAAGAAGGTTGATCAGGAAGCCTTAGAAAGGCTGAAAGGGCAGAAAGATAGCCCTTGATAGTGCCCAGAGCAGAGCCCTGCTAGGCAAGAGGAAGAAGGAAGAGAAGAACCTCAGAAAGAGGGGCAAGGAGAGGATCCACAGCCTTTGCTGTGCACCATGCCACAAATCTGTTCCACCTGTAGGCGTATACCGACTTTGTGGAGGGACGCCTGGCTGCCAGAATAACATTACAGATTTCAGGAGGCAAGTCAAATGGCCTCAACTGTCGCAGATCCATCTCCAAGCATGAAGGTGGAGACTGGACAGGTTCGGGTGGAGGACCGTCCCCTGCTGACAGAAGGTCCTCCTGAAGAGGCAGATGAACCGGGGGATCGACTGACATACTGAGTAGCTCGGGATACCAGTACCTTTGTGCTCAGTCCGGAGCCACAAGGATGACTTGGGCTCGGTCGCGTTTGATCTTCTTCAGCACTCTGGGCAGAAGTGGTATAGGCAGAAAGGGGTACAACAGACTGCAACTCCACTCGCGACGAAAAGCGTCTCCGAGCGAGTGCCGCCTTGGAAATTCCAACGCGCAGAACTGATGACATTGCGTGTTCTCTTCTGTGGCGAATAGATCTAACCAAGGCTCTCCCCACTGCAGAAAGAGACCTTGCGCCATGTTCGAGTTCAGACGCCATTCGTGATCCATCATGCACCGGCGGCTGAGTTTGTCTGCCCTGGTGTTCCGAGAACCTGCCAGGTGTTGAAACACCAGGGTCACGCCCTGATGTCCCAGCCACTGCCAAAGGCCTAGAGCCTCTTGGCAGAGGGTCCACGACTCCACCCCGCCCTGTTTGTTGCAGTACCACATGGCGGTGGTGTTGTCCATGAACACCTGCACACACTCCCCCGGACAGAGGGGAGGAATGCCTTCAGTGCCAGACGAATCGCCCGCAGCTCCAAAAGGTTGATTTGGAGCCGGTACTCCGCCGGAGACCAGAGGCCTCTGATCTCCGTCTCTCCCATGTGGCCTCCCCAGCCCTGGAGGGACGCGTCCGGCACAACCACGTGCTCCGGTTGGAGAAGGGAGAGGGATCTGCCGATGACCCAATCGCGGTCCGTGAGCCACCACTGCAGCTGTCTCGCAGTGCCCTCCGAGATCAGGACATGGTCGGACAGGTTGCCCTGATGCTGGGCCCACTGAAACTTCAGGTCCCACTGCAGAGCCCGCACCTGCCACCGGGCGTGATGCACCAGAAGGATGCAGGAGGCCATCAGCCCCAGAAGCCGCAGCGTCAACCAAGACTGAAAGAGTGAAATCAGAGCCTGAATATCCCGAACCCGCTGTTCGGGAGGATACACCCGAAACTGCGCCGAATCGAGGACCGCTCCGATGAAGAGGAGCGTCTGAGAGGGGCACAGGTGTGACTTCGGCACATTGATGGAAAACCCCAGCTGGTGCAGGAGGTCTGCTGTTGTCTGGAGGTGGCTGACGACTGTCTGGGGCGAGCCCGCCTTCAACAACCAGTCGTCGAGGTAGGGGAAGACTGAAACCCCTAGCCTGCGCAGATGAGCTGCCGCCATCATCTTCGTGAACACCCGTGGGGCGCTGGTAAGGCCGAAGGGGAGCACGGTAAACTGAAAGTGCTCGAGGCCTACTGTGAACCACAGGTAGCGCCGGTGGGCCGGCAGGACAGGGATGTGGAAATAAGTGTCCTGCAAGTCCAACGCTACCATCCAGTCTCCTGGGTCCAGGGCAGCTAAGACCTGAGCCAGTGTCGGCATTTTGAACTTCTCCTTCCGGAGGAAGCCGTTGACGTTCCGTAGATCCAAGATAGGGCGTAGGCCCCCTTTGCCCTTCTTGGGTACCAGAAAGTAGTTGGAGTAGCAACCACACCCTACTTCTGGCCCAGGAACGCGCTCGATGGCCCCCTTGGCCAAGAGGGCCGTAACTTACTCCTGCAGAAGTCGCAAATGATCCCCCGATACGGGTGGGATTGCGGTGGCATGGCTGGAGGGGTCGCCTCGAAGGGGAGGGAGTAGCCCCTTCGGACGATTTGCAGCACCCACCTGTCCGATGTGACAGTGCGCCAGTGGAGGAGGTGATGGCGAACCCTGCCCCCCACTGGCGTCACATGGGCCTGAAAGCACAGACTAGGAGGGTTTTGAGGCGGATGCTGTGAGGGAAGGTGTGGACTGGCCTCGCCGTTGTCCCCGACCGCCTCCACGGCGGTTTCCACGGCCGCCACCACGTTGGATGTTAGTCTGCGGTGCGTGGCTGGCAGCACGTGTGGGTGCACCCCTTCCTTGGCCACGAAAGGAGCGAAAGGCACCCGTTTGCTGGCGCGGGGCCGAGAGGCCCAAGGACGTGGCCGTAGCCCTGGAGTCCTTAAAGCGCTCAAGCACATGCTCTGCCTTGTCGCCAAAAAGGCGACGGCCATCAAACAGCATGTCCATGAGGGTATTCTGGACATCAGCCGAAAAGTTGGCGGACCTCAACCAGGTGAGCGACGAATCGCCACCGTTGTTGCCATCGCTCTGCCCAGTGAGTCGGTGGTATCCAGCCCACACAGGATGGAAAAACGTGCTGCGTCTCGACCCTCCGCAAGGGCTTGGGCGAGTTTAGCCTTGACCTCCGCCGGGCATTGTGGCAGCACACCGCGACCGTGTCCCACAGGGAGTGGGTGTAGCGGCCCAAGAGGCATGCGGTGTTGGAAGACCGCAGTCCCAGACTCAGGGAGGAGAATACCATCTTGCCGTATTGCCGTATTGCTCATACCTCTTGGATTCCCGATCAGGCGGAGCCGACGGGAATGCGGTCTGGGAGTTTTAGGCCTGGATGACCAGGCTCTCAGGGGTGGGATGGGTGGACAGGAAACAAGGGCCGGGCGATGGCGTCTGGCCACGTTCCTATCTACAGGCTGACCTGTAGCGGGCCTGGACCAAGTGCCCAAAAGAACGTCAGTCAAGGCTTCATTAAACGGCAGCAGAGGCTCAGCCGACCTTGACTGCGGTTTAAGGACCTCAGTAAGGAGGTTATTCCTCACGGCCTTTCGGGGAGCTCAAGGCCCAAGGCCTTGGCCGCCCGCGTCAACACCACACTGAAGGTTGCCCCCTCCTCCGTAGCCACGGTAGGAGGTGAGACAAAACCAGTGTCTGGCGAAGTGTCCAGACCACTGGCATCCCCAAGTCCACCTGTCCAGTCCTCCTACCTCTTGGATTCCCGATCAGGCGGAGCCGACGGGAATGCGGTCTGGGAGTTTTAGGCCTGGATGACCAGGCTCTCAGGGGTGGGATGGGTGGACAGGAAACAAGGGTCGCCCGGGGCCGGGCGATGGCGTCTGGCCACGTTCCTATCTACAGGCTGACCTGTAGCGGGCCTGGACCAAGTGCCCAAAAGAACGTCAGTCAAGGCCTCATTAAACGGCAGCAGAGGCTCAGCCGAGCTTGACTGTGGTTTAAGGACCTCAGTGAGGAGGTTATTCCTCACGGCCGCGACGGGGAGCTCAAGGCCCAAGGCCTTGGCCGCCCGTGTCAACACCACACTGAAGGTTGCCCCCTCCTCCGTAGCCACGGTAGGAGGTGAGACAAAACCAGTGTCTGGCGAAGTGTCCAGACCACTGGCATCCCCAAGTCCACCTGTCCATTCCTCCTGGGACTGACACTCACGTGTCAGAGGGTCCTCAGACCCCTCCCAATACTCCTCACCCATCTCCTGATGTTCAGGGTTGTCAAATGATGGGGCCGGTTCATTGAAGTAAAACTCCCCAAGCGGCGTCGAGAGCGGCGCCCAGCGGCGCCGCTCCAATGCCGGAACCGGATCGAGGGGGGCATCGGGGACGGCGCCACCCGAAGACGGCGCCGGAGGTGACACCCGAGGGACCAGCGTCGGTGAGGTTATCAGGTCAACCAGCGACGACCTGGATCCAGAAGCGGATCCAGTGGGGCCCTGCGGCGCCGGGCCAGAAGGCATCGACGGCGCCGGGGCCGAAGCACCCGCCGGCGTCGGGCCGAAGCACCCGACCCGCTAGGGCCCCCAGTCAAGTCTGCTGGGCCCGAAGGCGCCGCGGAGCCCGCCGGAGGAGTGACGGACCTTATGGCCATTAGGAAGCGCTCGATCTCCTCCGGCGTCGCTTGCTGCCCAGGGACCGGAGGGTATGGGGCAGGTCGCGACGCCCGCGACTCCGACGGAGCCGCGTGGGCGGTGTCACCCGAACCCCCGGCTGCGGCGTGCGAGCGTCTAGGGGAGTCCGAAGAGCGATGACGTCTCTTCGACTTCTTGTGCTTACCTGACGACTTCGAGCCTGAGGAGTGATGGCGACTCCCGGAGCTATGATGGCTCCGACCCCGCGACCGGTCCCTCGACCTCCGTCCGGACTGGGAATTCTTGCGGCGCGGGGCCGACTGCCGGAGCTCGAGCCGCTCTCGGTACCACTCCCGCCTAGCTTTCGATGTCAGGGCCCGGCAGTCGGAGCAGGCCTTGTTGTTGTGGTCGACGCCGAGACAGTGGAAGCACCGGCGGTGAGGGTCAGTGACCGACATCAGTCGGTCGCAGTTCTCACAGGGTTTAAAACCTGGCATCCCTATCGGCACCGTTCGGAGTCGAAGACTCGAAAAATGATCAAAAGGGATCGTAAAAAGTTTAGTCAAAAATGACTAAGGTACCACTTTTTCCGGGTCTGCGCTTGTGGCGCGGAAAAAAAGAAGAACTGACGTCAGCGCGCGGAGGCGGCGGCTAAGTACTCCAACAACGTCATCACAGCGCCCACGACGGACGCGGAGCCGCAGACGCCTACCGACGCGCAAGGGTACTGCTACGCAAAAAATTCCGGATCCAGTCTGACGCCTGGGGATATTCTAAGGTAAGGAATCTAATACTAACCTGTTTCTTTCAGATTTCAACATTCACAGATGAGCTCTCTAAAATGTTAGTGAAACACCCATAAAAATTATCTTGGTAGGTAGAACTTGAAAAGAAACACATGTCAACACACTGCTTCCCTGAGGCCATGCCTGTTTGCATGTATGGCGTGAATGAATGTACTATCTCTTCAAAAAACAAAACTATGTTCCTAAAGTGTTTAAGCATACTAATCCTCTGAAACGTGGAAGGTTTTTCAGTAAATTGACCAGTAGGGTAATCTAAATCTACATGACATCTTATGGATGTCTTAGTGATTCAATCTCTTTCTACTTTGTGCATATAAGTATAAAAGAGGACACAACTTATTATCCTTATTATACACCTTTCAGTAGAGACTCTAGCATCCTAATAGTATATGCTACCCCACTTTTAAAAGGGGCTAAATGGGATTTGGAGTCGTTCTGGTGGACTCTATTCAGTGTGTTATGGTACCTTATACACATGTGGATCACAATTATATTTTTCTTAACTCAAGCTCTTCTCAGGAAACCCATCACATGTGCTAACCTGAACAAAAGTATTTTCTTTGTGGAGAAAGTATACCCTTAGTAGGACACTTAATTGGAGATGGCTTGCTAAGATCTTGATATTTCTAGTTACAAAAGTATAGTCTAGCTAATAACCCAATTGTAAGGGGTCTTAGCTCATCAAATAAGCATCAGAGGATTTTGAAATATCAGAAGAAACAACTTGTAGATGTTATCTTTTTGATAGAGACCTAATGAATGCAGGGTACTCAGCATAGGTTGAGCCATAGTCCCCTGTAGGTGCACTTTAGGGAATAATTGATATGCAATCCACTGCATGTACAGCAGGGAAGCCGTATGCCTCTCATATACTTTCAGAGGCATAATGGTAGCACCATTTCTCAAGAAACATATTAGTAAACACTGAAGGTAACCACTTGAGGCTGGTAGCTCAGAATGGGTACACAAACACAGAGACGAAAATGGAAACTGATAAGATACTGGACAAAGTGGAAGAAATTGAACTGGCCAAGAAAGCGTACAAACCTGTGTTTGGATCAGACACATCAAAGGGTTGAAAGGGCAGTAGATTATGTTGCAGACCAGAACATAAAAGTACACTTTTCTGAGACTCTGCTAAAACCTTAACAATACGTGGAGCATGGTCAATAAACTATTGGATTTTGCCTTAAGGCACAATAAAGTAAGTCACACATACTAAAGTGCCTAAGAGAAGAGAAGGGGGCGATTAATATGCTTTATTTGCTTTTATCCAAACATCTTTAATGAGGGGGGGAGCATCTGCAAGAGGGCACTGAGTCATTAGACTTATGGTCTTTGCAGAGTAGAACTGTGGCCCAGAGATTGCACTTGAATCGTTATATCCCAACTGATGGGATGAAAGGGGACTTTAAGGCAGGGAAATACCTGTAACCAGATTGGCATTCTGCTGAATTTTCAGGGACCTTTTCAAGGCACTCTAGAACCAAGCTTTTAATATCTTTAGGAATTTTTGAGAGGTCACTCCAATCATGGTGGAGGCATAGGTCTAAGTGATTTTTTAACCTGGTAAAGATTCTAGAGAATCTTAATCATACAGACCTATTGCCCTCTTAAATATAGATATTAAAGTTTTTACTAAAGGTCTCACCACCCATCTGGACAAATACTTGCCAGGGCACATTGATTCAGGGAAATCTGAATTTGTTACAGAACCTATGACAATATTTGTAGGAAAAAGATTCCAGCAACCATGGTCACACTCAGTGCCTAAAAGGTATTTGATTGGGGTTACTTGGGCTTCCTTCCACTGGTCATCGATAGGACTGGATGTGGACCATTTGGGAGATGGTTATTATCAGCTTATAAAAATATCAAGGGTATGCTTATGAATAGTAGTAGGCCTGTGAATTTCAGTTTGGGAAGAGGAATATGCCAGGGCTTTTGTTTATCAGTTAATTTTTGCTCTCCATAAACAACCATTATTTACTACCATTAGACAAGCCCGCAAGAATGCTGGGCTCCTATTTGGCTCTATACAACACAATATGCCGTTTTTCAGATGATGTGCTTCCAATACTGACTAATTCGTATTTGTCTTTGACTATTCTTCTGAATCATGAGATGTATGAGATGGTGAGAGGATTTAAAATTAGCAAAGATACTTCCAAGATCCTGAACCTGACCATATCTGGTCAGTTAATTTGCAGTCTAAATGTCAAGTTTGTTTTGCTTCTAGATCTATTCAGTATTTCGGCAATAATTGTGCACATTGTCCACACTGTGTAAGACAAACTAGTGACCTCTTAAACTTAGTGTGGTGGCTGGTTTGAAAAGGTGTAACAATCACCCACTACCTTGTTGGGGATACTATCCGAACGAAAGATAATTGTATTACCATGACTTTTATACCTTTTTTACACACTCTGTATCTCCATTCTCAAAGTTGAAATGTTGAGTCTGCAGAAGAAGGTAGCTGATTTTGTATGGGAAGACAGATAGCAAGAGTGTCTAGAAACATTATGATAACTCCAGGGCATTGCAGCGTATTGGTAGCCTGCATCTCAAGATAATATCACCAGTCACCTGCACCAGCTGCAGTTATGGACTGGCTCATGAGACAGACAAGGAAAGGGTCCACTTGGACCCAGCAGTAATGTGAGAGATCTTCTGGACCCATTATAGATCTCCAAACATGAAGAGCTCGGCTACATCACGCAAGCACAACAGCAGTTGTGGACGTAATAGTATGAAATGAAATGAAATGAAATGAAAAAGAAATTTCTAAAGCGCACTGCGGCCAAGCGGCTTCCTGGCGCTGAGGAGCACAACAGTATCTACAGAGGGTCCCATGAGAGGTTAGCCGGGAAATGCCTGAAGAAAAAGAAAAGTTTTAAGGGCTTTACGAAAGTGAGAAAAAATGGGGGAATAGAGCGGATGGAGAGAGGGAGATTGTTCCAAATCTGGGGGGCCAATACAGAAAATCGGGTGCCCCCGGTTCGGGATTTGCGGAAGCGGGGGACATGAAGGAGAGAAAAAGAAGAAGAGCAGAGAGATCGACTGGGTGCGTGGGAGGAGATTAGAGAGTTAATGAAAAGCGGGGCAGAACGAGCGTGCGCCCGGAAAGCCAGACAGGCTAATTTAAACCGGGACCTGAAGAGAACCGGGAGCCAATGGAGGGATTTGAGGGCCGGGGTGATGTGGGAGGATTTGGGAAGACGAAGGATAAGGCGGGCCGCCTGGTTTTGGATGGCCTGGAGACGGCGAGTTTCGTAGGCGGGGATGCCTACGTACAGGCCGTTGCCATAATCCAGGCGGGATGTAATGAGGGCCGTGATAATGGTTTTAAGGGCATCAACAGAAAAAAAACGGGAGATCTTGCGAATAAGGCGGAGGGAGGAAAAACAAGAAGACACAACGGAACTGATTTGGGCGTGGATGGAAAGATCATTGCTGATCTTGATGCCCAAAGTCCGGACTGAGGAGACAGGAGAGGGGGGAGGACCAAAAGAAAGGGGCCAGTGAGCAGAGGACCAGGGATTAGACGAGCCGCCAGTAAGGACGAGCTCTGTTTTATCGGGATTGAGCTTCAAATGGTTGAAGCTCATCCACTGAGAGATGAAAACAAGGGTAGAACAGAACTTAGGGAGAGAGTCAGCTGGGGAAGAGAGATCGAAGACGAGCTGGAGGTCGTCTGCGTAATTATACACAGAGACCCCCAGCTCGAGAAGAGAGGAGATGAGGGGGCGGATGTAAAGATTGAAGAGAAGAGGGGAAAGGGAAGAACCTTGAGGGACCCCACAGGTGACCGGGAGTGGGGGAGCAGAAAAATCTGAAAGGTGAACTGCCTGTGATCTGCCTTGGAGGAAGGACGCGATCCAGGAGAAGGCAGTGCCTTGGATGCCCGCTGCGCTGACACGGTCGAGAAGGATGGCATGATCGACCGTGTCAAACGCAGCGGACAAGTCCAAAAGGACCAAGGCCTGGGGGAGGTTGCTATCGGCCTTGCCCTTAAGTTCATCCAGCACCGCGAGGACCACTCCCTAAGTGGAGTGGCCAGGACGAAAACCCGCCTGGTGGGAGGCCAGAAGATGATTCTCCTCAATGTAGGCGGAAAGGCAGGATGTCACGTAGCTTTCAAGAATCTTCCCTAGGTAGGGGAGAAGGGAAATCGGCCTGAAATTAGATGGAAGGGAGGGATCAAGGCCAGCCTTTTTCAAAATAGGAAAAACAATAGCAGATTTAAAGGAGGGGGGAACACAGCCCGAGACCAAAGAAGTGTTAAGAAAAGTGAGGGGGGGGGGGCGGGCAACTAGTGTAAAGAGTTCTAAGGATCCGTGCGGGGGCACAGTCTGCAGGAGAACCAGACTTGACCTTAACGAGCAGGTCAAGGAAGAGCTCAGAAGAAATAGGTTCAAAATGATCCAGAACAGAAGAAGATAGATAAGAATGGTCAGACAGAGCAGGTTGGGACACAGTGGGAATATTGGCCTTAATGGTGATAATTTTGTTGATGAAATAATTGTTCAAAGAGTGACAGAGGGATTGAGAAGGAGCAGGGGAAAGACAGCCACGATGGGAGGTAGCAAGACTGTGAACTAGTGAGAAGATCTCACGGGACTTGTTGGCCGATAGGGCCACTCGCTCAGTAAAATATTTAGATTTGGCCGCTAGAATGGCTTTTTTATAGTTATTAAGAAGGGCTTTATATTTGAGACGGAGGGTAGGGCAGTAATTGCGACGCCAATGACGCTCCGAGCGCCTGAGCTCTAATTTCAGGGATTTAAGGTCACTAGAAAACCACTTGTGAGCATCATGGGGACGAGCCGATTTAATCTTTTTGAGTGGAGCGACCTGGTCGCAAGCAGAAGAAAGCCAGGTGTTAATGGCGTTCGCCTGACTTTCCAAAGACAGGTCAGTCAGGGTAGGAGCGGATGAAGACAATAAGGAGGAAAGGTCGTTAAGATCAGTCTTATTCCAGCTTCGGGCCAAGATGTTTTTAGGCAGGGGAGCTTTCTCAACATGACCTAGATGGATAGAAAAGGAGATCATGGAGTGGTCCGACCAGACACAGGGTAAGATGGAAGTGGCCGAGAGTTGACAGCGTAAGGACCAAATTTGGTCTAAGATATGACCGTGAGTGTGGGTAGGGGTCAAAACATGAGGTAGGAAATTAAGACACTGAAGTGTGGCAGAGAAATCTTTGGAAGAGGAATCTTCCCTTGGATCACCCGGCCAAAAGTTGAAGTCGCCGAGCAGGAGCAGCGAGGAATTATTTACCGCCAAAGTGGCCAGAAGATCCTGCAAGGTGGACACAAAAGATGGCATGCTTTGAGGTGGGCGGTACACGAGGACCATCGTAAGGGGTACTGGAAGATTAAGAGAGCGCGCCACCAAGAAGTCAACACTGGGTATGCGGGGGTGCGCAAGAAGCTGGAATTTCATGGAGGAGCGAATTATCATCGCCACACCCCCTCCAGTTTTTCCGTCAGGGCGGTCAGCACGAAGGGCATAGTAGGTACTAGGGAGAATAGCGAGAAGGTCAGGGAGTGAATCAGAAGAAAACCAGGTTTCGGTGAGGAAAAGAAAATCCGGGGAATCAGTATCCAAGAGATTGAAAAGGGCAGTTTGATTTTTGGTGGCGGAGCGGGTATTAAGAAGGATAGCAGAGGCGGCTGGGGGACCGGGAATGAAACCAGTAGCAGAGGGCATGGAAGAGGTAGAGGGTGAGGAAATAGGGGAAGCAGGGGAAGAGCAGGGAAAGTAGGGGACATAGATGCCATGCGAAGATAAGTGTTGGACTGCAGAAGGAGAAAGAGGAGCAGAGACAGAAAGAGACAGTAGCTGGGCAGAGGTGTACACCAAAGGAAGGGCAGGGTCAGGGGCCCCGGGTCCCGGCCCGTCGCGGACGGGCGCAGACGGGCTTGACTTAGGCGCAACTTCGGCGCGCCTTCGTCGCGCCCGCTGCGCTCGTCCGCTGCGCTGCCGGGACTGGCCCGCCATTATGTAGGGACACATGAGAGGGAGTGGCCAGGGGGGAGGGGCCCAAACGCTGCAACGCTGACCCAGAGCCGCCCAAGATGGAAACTCGCCCGTCTCAGGAGGAGACGATCAGCGGGAGGCGCTCTGGGTGGCGTGCAGGAAGGAAAGAATGGAGGCTGCTAAGAGGTGCTGTGCTGCCGTGCGCGGAAGTCCAGAGCACAGCTGGGGGCACAGCGAGCGATGACCAGGTCGGTAAGAGCTTTAAAAAGTAAACGTTGCTCCTGGCGAAGCCTCGGAGTTCTGAGAGCTGAAGTGGAAGGCGCGATGTCCAGCGTGCGCCTGAAGTACTTGTCTTGGGGGGAGGGGCCCAAACGCTGCAACGCTGACCCAGAGCCGCCGTATACATTCTTGAAGCTGATTTAAAGTTTAGCACTCAGGTTACTTTGTAAAAAATGTGGTGATATTCATGTCAGCCTTATTACAAGTGCCACAGGATATAATGCACTTATTATAAGGCAGACACAATATCTGTCATGTTTGTGACAGTAACTCCTCAGCCAAATTTGAAATCAGGCACTCAGACTGATTTTTCCCCCTCCCTGATAATGATTCACTTTGCCCCAGAATTAACAACAAAAATGCAGGACTTTACATTTCAAACATAGAGGGCAGGAGAATGAGGCGTTCTATCGGATATATATTTAATAAGAGGAACATTAGGTTTTTGGCTTAATGTAAACTTGATTTTATTGACATGGAAGCCAATATATTACCTTAAAGTTAGCTTCATAACTGGGCGATTCAACTTGATAACAGACTTGCAGCTACAAAAAAATCTTGCTAAATTGTAGTAATTCTTGATGGTATGCCATATATTAAAGGGATTGTCTTTCACTTCAGCACACTGCTAAAGGGAGGCGAGAGATTGGGCAAGTAGCCTGTTAGGTTATTACAAGTATTGTTTAAACATGGCATGGTAGCTCCTTCAGCACAGGTTTCAAACCAACTTTATAATTCTGTAAGGATGAAATGGGAATTTTATGAGCCAAGAGCTTATCCCCTCCACAATTATGTACTATTGGTGTCTGACCTGACAAAAATTAAAGACATAATATCCGGGAGTGTCGATGTCTGTTGGAGATGTGGAGGTAGGTATAATGGCTTTACCCAGACTGAGGGGTTTCTGTAAGGAGGTTTTGAGTAGGACCAAAAGTTTTAAGCTACACAATATTGGAAATGCCAGACGTGGTTCTCCTGGGTTTTTGAGATCCACAATCTGTAGCCATGTCTTGAGCAAATGGGGTATTTATGGGCTTATTGAATCACTTACCTTTGGCAGTGTTGCAATTCATAGCAGCAGTGAGGCAGCAGATGGTGGACCTTCTCTCTTTTACAGGGTGATACAAACCGTGGGATGTTCTTGCTATGGAAAATCATTCCTGAGATTCAACTTTTAGCCACAAGCGCTTTAAAAACACCTGGAAGCCCAGATTGATTATCTCACACAACTCGGCATGGCTAGCATGCGACCAGTATGGATATGAGTCCTTGATTTGTAAAATGTACCTTGTTTGTTAGCACAGGAGGCCTTCAGCTGGCATTAAAGAGAAGGTGTCAATGTATCATTAATAGGGTTGGGTTTACTCTTATCTGTTGCAACTATTGACCAAAATTCTTGTGCGTGGGGCAGAGGAGCAGAGTTTATAGGTATTAGTATTGTTTCGAAGTGCAATAATGCGAACCCCAAAATGAGACTCTTAAGTTTTACTTTCCACTGAACTTTCATTTCTGTGCTCTGGAGTAGTAAGATCTGTAACCAGGGCTGGCTTTTCACTTTTAAAAATTTGAATAAGACGTTTCAAAGTCCTAATGCAGAGTTGTTACCCAGCTCTTGTGAATTCAGGCTAGGGCTGGGCCAAGGCGATGAACATTGAGGCATATGGTAATGCCCAGAACATGTTCTTCAGTCCTGTCAAGACACAGATTATGAAGATTCCCATTTAAAGTTGTAACATCTGCTATAAACAGCGGGACGTGTAAGAATGGGAAATAGCCATTGTGGACCTTCGAGGAACAATAAATGAAAAATAATATATTTAGTTGCCATCAAGGAGCAGAATAGTATAATAATTAGTAACTCGGGCCCAAAGAACAAAGGAGAGGAGTGATTTGATGAAAAGGCGACACATTTAAAACGTGTGTTTGACAGATAAAGTGGGTCCCCTGGATGACAGTGACAATACTACCCTAGTAGTCTCTTCGAGCTGCAGCTTTAAGTAATGAACTGGGATAAACCGGCCCCAAGCATTATTGCTGTCCATGGAAGGGAGAAACAGACAAACATCTGTAGACCATACGGTGGAATTGGACGGAACGGCTCATTTCCTGCGAAATTAAACATTTATATAGAGCTTTGAACTGCAAGAAAATGAACTCTCATAAGTTAAACTCAAAACAAACGTTTTAAAAATTTTGTAAGTAAGTGTGAATAATTTAAAGGATAATGATGATATGGCAAAACATGATATGGATTTGTCCCACTGCCATTTAGAGAATGTATTTAGAATTTTTTAGCAAAGACAAACAGATCTCTGCTCCTGGGATCTCTAATTAATACCAATATTATATAGGGGTTATTATACAAATCCAGCGATATGATTACAAAAATTGTCTGACTGCTCCAATTAACTCCATGTTCTGAAGTGCTGAAGTCGTTCTAGTGAGATTTATAGAATTAAACAGGTTACTTATTGTCTTTAGTAGGAAAGAGCCTCATTGCACCTTCTCCGAAAGAGAGGAACAGATGCCTCTATCTTGGGCGCATTTTATTTATTTTTACTGCAAGTTGGGACAAACTTGGACATCGATGGTACCTTCCGATCTTTTACTTCAGAAGAAAAAAACAGAAACCGTGATTAATTTGTGCTGGTGGCAGACTGGAACTGGTTTTTCATCAACAGACTTTGACCAAGAGTAAGGAGGGAGAAAAGAACACAAAGGAGAATGAAGAAGAAAGACAAAAAGTAGGGGAAAAGACAAAGAGAAAAAGAAAGTTAAACAACCTGCATGCATAAGATAATGAAATAGTAAGTGTAGGGTGGTGATAGAAAGAGGTGTGAGTGGAATCAAAACTAGGGGGCATATTTTTATGAAACCATGGCCCAGTGAAGCAAGTCATCTTGTTGTGCTGCACCATAGAGGAGTGTGCCGTATTTCAGGCGAAATTGGCAAATTCCTGCCTTCCCCCCGTACTGGTGCACTTTAAGTTATAGAGTGGTATGGGTATTTTTAGGAATTAGGGGTGGGTAAGGGTATAGAGCGATATGGGTATTTTTTAGGGTTTTGGGGTGTACGGGATTACATATGGGGTGGTAGTGGTATTTTTAGGGTTTGAGGTGGGTAAATGTATAAGTAAATGTATAAGGTAGTAAGGTAATGTTAGGGTACTAGGGGTGGTTAAGGATATAGGGTGGTAAGGGTATGTTTAGGATTTAGGAGTGGGTATGGTGTATACAGTGGTAAGGCTATTTTTAGGGTATGAGGGTAGACAGAGTTATAGGGGCATAAGGGGATTTTCAGTCTTATGGGGTGAATGAGGTTATTGAGTGAGAGGCTATTTTGAGGGCTTAGAGCTGTGTAGGGGTATAGGGTGGTAAGTGTATTTTTTTAGGGCTATGGGGTGGGTTGGGGTATAGGGTGGTGAGGGTATTTCAGGGCTTATGGTTGGGTAAGGGGATATGGTGGTTATATTTAAAAAGGGGGGCTTCCCCAAAACAGAAAATTAAAATGTATTATGTATATATTGGGTTAGTCTTAACGTGCTTGGGGAATACCGAACCGTCGCCAAATATCAAAGGACAATGCTGATTTAAAATCATCCGCGACAGCACGAAGGACGTACATACTTACTGTAGGACAGTGCAATTTGGCACCTTATGGGTTAATGGCGGCTGAATGAAGGCTCCAGGATTTCCTCGATTTTCCATGCTGACATCCAGGCAGGTGAGGTGAAGCTGCAGGCACCGCCTACTTGGGAGAGTACTTACGAGAGTGTACCTGCAGCGCGAGAGCTCTGAGCACCGAGTTCGGGACCACCGAGCTCAGGAGACTTTCCCTGCCTGCTAGAGTGTCTGCACCAATTGAAGCGGGGCACTTTATATTTATAAGTGGACAGCACCAGTCAAAACGAGGATGTAGGCATTTGATGAAGGCAATGGAGCCGAAACCGGTCATGCCGCACTTATGATGCTGAATAAAAAGAGGAAAACCCCTGTGAACCTGTGTGGGCTTGTTACTTTCAAGAAGTGAAAGCTTCTGGTGAAATGTATGGGTGTCTCGACACGTGCACCTCAGAGCCCTCATTCTGAAGTAGTTCAGCGGCAGCAGAGGTAACATTTGGGTTAGTCTCAACATGCTTGGGGAACGCCGAACCCCCACCAAATATCAAAGGACAATGGCGATTTAAAAAAATCTGTGACTGCACGTAGCACGTTTATACTTACTGAAGGACAGTGCAATTGGGCACCTTATGGGTTACTGGCGGCTGAATGAAGGCTCCAGGATTTCATCGATTTTCCATGCTGACATCCAGGCAGGTGAGGTTAAGCTGCAGGCACCACCCACTTGGGAGAGTACTTACGAGAGTGTACCTGCAGCGCGAGAGCTCGGAGCACCGAGTTTGGGAGCACCGAGCTCAGGAGACTTTCCCTGCCTGCTAGAGTGTCTGCACCAAGCGGGGCACTTTATATTCATAAGTGGACAGCACCAGTCAAAACGGGGATGGAGGCATTTGATGAAGGCAACGGAGCAGAAACCGGTCATGCCGCACTTGCTGAGTAAAAAGAGGAAAACCCATGTGAACCTGTGTGGGCTTGTTACTTTCAAGAAGTATATATATTTGATTTTTATGGAGGGGCTTGAACAGAGGATTACCTTTTCACCCCAATTCTAAAATAAATCTGGTCAAATGCCAGAACTGACTTCTATAAATTTTGCACACAATGAAGAAAAAAGGAAGGAAATAAACGAGTTATGTCAGTGATAACGGAGAGGGAAAGGAGTCCATTAAGATCTCTTGTCAGCCTTGAAATTGAGGCAATCGGCAGGAATATATGAGATGAAGTTGAGTGCTTGTCTGATTTGGAGTTATGTGAACATCTGGCGATTCCAACAGATGGAACGGTGGGCAGCAGCTGCTGACCAAGGTCGAAATTTTATCCTTAACTCGCGCAGGGAATAAAATGGACCTATTCCTGGAGCTCATGACTGAGGGGTTAAATAAAATTAGCTTGAAAAATGTTAAAATGAATAGGAATACATGCAACGACATGACGCAAGAGGATTGGGAAGCACTCTTGGATCTGCAAGACGACAAAAGCATCATAATAAAAGTCAGTGATAAAGGGGGCAATATTTTAATTCTAAGCTGAGAGAGGTATATAGAAGAGGCTAATACACAACTAAATAATAAAGATCATTACAGTAAACGTCCCAAAGACCCCACCAATGAACAAATGCATGCATTTAATCTCAAACTTAAAGAATGGCACAGTAGAAACCTTCTGGATGATTTGAAATGAATGTACCTCAGTACCACTCATCCCACAATGCCAACAATGAATTCCCTTCCTAAAATCCATAAAGACTGTGCAACCCCCCCTACCCCCAGAATACCCATCGTGAGTTCGATTGGCTCATTACTTGAGAACACCTCGCGCTTTATTGTTATCTTTCTATATGTGGTTAATCTCCCATTTTATTTATGGGACAAGATTTTTTGAACAGGATCAATGCAGTACATTGGAAGTCAAACTATCTCATGGCCACGGTTGATGTGGTATCCTTGTACACATCCATTTGACATACAGATGGGATTAAAGCATGCAAATTCTTCTTAAATTCCAGCTTAATATCTCTTTTGGAACATTCAAATATGCTATTAGAAATGATGAACTTTTGTCTCCACCGTTATGTCTTCGGGACCGATTCACAGAACTAATCTGAGATCAAATCCTAAACTTACTACTTTTGGTATTCACAGAAGGTATTTAGTAGTAGTAAAGTTAGGACTCCTAACTTTACTACTACTAAACTGAGATAAAATCCTAAACTTACTACTTTTGGTATTCACATACGGGCATTTAGTAGGAGTAAAGTTAGGACTCCTAACTTTACTGCTACTAAATGCCTTTTGTGAATACTGATAGTCGTAAAGTTAGCATTTTGTCTCTGTTTAATCAGCTCCTTTGTGTTTAACAACAACTACTGCCTGCAAATACAGGGAACCACAATGGGGACATAATTTGCACCAATCTATGTGAATGCAATGATGGGTAGTGGGAGGCGTAAGTCGCATGGAATGAACAAAACAAGATCAATATGGAACAAGTAATCTTATGGGTTCATTTCATCGACAACTTGTTCATCATTTGGAAGTTGAAAGAGATGTTTTTGAGACCTTTGTGAAATCCTTAAACCATAAGCCACAAGGATTGAGATTCCCCTATGACATCAGTGAGAAGGAAATCAATTACTTGGATATTGGAATCTATATTGACAATGATAAAATGTGCACCAAGATTCATTGTAAGTCAACCAGCATGAACAGTATCCTACATGCCAATAGCGGGCATATGCAAACCCTAAAATGGAGTGTCCCTTATTGGGAATTTCTTTGAGCAAGGCTACATTGCTTAGAAGAGGTAGTGTTTGATCTGCAGGCTGAAGAGATATACAAAGATTTAGAGTAAGAGGATACCCCATTTCGGTTTTGGAAGACGCCCTTTGAAGTGCAAAGAATAAATAACGTGAGAACTTGTTGGCGGTGAAATCAAAGGCTGTTACAAACAAGAATGACTGAGGTGTTTAGATATATTATGGATTATGATATGTCCAACTTTGAGATTATAGAATTATTAAAAGAGAACTGGGAGATCCTCAGAATGGACGAAAACCTCAAGGATCTACTGCAAATCATCCAAGCATAACATATAAGAAAATAGCCTCAATGGGAAACTTTTTAACTAGAAGTTACTTTAATCATGACAATACGATAAAAAATCTGGAATTAGCAAATGGTTGTCAAGTAAAAAGAGAGGATTTTGGAAGTGCTTTAAGTGCAAAGATTGCACTCATGGGCACAGCTTAATCACATTTCGGATGGTGTATCGGAAAACCAACAAAATAAATGTATGTATTACATGTGAAACTATTTTTGTGGTTTATGTTCTCTAAGGCACATGTTGAAAAAAAGTATGTGGGAAGCACTGTAAATAAACGTAAACTCCGCATTTTACAACATCTTTGTGCTATAAAGAATAAGAACTTCTCATGCACTGTGGCAAAGCATATCTGGAAAGAACATAATGGAAATACCAGCAATAGGAGATTCTATGGCATACAACACATGGCAAAGAAACTCTGGGTTGGTAACAGAGGATTGGACTAACAAAGAGCAGAGTCCAAGGGGATAATTCTGATGGTAACAGAGCACACCTGGGTATGAATGCGGATTCAGAACTTCATGTTCATCTGCAACCTCCGCCTTCTTAAACTGATCATTTTTTATAGCAGAGTATAAGTGTATATTTGCAGATTGCCACCCTACTATCTGTTTTATTCCCTTCAATGTTGTTACTTACATTTTATGGCATTTGCACCTTTATGAGATTCCCACTTGGAGTGTGGATCAAAGTTCTTAGGAATATGCTGACAAAAATATGTTAATAATATATGTGCAATATTTGAAATTGAAAGAATATTTTCACATATGATGCACATAACTGTGATCTGTGGAATAATGATGTGCATTTGTGTTCTGAATGTGCATGCAGTACTGTATTATTTAAATGCAAAATGTTGGGGGGCGTGGCCAAGATGGCGGCGTAGACGGACGCGTCTCCCGGAGCTCCCGCCGTCGGCCCTTGAAAGCGCGGGCTCCCGTTTCGTGGAGCCCCTTCTTCGCTTGCCCCTTTGGTCTGCTGGCTGCCCTCGACTCGGGGGAACCCTGCTGGGAGAAGTCCGGCCCCTGGGAGCGACTGGAGTCAGGAGTTACGGACCGGCGCGCGGCGTGCCCAATAGCCGCGGCCGGCGTGAGAGGAGACGCAGTCCGGTGGAGGCGGAGGAGTCGCACGGGAGACCGGGGATCGGGCCTATCCCGGCCGCGACGGTAAGCCTCAGGCGGGCCAGGCCCGCACTCTCACCGGTGTGAGGCGCCGGGGATCCCACAGCCCTAACGCTTCTGCGGGCCCGCCATTAGTGCAGCGCAGCGGGACGGCGCTGGAGCTCGCGCCATACACGGGGCGAACAGTGGGGGTGGAACACACCGCATCTGGAGGCAAGTGGGGATTGCAGCGTGGGGAGCCCGGGGCCTGTGAGTGGACGCGGCCAGCCCCGTGGGGACTGCTGGGTAGTGAGCAGCGTAGTGAACCCGGAGTCGGAACATGGACTCTGCCGGGTGGGGGGCCCCCTCCCAGTGACTTTCTGACCGCAGCCCATATACAGAGGGCCCCTCTAGGGCCCAGGTGCATTGAACAGGCACGGCCTAGAGAACAGGCGGCGTGGGGCAGAAGGCGAGAGACGCCACATTCGCAACTGAGGCCTCACTGTGCAACGACTAGTACGGAGGGGCCCAGTGGGTGCTCAGGGGGCAGGAGGAGAGCCTCGCCCGGATGGACTTCAGGGCCCCTCTACGCTGACAGTCATTTCTGACAACATACGGGCTGATTAGCGGCGTACACTGGAGTGCCCCTCTGGCGTAGGGACATAGCAGGGCGCCATTTTGCGGTGCAGAGTGGAAGGCCCTTGACACGTGGGTCGGCAGCCGAAGGTGCACCGCTACCCCCTACGGCTCGGTCTGGGACTTAGCTTGGACGCGGACGCGCCTTCACCAGCCGCACGGACGCCATGGCGCAAAGTTCAAAAGACAGTAATGACCGGACGGTAAAGGACCTATTCACGAAACCTCACTCGCCCACTGCAGCTAAAGAGATTTCGGCTACCAGCATGAAACAAGGAGGGGAGGGGGCAGAACCTATCACGAAGGCCTTTCTCGAGTCCCTCTTCACGACACTCCGAGAGGACATCCACACTCTTAAGAAGGAATTTGCAGAGGAGATACGTGCTGTGTGGCGAGATCCGGACGGCGTGGGGGAGCGAGTGGCGGACGTTGAGGCGAAGCAGGATGCCCGGGACGTTGTGACGGAGGCACTCCAGCAGGAAATCATACGCCTCCACGATCAGCAGGTAGACCTGCAATCACATCTGGAGGATCTTGAAAATCGCCTCAGGAGACACAACATGCGCATTCGGGAAGTGGCGCACTCGGAGGTGGACAAGGACCTCTTCAAATTCACCAGGGGGCTCTTCAACCATATCCTAGAACGGCCGGAGGATGCCGCCCTTCCGATTGACAGGGCGCATAGGGTCGGACCACAGCGTTCTGGATCGTCTTTTCCCTCAGACATTTTGGTTTGTGTGCAAGACTTTCGCACTAAGGAAGACATTCTCCAAAAAGCGAGACAGAAGCAACCCGTCTCATTTCAAGGACACTCCCCGACGTGCTGTACCAAGACCTCTCGGCGCTTACGCTCCAGAAGCGCTGCTGCTTCAAGCCTGTGACATCCTATCTTCAGCAGCAGGCTATACCATACAGCTGGGGGCATCCTTTCCGGATTATCTTCAAACTGGACAATAAGCTTCACCAATTCCGCTCCCTTAGGGAAGCTTGTCAACTGCTGGGTATCGAAGTGCCGCCTGATGGGAAGGAACAGCCGACCTCCCAGACCGGGAAGGGGGAATCATCGTCGCAATGGCGCCAGCAGCGGAATCGGAGGCGCGTCAAAAGACCACCGAAGACAGAGATCGAGAGTGGCCGTCGGCGGCAGTGGAGGCTGTGTCCGCTGAGCTATCACAACAGCCGGGAGGCTGAAACTTCTCCTGTTGGCAACACCGGGGGTCATCTACGCCCTTGTGAGGGTCGGCGGGGGGATGGGGGAGGGGTCGGACCCTTTTTCCCCGAGGTGCAATTTGACCGGTCATCTGCGAGAGATGAAGGACAATGATGGACCTTTTGACTTTTTCCTTTTTTGGTTACTGGTTTCGGGGTGTTGGCGGGGAGGGGACGGGGTGGGTTGTGGGGTGGTGGGGGATGGAGGGGAGGCACTTGTTAGGGAGTGCATCTTTCTTATGTCTTGTTCTGTGGGAGGGGTTGGGTGGGGTTCCAGGTCCTAGGGGGTTCGTCACGACTCATGGGCACGAGACTTCATTACCAGGCGCAGACCCGAACCAATGCTGGGGGGGTTCATCGCAGGCACATGAACATGACCCCAAGGATAGATATTTGGAATACAGGGCGGGAGGGATGGAGTCAGATCTATGGCCCACACTGAGGTGCGCATTCTCTCCCTGAATGTAGGGGGGCTTAATAACCCAATCAAAAAGCGGGCAGTGTTATCCTGCCTGGAACACGCGCAGGCTGACATCTGTCTCTTGCAGTAGACACATCTACTGCCAAAAGACTGCTCCAGGATGAAAGCGCACAGTTTTCCACAGCAGTTTTTCTCTTCCGGCCCGAATAAGAAAGTGGGAGTGGCGATTCTAGTGGTTCAGAGGTTCCGCGGAAAAGTCTTGCGTAAAGGTGCAGAGATAAAGGGAAGGTTACTGTCGTACCATTTTTCACTGGGAGGGCTGGACTTCACAGTATGCTCGGTCTACGCCCCCAACGAGGGTCAGGAGAAATTCCTCCAGAACGTGCTCAGCGTAGTGGCCGCGTCAGAAGACAGGCATATCCTTGTAGGGGGTGACCTCAATCTGGTGCTAGACTCCACGTTAGACAGATCGGCGCAGCGCTCCACCTCGGCTGGGACTTTGTCAGAGGGAGGTCACAGGAGATTGGGGGAACTGGGTATGGTAGACCTCTGGCGAAGCCTCCACCCTACTTCTAGATCTTATTCTTATTTTTCCAACGCACACCGCACATACGCCAGACTGGACTATTTTCTGGCCTCCACTTCCCTCCAGGCCCTGACGTCCGCCACGGACATAGGAGTTGCTACTATTTCTGATCACGCTCCCATCTCAGTGACCTTTATTTTTCCTCCGGCGCAGCGCCTCTCCAGATGCTGGCGACTCAGAGACACACTTGTGCAGCGCAAGGGAACGCCTGAGAAAATCACACGCGCTATCGAGGAATATCTACTGCACAACACCACTTCCGACACTTCCCCGACGACTCATTGGGCAGCCCTGAAGGCGGTACTTAGAGGGGAATTTATTGCCTTATCGTCGGCTGAAAATAAGGCGCGAGCAGAGAAAAGGGATGAGCTAACGCAGAAGGTCAGGGAGTTGGAGGGAATGCACCAGAGGACATGCGCCCCTAGAATCTGGCGGCAGCTGACTCTGGCGCGGAAACAGTTAAGCGCGCTAGACCAATACAGGGCAGAATTTGCGGCATTGAGAACGTGCCATATGTACTACACTGGGGGGGACAGATGCGGACGTTTGCTGGGACGCGCGCTTAGAGAAAAAAGACAGCAACACTTAGTAAAGGGCGTTAAGACATCAGCGGGACATCTTGCTACGGAAGACCAGGAGATCACAGCTGCCTTTGGTGATTTCTACTCATCCCTGTATACGGGAGAGACACTGGAACACGCCACGGGCGTATCGTTCCTCGACTCCGTCCAGCTACCGTTCCTCACATCGGACCAGGCGGCGGCCCTAGAGAGTGCACTCAGACCAGAGGAGGTCATCTCGGCCATCTCCAGGCTTCAGCTGGGAAAGGCCCCAGGGCCGGACGGTTTCACGGCCATTTTTTATAAGACCTTTTGTACCCGAGTGGCACCGCTCTTGACTGCCCTCTTTAATTCCTTTTCGGAACCGGGAGTGATCACAGAAGATCTCCTGGACGCCACCATATCTGTTATCCCCAAGCCGGGTAAGGACCTGTCAAGTTGTGCAGCCTATCGGCCCATCTCACTGCTCAATATTGATTTAAAGCTGTACATGGGCATACCGGCCGCGCGTCTGGCTCCACTGATGCCAAAACTGACCATGCTGTGTTCATCTCGGAGCGGCAAACGGTAGACAACACAAAGAGAGCTCTCCATCTTATCGAGAAGGCCACACGCACGGAGGGGGAGTACATGCTGCTTGCTATTGACGCGGAAAAGGCGTTTGATCGTGTCCATTGGCCGTATCTGGAACAGGTTCTGGTGAAGGCGGGGCTGGGGGACCGATTCCGCACCTGGGTCTTGAACTGTTATTCACGGCCCTCAGCGACGGTCCGCATCAATGGATGCTCCTCACCACGCTTCCCCATAGAGCGAGGCACGAGACAGGGGTGTCCACTGTCACCTCTGCTATTCGCCTTATACATGGAACCCTTGGCTCAGGCGATACGCCTCGCACCCGAGATTCATGGGATCAAAATGGGCGCCTTCGAACATACCATCAGCCTTTACGCGGATGATGTCCTATTCTCATTGTCTTCCCCCCGAGTCTCGCTCCCGGTCTGCATGACCATTCTGGAGGACTTCGCAAAAGTAGCGGGCTTTAAGATAAATCTCAGCAAGTCAGTGGCGCTCGACCTCTCCTTGAAGGAGTCCACGAGGGCACATCTGCAGGGGCTCTTTCCGTTTCCCTGGGCGCCAGAAGCCGTTCCGTACCTGGGTATCCAACTGGCGACCACCCTGCAGGCCACGGTTTGCCTCATTTACACGAGGCTGCGACAAACCATCAGGTCCGAACTGGGCAGGTGGAAACACCTTCCGCTGTCCTGGTTGGGCAGGGTAGCGGCGATAAAAATGACCATCTTGCCACAGATCCTCTATGTGTTCAGAGCCATCCCCATGCGGCCTCCGGATGGGTGGATCCACCAGACCCAGTCTGAACTGGCGCAATTCATCTGGAATGGGCGCCGCCCGCGGATGAAGCTGCGCCTGGCGATGCTGCCTCCTGAGAATGGGGGTTTAGGCCTCCCTGACCTGTTACTGTACTACCAAGCCGCACAGTTACGAACTCTGGTAGAGTGGAGTAAATGGGAGTCGGAAAAACATTGGCTCTTCCAGGACCAGGCAGTAGCGGGCCGCACGTTACAGGAGGTCCCCTTTATGCAGCGGAAGCATCGCCCTCCCAATCTTTACGCCTCGTTCATAACGAGGACCCCTCTAGAGGTGTGGGACCGGGTAAATGTGGCACACGAACTGACGTCCTTCCCCTCCCCACTAACACCCCTGCTTAATAACCCTGACTTTATCCCTGGTATGGACACAACTGCATTCGCGAGGTGGGCTCCGGCGGGATGCAGAGTGCTTGCACATATGTATGCAGCAGAAGGAGTCCTTCCCTTTGATGCCTTCCGTCGAGAATATGATATGCCAGAAGAAGAGCGCCTACGTTATCTCCAGGGGGCCTGGGTTACCCTACTTATGAACTTGGCCAAGATTGCCGGTATATATATGCTATGTTAAGATTATCCCTCATGATCGCGGTTGTATTTGACATGGAAAAGCTGTATCAACACTGGTAGGCCGAATGTTGATGCCGCCCAGTAGATAACGCATTATACTGTTTTTCATCTATGTGTGCAGCACAATAAACATACTTTAAACATAAATGCAAAATGTTCCTATGAACATATCATTGTTGCTTGTACTTTACAGAGCTCTCATAGGCCTAATCTTTATTTCTAATTAATTATTTATGCAGTAGTATTCCCTTGTACCATATTTGCACTTTATTACATTTTAACTTTTTGAAAAATAATTCATCTATAAATGCTATATATAGTAATTAAATATAGGCTGATAATTATGTTTTGAAAATATACATAGAAGCATCTGAAATTGGTAGGAATTCTAGTACACATTGCACAAGAATATTATGATATTTAGAATGATCTTATGCATTTACTTCTCGAATTAGCAGAAAAGTACTGGCTATATATCTGTGCAATAAAGTTTTAAGAACATAGACAATTTTATTTAACACATTTGCAATCTGAATGAATCCGAAGTACTGTATGCAGATATTGCACTGGGTAGAGGAATCACTAATGCATTTGCACTTTATCAAACACAGAGACAATCCAAAGGCTTTACAAGAAATATGGGACATTTGGAATGATGTTATGCATTTGTATCTTGAATGGGTCAATTAGTAATATGCACATATATATTTGCACAAAGGTGCATTGCATGGCACCACATGGTCTAAGAGCTGTTTAATAAAGCAGACTTAATCATTACCTTCTGCGCACACTCCAAAACTTCTAATGCAGATATTTTCTCTTCTACATCATTTTCTATGTCTGTACATTTATGCTTCAAATAGGGTTTATTACATTTTGAGCACATGCTCTTATCTACACCCAAAGGCCGGTGAAGAGGGTTGATGAGAATTGGGAAGCGACAAGGTTGAGGGGGTGGTAGGGGACGAATGAGGAGTGGGGAGTAACAAGAGCAGCAGGAGTGTGAGGGACGAAGGGGGCAGAGGGGTCCCAATATTTCAGTAGAGCGTCTTGGAGCTGCGGTAGCATCTGCAAGGGAGTTGAGAAGTTGTTTCAGCAAATATAACAAGGTCTGGTCAAAAAGCTTGTTAGTCTCACCACTATCAATCGGAGCACCCTGAGGTAGCAAGGGCAGGTATGCTCCCAGATGTCGTGTGGTAAGAAGCGGGGGGGGGGGGTCCCCACATTCTATCAAAATGTGGCATTGAATATTCGAGGGAGGCTGTGAGCTTCTCCATAGGAATGGTGTCCCATAGTTTATGTAGCCAGTCTGTGAGGGAAGGCATTATGTCAGTACCATATTTTGACATGATAACTAGCCTAGCAGCACAAAGGGCTAGGGTTATTGCTTCACTCAGTCAGGGCAGAGTAGGTATGCCAGCTGGTTCAGAAGACCTAGGAGTGTATAACTAGGGAAGAGGAGGATCTCCATCTTGAAGATTGCATCAATGTCAATTAAAGTGTGGGGTCCTGCAGTGCTCTGCATTGAGCACCACAATTTCTAACATTTACCTGAGCACCCAGTAAATATTGTTAAGGAATTCAGAGTGTTGATTGCGTCTTATACGGACAACACTCAACTTGTCAGCCACTTGCCTTGAGGAAGTCACTTGGTGGAAGGCAAATCATTTGCTTAAGCTAAACAGAGATAAAACTGAGGTGAGGATTTTGGGAAATAATCCCAAATGCAACCCCCAAATGCACACAGGATGGACAGGGAGCTTAGGGCCTCCACCACCCTCCGTCTCTCCATAAATAGCTCAGAATGTAGCTGGACAGTTATTTAACCATGGAAGCGCAGGTAAAAAAAACTTACAGCAGGCTGTTTTGGGATGATCAGATCTTTAAGAAAAATTCTTGAGCTCCTACCCACCCTTTCTAGGAGAATAGTGGTGCAAGCTTTGATTCTTTGCCGCTTAGATTACAGGAACTCCCTATATTTGCATACCCCCCAAATACATCATCAAGAGACTGCATCTGATCCAAAACTCAACAGCTAGGGTGATCCCTAAACTGCCTAAATATGCATCAACAAAAAAGTGTGCTGGCTTGCCTGCACTGGTTTCCAGTAAAGGACAGAATTAGTTTTAAGGCACTTTCTCTGGTCCATTGAGGATTAAACCGGAAAGGGCCTAAGTTGATCACGGACCTCTTGGCCCCCTAACCCCCTCAAGGAATCTAAGATCCTCCAAAGCGCAACTATAAATGTCCCTCAAATACAAAGAGTGAGATGGGGTGGTAGATCTTTTTCCTACTTGACCCCAAAACTCTGGAACTCAATTCCTACTGACTTGAAAATTAAACAAATGAGAATCGGTTCAGGAAAATGCTCAAGTACTTGCTCTACCCCCGCTAGCTCTCGTCACTACCATTAGATTAGTGTGCAGGCTATGACTCACTCAGCATTGGGAAGTCTTCAAGTACCTACGTGCTTTACAAGTCTGTATAGCATACCATAGCACGTCCTCCCAGTATCTCTTGAGTTTGGGGCATCTCTAAAGTAAATGTGTAAGCATTTCCATTTGCCTGCAGTTCCACCGGCAGGTGCCCATGCTGATGAGCTTTCATTTGCCACTTCTGGAGCCAGTGTAGTACCAATAGTGGATGGTTTTCAATTGGCATTCTTTCCCTGCTGCATTAACGGAGGAGGTGTGAATTCTTTGGAGGATGTTGGCCCATCCTTTGAGTGTGAAAGTGCGCTCAAGTTCGGTTTCCCAACACCTTTGGGCTGGGAAAATGCCAAGTCCTGTGGGAGTGTATAAAAATTGATAAATATTGGAAAGCTGGTGCTTATCATCAGATTTGGAGAGCAGCCACTTTTTGAATTTTGTCAGCGGTCTGGAGGCGTGCGGGCAGATAGAGCATTGCGTGACCCAGTGTCTGACTGCAGTATAGTGTCAGTATTCAGTGCCTGACAAGCCGTAGTTAGTTTAGAGATGTGGAAAATCAATGATCCCTGTGTGGTCATAGAGATCGATGATTTGTTTGCAGTTGGCTTGCGGCCATTTGTGGAACTCAGAGCCAATGCGAGCTCTGGGGAACTCCGGGTTTCCCATGATAGGGGACAGATAGGTACTCAATAGGCCTTTTGTTGCCATAACCAAGGGTCTAGTGGAGTGCCATACCAGCTTAAGCGGGGGTGCTGTTGTGGCAGGTTACATTTTTTATAGCCCTTATTAACTTTCCTCTTCGGTTTGCAAGTCATCTCAAGTCAGAAAAAGAAACTATTAAGTCTTGTATTAATAAACTACAATAACACAGTGGTAAGGTGAGACCTAAAAGATGCAAAAAGCCTAAAATAGAGACAGATAAAGGGAAAATTATTAGAATGGCAAAGAAAAATTAAGCTAAAGGCAAATGGAGTGAAAGCACAAAAGAAACAAAGTAGAATACAAGTAATGAAGGTAGGTATGGAAAAGAAGCACAATGGGAAAAGGGTGAACAAAATCATAGGCAGTAATGCAATAAAGGAAGAATGAAGAAAAAGAATTGAGGATGGAAATAAAATAAGTAGGAGAAAGTAAAAAAAAGAAGAACAATGGAAGGAGGGAAAGATAGAATGAAGCCTGAAATATAATGAAATAACAGATAAAATAAATGTGAGATGAAAGTAAGGGAAATGGAAGGAAAGAAGTGAAAGAAAGACTTAACAAATGAAAAGATACAAAAAAGAAAATATGGAAAGAGTGCGACGGAAGGACAGGATCATGATAAGAATAAAGGAATAAGAAGAATAGAAAGCTAGAAAATGGACAGGAGTAGAGAAGAATGGACAGAATGAAAGAATTAAAGACACAAAGATAAAAGAAAGAAAATGCAACAAAAGAAGCATAAAATGAACTAAAGGAGATGGCAAGGAGGAAAGAACAAATGAGATAAATAAGTCAGTATTGGTAAATTTGTAGTTTGGGGCCAAAGTCCTTTAAAATCAGTCTGTAATATCCATCATTTTGCACAATTGTTTGGTAAACGTTCTACAGAAGTGCAATTCCCATGGCACTTCATAGGACGAATTAGATTTGTTCACTTTACTCAAACATTTAGCGCTATATGTTTTTCAAAGTGGGGGTATTTTATTTTTCTGGCTACTCCCTTGGCCCTAACCATGTCCCAACCTACTATGGTCGCCCGAGTGATTGGTAATATGTAAACCCCCCGGGCTGTGCTTTTTGCAGAGCCACAGTGTCTTCTAGAGGTGCAGCCCTGCTATGGCTTGGTCAATGAAACACCAATATTTGTCCTTAAGTGGTCTAATCCATTCAGCCAATTATCAAAGAAGGGTCGCTAGGTATTAGTAGGTAAGGTGGGGGACATCCAAGCCACCATCAGCCGTGGAGAGGTATGCATGTTTTATGGCCATGTTGGGTCGCAACCCCCCCACATGTAGGTTTCTAGCATGTGAGCTCACTCAGTGCTTGTGAGGGAAGACTAAAGGGAAGAGTCTGCAGTGTATACAGTATCTAGAGTAATAAGGTATTTTTTACTGCTGCTATCCATCCTGTCCAGGAGAGACCTCCTGCTGTAAAGCTCAGTAAATCTCAGCGTGCTGTTGCAAGGAGGTCTGTATAGTTACGCTCCACTGTCTCTCGCAGCGTGGGGAGTACTGTGATCCTCAAGTAGGACATCCAGGTGCAAAAGGTAAAGGAAGTTGGTTCTCCAATTGGGCCTGTTCGTTCTGGGGTATGGTTAAATTAAGAGCCTAAGTTTTAGATGTTCACTACGAAACCTGGGACGTTTCTGAAGGTGTTAAGCTCACTCAGGAGAGCAGGGAGGGAGGCCTGAGGTTATGTTAGGTAAAGCATAACTCATCGGCTTATAGAGCTATTTTATGCTCTGGGCCACCAAAGGGCATGCCTTCATCCAATGCATTTGCCCTCACTCTCTCAGTGAATAGCTCCATACACAGCTCAAAGAGGAGGGTAGCCTTGTCGAGTTCCCCTTGCTATGGGAAATACTGTGGAGGTAAAACCATTCACACTCACCTGAGCTGGGAGGGGATGGCATGTTCATGTATTTAGACAGTGATGTGGGCATGCACTTAAGTTGCTAGCTTTAACTGATTTCTTGGGTGTGGCTTGACAGCAGAGTTGTCCGTAAGACTATCATCAATTATTTAAAATGTACATAGATTGGGCGTTGGTTCCACCCAGTGGAGTATTTCTTTCTCATCTCATGTAACTGAATGCTGTCGTCATATTCTGCGTCCTGTTGAATGTTTGTATGTCAGTGCATTAGGGACTATTTTAAGTCTCAAAGTACACTGAATCCTCCTACACTAAATTATTTTTCACATCAATGCATTGTGTATAGACATATTTGCTTCCACTGCAGCAGGCTTTTGTGTTTTAGTAAGAATCAGAATGCAAGTCAGACCTAATGGCATTTGCCAATGCATTTTTACTATGGTAGTTCCTTGTGCCACATCTGCTCGTTCTTGGAGACCTAAGAATTAAACCGGAAGCTCATTTCATTAAAGTCAGCTCATAAGGTACAGGTTCCCAACTCAGGTTTTGCATTAAAATCAGCTTTAAAATAGTAAAACGCAGATCAAGCGATCTTTGTTGATGTAGAATCCTGCCTACAGACAACAAATTACGCCTTTGGAAAATCACTTTTGTTGCACATCTGAGCAATGGCTTGCTAACCTTGTGCTCCTTCTGTAGTAGCTCAAGAGCTCCTTTCATACAGTTCAGTCGTGTCTATTTAATCCCAACAAACTCATTAAGACGTTCACAAAATGGACTCCTGCTCCACACAAGGTACCTCAATATGAACAGTCTATTACATGAGGATCACCAGAAGATCGGAGAAAACAAAAGGGAAACCCTATCATGACCCAGATTTCTTGGAAGAACTCCTAATCAGCCTAGCCACTTCTGGGTTCTATCATTCAGTTATATATATTTTTATTTTTTTTATAGCGCGAACTTGACCCGAATCGGGTATCAGAACGCTTTACATAGCACCCGTTGCATTACACGAGAACACATTCATTTTTGTTAGGCATGGGGAGATTAAGTGATTTGCCCAGAATCACAGGATGTTCAGCATCATTGCCGAGACTCGAACCTATTTCCCCAAATTCGAGGTCCACTGCTCTAGCAGTTAGGCCAAATCCTCTCCCCATATTGTGGAGACGCTAATTTACATATCTCTTTCTGATGGCAAATATTAGTGTTCAAGCTGTTTGTTGTCAAGCTTGTTCACTTACCCAAGTGATTACCTTTTTTACAAGATATCATCAATGACTGGACTATGAGTCTAATACTGCACGTATATACCTGCTTTCAGTTTTAAGTTCATACCCCCACTGCCTCTCTTCAATTTTGCAGACAGCCTGGCCAAAATATATTTAATAAAATCTAACCATACAAACCTAATACAACGTATGAGGCGTTTCCCAATTTCTCTTTCAACATTTCACTAGGCAGCCTGTGGTATGCCCTTCATCCACCTGAACACGTACATTGTCAAGACCATGGTAAGAGCCGTCTCCGTGCTATGCGCCCATCTGAACCCATGTTGGGACCCGTCCAGAATATTATAGTCCCTCAGGTTGACACTCAAATAGGAGTTCAGATGGGATTCAAGAATTTTAGCGGCGAAGTGGCAACAAGGAGATTGGACGGATTTTTTTTTAGATATAGAGTATCTAGGGAAGGTTTTTTGAGTATGGGCCTGACCACCGCAGCCTTCCAGGTCGAAGGATATTGGCCCGATAATATGGCTAAATTCAGGATCTACTCGAGCTCGGCGGTAAGGGGTAGGTCATCGCGCACGGACTCGGAGCGCTGAAGCCACATCATAAGGGCTCAACTCTGTAGTACTACACCGCCGATCCCTCATGTGGCCTCTAACACATGACCATTAGGCATAGGAGGATCCACTAAGGTAACAAATACGACATATATGAGACTAGCATGTTGTTGTTTTCACTTTGGTCCTGAAGAATCGCGGTTACTATAGCCTTAGCGAGAAACATGTTGACCACATGCACTTCTAGCCTCTTCTAGGGTCACACAACCCTAACTAGTTGACACCTAGGAAGCTAGCCCCACCTTTTAACTGTAGCCAGAGGACCCCCAGAATAAAGTTCATTCCGGTACCCCTTGCTACATTTTAACCAGTTCAAGAGGAATACACCATCCTGCCCACATACCCCCACTTCACCACAAGGCAGTTGGAAAAAGATCTCCGCCAAAGAGCCCCTCTTTGAGGTGAGCCCGTCGGGGGTTGCACCGCCTCCCCGACGAGGAGCAACCGCCGATGATGAAGCAAGACACTCTTCGGGGTGTGTGAGGCAATTACATCCAACATAATGGATGCCCCAGGGTACCATTGTAACACCCTCGGTCACGCCAGGTAAATCTTTTTCCTTAAATCTTCCCTAATTTTTCACCTCTCCCCAGGAACAGTGGAGCATCCCCTCTTTTTGTTTACATCTCCAGTACTCAGTACGGACACTAAGCTGCTACTGGACCTTCCACCATCCTGAGTGGTAAATAGTGTCCTTTCGCCTCCCTCCCTTTGGAAACCTAAATTCAGGACCGTCGTGAGTTGTGGGATCAAGGCATCTTTAGCTATTTTTGCAACTTTGAGAGGACAAGGGTCCAAAGGTGATCCAGATTTAATACCTTCCAGCAAGAGATTTACAGCTTCAGGTGATAGCGTAGGAAAGGCGCAAAAACTTGCAGCGGTCACACTATTGGAAGAGCTGTTCAGGCAGACTTTAGCAGGGGCGTCCAGTACCTGATTGGCATTGAGAGATTGCAGCTGATCATAAATATCAGAGATCTTAGAGCAGAAAAAGGAGGATAAACGATCACAGAGCTCCTGTGACGGTTCCACTTTCTTTGAGACTGTTGGGCCACAAGGGAGTTAAAGATTTTAAAAAGCTCCTTGGGAGTAGAGATATCCCCAGTGATCTTGGAATAGTATTTTTCCTTTTCCTCCATTATAGCTGCTTTATACGCCTTCAGACATTGCTTATGGGAATCCCTGCCGGAGGATACCAGGTCCTTCCGCCAGTGTCTTAGCTTCCTTCTACACTCCTGTCTCATATTTCGTAGTCGGTCAGAAAACCAAGGAGCAAAAGGAGTTTTTCTGGCAGAGTAGCACTATTTTTTGGGGGCAAGAGAGTCCATTACTGCAGTGATTATATTAGAAAGATATTCCGCGGCCGTGTCAACATTGTGGAGATCCGGTTGCTGGAAGTCAGCGAAAGCAGTCACAACAGCTTTGTTGGTAATCCGAAAAAGGTTTTGTTTTTCAACCATATTCAGCCCTGTGCTCTGAGTGTTATCTAGGGGAGTAGCCCTAAGAACAAAAGGAACTGCAGAGTGGTAAGACCACGAAAGTGGAAAGGGCGCACCCACCAAGATCCGATCGTCATTCGAAAAGAGCCCGTCCAGGGTGTGGCCCGCAATATGGGTGGGGGTGTTCACTAATTGAGTGAAGCCATAGCCTTTCATACATTCCAGCAGAGTTAGGGTATCATAATTCAAACCAGTTTCTAAGTGAAAACTAAAATCACCAAGAAGCGTAAAATTTGTGCGCACCAGATAAGGTTCAAGATGATTGCTAAAATCGTCACTAAACGAAGCCCTGGGGCCAGGTGGCCTATAACACAAAATTCCTGAGAAACTCTCAGAGGGAGTCAAATTTATAGAAAAGTATAGTGCCTGGTAGGGGTCAAGGGCGGAAGTCAGAGGTTCAGAACGACAGGTCAGAGAATCCTTGACCAAGATACCTAAGCCTCCCCCGTGACAAACCTCCCTATCCAGTCTAGTAAGGGAATACCCTGATGGGATAGCCTCCACCTGCTCGGGCCAGAGGAGTCGTTAGCCCAAGTTTCAGTGAGAAAAACCCAATCCGGGGCATATTGAAGTACAAAGTCCTTAAATGCAATATTATTTTTAATCAAGGACCTGGAATTGAGGAGGACGTCCTGCAGCGACCTTTGCCATAGCGTGTGGTGGGCTTTACTGGGCAGGGAGGGCGGGCAAATTGCTTCTACCCCCTTCAAATAGAGGCCACACCAACTACATGATAATGGCCCTATCTTGAACAGAGTGTCTTCTTTCAGGATGTGAGCACAATGTGGCACATCTCTCTGTCCAATATCCAGCAGATCCCCCCTTGAATACCTTAATGTAGGCCCAAGATCTAATTGGGGAGATGCAGCATCCCCGGCCCCCGGCGCGGACGGGCGCAGACAGGCTTGCCTTTGGCGCGCCAGCGGCGCACCCGCTGCGCGGAGCCCAAGGCATGCTGCTAAAGTAGGGGGGAGGTAGCCGTACACTAGAGCGCTAACCGCCCAGTCTCCGCCCCTCGACCAGCCGGCCGAGGAGCAAATGTCGCCGCCTATGCGCCCTCCACAACAAACGGTAAAAACCGATGTGGACCAGGGTGCGCGGCGGAACAAGGCTTCCGGCAAATCAGGTAAGCAGAGGGAGCACACAAAAAATGAAAGGTTTAAAAGAGTCAATAAAAGCGGCACACCACAAATAGAAAACAAATGCGTGTGGAACGAAGTAAGGATTAAAATGGGTTACAGCACACCAGAAGAACAAGTTACTTACCTTCGGTAACGCTTTTTCTGGTAGATACAGTATCTGCCTGTGGATTCCTCACCTTGTGAATATCCCCCTTGCGTCAGCAACATTCCGAAATCCTTTTTGTAGCTCCGCGCCGACGTGGACGACGTCATAGAGGCACGGCATTGCGTGCGACTCCGCTGACATCACCAACACCATAATAGGCCCACGCCGGCCTGATGACATCAGTTCTGCCCTTTTTTCCGTGCCTTCGAGGCACACGGATGGACCAATGACAGTAGATATATACACAGTACATAAATGTCAAGATAACACACATAGTGTGAAGCAAATGCAGGAAAGCAATTGAAACAAAACATTTCCCTGACAATAAAATATATATACATTACATTATAGTAACTCAGGTATAGAAGAGTGGACAACGGGGAGGCGGGTGGGTCAGTGAGGAATCCACAGGCAGATACTGTATCTACCAGAAAAAGCGTTACCGAAGGTAAGTAACTTGTTCTTCTGATAGATACATCTGCCAGTGGATTCCTCACCTTGTGAATAGAGTCCCACAGCAGTCCCCACTCCCGGAGGAGGGTGTCCACTCTCCTATACCAAAAAATCCTGGAGGACAGAGCGCACAAAGTGACCGTCCCTCCTCACCTCAGCATCCAAACAGTAATGCTTCGCAAAAGTGTGGTGGAGGGAGGCCCAAGTAGCCGCCCTACAAATGTCCTCAACAGGTACACCTCTAGACAAAGCAGATGTTGATGACTTTGCTCTAGTAGAGTGAGCTCTTATACCCTCTGGAGTGTCCTTACCCGCCAAGGAGTAGCAGATCTTGATGCATAGAATAATCCATCTTGAAAGAGTGTGCTTGTGCACCGCTCTTCCTTTCTTGCTGCCAGCAAATCCAACAAAGAGCTGGTCATCCACACGATAGCTCTCGGCGCGCACAGCGGACGTGGCAGTTCCAGATAGCTGGGACGCCACTAGTTGATGCAGGTAACTCGCCGCCTAATGTACAGAAAGACTTTTTAAACCTTTTTTATTTTCACTTGTACTTGTATATTTCGAGAAAGAACTTACCAACTGTTTTCACGTTGTTTGGGCACTCCCCTGCCCCAGTCCACCACGGCAAGTGTCGTTTGAGCGGAGGGCTTCGGGAGTTGCTCTTGATCCTCACTTCCGGTTCAGGGGTAGCGTGCTAGTTGCAATGCCCCAAGACACTACATAACCGGAAGCTCTCGTCGCGCACAGCGGACGTGGCAGTTCCAGATAGCTGGGACGCCACTAGTTGATGGAGGTAACTCGCCGCCTAATGTACAGAAAGACTTTTTAAACCTTTTTTAATTTCACTTGTTCTTGTATATTTCGAGAAAGAACTTACCAACTGTTTTCACGTTGTTTGGGCACTCCCCCGCCCAGGTCCGCCACGGCAAGTGCCGTTTGAGCGGAGGGCTCTGGGAGTTGCTCTTGATCCTCACTTCCGGTCCAGGGGTAGCGTGCTAGTTGCAGCGCCCCAAGACACTACTTAATCAGATGATAGCAAATCTGCGTAGCGGACACGCGCAGCGGGCGCGCCAAAGGAAAGCCCGTCTGTGCCCGTCCACGCCTGGTCCGGGCCTAGTGTCCCCACTCCTGGACCAACTCACTCAGACATTAAACTAATAACTTGTTCAAGAAGTGATCTAAAACATCTCCGCACAGTTACCAACTGTCCTTGATTGAACCTAAATAACCCCCTGAGCTATCAACACAACACATGTCATGTCTGGAAGTACCCATACTCATACAGCCTAAGTCAAGGACCTCCCAACTTCATCCCCTTCCTATTTCTCGGGAAACGATTACAGAAGCAATGGTAAATGCACGATCACTGGTCACACATAAATATGAGATATATAATTTTATCACAGAATATGACCTTGACATGATGTTTGTAACCGAAGCTTGGACTGATGCTTCCTCAGGTCCAGACCTCATGGCCCCTACCCCTGATGGCTACCCTTCCATTCGTCAGGACAGACCCATTAAAAAAGGGGGAGGGCTAGTGATAATCCACCGCAAAAATTTCTCCATTAAAACTGAAAATATATCTTCTCTAACCTAAGAAGCAGTGTGCTTCTCTATCCTTCTTACCCCCTCTCAAATCTTCAAAGGCATCCTGATATATCGACCCCCAGGAGCGCGGACTGCCTTTCTAGACTCACTAAATAAATTACTGAAACTTGTGGCTACTGAACCCACTGTTACCCTCTTAGGTGACTTTAACTTTCATCTCGAAAATAATCTCAACAACGATACAATCTTGTTATCATCAGAATTGGAAGCACTAGGACTCTCACAACCTATAACTGGTCCTACACACATAGCTGGACACACGCTAGATGGCCTTTTCTCTAATGCACTTAATTTATCTGTAAAAACCATTCTTCCCCTGACCTGGACAGATCATCATGCTGTTATATTCAATACCACTACTGGTAATAAATCTTCATCGGACACTGTTCACACCCCTCATATACCCATTAAAGCCTGGAAGAGTTTGGACCCTGAATTACTCAAAGCACATTCAACCCTTACTCAACTAGAACCATGTCCAGACCCTGACTTAGCAGCATCAAACTACATAAGTTGGCTAAATGAAGCCTTTGGCAGACTAGTGCCAAAAAAAACATTTTCCAAAAACCGCCGTTCTCCATCCGCCCCTTGGTTCTCTGAAATCCTAAGAGCACAGAAGAAAATCTGCAGGAATCATTTAAGACAGTGGCGAAAAAATTACAATGATCAGGAAAAAAATCGTTACAAAGAATCCCTTAACAAATACAAATCTTTAATTGTTGAGGAGAAAAGCAAGTATTACATCACTCAGATCGAGACCGCCCAAAACTCCAGTAAACAGCTTTATAAGGTAGTCGATAATTTATCTGGGCAAGTTCCAAATTGCAATCCAGCCCCTTCTCAGACACTATGCAACTCCCTTGCTGATTACTTCTATGAAAAGGTCAACAAAATTTATATACATTTTTCTTCACAAGAAAATAAAGAGAACCAGTTATTGAATCCCGAAACCCAAGATTGTGCACACTCCTTTGTAAAATTTTAAACTACCACTCCGGAACAGATTGCAAATTTAATAGCTACTATTAAATCTGGATCAGCTACTCACCCTTGCCCCCCTTCAATACTTAAAATACTTGCAGATGTTGCTGCACCTATACTATCTAACATCTGCAATGCTATGTTTGCGTCAGGCACTTACCCAAAGATCTGGAAAAAAAACATCATTAAGCCACTGCTAAAAAAATCTAACCTGGATATGAGTGAACCTAAGAGCTTCAGGCCAATAGCAAGTCTTCCTTTCCCTGCAAATGTTTTTGAAAAAGTGATCAATACACAGCTCTCTAAATACATTGAAGATCACCAACTCTTGGATGATTCTCAGTTTGGCTTTCGTAAAGGCCACGGTACAGAGACGGCGTTAATCAAAGCTTCAGAGGATCTAAGAATCGCTCTCGATCAAGGAGGAACGGTTGTCCTCATTTTGCTAGATGTATCAGCAGCGTTTGACACAGTCGATCATACCATCCTGATCGACCGTGTCTCTCATATGGGTATTCAGCAGACAGCCAAAGCCCTATTATCATCTTTCCTTACTGACCGTACTCAATCGGTAAATATTGGCCCATTTAACTCCCCTCAACTAGCCCTCCCGTGCGGTGTCCCACAGGGATCATCCCTAAGTCTGACACTTTTTAATATCTATGTGTCGGACTTGGCGACAGTCATCAAATCACACAGGATAGGACTCACATCCTACGCTGACGACACCCAATTGGTGCTCAAGGTGCATAATGATGGTGATTTAGTTGCTGCCAAGTTTCAGAAGGGCATGCTTGCCATCAGCAATTGGATGACCACAAACTGTCTCAAGCTGAACTCTGAGAAAACAGAGGTAATGATATTTGGTAACCTACTGCCCACCTGGTCACCCAGCTGGTGGCCTTCCTCACAAGGCCCACCCCCCATACCTGTCACTAAGGTCAGAAACTTGAGGGTCATATTAGCCGACAGGTTGTCCTTTGCACCTCATGCAAATACTGTGCTTTCATCCTCATTCTTCAAACTGCATATGATAAAAAACTACTTCCATTCTTACCCCTAAACGCAGGGAAAACACTAGTTAGCACATTGGTAATGTCAACTATCGACTACTGTAGTGCGCTCTTTTTGAACGCCCAAACTAAAGTCATCAGCAGACTTCAATTGGTGCAAAACGAAGCGGCCAGAATGCTTTCTGGAACCCCAAAACGGCAATCCATCTCGCACATCATTTAACACTATCATTGGCTTCCAGTAAGAAACCGCAAAAAGTTCAAAGCTCTGTGTATTTCCTATAAAGCATCCCGTAAAGCTGGCCCCCTCTTCCTCAACAATGCGTTACAATCCTACGCTCACTCCAGAGACCTCCGTTCCTCCACGGCTAACCTCCTCTCGATCCCTCATACAAGAACTGTTTCTTGGGGAGATAGACGCTTCACCGTGGCTACTGCAAAACTCTGGAACACCCTACCTGCAGAGATTAGATCGAGCCAATCTCTACTTGTTTTCAGGAAAAAGACAAAAACCTGGTTATTTAACCAATAGATGAAGACAAGAACCCAGCTACTCAGCCAGCGGCCCCCAGATATCTGAACTAGTCCACGATCCATTAGTGCCGAAACACCTACGGGTATTTGCGCGCTCTACAAATCGTTAAAAATAAAAATAAAAAATAAATAAATAGTCTTTAGTCCTATCGAGATAAAAGCTCACCGCCCTCTTAGGGTCCAGATGGTGTAGTCTCTCCTCCTCCTTGGAAGGGTGAGGGGGAGGATAGAAGGTAGGAAGGGTAATAGACTGTCCTAGATGGAAGAGAGTTACCACCTTAGGCAGAAAAGCAGCCCTGGTCCTAAGAACCATTCGTTCAGCATGAATGGTCAAGAATGGGGGCTTTGAACTAAGAGCTTGAAGCTCACTTACCTTCCTTGCCGAGGTAATTGCGACCAGGAAAACCGTCTTAAAAGACAAAAGTCTCATGGGACACTTGTGCAAGGGTTCAAAGGGAGAACCCATCAAGTAGGCTAAGACAAGATTTAAATCTCATTGAGGCACAATAAAGGGAGTTGGAGGGAATTTATTAGCGAGACCCTTCAGAATCCTTAAAACCACAGGAGATTTGAATAGAGACGGCTGATCCGGCAAACAGAGAAATGCCGACAATGCCAAAAGATAACCCTTGACTGTAGCCACAGCAAAACCTTGCTGTGCCAAAGAAAGAGCAAATTGTAGTATATCAGACAAACGAGCCTTCAAAGGGTCAACGGATTTCTCTACACACCAAGAGACAAAGTTAGACCATCTGTACGAATAGATAGATTTAGTGGAGTCACACCTGGCCGAAAGAATGACATCCACCACTTCAGGTGGGAGAGAAAAGGAATTCAGGTTTCCCCGTTCAATCTCCAGGCATGAAGGTGTAAGGTCTGGAGCTGGGGGTGTAGAACCTGCTTCTCCATCTGAGAGAGATCTGCCCTGAAAGGGAGACGGAGCGGCGGGCACGAGGAGAGATGGAGAAGATCTGTGTACCACACCCTTCTTGGCCAATCCGGGGCGACCAATATAACTCGGGCCTGATCTTGGCGAATCTTCCTCAGAGAACAACTACAAACTTAGGGGTCTCCAAAGGGATCCAGAAGTGATCCGCTACTCAAAGTAACCTTATCAACAGTACAAGGGTACGATGACAGTGACACTCACAGACCAGATCACAAGATGTGAAGAACCAATAACGTGAGTCACCCCTGGTTTAGGATTCCCATCAACGGTCTTGTGATGATCAATATTATCATTTGGTAATCCTTATCGGGTATTGTGTCTCTAGATCATTGAGACCAGCATACCCAGATAACCAGATTCGGGGTAGCGACCCACAATCACTCGGTACTACCACATGATGTTGATGTGATGGGAAGTGCAGTGTAAAAATATATGTAAGTGGTGGTCTAAAAAAGGATAGGGAGCTCAACCAAGGTAAATTTAATAATTGTTGGCCCCTTCCCTAATAAAAACAAGAACAGTATAGTATCATCATCGCAGTCCACACAAATAGCTGCGAGGAGACCAACATGTTTCAGCCACTAAAGGTTCACTCCTCTGGCTTTCGTCAGGGTCTCTGTTCAAATAATCTACTGCTGCTTACAAGTGAATAAAGTGTGAAAAATATACAAAAAAACACACAAGTGAAAACCAGTAAAGGATATAATGTTCCATAAACTGTGTCAACTCCTCTCTTCGGCACCTGGTTGCAATTATACTGTGTAAGGAGGACAAACGTACAGGAAGGTCACAATCAGCTACTCTGGTCTGTGATAAACATAGTATTGTTTTACAAAAATGAATCTATTTGCTTACTCACCCAGGGTGTCCGGGGAGTGGACCTCACCTCTTCCTGGACCTGGCTCAGGATATGTGAGACCCCGCTCTACAATAACACAAACCGACTGTGTAAATTACAAAGACCAGGAGGTCAAACATTAATTTACTCTGGCGGTCAAAATACTGTGTATGGAGCTCATTAACAGCCATCTAAAGATACTCCAAACCACCCTCTCTCCACTCCACCATCAACTACAGGCTGAACAAGCTGTTAAATTCAATCATCCCTTGGTCCAGCAATTAGTCTGACAAGGTGATGAATAGCCTGATACAAAGATACAAAGAAAAACAAGCTGTTAGACCAGGTGGCCCAATACTCCTACCTGTCCGTCGTTGTCTCTGGCCGTGACTGAGTCAGGGGGAGGCACAGTCTCTCCTGTGCACTGACTACTTCACTGTGCTGGTTGGTGTCATCCAGCCTATCAGCCCATGCAGGGGAGTGGCCTAGTCGCCGCCTACACAGGGAACCCTTTGTACAACATTGCCAGGATAGTTGATCTGGCACTTAGACTGGTACATGTGCCCACCGCTATAGTCAGGACTCAACCTTTGGCTGATAGGCTGGATGACACCAACCAGCACAGTGAAGTAGTCAGTGCACAGGAGAGACTGTGCCTCCCCCTGACTCAGTCACGGCCAGAGACAACGACGGACAGGTAGGAGTATTGGGCCACCTGGTCTAACAGCTTGTTTTTCTTTGTATCTTTGTATCAGGCTATTCATCACCTTGTCAGACTAATTGCTGGACCAAGGGATGATTGAATTTAACAGCTTGTTCAGCCTGTAGTTGATGGTGGAGTGGAGAGAGGGTGGTTTGGAGTATCTTTAGATGGCTGTTAATGAGCTCCATACACAGTATTTTGACCGCCAGAGTAAATTAATGTTTGACCTCCTGGTCTTTGTAATTTACACAGTCGGTTTGTGTTATTGTAGAGCGGGGTCTCACATATCCTGAGCCAGGTCCAGGAAGAGGTGAGGTCCACTCCCCGGACACCCTGGGTGAGTAAGCAAATAGATTCATTTTTGTAAAACAATACTATGTTTATCACAGACCAGAGTAGCTGATTGTGACCTTCCTGTACGTTTGTCCTCCTTACACAGTATAATTGCAACCAGGTGCCGAAGAGAGGAGTTGACACAGTTTATGGAACATTATATCCTTTACTGGTTTTCACTTGTGTGTTTTTTTGTATATTTTTCACACTTTATTCACTTGTAAGCAGCAGTAGATTATTTGAACAGAGACCCTGACGAAAGCCAGAGGAGTGAACCTTTAGTGGCTGAAACATGTTGGTCTCCTCGCAGCTATTTGTGTGGACTGCGATGATGATACTATACTGTTCTTGTTTTTATTAGGGAAGGGGCCAACAATTATTAAATTTACCTTGGTTGAGCTCCCTATCCTTTTTTAGACCACCACTTACATATATTTTTACACTGCACTTCCCATCACATCAACATCATGTGGTAGTACCGAGTGATTGTGGGTCGCTACCCCGAATCTGGTTATCTGGGTATGCTGGTCTCAATGATCTAGAGACACAATACCCGATAAGGATTACCAAATGATAATATTGATCATCACAAGACCGTTGATGGGAATCCTAAACCAGGGGTGACTCACGTTATTGGTTCTTCACATCTTGTGATCTGGTCTGTGAGTGTCACTGTCATCGTACCCTTGTACTGTTGATAAGGTTACTTTGAGTAGCGGATCACTTCTGGATCCCTTTGGAGACCCCTAAGTTTGTAGTTGCTCGTTGATTTCTACGGGGGATAATACTTAGGCATGGTCTATAAACATCCCTCTAGCCCTGCAAGATAGTGTGTTTTTCCGAATCTTCCTCAGAACCCGAGGAATCAAGGGTATGGGAGGAAACGCGTAAAGGAGTTGCGAGTCCCAACTCAACTGAAACGCATCCCCCAAAGCTCCCTGCATCGGATAATGGAGGCTGCAGAATGACGGGCAGTGAGCATTCTCGCGAGTGGCGAACAGGTCCACCTGAGGAGTTCCCCACGTCCGAAAGACGTGACAAACTACCTCTGGATGAAGCCTCAATTCGTGGTCAGCTGAGAACTGCCGACTGAGACTGTCTGCACGCACGTTCAGAACTCCGGCCAGATGATTTGCCATCAGACAAATCTGATGATCCTGAACCCAGGACCAGAGACACAGAGCCTCTCTGCAGGGACACTGCGACCCTCCTCCTCCCTGCTTGTTGACATACCACATCGCGGTGGTGTTGTCCATCAGGACCTGAACCGACTGACAGCGAAGGGAAGGGAGGAAGGCCTTGAGCGCCAGACGTATCGCCCGCAACTCTAGAAGGTTGATGTGTAGCAACCATTCCTCTGGAGACCAAAGACCCTTGACCTCCAGATCCCCCAGATGAGCACCCCACCCTAGACTGGATGCATCCGTTTTCACTGTGGCCACAGCTGGAGGCAGTTGGAAAGGCTTCCCTTGAGACAGGTTGCCTTCCACTCCCCACCAAGACAGATCCGCTGCAGGTTCTCTGGAGATCCTCACAGACTCCCTGAGATCTCCTTTGTGTTGATACCACTGTCTGCGGAGGCACCACTGGGGTGCCTTCATGTGCCAGCGTGCATTGTTGTCCAACAGAATGCAGGAAGCCATCAGACCGAGCAGGCGAAGGACCTTCAGGACTGGAACGACCGCTCCATTGTGAAATAAAGGAATCAACTCCTGTATGTCGCGAATCCTTTGAGGTGGAGGGAATGCCCGACACACAGTTGTGTCCAGTACTGCACCTATGAACAGGTTGCGCTGGGAGGGCACCAGGTGAGATTTGGGTACATTTATCGAAAAACCCAACCTGTGTAACAACTGAGTTGTTTCTTGCAAATGATGGAGCACTATCTATGGGATTCGGCTTTGATCAGCCAATCGCCCAGATATGGGAATACCGGTATCCCCGATCTTCTGAGATGTGCCGCCACCACAGCCATCACCTTGGTGAAAACTTGAGGCGCAGTAGTAAGACCAAACGGTAGGACCACAAACTGGTAGTGCTGTGAAGCCACCGTAAAACGGAGATACTTCCTGTGCGACTGCAGGATAGGGATGTGAAAATATGCATCCTGCAAGTCTATTGACACCATCCAGTCTTCTTCCATCAGCGCCTGAAGAACCTGTGCAAGGGTGAGCATCTTGAACTTCTCCTGTTTCAGGTAAAAGTTCAAGATCCTGAGATCCAGGATTGGACGAAGCCTGCCATCCTTCTTGGGTATCAGGAAATACCGGGAGTAGCATCCCTGACCCCTTTCCTGCTCTGGAACCAACTCTATTGCACCCTTTCTTAACAGTGTCTGGACTTCCTCCTGCAGGAGTAACAGATGTTCCTCCGTGCAAAAACCTTGGCAAGGAAGGTAATTTGGAGGGAATTCCCGAAAGGGAAGAGCATAACCATTTTCTACAAGATTGAGAACCCAAAGAACTGATGTAACCGATTCCCAATCCCGTAGAAAATAGGTAAGCCGACCCCCTACAGGACCTGCATGATCCTGAATGGCGGATCTAGGGCTGAATTTCTGTGGCTAGGGGGTTGGAAGAGGTGGATGAGGAGGAGGCCTGACGTCCTCGAAGGACGAGCTCTTTGCTTACCCCTGTAAGACCTGTACAGGGGGTTTTGCTGCTGCTGCTGCTGCTGCTGTTGACCTTGCCGGTAGGGGCAAAAGGAAGAACGTCCAAAACCTCTATACCTTTTGGTAGATGAACCCCTGGTCTGCAGCCCCAAAGATTTGTCAGTAGCCCTACTGTCCTTAAATCTCTCTAAGGCTGCGTCAGCTTTTTTTCCAAAAAGTCCAACACAGTCAAAAGGCAGATCCAATAATGCGGCCTGAACGTCCGCCAAAAAAGTCCGATGACTTCAGCCATGCAGATCTCCTAGAGGCAACAGCGGTTCCCATGATGCGAGCAACCAAATCAGCAGTATCCAACCCACTCTGGATCACCTGGCGTGCAGCCGCCTGTGCGTCAGTCAACACTTCCTCAAAATCCTTCCTGTTGTCATCAGGAATTTTAGGAGCCAACAAGACTTTCAGGCGAAGGATGTGACGTTAAAAATTCAGGGTCCCCTCGTGCAACTCTATACCTCCTCGTAACACTTTTAGACACTGCAGGAGCTGTTAGAGGCTTGTTCCAAACCTCCAAAATAGGCTCAGTTAAAGCCTCATTAAAAGGGAGCCACGGTTCAATTACAGAACTTGGGGAATGGAGAACCTCAGTCAGAAGATTAGATTTAGATTCAACCGTAGGCAAGGGTAAATTCAAATGTTCTGCAGCCTTCCTCATGACCATGTAGTATGGCTTAGCATCCTTTGAAGGGGCATCAGATACAGCTGGCAGCTCCCATTCAGGAAAAAGCTCCAGGCCACTAGCCTCCGCTAGATCTACAAAACAATCATCTTGAAGCTCACCTTCCTCCAACTCAGCCTCAGCCTCCCTATACCTTTGTTCTTCCAAGAGGCGCTGAGCATCCCTCCTAGATCTCTCCTTCAACAGCTGCGCCGTCGGATCCGTGAACGACTCCAACGGAGCCGGAATCGATGTCGGGATCGACTCCGAAGGCTCAGGGCGCTGTTCACAAGGTCGATACGGAGCAGGCGAGGTCGGTATCGGCGTCGACGACCTCGGCGGAGCCGAGTACTGCGAAGGTGGCATCGGAGCCGGCATGAAAGGCATAAAGGGAGCTGGAGCACAGGAGTGGGGAACTCCCAAATTAAAAGCCAGAGGACCCATAGGACCCGAAGGTGCACCAGAGGGGTACCATGCTCTGGAAAAGACACCATACATAGCATTTAAAAATGCCAAAGGGTCTTGACCTGGGGTCGGGAAAGGAGGGTGAGAACCCTCAGAATGACCCTTTACAGGCTCCGGATTCGCCTCTTCTTCCACAGGTACTGAACCCTCATCCAAAGGGATCCCTTCATCCTCTCGAGCCAGGGACGGCTCCGGAGATGGATTCGGAACCGGAGTCGGAGAATGAGCTCGCGATTCCAAAGGCAAAGCCTCACCTTCTGGATCCAAGACTTCCGGCGATGGAGACACAAAATCCTTCCCATGCTTCTTCTTAGGCGACTTCGGTCTCGAGTCCGAATCCTTACTGGAGTGATGTCGAGACCCATGCCTTTGTTTCTTATGTTTTTTCTTCGACTTCGAAGCATGATCAGATGAAGACTTCGAAGGCGACACCGTACGGGATCTTGACCGCGACCTCACCCTTCTCGAACGTGATCTCGAAGTCTTCTTTTCTTTACTACCTCTCAACTTTGCCATCAGAAGCTTGGTTCTCTCTCACGAAGTGCCTTTGGGTTAATTTTTTTACACGAAGAGCAGCCGTCAACATCATGGTCCGAACTCAGGCACCAGATACAATCCTCGTGTGGGTCCATGATAGACATCATCTTGCCTCACACTCCACAAGGCTTGAACCCGGTCTTCTTAGTCGACATTGCTGGAGACACAAAGAAGCAAGAAAATCGAGACAACAGTAACAAAGTTACTAAACAGCTACAAAGATTCCCCGAAACCGTTAGCGTCGACGACGCAGAAAAAAGGAAACTGATGTCATCTCGCCGGCATGGGCCTATTATGGTGTTGGTGACGTCAGCGAAGTCGCGCGCGATGCCGTGCCTCTATGACGTCGCCACGTCGGCGCGAAGCTACAAAAATAATTTCAGAATGTTGCTGACGCAAGGGGGATATTCACAAGGTGAGGAATCCACTGGCAGATGTATCTATCAGAAACAGTCTTTTCAAACAAGTAAAGGGACCGGAGGAGCCCCGCAAAGTAAAAGTAAGCAGGACAGGGGTACCTGCAAGCGTCTGACCGCCTAGTCACATCATTATTCAAGTGCATTCACTGCAGAATTAGAGAATTCATAAACACTGTGTGCCTTGATTCATTAAACAACATTTATTGTTCAGATGATTGAATAGAAATCATCTTCATACTATGAAAATATAGTTACTTTAGAAATGTAATGTGATGTGTGCATATAATTCATTTAAATGTAGTTCTTAGTCATACTTATAGACATGTATTCAAGATGTTACTGTATGCCACCTGTAATATGAGCATAATGTACAGACAGTTTTATGAATTTATGTTTGAAAATGCACCTGCATATTTAGTACTTTAAAATTGTCTTGACTAGGCCTATATTTCTTCTGCATAAAATACTGTTTTCTATTTTTTGCTTACATGGATTTTTCCTTGCAGGTACGTTCACATGGTTTGTTAGTTTGAGAATAGATTCAATACTGTACTAGTGATAGAGAGAGACTGATAAGGAACATGGAGAGCCAGAACATTTACTGAAAGGTTCTATTCAGCACAATTGCAACCAGTCGTTAATTTGTAAAAAAATAAGCGCCGGTGTTCTCATCAGGAGGCAGCTGGCACTAGCCCATTTCTCCTGTTAGCGCCGTCTAAAACAGAACAAACTACTAACCATGAAAGTGGGGAGAGGATGTGATGTTACTGTCAGAGTGGCTGATTTTGGAGCTGGGGAACTAGGTTCTAGTCTCTGCATCAGCTCAACATCCTGTGATTCTTGGCAAATCCCTTAATCTCCCCATATATGCTCGGCCGGAGACATTTTGGGAATGTAGCAGTTTACATGAGAATGAAAAGGACAACAAGCCCTTGATGATGTAAACAGAGGGGTGTTGCTCTGGAAATTCTGGTGGAAATAACTGTTGTTCACACTGTCTAGGACAGCTTCCTTTAGACTTTGAGAGGTTTAGACCTCTGTGATGTCCCTTTGATTCTTTGTTGAGTGTGGCTTAGGCTAAACACTAATTTCCCTGACTCAAGGAAGACTCTTGACAGAGCTTCTGAAATGCTTACACCTTCCCGTATTTGTCCTCATTTTCCTATTTTCTGCATTTAACTGATTTGTGAGAACCTTTAGACTATGTAACCATCCTCTTAGTTTGGACGATAACTTGGATGATTTTAGATTTTACTCATGTATAGAAGAGAGAACAAGAAACTCTTCTCTGTTCATTAAATCCTGTTGCTGATCTTTTGTGTTGCTGTAACTGAACTATTTGTTTGCCTTATACTGGTACGCCTAAACTTCTTTAGGAGGTTGGGTTTCCCGGCCGTTATTTTGGACCTTTACAGCATGGTGCTAAGATTTGTTTATCTTAACTTGACTGCTAGCCTGTAAGAAACCTTCTCAACTATAGTCACTGATTCCTAGTCCTTATTGTGTAGTCAAATGGGTTACACGGTTAATTGAAATTGATTGATTAAATGCAAATTCCCTTCACCTCTCAGGCGACAAAGAAAAGGTCCATCTGAGGTGCAAGGTAAAAGGGTTGGTCCAATCTGCACCAACCCTGCACCAAATCTACTGACACAAAGAAAGCATAATTTGGTCAGAATACTTCTATGTGATATAAGGTGGCCAGGATGTAAATGTATTTGGATGCAGGATACATCTGAGCTTTGGGAGCTGAATTTGACTAGGTTTGAGGAGCAAAAAGTGGTTAGGCCTGGAAAGTAATGTGTGGTAGAGAAGAGGTACAAGGTTGAGATTATGGAACGTGTGTAGGAAGCTGGCTGAGTATATAGTGTCCACCTATGGTGAGGCACTGTGCACTGAGTCCAGGCAACCCTTAGTGATACTGTTTAGACCACTGATAACCAAAGCTCTCAAGGGGTAGCTGTGAAGAGCAGCTAAGGCTTATTCAAGAGGGTGTAAAGAGGGTACATTTACCACATGGTCAGTAAGCAAGCTTTCACACAAAAAAGAATCACACCAGTGCTTATAACAAACGGTAGTATTTATTTATTTACACAACACTGATAACTAACTTTGTTTATCTCCTACACCAGGTCAAACGTCAAAAGGATAGCCCGGGGTAAATTGTGGTTGATGTTTCCTTGTTTCAGGACCCTTCCCAAAGGACTCCGGAAGACACGAATTGGATCAGGGAAGGTTTGAGAGCCAACCAACCCGTGCATACCCAGGAAACCAGGATACCTGCATCAGGGAGCTTGTGGGCATAGGGGTGACGTGGTAACGCACCACTGGTTGAAGCCAATTAAGGATCTTGGATGTCCGGCAGCTACAGAGACTCGTGCACCAGGACAGTGGAATCAAATCACGAATTCAGGACGAGAAGCACCTGAAAGCAGAGGGGACACAGTCCACACCACCCGGAGGTGACCAGGAGGAGCAGGAGCACAATGCAACCCCTTGTTGAAGGTACTTGCTGTAGCACAACAGTGTTACTGAAGTAGCTGTGGAACTCATGCGCTGATGCAGGAGCACAGGATCCATCTACAATCTGCCCCACGACGGTTGAAGAAGGCAGGAGGGTCAGTGGCCTGCAGGATCACCATCAAACCTTGGCAATGGCAACAGTCGGGCAGAAGCAAAAGATGCTTGGTTGCAGACCAGCAAGATTTGTGGGACTAATGTAGTAAGAGTAAGTCAGGGCCGGCCCTCAGCATGCAGGAGAACCAGCAGGAATCATTGGAGCCTACTTGAAGACCCTCTGGCAGCAGGCATAGGGATTCGTAGAGAAGCCTCAGCAGCACACAGGAAATGAAGGCCTACGATGCAGAGGATGCAGGCAGGACGTCATTCTTGGAGCTGTGTGATGCTGGAGGCTGGGGCTTCTTGGAGGTTAAAGATCTTCAGGCAGGAGAGTCACCAAGCCTTGGCAACGACAAACAGATGTACTGCACAGGGATGCGGTTCAAGTTAGCTGGAGAAGGATTACAGTCTCCCAAATTGCAGGTAAGACTGGTCAGCCCTCTAGGAGCCAACAAATCACCACCTGTGTTGCAGAGCCAGGTGGTGTCCGTGGTACAGCAGGATCAGTAGACCAGTCGTCAACGTTGAGGTGCATGCGGATGCAGGAAAGTTCCTCCTTCACTCCAAGGGAGGTTCCTTCTTGCTTGGATGCATACAGAGTCCTTGCTGACTCAGAGGATACAGAGTTGCAGAAACGTGAAAAGCCTGGTAGCAAAATTGCAGCAGGAGTCTTCCCGCCAGGAGTAGTCTTGTCTTTGGTCCTGGTTCGAAGAAGCAGCAGAGTTCCACTGTCCTTTCAGCAGAAGAGTCTTTAGACAATCTTAAGAAGACAGGCAGTCAGTTATTGAAGATGTTGTCTGGACAAATCTAAGGACTCACCCTCAGGTAAACCCTTAAGTAACCCAAAAAGGGGGAAGGACGTCTTCTGCTGTGACCCACCTATCAGGGGGTTCAGGGACGTTACTCAACTGGCCTAGCCAGTCAGATGCTCCCAGGGGCCAAGATTCAACATGGCAGAATCAAGTGCCCACCTGGATCTTGGCACCTCCATAGGGAGGAGCTGGACAGGGGCGTGGACACTCCCCTGTCGTTTGTGTAGTTTTGTGCCAGAGTGGAAGCCAAGAACTCCTGAACTGGGCAAAACTAGTTTATGCAAGGAGAGCACCAAATGTGCCCTTCAATTTAGTCTGGTGGAGCTCAGAAGAGCCCCACCCTCCCTAAGTCTAAAGGAGAGGTAGTCACACCTCTTCTTCACAGGAAATCCTTTGTTCAGCTTCCCCTGCCTGAGTTAGGCCCATTATCAGGGGGGAGAATAGTGTCTAAAGGGGGCAGCGGTTCCAGCTGGCAGGCAGACCCTGTAAGGCTACACAGGTAGGTATTGGGGAGTCCTCTAAGAAGCCCCCCAGTATATGAAATCATGCAACTAACACTGGAATCGGTGTAGGTGGACGATTCTGACATGTTTTGATACCAAACAAGACCAGGTTTGGAGCAGTCATTATATAGTTGGATATCTCGCCTTGCCAGTGTCGACTACATACCTTAAAATGGCTGACCCGCACTTACAAAGCCCAGAGAATGGAGTCTGGGGTTTGTAGGGGTACCTCTGCTCATGCACGGGTACCCACACACTTAGAATTATGCACCCTGCCCTTGGAATGAAGGATCTACGTTAGGGGTGACCTTTAGGTTTAAAGTGTAGTGACCGGGATATAAGGAAAACCTTATATCTAAAGTGAAAGATGCAAGCACCATTTCCCGCAAACTGTGATACCAGCTCTGCAGACACATTTTGTATGGACACCCATAGGTGGCACAATACATGCTGCAGCCCATGGGAGACCCGTGGTGTACCAATGCCCTGGGTACCTCAGTACCATATACTAGGGACTTACAGTGGTACCTCTGTATGCCAATAGTGGGGTGTACAAAGTACTTAGCATCAAATTCAGAGGAGAGAGCACTGCCACTGGGGTCCTGGTTAGGAGGATCCCAGTGAACTACAGGCAAAATACACTGAAATCAGGCAAAAGGTGGGGGTAGAAAGATCATACTTGCCTAAAGTGTGAATAGTATTAAGTTTCAGAAGAAGCATAATATTTGGAGGAAGGATTAAGCTGAATTTAGACCACATGCACAGTTAACATGTAGAAAGTAAGAGGAAGTTAAGTCACATGTAGATTTGATAGAATGTAAATGCAATACTTTACCTAATGACTTCCTGTATTAACACTGTGTTCATAGATTCTTCATACATGACCGGATACTTTGTCATTACGTCTCGTACATCAATAGGATGTGGAGTCTTGGCCAGGATATTCACAGAGATTTCTTCGACCATCTGAAAGACAGTGTAAAAACAGAACAAAGAAGTGAGAATTCTACACAGAGACAAAAATGAGTTTCAAAAACACAAGATGGTACACTCTGCCATATGCAATATTTTTCACACCCATCTATGTAAACTTTTGTTAATTATTCCCATTGAGGGTACTTCATTTTTGCTTCAAAGACGGTACATGAAGGAAACTGTATTTGGACAATATATTAGACATGCCAAGCCTACCCCAAAATATTAGCTGAAGAATATTGTAAGAACATCTTAATTAAATAATGTTCCTTTGCAGAACACTTTTCACAAATTAGCACTGAAACAAAGGTTCGTAGGAGGCTCTTCTTCAACAAGCAATCCACTGCACCAATTGGTATTAAAGCATAACGCACTTATTTTTGAGACACTTTCTTTGATTAAGCATGTGCAGGCAAAATCTAGAACAGAAATGCAGATGGACTTTTCTACGCTGTAAAAGCTCTAACCCTGTGGTGGCAAAGTGCAGTCCCCGGGTCATACCTCCTCTCTCCCTCTGCCTCCGGTAGCGGAAGTCTTAGGCTGGAGTTGAATGATGGAATTGAGTAGCGCAAAGGTCTCATTCTGGGCAAATGTGATGTTGGCATTATCATGGAGGCCAAAAATCTCAGGCATATCATTGATTGGCAGACTTTTTATGTATAGTAGGTAACCCTGTAAAAGAAATAATAGAAGAAACAGAGGGAAGACATGTTGATAAATCGTACAAAGAGAGAAAGAAGTGGTAATAAAATAACAGTGAGAATGTAAAACTGTAACAGAGAGGGAAGAATCTTATGTCAGACAAGAAGAAAACAAGGGAGAGAACAGTGGGATGGTATGTGGACATGTTTCAGGCAAAGAGATGTTGTTGAAGGTGGGGTTGGCATGGCGAGGAATGGGCAACAGGGAATGGAAAAGGGATGAGAGGAAAGGTAAGGTTGTAAAACTAGAAGAATCTGTTTACATTTAGATCATAAGAAGTGTTGATCTGCTTGTAGATGCCAGACTCAGAGTATACAAAATCCTCGTTAAGGACATCAGGTTGATAGAAATCTGCTAGAATGTTTAGAATACAACGCCGGTCCCAGTCATCAGTCACACGTCCTCCGTAGTTAATCTCCCCAGCTGTGTATTTCAAAACCTAACAGAAGGGAAACAGAAAAGAACCTCACTTAAAGGCATTTCTTAGTCCATTCTTTCTTGTTATGTATTCTCAACCAGCTAAAAGTGGTTCATATGACACCTCGTACCTTGTAGGGTATGTCTGCATACTCATCTAGAAACATCTTCAACTGGCTAATGCAGATGCGTAAGTCTCCATCGGTGAACTCGTAGGGTATGTTGAAGCCCAGGGGCCCAAACTTCCTTCGCTCCAGAGTGTTCCCGTGGAAAAGGCAGAGAGATAGGAGCAGGGATTTGAATTCAAGAACCTGAAATACCAAGAAACATCAGTGTGAGTGAGGATGGGACTCATATTGGTGGAGCCAATAACCCTTGAGATTTCTAATTGGTCTTATATCCTTGGGTAAAGAACACATTTAGTTCCCAAAAAACGAACCCAGCTTTTTGTGATATGGAATTTGTGCTACACTCAACATGAAACGTCTCTTGTACATTTTCTGAATGGTCAGTCATTCAGAGCGGGCAAGTTAATGAGAATATTTAGAGGTGCTCAATAGCCAAGTTACATAACGTAGGACAATATTTTTGCACAAAATCTCTGCACTGTCATCAATCAAAGCAGAAACCTGTGACCTTATCTTGTGATATATTTCTATCTATCTAAATATTAGATTAAATGCCTACAGAACTGGCACTTGAGATAGCATCATGAATCCAAATCTAATAAATTCATAGCACATGAGATGGAGGCACATTTAAGTGAGGGAATTTTGCAGATGAGCATCATTTCATGTGCAATAAGTTATAATAGTTAATTGGATTGAACAATAACCAAAACATGCATTTTTTTAGAAACAATATTTTCAATTAGACCGGTCAACAGCATTTTTAAAGGATGACCATCTCTGCTCAGAGTCTCGACGATTGACTTTGTTTAATAAATGAATCTGGTCCATGGTAGATATGTTAAGAGATGGCATTTATACTGCTCTGCCTATTCTTTGTGACAAAAATGGCTTATAAAGTAGAGACTAACTCCAGTAGTAGCAGAAATCAATTGAAAACTCCATCAGAAAAAGTCAGGCAAATTCTCACCTGATATACATGGGGTCATGATATGCTTCACCAACAGTGGACTTCAAGCATAACAAGTTTCTAAAAGATTAGATAATACAAAGAATGTTTGAAGCTTGAATTAAAATGGGATTGTCTCCCATCTCCCATTTGTGTGATGTGGATGCCATTGGTAGGTAGAAAGCAGATTTGATAGCTCTTTGTCTGCTACAGTAGCTTAGGCGAACTACTACCCTTTGCATAAAGCTTTATGTACCCATTAGAAATTACATTTGTGTTAGCTATTTACATCACACTACGCAGTGTAAGAGCTTCGAGAGCTTCAATACAAAAATTGTCAACTTCCAGGACACATTTGCCCTTTTATGAAGTCATTCTGAATATTAGTACATGCAACAGTAAAACACATAATTGACACTGAACACAGTATCTCTCTACAAGTTATTTTGCTCAGGTTCAGAGGTCTGGCAATCTCCTTATAATCAAAAGGAGTTACTATTTATCATATTGATGAGCACTATGTTGAAGACCATTAGCAGATGTTGAAAATTGAGCGTCTTCTTCTGCTAATGAGGGGTATGATTTAAGTAAATTTAGTAGACGGGGGTCCGTCTCACTGACAAAACCCTGTTAGATCAGGGAACAGCAGAAAGGTGGATCCCTTTTGGACATCTTTATGGACTGCTGATCAACAGTTTTAGTGGAAGTGACATTAAGCTGAGTGCTTCTTCACTTGGTTCACCTCATCTTGATTTCCCCTCACTCACTCACTTCCACCTTCTCCCAAGCTTCCTATTCCCTTATTTAAACTTAGAATGATGCCTTATTCTTGTCCGTGAAGTGGTGATGATCCCACATCTTCACTGGATGTCTAAATGGCTAATGCTCTCCTTTAATATTTTGCTGTTGCCACTGAGAGTTACATATCGCTGGGGGTTAATAATTTGTGTTTCATAAAACAGGGGATGTGTATTGAAAAGTGGATTATTAGCAGTGGTAAAAATGTATATACCACTGGCAATAAGGCCACTAATACAGTGGAGACCTCAAAACAGGTCTCAGAAAAGTATTCCCATGCTCAGCCCTTGGTAGCTTGGCTGTGAGCCAGCAAGCTTAACTTCAGAGACAGGTATGTAAAGCATTTATAAACACCAATTCAAAAATAATTAAGACACAACATACAATAAAAATCTAACACCAATTTATAAACTTAGGAAATATGTTTATCTTTAAGATAATGCCACAACGAAAAAAATCCAATGTAGGAAACCAGAGATATGAATTTTCAAAGATTTTGCACCACCTAGCACATAGAAAGCTATAGCACCTAGTGAGACACTGGTCGCGCTAGACCAGAACAAAGTCTAAGTTTCAGGCTGACCACGATGGAGCCCTGAGCAGCTACCCTTTGCGGTCAGCCTGGGTCACAGTTTTTTGCCTTCTGACTTAGAAACTTTCCTGGCGCTTTTTCTGCAAGGGTCCCTCGATGCTCTCCACCAGTCCAGGTTCGGTGAGAGTTTGCTGGCTTGCCTTTCGACAAGCTCCCAGTCAAATTATGGAAGTCGTACCTCTGGAGCTTTCCAGCGGGACGGACCAGGAAACCAGGCCAGCTCGCAGTTGAAACTGGGTGGTTTGACTCTCGCAGTTGGGGCCGGTAAAGTTTGTTACCTTTGAATGTAGAAACTTATACTGAGCTTTTTCTCCCGGGGTCCATCGATGCTCTTCACCAGGCTGGGTTCGGTGAGGGTTCGCCGGCTTGACTTTCGACAAGCTACAGGTCAAACTCTGCAAATCGCAACTCCGGAGCTCTCCAGCAGAACAAACCTGGAGGGCAGGTTGGCTCACGGTTGAGGGCCGCCGCCTTGGCTAGCCAGGTTTGAGTCGGTCCACTTATGGAGATTTTTTCCAAAGTTGATCAAAACTTCTGGAATTTGTTCCTGAAGTTCCTTTTGGGGTCTCAATATAAAACACAATCCAAGGGTCTGGAATCTCCAAGCTGGTCCTTGAAAGTTTGGGTGTCATAAGCCACCTTCCTGAATCACAGATGACTCCAATAGGGCGGTGACACTAATTCCTAAATCCTCCTGAGGCTTGCCATCAATTTACAGGAGAAAACACTGCTCTGGGGGAAAATCCCAGGGGGAAGGACGTTGGGATGGAGACAGTGTATAGAATCAAAGATGCTGTGGCTCGTCTACTCAACATCGACACAGCAGCAGGCATTCACACCAGTCTGATGAATGGTACCAATAGATATGGTACCTATAAACAAAAAAATGAATAAGGCCTTAGTCTAGTATTAACACCATCTCTTAAGGTATCCCCTCATGAAAGCTTTTCAAATTGCAACCAACCTTTAGTTATGTTGTTGTTTTGTTTTAATTTAGATTGTTTGTAGAGGCCCCTTTAACAAAGGTCTCAAAAGTGTAGTGAGTATGATTTCAGCATCAAACCCACATGCACATTTGGACCGGGTTAGCTTCACCCAAGTCCTCGCTGGTCAGAGCCCTGCCAACAATATGTACTAGTTTAACAAAAACACTGGAAGGTGTTAGATAATGATAACAAAGGTCAAATTCTAATTGCTTATAGCAAGGAACAGGTGCAGGGGTTTAATTTGATGTGGGCTGTCTTCCAGAAGGTTCACGTTGAGGTCATCTATGCCAGTTGCTTATTCTGGTGGATTTTCTGGATGTTTCTATGGCGCCGGAACCTGACCTTGCATATGCAGCATGGTAAATCATTTGTAAAAGCTATAAGTCTTTTTAAACAAATCGGGGAACACAAGCTGTAGCTAGCTATTACCAACAGCATGTAATATGGTCAAAAGTCAGGGTACAAGATGTTTGTTTATCCATAAGTGTTGGGAAGAATAATATGAGTCATGACGGTACATTGTGATAGTCAGGAGAAGTTAGCAGTTGCAGGAACCCTGACATTGGGACTCCAGTTCCAACAGTCCACTTGGACAAAACCTTTACAAATCCACTGAACTCACTCCAGGCTGGGGATTCTTGGAGGTGATGGTCCAGGTGAGCTCTATTAACCTGTAGCTTGCAGGGAGTCCACTCTTTAATTCAAGTTAGGTCCACAGGGCTGTAGTTCCAGATTATGCAGCAAGCGCAGTCAGTCAGAGTGCAGGGCCTGGTTGGTGCAAATCAAACTTCCAGTATGGACCCTTATATTTCTCTTGTTTCAAGCCTATTCAGTGTTCTCTGGGGTCAAGCAGGAGGACACTCCTTTCCAATGAGGTGCAGGGCAACACCCCAGAGCATAAACATTTCCTCCAAAGTGTGGCACAGTGGTCTCCCGGAAATCACTATTCTTCCAAAATTCAATATGACTAAAGTCTCAGCACAAAGGCAAGATCTAGCTAAACCAACTTCTGGGATGGCTCATTTCCATAGCTCCCCTCCCCCCCCCACATCCGCAAATTCCTTTGTTAAGTCATCCGGCTGGGTTCAGAGTGGAAGGGGAATTAGATGGGCCTGGCTGTCTTTTTCTACCTCTGAAGCTGTTTCTTTATGACCCATCCCCCCTGCTCTGGCATTCCTGTGGAGCAGGGTCCTCTTACAAAAAATATCCTTTTCCCCTTGTGTGCCACTAATCGCTTCATAAAAGCAGCCTGGCTAATCCACTTACTTAGGCCATACCAATGGAAGGTTACATTTTGGCTCACAGGCAAGAAAGTCATTTAACTTATTTTCAGCACATTTTAGGATAAATTCAACAACAGTTGTCCCTTGCGATAGGAATTCATAAACTAATGCAATGTTAACCTATGTAGCTGGGGATCTACAATGGGAAAAATGAAAAGTCCAATTGCCCCAATACCAGGACACCCTGGGACACCTAGGGGAGACTTTAGGGGTTCTGAATATACAATATTAATGTAGATTCTCCCGTTAACAGTGCTTCTAGCTCAAAATCGATTTTGGGAAGCACTTTACTACAATTAGGGAAGTGAAATTTGCTATTTCTCTATGCCCCGGGCATATAAAACTCTGTTTATAAGGGTTCTCCTTACAAGTACCTGACCTCCCATCCATGGGACACCTAAGGGAGTCCCTGGGGTACCTAATATGCCAAAATATTGTAGTTTATCAATTTGTAAGTGCCCCTAACACCAAAGTCGAGTTTGGGCACTTTCATTTAAAAGCTGCTTTAAAATGGCCTCAGACCCTCAGCAGTACACACATGCTAGTGCAGAAAGGGCTGCTGGTCTTTAAACTGCCATGCCCTATTATTATAGTGGAGAAGTGTGGCTCAATGGTTAGTGTGGCAGACCCTGATGCAGAGGTCTAGCCCGGGACCAGGGTTCAATTCCCCGCCTCGGCGGGTCTTGGGCTCAAAATTCCACGGACCTGACAATTCTCGCCTCGGTGCCTATTCCAATCATGGAGTCCCACTCTGCAACTCTGGGCAATAGCTTGCTTAATCTCCACAACAGCCTCCACAACGCTAAGGATGCCTGGCCTCCACCTTGGGGGTGCCCAGTAGTGGACGCCTCACAGGGAAAGCCAGGATGGTTTCCACAGCGGTATTCGTACAAGCGCCTTGAGACCCTTGTGGGTGAGTAGTGCGCTAAACAAGTATCAATTTACATTTACATTTACATTACATTATATACTAGGGACTTAAAGGTAGTTCTAATTCCCCTGCCCTATTATGTATTAGGGCCTTTTAGGAAAGGTCATTCCAAATATAGGAGTACCCTAACCCATAGTGTACCCTAGTATGTGTAGGTGTCTCCACTGTATCTTAAGTGTTTTCGACCTAGCACTGGTCCTTGGCTTTGTTAAGCAGAGCCCAGGGACAGTCAGAGTCAGTTTCCAACAGTACCAGTCAGAAGAAAATAGGGGTGCCCAGGACCCAGGATGACTTTGCAACAATGTGCCCTTGCCCGTGTCATCTATTATGTAATGACGGTTGCTCAATGCATTGAAAACCCAGTAAAATGTTTTCATTCGACAAAAGAAGCCACAGATCAACTATTTTTCCCACCTGCCATAATAGTTAATTGGTCTAGCTGAATCTGTATACATTACAAAGGACACTGGGATGGAATCTGTTCTTCAGCAAAATGGTCAGATATGACAATCCTTCTCCACCTGCAAGATGAAAATTAGGTGCCAGTGATCTCACCTTGGAGCAGGAGTTTATAAAATCATCACTCAGGCTCAGGTACGTCTTCAGTAGGTTGGCCTTCACTCCCCGCGGGGGCTCAATGGTCATCTTCGAACTGTTTTGAAGAATGGCTACTGGAAAGCGGTTGCTAGGTAAACTGGTGAGCCAGAGGCGAAAATCCCTATGCACCTGGACATGGAGATATATGTATAGAAGAGACCAGCATGAGACAATAAAAAGTGTCATTAAAAATCTTAGTTCTCTTTAATAGTTCATCCACAGTTGATAATTTCTCTCTAAAAATGAAACACTGTAATTTTAGGCGTTTTATACATTCCTATCTGTAGCGTCTTAGATCCATAAACTCATATTTGTATTTAAAGACCATTTATCCTTAATGTAAGACTGGGGCCTCTTCTAACTTAATTAATACGTTCTGTGATATAATTGTGTTAACACTAAAATGATTAATGCAATTTGTAGTCCCAGATCAGACATTCAGATCAAACTAAGATAAATACTTTCTGTCTAAAGTAGAGAAAAGGTTGAACCGATATGTGACAAGTTATTGGAGATCACAAGAGGATTACATTTATATGAATAAATATTGTCTTCTTGCACATGCTAACTCTTTGAATCTATAACACATCAATCAATCAGCATTTGTAGAGTGCAGCACTGTCAACCCTTGGGGTATCTGGGCACTGAGGTGCGAGGTCTCCCCCCTATGACAGGTCTTAAGAAGATGGCGGGAAGAGGGAAGAAATAACCAGAAAAAAGTCAAAACAGAGGATAGAAAAACGAGCAAGCTGAAAAAACAAAAAACAGGGCAAAAAACAAGCAGGAAAGGCAAGACAGAGGGAAGAAAAGGCAAAACTGAAGACAAAAACATGCAGAAAAGGCAAAATAGGGCAAAAAACGAGGAGTAAAGGCAAAACAGAGCAAGAAACGAGCAGAGGATGCACAAAACAGAGGGCAGACAAACAAGCAGAAAAGCTGAACAGGAGCAGAAAAAGAGCGGAAATGGCAACACAGATGGCAGAAAAATGAGCGGTAAAGGCAAAATGGAGGGAAGAAAAATGAGCAGAAAGGCAAATCAGAGGGCAGAAAAATGGGCAGAAAAGTCAAAACAGACCCTAATATGACACAAAAGAGGGCAGAAAATGGATCAGAAAAGGCAAACCAGAGGGTAGAAGAATGAGCAGAAAGACAAAACAGAGCAAAAGATGGCAAAACAGTGGGCAGAAAAACGAGCAAAAAAGGTAAAACAGAGGGCAGCAGGTGGACAGGCAGCAGAGGGTAGCGGACTGCAGGCAAGCTGGACAGGAGATCTGTCACAGGCGGAGCTGGCACAAGGACTCTCTATCCCCTTGAACACTTGCTCAGCGGTATATTTTCTGTCTTTCATTATTGATTTAAAAAATGTCACAATGTAACCTTAAGCATTTATATTTTCAAAAGTGTACAGAAACAGCGCGTCTCCTAAGAGCCAGATTCAACATGGTGCTCAGGGATGGAGAATTTAGGTAAGTAATTAATTTGTGCTTACCACATGGTTATCACCAAATGCAACCTACACTTTGTGATTTGATGTTAAATTTTATAAAGCAGGGCACTTAATGGGGTTTCACTTCCTAAACATCTCATAAGAAAGTTATTGTGTATAAAGTGCTCAAGGACGACCGAACATTCTAGCACTTTACATAAATTAACCGTATATCACAAGTCCGCAGGAACAGTCATAGGCACATGAATCCTATATACAAACATAGAACTGCCAATGAACCTAGATAAACACAAAGAGCAGTACCAAGGGCATAAATACAGGGGTACCTAACTGAAAATACACAGAATAAACACCATGAAAGAATGTTTTCAGAGATAGAACGGTCATGGTTACATAGTGATGGCCGGCATAAATATGACAATAGTAAACAGTTCAAATACTCTCAGGGAGCCTTACTTATTTATTTATTTACTTTTTGTATAGCATGAACTTGACCCGAAATCGGGTATCAGAACGCTTTACATGAGCACCAGTTGCGTTACACGAGGACCCATTCATTTTATGTCAGGCACGGGGAGATTAAGTGATTTGCCCGGAATCACAGGACGTTGAGCTCATTGCCAAGACTCGAACCCGGTTCCCCAGATTTGAGGTCGACCGCCCTAGCTATTAGGCTACGTCCTCTCCCCTAATTTTGATTTTTGAAAATTAGAACACAACTGAGCTTATCCAACAGAAGACGCCCCCTCTGCAGATTTTCAAACCCAAAAAAGATAACACTGAAAGCAATTGAGAAGAGACTATAGAAAGGAGGGATGATCAATACTGAGCCGCAGTGTGGGAATGTATGACGTTACAACGCAAACATTTACAACGCATGTTTTTACAACGCATGCCATCACAACGCATTTTTAGAAACTACATTTATAACGCATGTCATTACAACGCATACCATTACAATGCATATTACTTTTAGGGCCACAGTAGGGTAAGAGTTGGATAGTGTAGGGGTGAAAATTACTATTCCCACTCCAGTGAGTGCAACTGTACGGTAATTGTTGGATAGTGTAGGGGTATACATTACTATTCCCACTCCAGCGAGTGCAACAGTAGGGTAAGTGTTGGATAGTGTAGGGGTTAAAATTACTATTCCCACTCCAGTGGGTGCAACAGTAGGGAAAGCATTGGATAGTGTAGGGGTAAAAATTACTATTCCCACTCCAGTGAGTGCAACAGTAGGGTAAGTGTTGGATAGTGTAGGGGTATAAATTACTATTCCCACTCCAGTGAGTACAGCAGTAGGGTAAGTGTTGGATAGTGTAGGGGTAAAAATTACTATTTCCCGTTACTTACCTTATAATGCGTTGTAATGGCATGTGTTGTAGTGACATGCGTTATAATGACATGTGTTGTAGTGACATGCGATGTAATGGCTGCGTTGTAATGACATGCGATGTAAAGGATGTTTTGTTGTAATGACTGCGTAGTAAAGGTAGTGCGTTGTAATGACTGCGTTGTAAATGTTGCTTCCCGCAGTGTGGTATTATACCAGAATTTTGAATTTTAAATACAGTGCTACAAAAATATAATATCCAAATTAATAACTACAATACGAGGGAGCTATTTATAAACAGATTAGAACACATTTACTTAACTCCATACCTATGTACGGTGATGACATAAATATAACTTCAACCTATGTATGTGGCTTGTAATGAAAAACACTACATCTATAATTGACAATACATACTTACCTTCAGAATATTATGGTAGACAATAGTTTGGCAATAATATTTTGACATGCAACCATCAATTCTAAAGAGAACAACCATAATTTGGCAAACTATTGAGGTTTATTCAGGTAGAAAGGGTTTTAGCTCATGGCTTTGGCTTGTTAGGATGGAAGGTCTCCTGCATGGCTATGAAGAATGTGCTGCCTGTGAAGGGGCAGAGCTTACCTCCGGGTCGCAGCGACCCCGTACGAACGCCCATAGGGGCAACAACAACACTAACCTGCCGCTCAAACCGGCTACACCTCTCTCTGTCTCCCTGCAGGTACCGACAGCATCACTGACGCCCAGCGGACCGGAAACGACCTGGATTGACCCCGGAAGTTCAACGGCCACTAGAGGACCGGAAGTGACCCTGCCTGACCCCGGAAGCCGTTCCTCAGCGACCCGAGGGGATTGTATAAAGACCGGCCACACAGAGGTGGATTGGTTCCCAGCGGTGGACTCGTGGCAGGAGTTGGCGAGAGGCGAAGAACCAGCGGAGGAGGTTGTAGGAGAGCGGACGCGAGGAGAGAGCGGAGAAGAGGAAGAATCGTGGTGCGAGGATTGGTGGCATCCTCAGGAGGTGGCTGGAAAGCGGCCGTAACTCGGATGAGAGTTACGGCGGGGCACGTGAGTAATTTGTTACCATTCTCCGTGATTCCCCCACCTTGTGTAATTAGTGTAAATAGTGTAAATCGTGTACAGATATCACGCGCACCCACACTGTGTAATATAGTCACCCCTCCACTGTATAATACTTACCACCCCCCCCCCCCCTCCCTTCACGACAACCACTCTATTCCGAAGCCTCCCCTTCCTTTCCCGTCTTACCCAACCCTATCGTCTTCCCTCACCGTCTATTTCCCTCCCTACACTCCCGGTGTCGGTTGTCTTAGTTCCGTGTGCTTTGGAACTAATTGCCCTGTGTCTTTCTTACTTACCTCCGAGGGACGCCCCGACGCCCGCCAGCAGGAAGGAGATCCCCAGCCCGGCGGAGGAAGACCTACCTGTGTTTCCCTCTTCGGACCCCCTTTCGAGGACCTGGACCAGGGCCAGCAAGCATCGTACCCGGACACCGTGCCAAAGGACTTGCTTTCCTCTGTAACAAATAAAGTCCTTGCTAACCATAGCACACTACATTCGGCCTCCACGCCTGTTATTCCGGCCCGCACACCCCCACACCCCACAAGTGGTGTCAGAAGTGGGATCGCCCGGAAGCATGGAGGCCGCCGTCAAACAGCTGGCCGAGGGCCAGGAACTCCTCGGCAAATTGATGGAGAGGTTTCTGAAGACCGCAGAAGATGACAGGGGCCAATTGCACGACGTCCTGAAGGGGCAGGGAACAGCCCAGGACCAGGCTCTGGAAAAATTGACCACCGTCATGGGGCAGCAGAGACCAATGGCATCGTTACCCTCGGTAGTCCTGCAGAAGTATGTGGCAGGTGAAGATCCAGACTTTTTCTTCACAAACTTCGAACGGCTGGCTCAGGCCGCTGCCTGGCCTGCAGATCGGTGGGGCCACTACCTGGGTCCCCTGCTAACAGGGGAACTGCAAGCAGCTTATCAGCAGGCCAACATCCAGGGACAGACTCCGTATGCGGATATAAAGAAATGTATCTTGGAACGTCTGGGGATAGATGACGAAACCTACAGGGTTAGACTCCGCCAGGCCAAGGAGGGACCTCAGGAGAATCCCCGGGCCTTGTCGTTCAGGATACAAGACTTGGCCGACCGATGGCTCAAACCAGCAACCTCAAGTAAGGCTGAGATAATGGCCAAGATATACCTCGAACAATATCTGGCTTCCCTACATCCCGCTACGCAGAAGTGGGTCCGCCAGCATGCCCGTTTGACTCTTGACAGTGCCGTCGAAATAGCCAGTGCCTATAATCGAGCACAGGAAGGCCAGCGGCCGAGGGAAGAACACCCAACCCACCCAGTTCGGGGCAACCATCCCAGGCCCACAAGACCGCCTCCGGTGCAAAGAAAACCAGAAGTAGCCCCACTGATGCCTTATCCCGTCATGCCCAGACCACCGCCACCCGGACCACAATGTTACCATTGTGGTGGATATGGACACATTGCACGCATATGCCCTCAGAAAGAGGAACCCATGGAGATTGGCTTGACGAGAAATTATGTGTGTCTCACCACCGAAACAACCCCTCCACCCTTCAGGTGTCCCGTACAGATCGATGGACAAAGGATGATGGCTCTTGCGGATACGGGGTGTCGCCACAGTGTTCTGCGTCCCCAAGAACTACCTCATGCCGTGGGGCCCGTGACCGGGTCAGTGGCCATCAAATGTGTCCACGGAGACACCAAATGTTATCCGACCACACAAGTACGGGTACAACACCCTACTGACCCAGGAAGCATGTTGACAGTCGGTTTGGTTCCCAACCTTCCCGAACAGGCAATTCTAGGGAGCGACTATAGCGGTCTTCCGCATCTCCTCCAAGACACAACAGACTCTTTGAAGAGATGGTGGGCAGAGGCTCCCTTTTCCCGTGATTCCCCTGCTACTGTCGAAACACCCAAACCATGGAAGACCAAGGCCCAAAGAAAAAAGGAAAAGAGGGAATTCGCTCTGGCCTGCCCAGCCCAGGTGGACCCTCATCCGTGGGAAACCGATCGGGAATTCAGAGCTGCCCAACAAGAAGATCCAGTGTTGCAGGATGCTTGGGGTCGGGCACTCCCCGATGAAGACCCCTTACACGTAGGTCCCTACTTCTTCATACGGAATGGACTATTGTATCGCAAAGGAGGAACCCCGGCCAATACTCAACTGGTTATCCCGGGGTTGTTCCGTGAGAAAGTTTTATTTCTGGCGCACAGTCATCTGCTAGGTGGGCATTTCAGTGATGAAAAGACTGGAGAAGCGATCCTGGAGAAGTTCTACTGGCCCGGGGTGTACGCACAGATTAAGCGCTATTGTCGGGAGTGCCCGGTGTGCCAGAAAACCAGCCGGTATCGACCACCGAGAGCTCCCCTACAACCCCTTCCTTTGATAGATATCCCCTTCACTAGGGTGGGGATGGACATTATAGGCCCCATGTTACCCTCCAGGAGCGGCTGTAGATATGCCTTAGTAGTAGTGGACTACGCCACCCGATTCCCGGAAGCAGTACCTCTCCGTCAACCAACCACCCAGAACATAGCCAAAGCGCTGATTGCCATATTTTCCAGGGTGGGGTTTCCCCGTGAAATTTTAACCGATCAAGGCACCCCCTTTGTCTCCTCCCTCATGCGCCAAGTCTGTTCCAAACTGGGGATCAAACAGATAAGAACATCCGCATACCACCCCCAGACGGACGGCTTGGTGGAACGCTACAATGCCACGCTCAAGACAACCCTGAAAAAACTTTTGGGTCTCGAGAGCAAAAGATGGGAGGAGATGTTACCTTTGGCACTTTTTGCCATCCGGTGCAAGGCACAAAGTAGCACGGGTTATTCGCCCTATGAACTGCTCTATGGTCGCGCCCCCCGAACTCTTTTGGACATGGCTCGTGAGGCCTGGGAAGCCGAACCTGATCGAACCCGTCCTCTCCCCGAATACGTCAGCAACCTGAAGACCCATTTAGGAGAGATCCGGGAGATTGTGAGACAGAACCTACTAGCCGCCCAAACGTCTCAAAAACAACAGTACAACAAAGGAACCAAACTCCGGTCCTTTGTTCCCGGGGACTTGGTCCTGTTGCTCCTTCCCTCCTCCGACCATAAGTTGCTTGGACAATGGCAGGGGCCCTTCACCGTCACCAGACAAGTGACTCCCGTGACATATGAAGTTCAAATCGACGCCACCAGGGGGTCCACTCAGATATACCATGTCAACCTCCTAAAGAAATGGGAGGGTCCACGACCCGTCTTGACTGGTGTTAGCCCCCTCCCCTTTGAATGCTGCTTTGATGCAGAGCTATCTGAAAGCAAGAAACGGGACCTCTGCCAGACCCTGTCCTCAGTGCAAACCGTGTTTTCCTCCCTCCCAGGACACACTACAGTAGTGGAGCATGCCATCCATACGGAGCCGGGGAAAATAGTAAGGCAGCGTCCGTATCGTGTCCCAGAAGCTCGAAGAGCAGTCATAAAAGAGGAAACCAGTCTAATGTTAAAGATGGGCATCATTGAACCCTCCCGGAGCGACTGGAATTCGCCCATAGTCCTAGTACCAAAGCCCGATGGTTCTACCAGGTTTTGTATCGATTTTAGGGAGGTAAACAAAGTTTCAACCTTCGATTCCTATCCCCTACCTCGGGTAGACGAGATGGTAGAACGCATCGGTAGGGCCCAGTATATAAGCACCCTCGACCTCTGCAAGGGGTACTGGCAGATTCCCTTGAGAGCCGAGGATAGACACAAAACGGCGTTCTCCACCCCAGAGGGACTGTTCCAGTTTAAAGTTATGCCCTTTGGCCTTCATGGAGCCCCAGCAACATTTCAACGGGCCATGAATCAGGTTTTACAGCCCCATTCCCACTACTCGGGTGCTTACCTAGATGACATAGTCATCTACAGTGACACCTGGGAGCAACATCTGACCCATATACGAGCAATCGTAACCTCCCTAGGTGCCTCTGGTTTCACCATAAATCCCTCCAAAACCACGTTAGCTGCCCAAAGTGTGAAGTATCTAGGATACCTGCTGGGGGAGGGACATATTCGACCACAAGATAGCAAGGTCAAGACCATCCAAGACATTCCCTTTCCCCAAACCCGTAAAGATCTCCGAGCGTTCCTAGGTATGCTGGGGTACTACAGGAGATTTATACCTAACTTCTCCCATACGGCAGCCCCCTTGACGGACCTCCTAAAGAAAGCAACGAAAGCGGAGGAGATCCTCAAACAACCAACCCCCTTGTTGTTACAGGCCTTTCACCGTCTCAAACATTCCCTGACCTCAGAACCCGTGCTGATGAGCCCTGACTATTCAAAGCCCTTTATATTGCAGACCGACGCGTCTGACCACGGTTTGGGGGCAGTACTGTCGCAAAAGGACGAAACGGGGGCGGAGAAACCCGTTCTATATCTAAGCAGGAAGTTGTTTCCCCGTGAAACCAATTATTCAGTGGTGGAAAAAGAAGCCCTCGCCATTAAATGGGCAATCGAAAGCCTCCGGTATTACCTAGAGGGGAGGGAATTCATTCTATACACAGATCATGCCCCTCTTGAATGGATGGCGCGTAACCGGGGTAATAATGATAGAGTACTCCGGTGGTTCCTCTCTCTTCAACCCTTTCGCTTCCGAACCTTACATCGGAAAGGGCTGGAACAGGGTAACGCAGACTATCTCTCCCGGTACCCACCAAACCTGACCCCTACAAGAAACAATCCTAGGGAAAGGGGATGTGAAGGGGCAGAGCTTACCTCCGGGTCGCAGCGACCCCGTACGAACGCCCATAGGGGCAACAACAACACTAACCTGCCGCTCAAACCGGCTACACCTCTCTCTGTCTCCCTGCAGGTACCGACAGCATCACTGACGCCCAGCGGACCGGAAACGACCTGGATTGACCCCGGAAGTTCAACGGCCACTAGAGGACCGGAAGTGACCCTGCCTGACCCCGGAAGCCGTTCCTCAGCGACCCGAGGGGATTGTATAAAGACCGGCTACACAGAGGTGGATTGGTTCCCAGCGGTGGACTCGTGGCAGGAGTTGGCGAGAGGCGAAGAACCAGCGGAGGAGGTTGTAGGAGAGCGGACGCGAGGAGAGAGCGGAGAAGAGGAAGAATCGTGGTGCGAGGATTGGTGGCATCCTCAGGAGGTGGCTGGAAAGCGGCCGTAACTCGGATGAGAGTTACGGCGGGGCACGTGAGTAATTTGTTACCATTCTCCGTGATTCCCCCACCTTGTGTAATTAGTGTAAATAGTGTAAATCGTGTACAGATATCACGCGCACCCACACTGTGTAATATAGTCACCCCTCCACTGTATAATACTTACCACCCCCCCCCCCCCCTCCCTTCACGACAACCACTCTATTCCGAAGCCTCCCCTTCCTTTCCCGTCTTACCCAACCCTATCGTCTTCCCTCACCGTCTATTTCCCTCCCTACACTCCCGGTGCCGGTGTCGGTTGTCTTAGTTCCGTGTGCTTTGGAACTAATTGCCCTGTGTCTTTCTTACTTACCTCCGAGGGACGCCCCGACGCCCGCCAGCAGGAAGGAGATCCCCAGCCCGGCGGAGGAAGACCTACCTGTGTTTCCCTCTTCGGACCCCCTTTCGAGGACCTGGACCAGGGCCAGCAAGCATCGTACCCGGACACCGTGCCAAAGGACTTGCTTTCCTCTGTAACAAATAAAGTCCTTGCTAACCATAGCACACTACATTCGGCCTCCACGCCTGTTATTCCGGCCCGCACACCCCCACACCCCACACTGCCCTAAGTGAAGTTTTCTTGTTCTATTATTATTCCTTAGTGAACTCAACCATCATGCAAGCTCCCAAGGGAAAGGTTCTCCCTTTTTCCTGCAGGAAGACTTCCCCATCAGGGATTTGTCGGACTGACATTTGTGGCACGTGATTGATAATGAAGGAACAGGCCTTTGACTCTGTCTCCTTCAGAGGTACTTTGCAAATGGCATCCCCTTGGTGAAGGTTCTGTAAGTTTCCGTAAATACCTTGACTTACTCTCATGTGGCCTACGGAAAGAAAGTTTATATACACAATATGTAAGAGCGGAGTTTGAGCACTGTGAGCATGGAGAACTTCTTTTTGGATTTCAAGTGTGTGAGGCAACCTAAGGAACTTTTGGGCATGGCATGTTCAGGTCACTGCTGACCTTTGCGCCCACACTTTATTTGTCCCCCAGAATTTTTCAATTAGGGCCCCTAGCCCATGTGGTTTTCTGCTGTAATGTGGGCTGCTATCTGGGAACTAAACCTAATAAATATTTCATCTGGGCGGTTGGAACCAGCAAGTTCTTGTAGTAGCCATGGAGTCTTTGATTGGCGGAATCCCTAGACCTTGAACACTGCTGGACAGCTGATTGGTCACCTCTGAGAGGCTCCATTACCAGCAAGTTTTTCCAGGATTCTCGTGAATCCAAGGTAGAGCTGCCAACAATATAAAAGGAAGATTGTACAAAATGAACACTTTGTCCTGGGCTGTCTTCCAACCAGCTTGGACCCTGTACTCAATAAGAAGAAATGTTGTGTTGCCCTGTGCACAGGCAACTACTGCCTGTGCCGAGAAGATGCTGTGCTGTGTCTTGCAAGGAAGAGCGCTAGCTTGACAGGGAGTCAGGGCCCAGCTGAAGGTACGAGGCCTGTGTGAGTCATTGTTGAACAGCACCAACTCCAGAGCAAGAAGTCCTTCGCCCACCTGTTTGAGAGCATCATCAATCACCATCTCCAACTGAGGGCTGAGGGCAAGAATTTTCACCTACTGCATCTGTTTGTGAGTCTGATTTGTCCATGACCCACCCTTGATGTAGGGAAAATCAGTTGCCTCCATGGAACTATGCAGGCTTTCCTGGTACCCCAGCCCTAGTTTGGGGTTATCGGAGTAGTAGCTGTGGAGGGCAAACAATATACAGAGTGTGTTGCAGTTCATTTAGGGCCGAAGGGGCACATGCATGAAGGTAGGATTTTCCGAGTCCTAATTGCGATTATTAAGGAATCACAATTAAGGACTCGCAAAAGCCTATGCATGTAGGAATCAGCACAAAAATAGCGATTCCTAAACATTCCTTAATTGCGAATCGCAAATTGCGATTGGCAATTAAGGAATGGCTTCCAATTAATTCCTGTGGGCCTATAGGCCCATAGGAATGGATGGGAAATTGCATGGGCAATTTGCGAGTGCCAACAGGTACTCGCAAATTGCGCATGCAATTTCAAGGGTGCAAGGGTGTCAAAAGGATAGCCTGTTGCACTCCTGAAATTGTGATGTGTACTCATGTTGCACGCACAAATGCCCCAAGGGCATGTGTGTGTCCAACATGAAACTTTGAAAAATGCACTTTAGTGGATTTTTCAAAGTTTTTGCAAATTACCGACCAGTTTAATTGCTCGGTAATTTGCGGCCCCAAATAGCGAAATTGCTATTTCTAAGTGCTTCTTGTATTGCATTTAAGGAATCGCAAATTGATATTCCTTAAATGCAATTGCAATTTAGGAAATCACAAAAAATTGCGATTACCTAAATTTCGCGTCCCCAACACTTTCAAGCACCGCAAAAGGCCATTTTGCGCTTGCAAAAACCTTTGATGCATGTGCCCCCAAATGTCTAAATCGATGTTTTAACATTGTACACCTATCACTGATTGAAAACTTGTAAATGGTCTATCATTATGCCAAAAATTAAAGACCTCTTTTGATCCTGAAAAATCTAAGCTTAGTTCAAGATACCAAAGACAATTTTAATGAGCCGTTATAAAAGGTTTTATTTATCAGCCAGACGATATCTGAAAGAAATGCATTTCCAGGTCAATAGATATATTGATATTTCCTCTCTCTGTAATGATTCGCAATTAATGATGTGTCTTTGCACGTTCTCCTAAACAAGGACACTATGGTGCTGAAAAATGTGTGCCATTGTGAAGGCTTTCACACATTGGATTGTATTTATTTCTGCACTGAGTAAGGCCAATGTGACTGATATGCAATAAGGTTCCTGAAGCTTTAGACGTTCGGGTGGCAGTAACCTGCGCTGCCCTGCTCTTGATTATAAAGTTTCTGGTAGACCTGGTGTGTTTTTCTGATCAAGAGACTTGTATTTTGAGTCCCTTGATAGGTACTGCAAATTGATTTAGCATCTTGCTCTTGAGCACAGTACTCACCTCAGTTGCAGTGAAAGGCCGCACTGGGTATACTCCTTTCAATAAAAGAAATTTGAACATTTGAATGTTGGGAGCTCTATTGAAGACAATGGAGTAGCTCCGGCTTTTAATAGCCAGTAGAAGCCCCGACCTCCAACATTCCAATGTTTGTTCACAACTTGTTCAATCCCCTCGTACTCCATCAGGTATTGGATTACAAATATGAACATTCTGCCCTCTGAGAGCGGAATGTTCTAATAGCCTTAGAGCCCTCCATAGTTGGCTCTACCGGCCATTAAAGGCTAACACTGGAACAGGCATTTAATGAGCGGCAGAGCCAACTACGGGGGCTCTAAAGCTATATTAGAACATTGGAATGTTGAGAGCTCCATTGAAGATAATGGAGTAGCTCCAGGCTTATAATGGCTGTATAAGCCTAGAGCTCCAACATTCTAATGTTTGTCTTCATGCTTCTCCCTTTTTAATTTATAAGGTTCTACCCTTGGTGGTTGGAAAGTTCTAGTAGCCTTACAACCCTTCTGCCTCAGGCTTGCTATTTGTTAAAGGCCCTCTACCTAGTTATAGGCCTTCGCCCGCAGCTCAGGCCTATAATGCAGGTTCAGGGTCTTTAACTGGTATAGCCCTTGGCAGCTGGCTATAAGGCTATATTAGTGTCACAATGACATAACTGGCAGTTAATGACAGCCAGATGGATGTAAAGGTGACAGGGCTTTTAATCTGCAGTGTGGCTTTCTTCTGGCACTTCCTGGTCATATCCACGCAGTTTGCCATGACCTCCTTGTTCTCCTCTATGCAAGATGAATGTGGTTAGCATGCTTAATGTAATGTAATGTAAAGAGACATTAGTTAGTGATAGATTCCTTACCTTAGAATATCCCCAGGCGTCAGACTGGATCCGGACAATTTTGCGTAGCAATACCCCTGCGCGCCGGTAGGCGTCGTCTGTGGCTCCGCGTCCGTCGTCGGCGTCGTTAGCGCCGGAATGACGTCGTCGGAGTACTTAGACGCTGCCCATGCGCGCTGACGTCAGTTCTGATACACAGCTTTTCCGCGCCAAATACGCAGAGCCATGATAGAACCAACACTGGTGCCACGAAACTAGGGCCCTGAAAGGGGATGACCTTAACCCTACATATCGGTTCGCAGAACGGGGAGGATGGGTGGGTCGGTAAGGAATCTATCACTAACTAATGTCTCTTACAGATATATCGTTACACAAGTAGTAACTTGTGCATCTGAAAGAGACACGTTAGTGATAGATTCCTTACCTTAGAATAGATACCCCAGCAATATCAACCCCGGTGGTGGGTCTGCGAACCAATAAAGTCCTGGAGGACGGAAAGGCCAAAGAAGCCATCCCTGAGGGGGCGTGGCTAGCAGCCGACAATGGCGGCAGCAAACTAGAGATGCGCCCGGCGTAAGGCGGCATCCCGCATCAATCCGCATGCCAATCCGCCCAGCAACGTACTCAGAAGGGATGCCCCGGGTCCAGTAACCGAGCGACAACCGGAGGAGAAGTTTTGATGCAGCGACAAACCGGGAACTGGTGGAGAGATGACACTCCTGACGGGGCCTGGTGGCGAATAGTGAGCAGCGGGCAGTAGTAGGAGCTGTGCCCGGGCGGAAGTGAGGCCTCGACAGAGATCGCCTACCGGAAGTGCTCGAGGCGAAGAATAAAACGAGCAAAACGGTGGTAGAAAGCCTGGCGACCCTGCAGACCATCCACGTGCAGTGAATGTCATCCCACAACAGAGCAACACTGCGGGAAGCGGCGACAAAGGAAAGAAAAAGACGCCGGAAAACGTATGCAGACGCCGCCATTTTATAAGGCTACGCCATCCCGGGCACGAAATCCTTCGAAAAACAGACACGGCACGCCAGCGCTAAAGACTCAGCAAGCACGGAAAAGGGAACAACGTCAGCAAGGCGGCTGAGGAAGGGGTGCGATCTCCCTGCTGAGCACAAAAACTGAACGCCCAGTTAATATACTTGGACAAAGAGAACAATTTGACAACCGAGGCGCAATCTGAGCTCGGGCGACCCCCCGACCAATATCCTCAGGGCCGCGCTCGGCAGAATACCACTAAAGCGCCACTCAGCGGTGGGTAGACTCCCGGTGTGTAACCATGGCGGGCAGAGGATCTAAGCATAATTCCACCCAAGCTAAGCTTGACAAATTTGCCTACGAAAAGCAGAATCCCCCCCTGGCGGAACAACGCAAATCACTGGGGAATGCGGTGGAGGGCGACGGAGCAAAGAAGGCCACGCTGCATGACGTGCTGAGCGCCCTGGCCCAGGTGCAAGCGACAGTGGGGGCAACAGCGACAGAGGTAACCCTTATACGCGCAGACCTCCAGAAAATGCACAAAAGGGTGAAACAAGTGGAAGTTGTGACTAAATCCTTGGTGGAGGATGTGTCGGAGCTGCAGGTGGAAATGGAGAAACTGCAAGCTGATAATAAATCGCTTAGAGAGAAGCTGGACGATCAGGAAGGACGCTCCCGGAGGAACAACGTCCGTATACAAGGAGTTCCGGACTCGGAAGCTACGGGTGCTATGGACCTCTATGTGGAAGACTTGATCAAAAACCAGCTTAATCCAAAGGGCCTCTCGCACTTTTTTTCTGTGGAAAGGGCCCACAGAGTGCCAGGAGGGAAGCCGAAACCAGGGGCCCCACCGAGGCCAATCTTAGCGAACCTCTTTAACTTTCGTGATCGAGACACCATCTCGCAGGCGGCCAGGGTCCAAATCCAAAACTCCAAAATATCCTTCTTCCCGGACTACACAGCAGAGGTCTCGCGGAGAAGGAGGATATTCCTGGAAGTGAAAATGACGTTGCGAGAACAGGAGCTGCCCTACTCAATGTTGTTCCCGGCCCGACTTCGGATGGTTGCTGACAAAAAGGTCTGGTTCTTTGATTCCCCGGAGGCAGCCAGGGACTGGCTCAAGGGCTGGCGCACCGCGGGACCTCAATGTAGAACGAACAGAACGAACCACGGACACCGTGACGATAGTCGAACTGGGTCACAGGCATCAGGCAGAGGAGGTGCGGGCAAGTCGCCGACACATGAACTAACCGAGGCCGAAGGAGGGGAATAACATGGAAAGCCCAATGCAACAATGGACGCTGACTTCTTTTATTTGCACTAATTGTTCAAGAGTCGCGGTCGGACGCTGGCCTGGGTTGCCCTGAAGAGAGCAGGGATGCCGCCTGCCCGGGGAGATGCTCTCCCCCAACGCGCAAGTACTCTGGTTTTGGGATGGGTTAAGCGCTCTGCTCGGTTGGGGAGGCGGGCAGTTCAAGGTCCGTTAAGCAGGGAGGCATTATTATTATTATTATTATTAAGCAATTTGTATCGCGCAAACTAAACCCGAAGGTGTCAAGGCGCCTATCAAAAACAGATCAAAAAGTATGCAGAGCACCACTACAGGTATGCGCGTGTGAAGAGGTGGGTCTTTAAGGCAGATCTAAAGGCTTGAAGAGTGGGACGGGACCTTACTTCCAGAGGGAGAGCATTCCACCATTTAGGGGCCAGATAGGAGAAGGCCTTGCCTCCCCATCTTGTCTTCCTGACACGAGGCACAGAAAGTAGAAGTTTATGTGAGGAACGAAGATTCCTGCCGGGGTTGTACTGAGACAAGATAGATCCAATGCCCGTGGGGCTAGTTTTAGCCAGGGCTTTGTACACCATACACATGGATTTAAAAAGGATGCGATCCCCGACGGGGAGCCAGTGAAGCTGCTTCCGAGCATCGGTGGCAGAGACACGTTTGGGCAAGTCGAGAACAAATCTCGCTGCCGCGTTCTGGACTACCTGCAAGCGCTGCAGCTGACTCTTATTCAGTCCAGCATACAGTGCATTGCAGTAGTCCAGACGAGAGCCCAAAAGTGCAACGGCTAGTTGTTTTCTTGCCTGAAGGGACAGATAGTGCCTGATTTTTCTTAGAATGTGAATAATCCCCCAACAGGTCGAGATAGTCCTGTTGACCTGTTGGCACCTACTAAGGATGGGATCAATCATAACCCCCAGATTTTTTGCAGAGGAGGTAGGATCAGGGCAGGCACCCAGTGAGTTCGGCCACCACTCAGCAGACCAGATTTCTTCCTTTCCTCCAAAAACCATCACCTTCGTCTTCTCCCCATTCAGTTTCAATGAATTGTGAATCATCCATTGGCCGACTGCCTCCATACAAGATCTAAAATTGGCGGCAGTCGGCGTAACTGACTGGGAGAGAGAGACGAGGATCTGGGTGTCATCCGCATAGGAAACTACCTCCATCCCAAAAGATCTAATAAGTCTGGCAAGGGGGGTAACATAAATGTTAAAAAGGGTAGGGCTAAGCGCTGACCCTTGAGGGACCCCACATTGCACAGACAGGGTTCAATGTTTCACAGGCACAATTATTTACGAGCAAGGGAGTGGGGCCAAACCATAACTGAAACCCTGCAGGTAAAAAGAACTCCTTTTTTCATAAAACTTATGATGCTTTTCGTAACACTGGACAAGAAAGATTGAGATCCATGTATTTACATATTGCAGATAAAACGGATTAAGATCACATCTAAGAAAGTAACAGGTGAGCCCAACATAGTATTAGAGATGCCGAACTGTTATCGTCTTATTCATTAACGAGGCCCATAATTCATAGTCTGTGATTATCATTATTTTTCACAGACTTTGCACACCCAAGGGAGGATTAGGTAAAGTTTATGATTCTCTTCACTTTAAACGCTGATTTTGTAAATAAACCCACATGAAATAAACAAGCAGAGGATAAAAAACGTTTTCTTTCTTTATTATAGAACTTGTTTTTAAATGCTCTATATTGCATAGCAGCATTCAGTACTCGCAATAACGAGGTAAGCATCAAACAAATAAAAAAGGTAGTATTCAGCAACACTGATTCCCCACAACACCGAAAGTAATAAGGTTTCCTTTTCCTTTTCTTTAACAGACCCCTGACGAAGGGGCTGATGCCCCGAAATGCATCGGTGTTATTGCGTTATCTACTCAATGTATAAATTTATACTTTTGTCTTTTGAAATGTAAAGCAAATTTGACAATGTACAAAAAGTATTTTTTTGTGATGAATGTAATGTAATGAACTTTTTGATTAAGTATATCTGATAAAAGTGAATAGTAACTTGTCAAAAGGAGTATTTGATTTTTTCGTAGTGCGTGTTAGAGCCCTGACGGCCTTTTTGGCGTCAGGCCACATACAGTGACTACTTAAAGGAATACACTGGACGGAGGGCTGGGAGGACCGGCTCTCCCTTTATGCGGACGATATGCTGGTGTACCTAACAGACCCAGAACGTGGGGTGCCGGCACTCCTGACTCTCTGTGATGCCCATGGCAAGATCTCGGGATATACGTTAAACTGGAATAAATCTGAGATGTATGTTCTGAAGGGCCCGGTCCCGGCATTGAGCGCAGAATGCCCCTTAAGGGCATCTGGCTCCTCTTTTAAGTATTTGTGAATCCATGTTAAAATGGACCCAACGGAATTTATGCAAAAAAATCTGGCGCCACCCATGGAGCGACTTAGGCAGGACGTCAAGTTCTGGGCGGGGCTGCCTCTAACGATGCTGGGTAAAGCAGCACTTTATAAAATGATGTCCCTGCCCCGTTTCTTGTATATGCTTGAGAACACACCATACCCGGTGGCACCAGGATACTTCAGGAAAGTGGCAGCATTGGTGTCCAGTCTTTTATGGGGTAACCGCCCGGCACACATCACTCAGGCCAAAATGCATAGGGGATGGTTCGACGGGGGAATTGCACTACCGAATCTAAAATTATATTATTGGGCAGCACAACTGAAGCCCATTAATCAGTGGATCCATGTTCCACAAAATGACCCGGCTTTCCAGGCAGACAGGGCGCAACTCGGCACAAATAGTCTGCTAGCCCCACTTTATGACCAGCGACGAGTGCGCAATTTGGTGGGACCCACGAGACTCACCGCAGCGCTGTGGCTTACAGCACTAGCGGCATTAGGCTGGAAAGGGAAAATAACCAAGCTTACGAGCCCTGGGAAACCTGAGGCACAGTAAGGGCTTCTCTCATTGGGACACTATAGGGATATCCACGGTGGGATACCTATGGGAAAAAGGAGAGGTAATACCATTTGACCGATTGAGGGAACTATACGACCTGGGAACACGAGAGTCTTACCGTTACGTTCAGAAACGTCACACACTGCTCACTGCCATCCCCCCGGGGAGGGGATACAGGAATCCTCCCCACTTGAGGATCGCCTCCTCACAGATTTTATGATTGAACGAGCGACATCATTTACATACCGTAAGCTAATTAACAATTTGCCTGACCCAATGGTTCAATTGAAAGATAAATGGGAGGGAGACATAAATGCTATGGATGAACACGAATGGAACGAAGCGCTGGCGTCGCCAAAAGAAGTTGGCATCTCTGCAAGATTGAGGCTCGTACAACTTAAAGTTTTACACAGAGTATATTACACAAGGATAACACTGCATCGCATACACAGAGCACAACACCCTTATTGCCTTCGTGGTTGTGGGGAGGAGGGTACGTTCTTCCACACAATATGGGATTGCCCACGTATCCAGGAATACTGGAGGCAAATAATGCGTACTATATCACAGACTTTGGAGACCTCCCTGATCCCCGAGCCACGAAAATGCCTACTAAATGTATGGGGGCCCAACGATCTGTCCAGACATGGCCAACTCTGGGTTACTTTGGGCATGATAATAGCCAAACGAGACATTGCACAACGCTGGGGGGTGGCGGAGCTACCAACGAAAACACAATGGTGCATGAATATGGACAGGGTAATGGTAACAGAAAGGGCGGTATACTTAAGCCGGGCATGCCCAGGGAAATGGAACAAAATCTGAACCCCATGGAATGTATACAGAGGGGAGATCTGTGAGCCTCTGTCGGAGGACGACCAACCAACATCGGACGAGGAGGGGAAGGAAGACTGATGTACTCTAGGGGGTAATAAGGGAAAGGGTGACTTAGGGACATGGGGGAGAACCTAGGACCTAGAGAACAAGGATTTGAGGGACGACAAGGGCGTGATCCCCTGAAGAGCCGCATACATGAGCTCCCACTCATTCCCAACGTTACATTTCGTGCCCGGCTCAGTGGGAACAAGCATAGGTACACACAGTGGGAACGCTTACAGACTCAGCTAATGCAAAACTAATTAATCATTGATGACCGCAATGGGATTTCTTTCTGTTTCTTTTTTGTTGTTTTTGTAAAAAATTAGAAAACCAAACCTATACAGATCAGCAAACTATTGCGAATTATGTGCCTTTTAATTTGTTTCGTAATTACTAATTCCAGAACAATACAACCAGTTTGAGACCTCAACCTGTTGATACGCAACTACCAAAACAAGATTGCAGCCGGCCCCGTGGGTTGTAGGCCAAAAGCTGTGTAACAATGTAAGGTACAATAAAGGTTTAAAAAAAAAAAGAAAAAAAAAAGAAGTCATCCCTCCGGACTTGGCTGTCCAGGCAGTAGTGTCGTGAAAACGTGTGCAGCGAGGTCCACGTAGCTGTGTGGCAAATGTCCTGCAAGGGCACTCTTCGGCCCAGGGCAGTGGTAGTCGTCGTGGCCCGAGTGGAATGAGCCCGCAATCCAGCAGGGGGCTCCTTCTTAGCCAAGGAGTAACATGCCTGGATACACAAGATGATCCACCGGGAGATGGTCCGCTTGTGAACCGCCTTTCTCTTCTTAGCGCCCACGTAACCAACAAAGAGTTGGTCATCCACCCGGAACTGGCGTGTGCGATCCAGATAGTAAGAGAGCGCACGTTTTGGGTCCAGACGATGGAGCCTCTCTTCCTCTTTCGAGGGATGGGGAGGCGGAAAGAAGGTGGGCAAGGTAATGGACTGCCCGATGTGGAAGGCCGTGACAACCTTGGGCAGGAAAGAGGGTCTCGTCCGCAACACAACCTTGTCCGGATGGACAGAGAGGAAAGGAGGTGTAGAAGAAAGAGCCTGGAGCTCACTCACTCTCCTGGCAGAGGTGATGGCAACCAGGAAAGCAGATTTTAAAGTAAGAAGTCGGAGAGGACAGTTATGTAGCGGCTCAAAAGGAGCGCACATTAGGTAAGTAAGTACACGATTCAAGTCCCACTGGGGCATCACGAAAGGAACAGGAGGGAACATGTGTGTGATGCCCTTCAAAAACCTATTTACAATGGGGGACTTGAACAAGGAAGGCTGATCAGGTAGCCTTAAGAAGGCGGAAAGGGCAGAAAGGTACCCCTTGATAGTGCCCAGAGCAGAGCCCTGCTGGGCAAGAGAAAGAAGAAAGAGGAGAACCTCAGAAAGGGGTGCAGAGAGTGGGTCCACAGCCTTTGCTGTGCACCATGCCACAAATCTGTTCCACCTGCAGGCGTACACCGACTTTGTGGAGGGACGCCTGGCTGCCAGAATTACATTACAGACTTCGGGAGGCAAGTCAAATGGCCTCAACTGCCGCCGCTCAATCTCCAAGCTTGTAGGTGGAGACTGGACAGGTTCGGGTGGAGAACCGTCCCCTGCTGCTGCGACAGAAGGTCCTCCCGAAGAGGCAGACGAATCGGGGGATCGACTGACATGCTGAGTAGCTCGAGATACCAGTATCTTCGTTCCCAGTCCGGAGCCACAAGGATAACCTGGGCCCAGTCACGCCTGATCTTCTTCAGCACTCTGGGCAGAAGTGGTATAGGCGGAAAGACGTACAATAGACCGCAACTCCACTCGCGGCGAAAAGCGTCTCCAAGCAAGTGCCGCCTTGGAAATTCCAACGCGCAGAACTGGTGACATTGCACGTTCTCTTCTGTGGCGAATAGATCTAACCAAGGCTCTCCCCATTGCTGAAAGAGGCCTTGCGCCACGTCCGAGTTCAGACACCATTCGTGATCCATCATGCACCGACGGCTGAGTTCGTCCACCCTGGCATTCAGAGAACCTGCCAGGTGTTGAACCAGCAGGTTCACGCCCTGACGTTCCAGCCACTGCCAGAGGCGTAGAGCCTCCTGGCATACGGTCCACGACCCCACCCCGCCCTGTTTGTTGCAGTACCACATGGCGGTGGTGTTGTCCGTGAACACCTGAACTACACTCCCCTGGACAGAGGGGAGAAATGCCTTCAGTGCTAGTCGGATCGGCCGCAGCTCCAAAAGGTTGAAATGGAGCCGGGACTCTGCCGGAGACCAGAGGCCTCTGATCTCCGCCTCTCCCATGTGGCCTCCCCAGCCCTGAAGGGACGCGTCCGTCACAACCACGTGCTCCGGGTGGGGTAGGGAGAGGGATCTGCCACAGACCCAATCACGGTCCGTGAGCCACCACTGCAACTGTCTTGCAGTGCCCTCTGAGATCAAGACATGATCGGACAAGTTGCCCTGATGCTTGGCCCACTGAAACTTCAGGTCCCACTGCAGAGCCCGCATCCGCCATCGGGCGTGATGCACCAGAAGGAGGCAGGAGGCCATCAGCTCCAGAAGCCGCAGCGTCAACCTGACCGAGACTCGGGATAAAGGCTGAAAGATCGGAATCAGAGCCTGAATATCCCGAACCCGCTGTTCGGGAGGATAAACCCGAAACTGTGCCGAGTCTAGAACCGCTCCGATGAAGAGGAGCTTCTGAGAGGGACACAGGTGCGACTTCGGCACGTTGATGGAGAACCCCAGCAAGTGCAGGAGGTCGGCCGTAATCTGAAGGAGGCTGACGACTGTCTGGGGCGAGCCCGCCTTCAACAACCAGTCGTCGAGGTAGGGGAAGACTGACACCCCTAACCTACGCAGATGAGCTGCGATCACCGCCATCACCTTCGTGAACACCCGTGGGGCGCTGGTAAGGCCGAAGGGGAGCACGGTAAACTGAAAGTGCTCGTGGCCTACCGCGAACCGCAGGTAACGCCGGTGGGCCGGCAGGACGGGGATGTGAAAATAAGCGTCCTGCAAGTCCAACGCTACCATCCAGTCTCCAGGGTCCAGGGCAGCTAAGACCTGAGCCAAAGTCAGCATCTTGAACTTCTCCTTTCGGAGGAAGCCGTTGACGTTCCGTAGGTCCAAGATAGGGCGTAGGCCCCCTTTGCCCTTTTTTTCGGTACCAGAAAGAAGTGGGAGTAACAACCACAACCTACTTCTGGCCCAGGAATGTGCTCGATGGCCCCCTTGGCCAAGAGGGCCGTGACTTCCTCTTGCAGAAGTTGCAAGTGATCCCCCGACACGCGGTGGAATTGCGGTGGCATGGCTGGAGGGGTAGCCTTGAAGGGGAGGGAGTAGCCCCTTCGGACGCTTTGCAGCACCCACCTGTCCGACGTGACAGTGCGCCAGTTGAAGAGGTGATGGCGAACCCTGCCACCCACTGCCGTCACATGGGCCTGAAAGCACGGACTAGGAGGGTTTTGAGGCAGGTGCTGCGGGGGAAGGTGTGGACTGGCCTCGCCGTTGTCCCCGCCCGCCGCTACGGCGGTTTCCACGGCCGCCACCGTGCTGTTGAACATTCTGCGGTGCGTGGCTGGCAGCACGTGTGGGGGCGCCCCTTCCGTGGCCACGAAAGGAGCGGAAGGCACCCGTTTGCTGGCGTGGGCCGCGAGGCCCAAGGACTTGGCCTTAGCCCTGGAGTCCTTAAAACGCTCAAGCGCATGGTCTGCCTTGTCGCCAAAGAGGCGACGGCCATCGAACGGCATGTCCAGAAGAGTGGCCTGGACATCGGCCGAAAAGTTGGCGGACCTCAACCAGGCGTAGCGTCGAGCCGCCACCGTCGTTGCCATAGCCCTGCCCAGTGAGTCCGTTGTATCCAGCCCACAACGGATGGAATATCGTGCTGCATCTTGGCCCTCCACAAGGGCTTGGGCGAATTTAGCCCGGACCTCCTCCGGACATTGTGGCAGCATGTCCGCAACCATGTCCCACAGGGTGTGGGTGTAGTGGCCCAAGAGACATGCGGTATTGACAGACCGCAGCCCCAAACTCAGGGACGAGAACACTTTCTTCCCGAATTGTTCGTATCTCTTGGATTCCCGATTGGGCGGAGCCATCGGGAATGCGGTCTGGGAAGTGGAGGCCTGGATGACCAGGCTCTCGGGGTGGGATGGGTGGACAAAAAGCAAGGGTCGCCCGGGGCCGGGCGGTAGCGTCTGGCCACGTTCCTATCCACAGGTGGACCTGTGGCGGGCTTGGACCAAGTGCCTACAAGAACGTCACACAAGGCCTCATTAAACGGCAGCAGAGGCTCATTGGAGCTTGCCTGCGGTTTAAGGACCTCAGTGAGGAGGTTAGTCCTCACGGCCGCGACGGGGAGCTCAAGGATGGCCGCCCTCGTCAACACTACACTGTAAGCAGCCCCCTCCTCCGTAGCCACCGTGGGAGGAGAGACAAACCAGTGTCTGGCGAAGTGTCAATTCCACTGGCCTCCACAAGCTCATATGTCCAGTACTGTTGAGACTGGCATTCTTGTGCCAGAGGGTCAACAGACCCCTCCCAATCTCCTTTGTCACCCATCTCCTGCAGAGCAGGGTCATCAGACTTGGCCGGCTCGTGGAAATAGAAATCTCCAAAGGCCGTCGGAAGCGGCGCCCAGCGGTGCTGCTCCGGCGCCAGATCCGGACCAAAGGGAGGATTGGGGATGGCGTCCACAGTGGGCGCCGGGGGCGACACCCGCAGGGCCGGCGCCGGTGAGGTCGACCGGCGACGACCCGGATCCGCCACCGTCGTTGCAATAGCCCTGCCCAGTGAGTCCGTTGTATCCAGCCCACAACGGATGGAATATCGTGCTGCATCTCGGCCCTCCACAAGGGCTTGGGCGAGTTTAGCCCGGACCTCCTCCGGACATTGTGGCAGCATGTCCGCAACCATGTCCAACAGGGTGTGGGTGTAGTGGCCCAAGAGACATGCGGTATTGACAGACCGCAGCCCCAAACTCAGGGACGAGAACACTTTCTTCCCGAATTGTTCGTATCTCTTGGATTCCCGATTGGGCGAAGCCATCGGGAATGCGGTCTGGGAAGTGGAGGCCTGGATGACCAGGCTCTCGGGGTGGGATGGATGGACAAAAAGCAAGGGTCGCCCGGGGCCGGGCGGTAGCGTCTGGCCACGTTCCTATCCACAGGTGGACCTGTGGCGGGCTTGGACCAAGTGCCCACAAGAACGTCACACAAGGCCTCATTAAACGGCAGCAGAGGCTCATTGGAGCTTGCCTGCGGTTTAAGGACCTCAGTGAGGAGGTTAGTCCTCACGGCCGCGACGGGGAGCTCAAGGATGGCCGCCCTCGTCAACACTACATTGTAAGCAGCCCCCTCCTCCGTAGCCACCGTGGGAGGAGAGACAAATCCAGTGTCTGGCGAAGTGTCAATTCCACTGGCCTCCACAAGCTCATATGTCCAGTCCTGTTGAGACTGGCATTCTTGTGCCAGAGGGTCAACAGACCCCTCCCAATCTCCTTTGTCACCCATCTCCTGCAGAGCAGGGTCATCAGACGGGGCCGGCTCGTGGAAATAGAAATCTCCAAAGGCCGTCGGAAGCGGCGCCTGGCGGTGCCGCTCCGGCGCCAGATCCGGACCGAAGGGAGAATTGGGGACGGCGTCCATAGTGGGCGCCGGGGGCGACACCCGCAGGGCCGGCGCCGGTGAGGTCGACCGGCAACGTCCCGGATCCGGAGGCGGATCCAGTGAGGGCCTGCGGCGCCAGGACTGAAGTCGCCGGCGGCGCCGGGGCCGAAGCACCCGACGGCATCGGTGCCGAAACACTCGACCCGATAGGCCCTCCAGCCGGGGCCGCTGGGCCCGGAGGCGCCACGGGACCCGGCTGAGAAGGGACGCCATGAGGTACCGCTCGACCTCCTCCGACGATGAGCCATGCCCAGGGACCCGAAGGTGTGGGGCAGGCGGGGTGTCACCCGAAGCCCCGGCCGCATCGTGCGAGCGTCGGGGTTGGTCGGAGGAACGATGACGCCTCTCCGACCTCTCATGCCTCTTACCTGAGGACTTGGATCCTGACGACCGATGTCCACTCCCGAAGCTGCGATGACTCCGACCCCGCGACCGGTCCCTCGACCTCCCGTGGGACCGGGACCTGGAGCGGCGCGGGCAGACTGCCGGAGCTCGAGTCGCTTGCGGACCGCTCCCGCCTAGCTTTAGACATCAGGGCCCAGCAGTCGGAGCAGGTGCGGTCGTCGTGGTCGAGGCCTAAACACTTCAGGCACCGGCGATGGGGGTCGGTGACCGACATCAGTCGGTCGCACTTGGAACAGGGTTTGAACCCGGGCATCCCTACCGGCACCGTCGGAGTCAAAGACTTGTGTAGAGAAATGATCAAAAAGATCAAAAAGTTTAGTCAAAAAATGACTAAGGGGTAGAGCTTCTCCAGATCTGCGCTATCTGGCGTGGAAAAAAGAAGAACCGACGTCAGCCCGCATGGGCAGCGTCTAAGTACTCAGACGACGTCATTCCGGCGCTAACGACACCGACGACGGACGCAGAGCTGCGGACGACGCCTACCGGCGCGCAGGGGTATTGCTACGCAAAATTTTCCGGATCCAGTCTGATGCCTGGGGATATTCTAAGGAAAGGAATCTATCACTAACGTGTCTCTTTCAGATTCAGAATAGCGAGCAGGAAATGATAGCACATTTTGTTTTGTCACCTACTTCTCTCAAATAGGCAACACATGTCTTTTTCCCCCATAGCAGTAGCTGTATATAAATAGCCATAGACAGATCGTTCATAAACTATATACAAAACAGCATACAACAATAAAATGTGCTTATCTTACCAACCAAGGAAGGAGGGATGACAAAGAAGGCTCACTGTTTCTGGAAAAGGTTCCTCAGTACAGCTTGTCCCACTTCAACATCGCCTCTTGCATGAGCGTCTAGGCAGTAATGTCTGGTGAACGTATGCAAACTCCTCCAGGTAGCCGCCCTGCAGATGTCCTGGATAGGTACGCCTGAAAACAGAGTAGTAGAGGTTGACACCGCTCTTGTTGAATGTGCACGAACACGTGCATTCAACGGCTTCCCCGCCGCCTGATGACAGAATTGAATGGCGTTTGAAATCCACCTTGTGATTCCCCGTTTCGACAACGGGAACGTCTTTCTGGGGGCACTAAAAGCCACGAAAAATTGAGTAGATTTCCTGAAAGATTTTGTTCTTTGCAAGTAAATTTTCAGACAACGCGGAACATCCAGAGTATGGAGAGTCCTCTCTGCAGCTGTAGATGGTTGAGGGAAGAATCTTTTAAGGATCAATGGCTCATTCAAATGGAAATCCGTTGGTACCTTTGGTATACATTTTGGATTCGTTCTGAGCACCATCCTGTCCTCTCTGAATTGCAGGAAAGGTTCTTGCGTTGTAAGTGCCTGTATCTCCCCCACTCTCCTGGCTGATGTCAGAGCTATTAATAGAGCCACCTTCCAGGATAGGAATTTTAGATCAGTTCTGTGAATTGGCTCAAATGGTGGTTTCATCAACTGTGATAAAACAATGTTCAGTTGCCATAGTGGAGGTGGGGGCCTGATAGGTGGGTAAACTCTAAACAACCCCTTCATGAATTGTTTTACAATCCTTTCTGACCACAGAGACGGACCAGATGAGATTCTCTTGTATCTAGAGATTGCCGCGAGATGCACTTTAATAGAGGCATGGGCCTATGTTGACTTTGCCAGCCGTAGTAAATATGGGATGATCTGATGTGCCTCTGCCCGCAGAAGATGTAGGTCGTTCTCGTGACACCACAAGCAGAATCTTTTCCATTTCATTTGATATGTTTTATTAGTGCTCTCAGCCCTTGCTTTTGCCAGGATCTCTCTGCATTCTGCTGGAATGTTTAATTGATGAAATTCACAGTATTCAGGAGCCAGGCCGCTATTTGCAGAGATGTCGGGTCTGGATGCCGCACCTGACCCTGAGCCATAGTCAACAGTGCTGTATTGGCTGTAGACGTATTGGTTCTGTTTCCGATAAAAGGAGCAGTTCCGTGAACCAGTGCTGCCTGGGACACTAAGGGGCTATCAGTATCATCCTGCATGGTTCCTTCTTCATCTTTGTGAGCACTCGCAGCAGAAGGGGAATCGGTGGAAAAGCGTAGGCAAAGACGCCTGACCATGCCATCAAAAAAGCACTCCCCCACGATCCCCTTTGGTGATGCCAGCTTGCAAAGAATTTGCATTTCTTGTTCTGAGCTGTGGCAAATAGATCCACTGTCGGCATTCCTCTTGGCCAAAGATTTGCAGTAGCATGTCCTGGTTGAGTTCCCACTCGTGACAGGTCGTCTTCTGCCTGCTGAGAGTGTCCGCTGTCGTGTTTTGATCCCCTGGAAGATGTACTGCTTTTAGAGTTAGTTTGTGACTTACAGCCCATTTCCTTATCTTCTGAACTTCTTGTGACAGAGAGAGTGATCTTGTGCCCCCCTGCTTGTTTATATAGTGCATCCCAGTTGTGTTGTCTGTCCGCACTAACACCGATCTTCCTTCGACTCTTGGTAGGAAGGCTAACAATGCCAAACCTATTGTCCTCAATTCCAATAGCTTAATGTGAAGTTGCTGCTCCTGCTGCTTCCATCGGCTGCTGACCTGTAAATCCTAGACGACTGCTCCCCATCCTTCCAGAGAGGCATCCGTGGTAACCACTAATGGGGCTGGTTTGGCAAGGAAGGAAAGAGCCACCGAGATGTTGCTTCTGTGAGTCCACCACGTTACTGCCTGCAACATCGCTTGCGTGACATTGATTTTGTCCTCGAAGGATCCCTTTGCTTGGCACCACTGTAGATCTAACGCCTCTTGCAATGAACGCATTCTCAATCGACATAGAGGGATGAGTGGTATGCACGAAGACATTGTTCCCAGAAGTGATTTGTACTTTCGGACTGAAAGATACTTTTTTCTCCTGAACTCTTTGGCTAGAGATACAAGTCCCAATTGTCTTTCTGTTGATGGGAATGCCTTGTTTTGTGAAGTGTCTAGGATTGCACCCAAAAACGTGATCATTCTGGATGGTTGAAGAGACAATTTTTCTACATTTAAAGTCAGACCCAGATCTGCAAACAACTGCATGCATGCGGAGGTTGAAGTTTGAGCCACCTTCTCCGATGGTGCCTTTATCAACCAAACGTCCAGGTATGGGAATATTTGGTTTTTTGTCTTCGAAGATAAGCTGCCACTGGCGCCAGACATTTTGTAAAAACTCTCGGGCAGACTTGAGGCCGAACGGCAGCACTCTGAATTGGTAATGGTCCCCGCTCACTGTAGAACAAAGGTACTTTCTGTCGGAAGGATGAATGGGGATATGAAAATATGCATCCTGTAAATCTAGGGAGGTCATTTGATCTCCTGGGTTTAAGAGTAGCAGAATATCCTGGAGGGTCACCATCCTGAATGACTGTTTTTTGAGATAGGCATTTAGAGACCTTAGGTCCAGAATCGGACACCACTGGAGAGCATTCTTTCCGATCAAGAAGAAACGGGAATAAAATCTTTTCCCTCTTTGGGTGTCCGGTACCGGTTCTATTGCTCCATTTCGGAGCATTGCCTGAATCTCCCGACGCATTTGAGATAGATGTTTAACTTCTTGATACGTAGGTGGTGTGGGAGGAGGGAATTGTAGAAATTCTATAGTATGTCCAAACCTTATTATGTGGAGGACCCATTTGTCTGATTTTATTCTCCGCCACTGGTGTAAATAGTAAGTTACTGTGAGGGGGACCCCCATCATGTTCATAACGCTATACGTAGCCCCAAGGAAACACCCTGGCCACCTTACCAGTATGAGGTCGATGAAGGTGGAGCGACCTCGCTAATACGCAACTCTGTCCTCCTCCCACAGCCTTCGCAATGTTACCCGGAAGCACAACAGTCGAGGGTAGGCAGAGCCGACGCATTAGCCAACCAATCAGAGGACTGCAGGATAACGCGTCCACCGCTAGAAAAGAAAGGTGGAAGCCTATTGGTGTCGTCGACGGAGAAGACCCCGGAAGAAGACGCCGAGAAGAAGCTGGAGCTGCCGCGGGAAGACGCCGACATCGGAAAAGACGCAGAGCCCGAGGAAGACGAGGACACCTGGACGGAAGATTTGTGGAGCCCAGAAGACGCACGAGCCGCCACAACTCAGGAGAGTTGTGGCTACTAGCGGTACGTGACAGGACAAGGGCTTAGGGAAGGGGTGGGGTGTTGTTAGAGAGGGGAAGGGTGGGTCTTGTGTTATTTGTGGCACTTGCTAGCCTGCCTCCCTCTTGCCTCACTCCTATTCTCTGATGCGCCCAAACACTAATAGAGTACTCAGATTCGTTCCACTTGCCTGTGACTTGTTATCTGATTCACACGATGCACGCTGAGTACCATTAGACTGATAAATCTGACCATCTCTTACCCCTTTACTTTGAGGAGATTAGAACGACACCGTACCCCCTTCTACCCCCTTCCTAGCCTTGACCTACTGTCCAATAGGCAGGTTCACCTAGTCAATCCCTTCCGCACTCCCTTGGTTATGGTGACAATGTTCGGACTTTACAAAGTACAGACTCTTATGCCACTCTCTTTCTGTTTGAGGTACTCCTGGAACCGGGTGACCCCTAGAAACCCATAATAGGTTTCCGGCGAACGAACAAACAGCGGAAACCCGTGATAGGTTTCCTGGACCAGTAGAAGACCATCTGACACCTATACAAGGACCCCTGCATCCGGAGAATTCCGCCAGAACTATCAATTGCGCCCTCCGCTTTCAGCTGTATCTTGATACCATTCCTACCTGTACTCCTTTAATCCCAAATAAAGCCTCACTATTCACCCCATACCGCCTCCTCGCTTCTGCTTCCGACCATTCCTCCGACATTTGGTGTCAGAAGTGGGATTGGAAGCTATGGAGGCTGTAATTAAGAAAATGGCTGAAGGGCAGGAACGATTAGAGAAGATAATGGCCCAATTCTTATAGACTGCAGAAACCGATAGAGGAGAGTTGCACAAGACTATCATGGGACAAAGCCAGTCTCGAGAAGCGGCAATAGGGAAGCTGGCAGAGACATTAGGGCAACCTTGAGGATATACTGCTCCTCCCTCAGTAGTAGTACAAAAGTATGTACCCGGTAAAGATCCCGATTTTTTTCTTTCAAACTTCGAAAGAATGGCTCGTGCTGCCCAGTGGCCAGAGGACAGATGGGGACAGTATCTCAGTCCTCTCTTGAGTGGGGATCTTCAGGCTGCTTACCAAGCAGCAAATCCCCTAGGAACAACGCCCTATCCTGACATTAAACATTGTGTCCTAGAGAAAATGGGCATAGACGAAGAAACCTATAGAATGCGGCAGAGACATATTAAGGAAGGTCCACAAGAGAACCCTAGAGCCCTCTGTTACCGCATAAAAGACACTGCTGATCGGTGGTTAAAGCCATTGGTCGCTACGAAAGAAGCTATCCTAGAGAAGATATATTTGGAACAATTCCTCACTTCCTTACACCCCCCCCATTCAAAGATGGGTTCGACAACACACCGATTTGAATCTAGAAAGAGCTGTAGAGGTCGCCTCTGCCTACTTCAGGGCACAAGAACTCCAAAAAGGGAAGGACGAAGGCACATGGAAACCCTCTAGCCATCCCCCAGTTAGACCCCCTCTGTCCTCTTTGTTCCCCAAGAAACCATAAACGGTAACCCTAGTACCACAACCCCTTCCAGTTACCCCTCGGCCTACGGCCCCCTTAGGACGCCAGTGTTACCACTGTGGGGGTTTTGGACATATCGCAAGGGTATGTCCCCAGAATGAAGAACCAATGGAGGTCGGCTATACCAGGGTTCTATACAGTGGACCCAAGAATGAGTCCTGGTTCTTTCACCGTACAATCGCTGTCAATGGGGAACCCAGAGAGGCTTTAGTAGATACAGGAAGCAAGCATACAATGATAAGACCCCAATTAGTTCCTGGTACAGCCTCTCATCCTACAGGAGTGGTGAATATTCAGTGTATTCACGGTGACAACAAGCTATATCCCCTGACGGATCTGGACATACAGCATCGGCCCAACCAGAATCCCATTAAAATGAGAGTTGGCCTCCTTCCTCAGTTGCCCAAACCCATGATTCTGGGGACAGATTACCCTCAATTCAATCAACTATTAACTGGGGAGGGAGAAGATGTCACTGAGTGGAGGGAAGAGGCTCCTTTTTTCTCTGAACCCCATACTGAAAGGGAACCGGGTAAAAACAGGAAAAGCAGACGACAACGAAGACAGGAAAAACAAAGAGGGAAGCCAGTCCTGTTGGCAAATCCAGAACTCTCTCTGTGGGAACACGACAGGAGTTTTCGGCCTGCCCAAAGGGAGGACAGTACTCTACAAGAAGCTTGGAAACAAGCCAACGAACAGGAAGACCCCCTTCAAATAGGTCCACAGTTTTTTTTAAACAAAGGGCTGTTATATAGAAAGGCTGACAAGACACAACCTTCACAACTGTTAGTGCCGGTGTCTTTTCAGGAGAAAGTACTGTATTTAGCCCATAGTCATCTGTTAGGGGGACACTTTGGAGGCGAGAAAACAGAGAAAGCCATTTTGAGAGGGTTCTATTGGCCAGGAATCTATCACCAAGTGAGGAAATACTGTAAAGAGTGTGTGGTATGTCAAAAAACCAGTCAGACACTTCCTCCCCGAGTCCCCCTGAGACCCCTCCCCGTGATAGATGTACAATTCTCACAGGTTGGTATGGATATTATAGGACCCCTACTTTCCTCTCATAGTGGGTGTCGGTATGTACTAGTACTAGTGGATTACGCCACAAGGTTTTCTGAAGCTGTAGCTTTGAGACAACCTAACACCACACAAGTGGCCAAAGCCATGATTAACATCTTTACCCGGGTGGGGTTTCCAAAAGAAATATTGACTGACCAGGGCACCCCATTTACCTCCCGGCTCATGAAAGAATTATGTCAACAGTTGCATATTAAACAAATCCGCACTGCAGCCTACCATCCCTAAACTGATGGGTTGGTGGAACATTGAAATTCCACCCTAAAGACCACCTTAAAAAAGTTGCTAAACCTAGAAGCTCGCAAGTGGGAGGATATGTTTCCCCTGGCTCTTTTTGCTATCAGATGCCACCAACAAAAAAGCTTAGGATACTCTCCATTTGAACTACTATATGGTAGACCTCCCCGCACTCTTATGGATATGGCCAGGGAGGAGTGGGAAGAGGAAACAGATACCTCCAAACCCTTATTAGACTACGTAGCTAGTCTTAAGTCTCAAATGAATCAGGTACAAGACATTGTACGCACTCATTTGGAACAGTCTCAAACTGCACAGAAAAAGCAGTATGACAAAGCAACCAAAGAACGCTCTCAGGAAGTTGGGGAACAGGTCCTGTTGTTACGCCATTCTTCAGAACATAAATTACTTAGCCAGTGGCAGGGTCCCTTTTTAGTGATAGAAAAAGTCACTCCTGTTACCTATAAACTAGAAATGGATTCCCAGAATAAAAACTCCCAAATTGTTCATATAAACTTGTTAAAAAAAATGGGAGGGACCTACTCCTGTACTGATGTCTCAACAACCTGTGGCCCTGAAAGAACAAAGCATAAACCCGGATATTTCTGATGACCTAAAGGAAGAATTAAGAGAAACCCTAGCCCCATTACAAGATGTATTTTCCTTATCGCCGGGTAGAACCACCCTGGTAGAACAGGAGATCCATACCCCACCCAGGCAAACAGTACGGTTGAAACCATACCGTGTTCCTGAAGCCCGGAGGGCAGCCATCGAAGAAGAAATACAGCAAATGCTGCGGATGGACATTATAGAACCGTCCAATAGCGAATGGTGCTCTCCGGTGGTACTAGTGCCCAAACCCGATGGGTCTATACGTTTCTGTATCGACTTTAGGGAGGTGAATAAATAATCCCAGTTTGATAACGATCCCCTCCCTAGAGTCGACGAGATGGTAGAAAAACTTGGTAAGGCCCAGTATGTCAGTACCCTTGACTTATGTAAAGGGTACTGACAAGTTCCCTTAAGACCTCAGGATAGGGAAAAGACTGCCTTTTACACACCCAAAGAATTATATCACTTTAAGGTCCTGCGTTTCGGCCTACATGGGGCCCCGGCGACCTTCCAAAGGGTAATGAACATAATCCTACAACCCCATCAGCAGTATGCTGCTGCATATTTAGATGATATCATCATTTACAGTAACTCGTGGAAGGAACATCTGTACCACTTGTCCCACGTTATTCGGACTTTACACAATGCAGGTCTTACTATCAATCCCGCCAAAAGCCATTTAGTTTCCAAGACTGTAAAGTACCTGGGGTTTCTCCTGTATGAGACCACAGGAAGAAAAAGTGGCCACGATAGCCCAATTTCTCTTTCCTAAAAGTAAAAAGGATCTTCGAGCCTTTTTAGGCCTGCTAGGCTATTACAGAAGGTTCATTACACATTTTTCTGAGATTGCCAGCCCCTTAACTGATCTGTTAAGAAAGACAAGTCAGGTTGAGAAGAACCTGAAGAATCCCTCAACGGTGGAATTGGCTGCATTTCAACGATTAAAACGAGCCATTACCTCTCAACCAGTTCTTACTAACCCTGACTATAAAAGAACCTTTCTATTACAGACAGATGCCTCAGACCATGGCATTGGCGCTGTATTGTCACAGGAGGGGGATGATGGAAAAGAACATCCCGTCCTCTTCATCAGCAGGAAACTTTTTCCTTGAGAAACCAAGTATGCTGTTATTGAAAAGGAGGCCCTAGCCAATAAATGGGCTGTAGAAGCCCTCAGATATTACATGGATGGCAGAGAGTTCCTGCTGTATATGGGCCATGCACCCCTTGAATGGCTTTCGCGAAATAAAGGACAAAATCAAAGGATCTTAAGGTGGTTCCTTGCCTTACAACCCTTTAGATTCACTGTGCAGCATAGGAAAGGGAAAGACCATGCAAATGCTTACTTCATGTCCCGATATCCCTATGAGCCTTTTCTTGTAGACAAGAATGCTAGGGAAGGGGGATGTGAGGGGGACCCTCATCATGTTCGTAACGCTATACGTAGCCCCAAGGAAACACCCTGGACACCTTACCAGTATGAGGTCGATAAAGGTGGAGCGACCTCGCTAACCCGCAACTCTGCCCTCCTCCCACAGCCTTCACAATGTTACCCGGAAGCACAACAGTCGAGGGTAGGCAGAGCCGACGCATTAGCCAACCAATCGGACGACTGCAGGATAACGCGTCCACCGCTAGAAAAGAAAGGTGGAAGCCTATTGGCGTCGTCGACGGAGAAGACCCCGAAAGAAGACGCCGAGAAGATGCTGGAGCTGCCGAGGGAAGACACCGACATCGGAAAATACGCCGAGCCCGAGGAAGACGAGGACACCTGGACGGAAGATTGGTGGAGCCCAGAGGACGCACAAGCGGCCACAACTCCGGAGAGTTGTGGCTACTAGCGTTACGTGACGGGACAAGGGCTTAGGGAAGGGGTGGGGTGTTGTTAGAGAGGGGAAGGGTGGGTCTTGTGTTATTTGTGGCACTTGCTAGCCTGCCTCCCTCTTGCCTCACTCCTATTCTCTGATACGCCCAAACACCAATAGAGTACTCAGATTCGTTCCACTTGCCTCTGACTGGTTATCTGATTCACGCGATGCGCGCTGAGTACCATTAGCCTGATAAATCTGACCATCTCTTACCCCTTTCCTTTGAGGAGATTAGAACGACACCGTACCCCCTTCTACCCCCCTTCCTAATCTTGACCTACTGTCCAATAGGCAGGTTCACCTAGTCAATCCCTTCCGCACTCCCTTGGTTATGGTGACGGTGTTCCGACCTTACAAAGTACAGACTCTTATGCCACTCTCTTTCAGTTTGAGGTACTCCTGGAACCAGGTGACCCCTAGAAACCTGTAATAGGTTTCCGGCGAAAGAACAGACAGCGGAAACCCGTGATAGGTTTCCTGGACCAGTAGAAGACCACCTGACACCTATACAAGGACCCCTGCATCCGGAGAATTCCGCCTGAACTATCAATTGCGCCCTCCGCTTTCAGCTGTACCTTGATACCATTCCTACCTGTACTCCTTTATTCCCAAATAAAGCCTCACTTTTCACCCCACACAGCCTCCTCGCTTCTGCTTCCGACAATCCCTCCGACAGTTACTCTTCCACCCAGGGGAACATTTGGAGGGGTAGGAGTATAAGAGGTCGGACACCGAAGGTTGTCATTGCCTTTTATTGCTGTCTTTACTTGAACGACCTCCTCGTCCTCTGGGAGCGGATTTACAATAGCTTCCATCTGTCTCTATCCGTATTGCTGTCGGTATTGCTGTGATGAGGAAGAATAAGAGGTGTATCTCCCTTGTTGGTATCCACCTCTATAAGATGGTTATCCTCTCCCTCGGGCACCTCAAAAGGGCACCTTCCGATATTGCAACGTACCCAAGGCCTTTGCCGTATCCGTGTCCTTCTTAATACCTTGAAGGGTTTCATCCACCAGGCGTCAAAACAAATCCTCCCCATCAAATGGTAGATCCAGAATCTTACTTTAGACCTCCGGTCTAAAGGCAGTGTCCCTCAGCCAACACTGGCACCGTAAAACTGCCCACCCCTCCTAGTGTCAGAAGTGTACCTGAATTCCTGCGGTTCTCCGTGGGAGCAGATGACTTGAAGGGAGGACCCCAGCCGAATATTTCCCAACTCCCTCACCTCCCTGGGCCCGGATCCCTCCGAGGCCAGGAACAAGAGGGAAAGGGGAAGTGGATAGACAAACAAGAGAGGCGTCCACACAGGTGTCTTCTGACTCTTCTGTACTGCAAGTCACACCTAAAACATTAAGAACATCATTAATACCGTTCCTATAACTACTGGCCTTCTCTAGCACTAAACTCCCTCGGGACTGAACTCCTACCTTAAGCTTGTGTGGAATTAGCTGCTCTCTTAGATTGTCCAGAGTTACTCTCAATTGCTGAAGAATATTTAAGCACAACAGTTCGGTGTCTGGGCTACTCCTCTAGTTGACGAAGAAGACAAGGTGGTACACAGCAGTATTAATTATATGCATACAATTGAATACCCCTATCTACTTGAGCAGTTGAACGCTGTCTTGAGTGTTGGCTGAGAAGATGAGAAAACCCTCGACTATCAAATGTTCTAGAAGTTAGTCACTTTTTGCTATAGACGAAGCTCCAGGACAGTGCTGTTCAAAACCTTTACTAGTAATTGACTCACTGGACTTCTCTGTAAAGGCTATAGCTTCACAAAAATTACAGTCTTATACCATAGTCTCTAGAGTTGATTCAACAGACTTATACTCTCAAATGGAACACAACGGAAACCTCCTACTTGTGGTTAGGACAAAATACTGGAAGCTCTCCGAAAAGACGCCCCTCAGGATTCCGCTCTTCAAACAGAAGAGTGAAGATCTTCTGACTGGGGCAACAGGATACAGGCTCGGACTCGACTCCAGACTCTGAAGAGACGGGGAAATGAATAGGCGCAGGAGCACCTCAGGATACAGAATCCGTCACAGAATACAAGGAGACAGAACGTCAAAAAAGACGGAAAAGGGGGGTTTCTAGTTGGTCAGTAATCCCGCACTAACTGGTAGGGTCGAAACTCAGAATTTTGCGGGGAATGGACAAACCACAGAAATGAACGTCCGTCCGCCAGAAAATGACAGTTCAAGTGCGCAGTGCTGGAAAAGCGAGCGCACGAAATGGCCGACAGTCAGCTGGAAACTAGAACGCTGACCGCCGGAACATAAAGGCACAACCAGGAACCAACCAACTTAAGCAGCCCTCAGTTGAGCTGCTCGCTGACGCCAACTCCACAATGATAGAGTAGGGAACGGACCAGAAAGCATAGGATATTTTGATCTCCCTGACTTGTTTTGACTTGCATCTGTTCGGATCCTGACAGTACCCCCCACTAAAGCCCCCTCTCTAGGCTTCTGCGGATGGGTCTTATGGAATTCTGCCACCAATCAGGGAGCGTGAACATCAGAACTAGGCTCCCAAGAGCGGTCCTCTGGGCCAAAACCCTTCCAATCAACTAAGTAGTACAGTCTGTTCCGTCTCAACTTGGAGTCCAGTATTCTTTTTACCTCAAACTCTTCTGCTGACTCTACTTCAACTGCCGAAGGAGGCGAATCACATCTCAAATTCGGTGGGTTTTGCTTGATCAAGGATACATGGAAGGTAGGATGGATTTTCATAGACTTAGGAAGTGCTATTCTTACACTAACTGGATTAACCATGCGCTCTACTGGGAATGGGCCTACATACCTAGGTTGAAACTTTCGATTACCCACTAGCTTCATATGACGGGTAGATATCCAAACCAAATCCCCAGCCTTAAAAATTGGACTTTCCCTCCGTTTTTTATCAGCTTGTTTCTTATATCCAGATTTTGCCTTGGAGAGATTGAGAGAAGCAGACTGATAAGTTTTCTGCAAGTTCTGAATCACCTCCTCAGCGGCTGGGACCTCAAGTTCTTCTTTGCCAACCAACATGTTGGGATGTCTTCCAGAGTTCAGAAAGAATGGGGTGTAACCTGTTGCTGAATGTACTGAATTATTATAAGAGAACTCCGCTGTGCTCAAGTAGGAAGGCCACTCTCCTTCCTGATCCATCAAATACAGACGGAGATACTGCTCTAAGTCTTGGTTCACTCTCTCCGTCTGCCCATCTGTCTCAGGATGGAAACTGGTGGACAGACGCGAGTCCACCCCCAACCCTTTCAGAAAGGACCTCCAAAATCTAGAAATGAACTGGGAGCCCCGATCTGAAATAACCACCTTAGGAATCCCATGTAACCTGACAATATGCTGTACAAACAAGGTGGCCAATTGTGGAGCAGTGGGTAAGGACTTTAAAGGGACAAAGTGACTCATTTTTGAGAATTGAACTACCACCACCCAAATCACTGAATAACCTTGACTAGATGGCAATTCTACGATGAAATCCATGGAAATGGTGTGCCAAGGGGACGGTGCCAAGGGCAAAGGCATGAGAAGGCCCTGTGGAGACTGTCTAGAACTTTTCCCTTTAACACACTGCTCGCAAGTGGCTACGTGCTGTCTCACCTGAGTTTCCATTCCAGGCCAAGAATAATTTCTCTTCACCAGTTCCAAAGTCTTAATGCTTCCCTTGTGTCCAGCCATTGGATGATCATGAAAAAGCTGAATAACTTCCTTCTGCAATTTCTCGCCAGGCACGAACATCTTTCCTTGAAGATACGGCGTCTGATCTCTAACTTCACGATCCGGACCTTCTTCCAACCAGTTGCGGTATTGTTCACCACGAAATTCCTCTCTGATTCGATGTCCCAGTTCATCCTCCACAACTGTCGCCGCTACCTTTTCTTGAGGGATGATATACCCTTTTTGTACCTCCTCAACCTCACCTTCAGAGCTGAGCCGAGACAAGGCGTCAGCTTTCCCATTCGCAGATCCAGGTTTGTAGGTCAACACAAAATCATAATCTGCGAAGAAAAGAGACCACCGCAACTGGCGAGGTGTGAGGGTACGGGCAGATTTCAAAAATTGCAGATTTCGATGGTCGGTAAAAACTGTAATCACATGTCTAGCACCCAGCAAATAATGTCTCCAGACCTGAAAGGCATCTTTTACTGCCAACAATTCCTTGTTGGCAATGGAATAATTGATTTCAGCCGAAGACAATTTCCGAGAATGATAAGCCACGGGATGTAACTGGCCAGTCTGCTTATGCGTTGAGAAAGGATTCCTTCTATGGCTAGATTGGATGCATCTGCTTCAATGAAGAAGGGTTCTTTCAAATCCGGGTGTTGAAGAACAGGCGCGGATACGAAGGCTTCCTTTAAGGTTTGGAAGGCGTCTTCAGATTCTTGTCTCCAAACAAATCGCTCATTCTTCTTCAAAAGCCGAGTGATGGGACTAACCTTCTCCGAGAAATTCTGGATGAACCTTCGATAAAAATTGGCGAATCCCAAAAAGCTTTGTACTTCTTTCACCGATCTAGGAGCAGGCCAAGACCTAATCGCTTGTAGTTTGGAATCATCCATATAAACTCCCTTTGGAGACAAAATAAATCCCAAAAATTCCACCTTAGAAGAATGGAAAACACATTTCTCCAATTTAACGAACAGTTGATGTTCCAGCAAGCGCTCCAAGATCACTCGAACATGAGCCACATGCTCCTCCAGACTGTTCGAAAAAATGAGAATATCATTGATGTAGACCACAGCAAAACGGTCCAAAAATTCTCGAAGGACATCGTTGACAAAATGCTGAAAGGCAGCTGGGGCGTTGCATAGTCCAAATGGCATGACTTGATATTCAAATAACCCCAGCCGCGTTCGAAAGGCTGTCTTCCATTCCTCACCCTCGGCCATGCGCACAAGATGATACGCACCTCTTAGATCGAGTTTGGTGTAAATGCAAGCATCTTCCACTTGATCTAATAGTTCAGAGATTAGAGGCAACGGATAGCGGTTTTTCTTGGTCACCGGATTCAGGGCCCTATAATCTATGCAAGGCCGCAAAGATCCGTCCTTCTTCGGAATGAAGAAGAGAGGGGAAGACACTGGTGACTGAGAGGGTCGAATGAAACCACTAGCCAAGTTTTGCTCTATGTAATCTTTCAGATGCTGATTCTCTGGTTCCGATAGGGCGTAGATCCGGCTACAAGGCAAGGTTGCTCCTGGCTCCAATTCTATTCGGCAATCATAATCCCTGTGAGGAGGTAGTTTCTTGGCTTCTTGTTCACTAAACACTTCAGCTAAATCTCGATATTCTTGTGGAATCTCTGGAACTTCTACAGCGCAAATCATCTGAACTTGCTCTGCCAAACTGGAAGACAAGGTGGCCTGTGCCTCTTCTGCCCGCTCATGAAAGCAATGCTCTTTACAAAAGGTTGAATTCATTTCCACTGTACGTTTAGTCCAATCTATTTGGGGATTGTGATCCGTTAACCAGGGCAATCCCAGTATCATCTGAAATTGAGGGGCATCAATTAAATTGAAACTAATATAGCTCCGATGTTCTCCAGGAACTTGTACCAAAATTGACTCAGTATCAAAGATAATTGGACCAGAAGATAAATTGGTGCCATCCACTGCTCGAACGGACTCGGGTCTGGGTTTCTTCTCGAATTGGATTCCCAAAGATTTTGCGAATCGAATATCACAGAAATTTCCTGTGGCACCAGAATCCAACATTATAGCAACCTCCTTCTCAAAAAATTTTCCGAAGAAAATTTTACAGGAAATTATCAAATGCGGTGCTGCCACCTAAAGAGTGTTCACTAAATGTTGAGGTTTGGGAGTTGACTCAGAAGGAGCTCCCACCAGAGCAACTCCGTCTACTGGTGGAGCCTGTCTTTTACCCATTGCCGGGATTTAGATCTTTTTGTACAATCTTTTACGAAATGACCGGGCTGACCACAATACATGCAAAGTTTTCCCATTTGACGTTTTTCTCTTTCTTCCTTGGAAAGAGGTCCTCGAACTGTGCCAATCTGCATAGGTTCTTCACCAACGCTTCCTTCGGTACTCTTAGCTGGTTCAGATTTCGCCCGATCTAAACGAGGAAAAAATGGTTTTAAATCCTTTCGTTTTTCACTTCTTCGTTCAGATAGGCGCTGGTCAATTTGGAGCACTAGGTCAATAAGTTCAGACAGTTCTGTAGGTCACCTTGGAATTTGCGATAGTCCATCTTTCAGTTCATCTTTCAAACCTCTATAACAGATGGCAGCTCTCTTTTCGGATGGCCAGTTGGTTTCCACAATCAGTTTATTGAACTGAGCTAGATAAGCCACCAATTCTCTATTTCCCTGTTTCAAATCCAATAATTTGTTATCGGTGGCTTGTGAAATGGTTCTTCGATCAAAAATTCTGAGAAATTCTGCCTTGAAGTCTTCAAACTTATAAAGAACTGGATCATTCGATGTAACCAAAGGCATGGACCAAGCTGCGGCATCACCACTCAGGTAAGAGAGCACGAAAGCCAGTTTGGACTGATCCTCCTTAAACAAAATGGGCTTGCAAAGGAAATGCAGGAAGCACTGCGTCATGAAAATTTGGGCCTTATTTGGATCCCCCTGAAATCTTTCCGGAGCTGCCAAAGGAATGGTGGGAGACATAGCATGCACTACTTGGGTGGTAAGGGAAGAAGAAGTGGTGGGGGAAGAATCAAAAACAGGTGTCTTTTGACCCCCAAAGTTAGGACTGGGACTTTCAGATAATTGATCTAACCTTTGTCGCAGATAACTGGCCTCTTGATTAGACTTCCTAACTTCTTCTCTAGTTTCGCTAAGCTGCTTCTGCAACCCTTCCAAAATTGACGCTAGCGCCTTCACATCAAATCCTTCAGTCATCTTGCCCAGACGGAGGAATTTTAGGGCACTTCAATCTGTCAGAAGTGTACCTGAATTCCTGCGGTTCTCCGTGGGAGCAGATGACTTGAAGGGAGGACCCCAGCCGAATATTTCCCAACTCCCTCACCTCCCTGGGCCCGGATCTCTCCGAGGCCAGGAACGAGAGGGAAAGGGGAAGTGGATAGACAAACAAGAGAGGCGTCCACACAGGTGTCTTCTGACTCTTCTGTACTGCAAGTCACACCTAAAACATTAAGAACATCATTAATACCGTTCCTATACCTACTGGCCTTCTCTAGCACTAAACTCCCTCGGGACTGAACTCCTACCTTAAGCTTGTGTGGAATTAGCTGCTCTCTTAGATTGTCCAGAGTTACTCTCAATTGCTGAAGAATATTTAAGCACAACAGTTCGGTGTCTGGGCTACTCCTCTAGTTGACGAAGAAGTCAAGGTGGTACACAGCAGTATTAATTATATGCATACAATTGAATACCCCTATCTACTTGAGCAGTTGAACGCTGTCTCGAGTGTTGGCTGAGAAGATGAGAAAACCCTCGACTATCAAATGTTACAGAAGTTAGTCACTTCTTGCTATAGACGAAGCTCCAGGACAGTGCTGTTCAAAACCTTTACTAGTAATTGACTCACTGGACTTCTCTGTAAAGGCTATAGCTTCACGAAAATTACAGTCTTATACCATAGTCTCTAGAGTTGATTCAACAGACTTATACTCTCAAATGGAACACAACGGAAACCTCCTACTTGTGGTTAGGACGAAATACTGGAAGCTCTCCGAAAAGACGACCCTCAGGATTCCGCTCTTCAAACAGAAGAGTGAAGATCTTCTGACTGGGGCAACAGGATACAGGCTCGGACTCGACTCCAGACTCTGAAGAGACGGGGAAATGAATAGGCGCAGGAGCACCTCAGGATACAGAATCCGTCACAGAATACAAGGAGACAGAACGTCTCAAAAGACGGAAAAGGGGGGTTTCTAGTTGGTCAGTAATCCCGCACTAACTGGTAGGGTCAAAACTCAGAATTTTGCGGGGAATGGACAAACCACAGAAATGAACGTCCGTCCGCCAGAAAATGACAGCTGAAGTGCGCAGTGCTGGAAAAGCGAGCGCACGAAATGGCCGACAGTCAGCTGGAAACTAGAACGCTGACCGCCGGAACATAAAGGCACAACCAGGAACAAACCAACTTAAGCAGCCCTCAGTTGAGCTACTCGCTGACGCCAACTCCACAATGATAGAGTAGGGAATGGACCAGAAAGCATAGGATATTTTGATCTCCCTGACTTGTTTTGACTTGCATCTGTTCGGATCCTGACACCTAGAGAGCGAAAGGCTGTGGTAGCGATGTTAATCGCACAGTCGATGACTTCAGCTGAAGTCCTCCCACCTTCTTGCAGAACCTTCTTTGCTTCCTGTTTGCTGTCTTCTGGAAGGAGGTCGACATATGGTGCCATGTCGCACCACATCTGCCTGTCATATCTGCCCAGGATGGCAAGGGCATTAGCTGCTCTGACTAGAAGAGCTGACATTGAGGAGAATCTTTTTCCTGCAATGTCCCTTCCTGTCCGGAGGTGCAGAAATAGGCGCTGACAGGTTTTTTGATTTCTGTTGCGCTGCCTGCGAAATTATAGAATCCGGTTTAGGATGGCCCAGCAAACAGGCTGGTGCGTCCGAGGGTGCCTTATACTTTTTGTCCAACCTAGCGAGCACAGGTGTAACCGTCGCTGGAGTCGTCATCACTTTCAAGCCTCACATACATGGCTGATGATTGGTATGGATCTAACTGATTGATGATAAGGCTCTTCAAAGTCATAGAGGAAGCATTCTGTCTGAGTTGTCTTCATTGGCAGCTGAAATCTTTTAGCAGCTCTCTCCATCAAGTTGTGGAATCCACCAATTTCCACTGGTGGAGAATCCGCCGGCCCTTGTGTGGGTGAGCCGGAGATGGGATTAGATAGTTGCCCCATTCTTTGTGGGGCTCCATTAGCTCCCCTTCTTCATGGTCCTCATCGTCCGTGGTAACCGGATCCTGGTGATGTTGGACTTGAGGTGTTTGTGGAGTAGTTTCCAGTAGCGATTCTCTGCTTCTGACTGGAGTAGCCGGAATAGATCGGGACGTGAAAGAGGAACTTCCTTAGGGACTACTGACGGAGGAAACCTCTCCTTAAAACCTGCTAACATGAACTGTAAGTCCATCATCATAGAGGATGGCATAGCGATTATCTCTTCCTGAAGACCCTGTTGGTAACGATGCTGTGAGGGGCTGTGATATTCTTCATAACCCTCTTCATCCTCATCCTCTTGACATTTCACATGGAGTTGTGATGGACTACTGGCATACCTAAAGAGCCCCTCATCCTCCTCTTCATCAGACTCTTCCTCTTCCAATAGGTGTGATGGAACCAGAGGAGTAATCTTACTCGGGGAAGTCACAGCTGGCATAATCTTTTTCCTTTGTTTTTCTGGAGTTTCTCTCGTCGACGAGCCCGTCGATGAGATCGCCGTCGACACTACCGTCGGCGATGTTGTTGTCGTCATTGACACTGCACCAGAACCATTCCTCGCCGAAGACATAGTAACCATCGTCGACGACCCCGTCGTCATCACAGTGGATGACAATCCCGTCGTCGACATGGTCGTTGTCATCACTGCCATCGTCGTAGATGTCGTTGTCGATGTTACCGGCATCAACGCTCCCGTCGACGCTGAAGTCTTCGACATCATAACAGGTAATGGCCATTTCTGTACCTCGGTCTTCGTCACTGTAGACGATGATTTCTTCGCCAACGCTCTCGTCGACGATCCCGTTGACGATATAGATTTTTTTGCTTTTCTCCTCAGGAGTACTAGAAGATGGTTTCTTGAAGGATTCCTTGACCAGAGGTGGGGACTTTGAAGGCTCAGAAGAGGCTCTCTTTGAAACTTTCTCTCCAGAAGTGTGTCCTTTGCTCTCCTTTTCTTTTGGCTGAGGAGATTTTGAAGTACTATGCCCTGAAGACCCATGAGTGGTCTTTTTTAGGGCCTTCTCGGGACGGTCCCTTGAGGAGTGAGCCTGAGGAGATCTTGATCTTTTTTTAGATCTCCTAGATGTAGAGGAGGATTTCTGATCACTATCACTAGAGACCACCTCCTTTCTGGCCTTAATTTTCTGAAGCCATATCAAAAGGCGTCCCTCACGATCTCTAAGAGTCTTGCTAGAGAAAGTGTGACATACATTGCAGTCCTTGGCTTGGTGGTCCGGATAAAGACAATAAATGCAGTCTTCATGTGGGTCATCTGTGTAGAGTCTCTTCTTAGAGCAGGTAGCACAGGCTCTAAATAGACCCATCTTCTCTTTCCCAGACATTCTACAGAATGTAGTTGAGAATAGGTCACAATATTCTCAAATCCAAGAGGAAATAGAAAGAAATCAAGTTACTGAAAAGCTGAATAGCTAGAGTTTGAGCAGAGCTCAAAGGAGACTCCCTAGCACAACGTGCCGGTAGAAAATCTGAGGGGCAAAAGGGTCTCTCAGGAGTGTTCTAGAGGGTGAGGAGCTCTGATTGGCTAAGGGAAAAGTTTGGTCCTTTTTTACATAACAAAGGTTATGGGTTGCAAAAGGGAAATGGGCCTAGGCCTCTTTTTAGTTGGCTATACTGCTAGGCATTGCATTTTTATGTACCGGAGACTCGACAACGGGGAATGATTCAGGTATGTGAATCTATGAAAGCTCCAATACTGGAGTAAGATATTGTTCAGCATTTTGTCCATCAATTGTTCTTTTTTGTATTTGTCACCCCGAGTGGGACGGGTATGCCCAGACATGGGTCCCGTGCTCTCCATGCCACTGGAGTCAAGCTATCCTGGCTGATGAGGGCTGAAAGCCCGATAACGGTCCTAGGATTCTTGTTTCCAGTCCAGGGAGGACCTGGCCTGGCAGTTCAGGCTGGACTGTTCCCATTGGGTGCAGGGTCAAGACTGATTTGCATAGGGCTAGGTCCAAACTGGAATGGCATGGTGGCCAAAAAAAGATGGCTATAGGCCCAGATCTCTGTACTGGGGTGAATGTATGACACTGTTCGGCATTCTGTCCATCAATTGTTCGTTTTGCATTGATATCTACTCATCAGCATCTCGGGGTTAGTCCCAATAGTGCCTCGAGCAGGTTAGAGTGAGTGCTGTCATGTTCTATTGCTATGTGTTCCATGGTCGGAGGAGATTTGTGCCAGAAATATAGACATGTGAGCTTGCACACATAAGTAGTAAAGCTTAAGTTCAGGAGGCGAAACCGCATCCTCTCATTTGGTAGTGTGAGTGTTTCCTATCGCACCCTAGGCTATTTGCCCACCCAGGCTAATGTGCTCAATGTGATTTGAGGATTTTGAGGAAATGTTGAGTCAACAGTATGGGGACGGCTAAAGTAACTTGGGCAGTGCGATCTTTCCCATCAGGGAAAGTGGGAGCAATGCCCAATGACAAACCGGCTCCTCAATGCGGTTCATAGTGAAATCATGGTTTACCCTGATTACGATGTCTTTGTCATGGTGGGTCCAAGCCTCAAGGTACTTAACAGAGTGTGCCGGCCAGGTTAGTGGGAAGCCCAACATTTTGGGCACAGTGAGGGGAAAGTTTGTAGATTTATTCTCAACCCCTGTGGCTGCCCTGAGCAGTGTGAACTTGCATATTACAGGACTCAAATTCCGTGCGGGGTCTATCAAATATAGTGTAATGTTGTCATCCATGTAGAGTGACACTATGGGGTTCCACTGAGAGAATGGCAGTCATCTCCACCTGTTCAGTTGTCCGATTGCACATGTCAGTGGCTCTGAGGAAACCTAGTGTACATTTTCCAATGTTCTCTGAATATTGTTCCTGATGCACATTTAGTCATCTTAGAAAGACTATAAGAGTGGATGGAAGCTGATAATATGCTAAGTCCCCTGCACATCTACTATTGATCAAGTGTTTAGGCTGCAGTTATTACATTTGAAAACCGTTGCTCTTGAAGGTGGTAACATTTATATGGTGTACATTTGAGATCTGTCTGCATTCGATCTGGTCCCCAGAAATGTTTTGTGGTAGGTGTTGGTTGATATGGGCATTCCAACTTACCTACGTATAGCCATACAAAGGCTCCATGCACAGAATTTTGCCCAGGTCTGATGTGGCCAGCTAGGAGAAGTGACCAAACCATTCCCGGGTAATAGAGGCGTAAGGCAGGGCTGTGTCCTTGCCCTAACACTCTTCACGCTGCATATTAACCCCTTCGATGCTTGTGACAAGGTCAACTCGTCATGGGTGTTACCTGCGCTGTGCGTTTGACGAGTTGACCTTGTCACATAACAAGGGATTTTGAAAATTGCAGCGCAGCACGGGAATATACTATAGCAATGATGCGGTTAATGACCTGGTCACCAACTTGAACATGTGTGATAACAATGCTCCCAGACTAGCTAATATGAAGGTACCTGTGTTAATGATTGAGGACGACGAGTCCCTCCAATCAAAGTCACCCATGGGGCATCCAAAAGATTCTGGACGAATTAGGCATGTTTTGCACAGAGAGGGGTCAAGAAATAAATGTGGAAAAAAACAAAATACATGATATTCAACCCATGCCGCACAACATGATCGAGTCCCACCCACAATGGGAAGTCGCTAGAACAGGTACACATTTTTTAATAACTTAGGATCACGCTGAACGAGCGGCTGGATTGCCTGGCATATATTTCCAAATGATGGTTTAAACTGGATCAACATATTGGTGGGCTGCTGAAGGTCCATCTGTGGTCTTTCTATAAATCAGTCTCCCAGGTAACACAGATTTGTACAAGTGTTGTGCTCCACTCTCCATGGTGAGGAGCTCTGGGGACGTAAAGCCACTAATACTCTAGAAGTGGTAGAGAATTGATTTTTGAGGCAATTGTTGAGGCTCCCGTCAGAACTCCGTTGATCCCTGCAGGAGCGGACCTTCTGCTACGACAGAGGAGCGTTGCCCCACTGGTGAAAAGTCAGCACACAGAAGAAAAATAAATGACAATATTGTCCTCTTATTTTACACTTCTAGTCCACGACTGCGAGTCTAGAAAGTGCGCATGAAGGTATGGCCGCCCAAACCAGCCAAACCGGCATGCCCATTTTGAAATATCCAAGCTGTTCCTGACAAGCTCCTTTTTACAGGTCAAGGATTACTATAAAGCGGAGCAGTTTCTTGAGGAAATTGAGTCCAATTTGTTGAGAAAGCTCTATGTACAATTTTGATACAGGTCCTTACTATTGTGCACATTTACCTGTAAATGGGCACGTTCTGTAGAGCAGGCATGTCCGTCCTGTGGACTTGGTGCTGAAACTGTAGTACATACTCTCTTATTTTGCCCAGAGTATAGTAAGGCTAGGGCCAAATGGTTAATTCCAATCTGCAGGAACATAGGAACCACGCAGCACTTAAAGGCCTATAGAATATTACAATCAGATACTAGCAAAAAACATGTTATTTGCTGTCTCAAGGCATCTACTTGCTATGTGGTAACCAAGGGAAAAACATTCTGTTATCAGCGATTGGAAGGGATGTATAGGCTGAGCCTTTGTAATGCTAAAATTACCTAGTATGAATAACCCTTTGGTCTTTACTATGACAATTAACCAAGCACTTTTAGACTGTTGCATTTTTTTATGACTATGCTGTTTTTTACATGACTGTAATTGATTGCTGAGCTTAAGAGAGTCCATTGATACTTTAACTGGCTTATTGTACAGTGTTTTATCAACTTTTAAACTACTAATTGTACTATTATGATGGCTGGTCGCTTCTTCTAATTCTTGTTCACATCAACCTTAGTGAATAAGTACAACATTTTATTATTTGTATTGATTTTGTGTTTTTAATGTATTCATTTGCTTTTATGGCACATTGCTGAAATAAAGAGCATTGCCTGACATTTACACCATTCCTGAAGAAACTCTGCACCAGCATAGAGGAAAGATTGGACCTGGGGAGATAGGGCTAGGAACTAACATGTAGGAAGAAGCCTGCTGCTGCAACCTGGGAATAAAGAGGTACTATACCACAGGGGTAAAGACACAACTAGAGCTCACCTCGGGATCTGCAAGTCCAGTTGGGTCAAGCATTCTATTGAGGTCCTACTACCTGTTAAATGAGCCTTTGCCAATACAGGAGTGCTGCAGTCTCTGTCTAGTGTCCCAGTGATCAACTGCATTGCATAGAGACCTCATCATTTTACTGTTCTTCCCATTTTCCTTCAAGAAAACCTTTTATGCCCCTTATCCCGGCAAGAACCCAACTTCTGAGCAAAACTCAAGAAACCCCCAGTATCTGCTCATCTTTAACTTCAGAAAGTGAAAGCCTTGTTTGCCTCCTCCTTATGATAGAAAGGGAAACATTGCCATAGTTATTCTTTTTTAATGACAACAATTCTACCCCCACCCCCGCCAAATTAGTTTTATCACATGAAGTTTTATATGTCAAATTGTATGATAAGTATCTACAGGAGAATAGGTCTACACAAGCATTGGCAAAGGCACTAATCTTGGACTTAATGTGACAACGCATGAAAACACAGGCAAACAGCAGTAGTGTCTCCAAATAATAGGACAATTAAATCAGACCTAATGATTTTGCCAATGCTTGGTAGTGGTTTTGGTGATGGTTTGACCCAAAGAGGACCCTTCAATAAAGGACGCCTCTCTACACACCCAGCCACCACACCCTGCTGGCTTCCTAGCTCTTGAATGGCTGAGGATGCCGTACCGACAGACCTCATGGGTCAGGTAGGTCAGCTATCTACTTTCATTCAAACATTTGCTTGAAAGTTTGGAGGTAAACAACAAATCCAAAAGTATTTTTTTTTGTATAGTGTTCATTCCTATGTCAATAAACAAAAGCAATTAGTAGGCACATTAGGGTCAAGACTAAGTGCAAACCTGGCTTGAATATGTCAAAAGCATTCATAATTGCCTGCTGCACTAAAAAACACCAGATTGCTTTCTGTACACAAAACATGTATGAGAATTGAATAAGACAAAAGAGTGATGGCTGAGTGTATGTTTAAGAAGTTTAATAGTACATAATGCATTATAATGTAAACAATCTATGGAAGCCAGAAAGACAGACTGAGCAGTGACTAGAATGATTGTGAAAGAGAAATACTCCTTTGGCTAATCAAAGATGAGATTGACAATGTCCCAAGCAAATGGCTAAAAGATGCTGATCTGAATAATCAACTGTTGAAGTGGGGTGACCCAAAGCCCACTCTGTACTTACTGTAAACAATAAATAGGTCTTGCAGATAGCTGCCCTCTAAACTCAGACCTAAAATGGTTTTCTACAAAAAGATGTTGATGCCACTGAAAATACAAGGAAGGACCCTAATCAAGGGAGAAAATAGAATGTGATACTTTATTTACTGAGTGGTGCAACTTCTCTTGCCTTCTGATGCTAATTTCTGGGCAAAATATGAAATGGTTGAGAATGTAAGAAAAATAGTAAAAATATGTTGTGACGCATACCTTTTCAGGATCTATTGTTTCAATAAGTCTCTCCAACGAGGGCATCCAGCTTGGCGCCAGGTGGCAGTTCTGGAAGAATACCCATTTTCCACGTTCCATTGAGCTGCGCATCATTTCTTCTGCGCGTGGTCCCTAATGAAAAAACGACAATAGTAGCAAAGGCCATCAATCCATAAAACATCATCTTTAGATACAAAGTGGAAAAACAAAACCATCAATAGTTATCATGTCGGAAACCAATCTAACCAGCAGTCACTATTATAGAGAATGTACAAAAATATTGTGCTGTTATTGTTTATCATTGAGTTGTATATTATAGATGGCTGACATCATATTGATATTTTACACCACAAGAGTGAGAATTTGCCTTAAAGTAATATTCAAACTTTCAAAGCCACTATAAAATGCTTTGTTATATTGTGTTATTGTGTATGTCATGATTGTATTTATGTTGTATTAACCTCGATTTCCATGGTATCATAAGTTAGTCTTAATTTGAGTGTCCTTTCGTCCTAACTGGAAAGGCCATCAGACAATTGTGTCTGATATCTGTTGGTATCAGATTGTATGTGATTTAGTATCTGAATGGGTGGGTTTGCTAAATGGTTCTTATGTGTTCTCAGGATTGGGTGTTATTTATCCAATGCCAGGATGGAGTAGAGTGTTCTGAATCCACACACACTATCCAGGTATGTACATGCAGGGACAGACTGGCCAATCCAACATTCTGACATTACTCTGATGGGCTGCAGGATGGGGGCTGATATCAGAGCTGAGTGGGCTACCCTTTCCCATCCATGCACACAAGCACCATTCTAATCACATCCACTTGCAGTGTGGGGCTGATTTTGGTTTCCACTCCAATGATGCAATGTTGTGTGCAAGAAGTGATTGTGTATTTGTACTGAAATCACCTAAGTATTTCTATGTTGTATATTGGTGTGATGCATGACAATGCAGCAGCTTGCTAAACAAATGGCTACAATGCTATGCTGTGTACATGAAACTCTGCCTAGAGAGTGCTACCTGAGGATGACCATTTGAAACTAAATCCAGATCGACTTGAAATCCTAGTTCTCAATCAAGAAACTCCCCACCAAAGTCACAAAAATCTAAACAGCATTGGTGTGCTCCTTACAAAACTAAATACACCAGGAATCCATAGATGCAGACAAACACCGGAGGCTATTCTAAAGCTAAATCTGATTAATTTTGTCTATTCGCTACATTCCATGGTTACATTCTATAGCAAAGAACCCCTCCGAAATGCTTCAAAGGAAAAGTAAACAGAGGGGAAAGTGAAGAGGGTTTAAAGGAAGGTGTGTGTAGCATTATTTCAAGGTAAAGGGACTGCATTCTCTTCTAAGTACAAGGGCCTCACTTTTTGCAACCACCTGCATGACATAAGACAGGCCTGAGATTTTAAAAAAAAAGGGAAATTCCCTCTCCGTCAGAGATTCTCCACTTCTACCTAAAAACACCAGGAGGGACTGAGACTGTCACTTGTAGCAGCAACATAAAACTTGTAACACCTGCAGTAAAACACAGATAGAGGCGGTCCCACCAAGTCCATTGTGTGAGTTGTGAGCACCACAACAACATGAACCTGCCCAAGAGTTATCATCTTTCCTCAATAACGAGCTTCTTTTTTTCATACCAAGTGCATGCAATTCCCAGAATTAAGAGGGGAGGGGTTTCCTACACTGATAGCAATCTCAATGTTTTGGTTTGGAAATCATGGGTAATCTATCAAAGAAAATAATCTGCAGAATTAACAATAACCATCAAAAGAAAAACGAATGTTAGTAATATTGATTCAAATATATAGTTTGTTCCCTCTGTAGACTCTTTACTGCAAAGGTGTCCTCGATAAAGTTATTGGATCTTTTAAAGTTGTGAACTGAAGAGGATTGGTATAGCCCTGGCCCCTTGCTATACCTCCGTAAAAACATTCTCAAGAGATTTTCGTTTTTGATTTGTTTTTTTGTATCATTACTGTTGGAAATGGCCCTTTTTGCAGGGTTATCCCCAAACATTTTGCTTCTTCCTCCTATTGTTTCCTGACCTGTGGTTGTTGGCTATAGGACTCCTCCGGGCACTTTACCCCTGCTGATCAGTGCTAAAGTGCATATGCTCTCTGTGTAAATTGTTATTGTGATTGGCGTATTTGGTTTACCAGTAGGTCCCTAGTAAAGTGAACTGAGTGTGCCAGTTCTGGTAAATCAAATGCTACTAGTGGGCTTGCAGCGCTGATTGTGCCATTCACATGAGTAGCCATGAAAAGAGGTCTTAGTCCTGCCGCTGCAGTGCCTGTGCGCAGTTTGTTAACTGCCATGTCAGATACTGATGGGGTGCTAAAACCTACATTTCTAAAGCCTCTACCCACAGAACTTACACGTACATGTACTTGAAAAACCTGTGCTACAAAAAGATGTCCCTGTTGATATGCTTTTCTCAAATGTTGAACTTTCTGTAAATGTACCACAAGTGATTATAGAAACAAATAAATATAGATGAACTATGAAAGTATGTCTAAAACGAGAGTGATAAATATTTTTTTTTCGTATTTAGATCATAAACATTGCTTGGTGTTAAAATATTACATAATCACTGCAACACATCCGCCATTTATAAAAATGTTGTCCAGAACAATTTGGCCCGGATCAGTGATCTCTACCCAAGCTAAATTATTTCTCTAATGATCCAAAAACACAAATCAAAAATGAAAATCTCGGGACAACTTTTTTAACGGAAGTATGCATCTCCTATTTTCAATAATTGACTGTCATCAAGCAAAAATATCACATTATTCAGTGACAAATTTGGAGGCCAAGTTGCAGATGAATGGATGTAAAGTTTTTCTGGGGCCCCAACCATGTGCAGGGAAGTTTTAAAAATAATAACTGCACAGCAATTATAAAATCACTCATCTGGCAGTCATTGGTGATTATTATGTTGATTTGATGGATCCTTTGGTTGATACAATGCTGCTGTAGCAAAGTAGGAACCAAGCAAGTATTTACACCCCCTTGCTCTAGAAGACATTGGTCATAAAGATATAAAAGGCAATGGTTTAGGTGCGGGATTACACACCACACCTGGACCGGTTGCTGAGGGGAGATGCGAAAGGGCTGAATTCCATCTGCTAACCAGATATCTGTACAAGGTATATAGGGAAACTGTACATGGTTTGGTATAGTTAATGCTTTGATAACTAATATAGATTTATAAACTGGATGGCTGACAACCCTCAGACAGTTTGGTCAGGAAATAGACTAACAATTAGGAATGTGTGATGAATTAGGATTGGGGTCCGATCTAATATTCGTCTTGATCTGCATATTATCAGATGAGTTGTTTATAACTATGATCATTATAATATACATGATTTGCTGTCAAATACTGCAAAATAAATAATCACATGATAGTAAAAGCCAACCAGTTTGTATTCATGCTGGGGTTATAGGGTGGGTGTCCATTTTAACATCACCCACAGGTAAGTGATTCTCTGACAGGTTTGCCTGACTCCTAACACTCCTTTTCCCTAGAAGGGGTAAAGGAAGCTAACAGGTGTGGTCTCAAAAATATTATTGTGAACATGACAGGGGAGACCTAGAAATAGAAATGCAAGTATCGAAAGATCCATAAAGCGTTATGATTACCTACTCTAATGCCACACCTTTTTAAAGATTGTCCTCTGTATTTCCTTTTCTCTACATTTTGGTATGTCAATCAAATTAGTGTTATCTAATCTAAACAGGTTGCCAGGTGTATGATGCGGGGTCAGCTTCTGGAGGCAGACAAGACTAATTCATTTTTATATACAACAGAGTACTTTGAAGGTGATTATCTATTAAACAGGAAGCAACTGCAAATAGATGGGATAAAGTAGTGCTGATTTTTTTTTTAATTCAAGTAAATTCTGACACTTGGTCCAGAACTCTCGGGAAGTTTGGGATTTCTTTCTTTGGTGCTCTCAAGTAAACTGCATTACAATGGCCTAGGTGTGTGAATTGGTGGTCTTGTCAGTACGATTCTGCATCTTGTTTGCAGCTAGGGAATAACCTAAGTCTCATCAGGAGGACACTGGTGTTCTTCACTACAGCACAGCAGTCACCTGAGGATTAAAGGAGAGGTCTTGGTCAAACTACACCAGCAGACTTTTTATTTATGCACTGTTGATTGGGTGCTACCCATCTCAAGCTGCCAAATAAAGAATTGATTTTAGTTTGAGACCTATTAAAGAAGAAACCAATGTCTTGCATCCAGTAGCATATGTGTGAGAGATAATCAATAATCTTAGTCTGGAATTCCAGGGTCTTTTCCAGATTAATGTGGATCTGTGTGTTGTCATGCGTTGAAAATTGTAACTGTTGTTGGGAAATCACATCAACTAATGACTACATTGAAAAGAATCAGTGATAAGGGTGTTGCCTGAAGAACGCCTCATCTGACTGATTTAGTGGTGGAAGCTGAATTGCATATTTTGGTAGCACAGCTTCACTTCGACAGGATGGATTTGATGCTAAGTAAGATTGTACTGGGCCATAGACAGTTTTTGGTGTAGTATATATGGGTAATGTTATCATATGTCACTTACAAATCTAAAAGGTTGGTCACGACAGACTGGTTGGTTTTCATTGAAGATAAGAGATCTTCCCTGATTTCGTAGAGTCAGTGCATCTTCAAGTCTGAAGTTAGATTGCCATTTATGAAGAATGTTATGAATTATACATTTTATTTGCATCTTTAACTGCCAAAGTTGCTGTGTAATTACAGTTTACAGGATTGTGCTAAGCAGAGGTAGAATGAAAATAGGTCGTTAGTTTGCTGTAATTTTTGTGTATATAATCTTTTTTGTACAAGGATGTGTGTTTAAATGTTTCTGGAACTTTGTTGAGTTTCATAGATGGATACAATAGTTAAGTGGAATTAGGGGCCAGGATGTCGATCCATTGCTCCATAAAGGCTCCTCAAAACGTTACAACAGGCAGGGATCATGCCTTTCATTTTGTGGTGATTTTGAGGACTCACTGGAATAGGAATTAGGAACGAGATAAAACAGGGTCCTCAGCAGGTCAATGGGCTTGAAAGGGGATTTGGTCAGCAACTTGAAAACACCCTGTCGAATGATTTTGAGCTTGGGTTTCAAGCATTCAGATGTTCATCACAGAATTTAACAATAGCAGTTATGACATTGTCAAAGGCCTTGATATCTGTTATTTCTCCACGGATAATGAATATTTCTCTTTAATTGTTAGATGAGTTCATGATATAGGAAAAGTAATAGGCTTTTTTAGCTGTCTGTACTGCTTTATGATAAACAAGCATATAGATTTTGCTGGTCCTTTTTTCCTTGTAATCAAAAGATGTTCTACCGCTTCTTTCTAGTTTATGTCCCTGTCTTTTGAGCTGTGCCAAGTCAACAGTGTACCATTTGTTATTTTCCGTATGTGACTATATTTTCTTTATTGATATGGAGCAATCACATCGAAGATGTAAGCAATTTTATGCTTCGTGATTTTTAATAAAGTCTTCGGATCATTGTCAGTAGGTCGAGGATTTGGCAGTTTAATATAGGATTTGTAGACTGTGGGAAGTCAGGTGAACATTTTAATGTATTTTTTCAGAGAGCAGAACAGGCAGACAAGGAGAGAGAAAGAATCACCAGACCGAGATTGTGGTTCAATTTTCAAATTTGCAATGATCCAGCTGTTACTAAAGACTAGATCCATGATATGACCTGAAAATCGACAAAACCATGGATTTCACTAAACCCTGGAACCAAAGGTCTGTGGGTCACACATCAATATTAAATACTTAGGTATTTATAATGCATGGGCACTTACCTGTCCTTGTCCTAAAGAAATGGCTGTTAACTTCTTTGAAAAACGCATCTCGTCAGCAAACTTGTAGAGGTCGACAGCAGGGTCAGTGCCAGGAGAAAGCACAAAAATCAAGGGGATAACAGGCGTAGAATCTTTGTATACTTCAGACAGATCAGAGGTCTATAGGAACAAATATTAATATTGCATCAGGCCATGACCTCTGTGAAACTATTTTGTCCTTATTTACTGCCCTTCATACTATAATTCTTTACAATTATTGTGCTTCACAATCTCTTTCACTTATCACTCACTTTTCCACTCTTCCGAGAACATTGAAAGAACATTGAAAGCAGAGAGCGAATAATAAGGCAACAAAGTACCAGTTGGCTACTGATATTCCCGAAACCGTTAGCGTCGACGATGCGGAAAAAAGGGAACTGATGTCATCACGCCGGCATGGGCCTATTATGGGCGTCGGTGACGTCAGCGGAGTCGCGTGCGATGCCGTGTCTCTATGACGTCCAAGTCCACGTCAGCGCGAAGTTACAAAAAGAATTTCCAAATGTTGCTGACGCAAGGGGATATTCACAAGGTGAGGAATCCACTGGCAGATGTATCTATCAGAAATTCTTTACAATTATTGTGCTTCACAATCTCTTTCACCTATCACTCACTTTTCCACTCTTCCTAGAACATTTCAGTGTCATCATATCTGTCCCCACTTATCATTTTACATCATTTTATTTAATTCACATCCTGTCCTTCCTACCACAATTCCAATATCTCTCACCATCCTCATTACTCAGAATCATAAACCACAACTCCTTTTTATTTGTGATGTCCTAATGTCTCTCTCGCTCCCCAATGTACCCTCCTGAGCTTTGCTTTTACAAACAACTGCAATATGGTAGCTTAGTTAACAGTTTGTTTGAAATCACCATGAATACAGCTTCCAGAATACACTTAGTTGTAAAATGTCTTTTATTATTTACATGAAGTGTAATACATAGACTACAAAGATGCAGTGAAAGATCTTAAAGAAATTGTAATAATCAGGTTAAACAGTTTAAGAACACCCACAGATCAGAACCCTCTTTGCTCTTCTCCCTACTGACCAAGGATCAGGATTCCCTATTTCCGTAAATTGCACAAGATCACCCTCCTCCCAATATATGTTCCATTACTTATCTAGATGCAGTTGCTATATATGCTTTTTGCTATGTAGAGCGCATCTTTGATCCAGAGTCAGGCACACATTATAGAAATTCCAACATATTTGTGCTCAATGTGGCTAAAGAACAAGTTACTTACCTTCGGTAACGCTTTTTCTGGTAGAGACAGTATCTGCCTGTGGTTTCCTCACCTTCTGAATATCCCCTTGCGTCAGCAACATTCGGAAATTCTTTTCGTAGCCTCGCGCCGACGTGGACTTGGACGTCATAGAGACACGGCATTGCACGTGACTCCGCTGACGTCACTGACGCCCATTAAAGGCCCACGCCCGCGTGATGACATCAGTTCCGCCCTTTTTTCCGTGCCTTCGAGGCACACGGACGGACCAATGACAGTAGAAATATACATAGTATACACAGTACACGATAGTCAAGGTAACACACACAGTGTGAAGCAACTGTAAGAAAACATTTGAAAAAACACATTTCCTTTGACCATAAAATAAATACAATACAGTTACTCTGGTATAGAAGAGTGGACAACGGGGAGGCGGGTGGGTCAGTGAGGAATCCACAGGCAGATACTGTATCTACAAGAAAAAGCTTTACCGAAGGTAAGTAACATGTTCTTCTAATAGATACATGTGCCAATGGATTCCTCACCTTGTGAATAGAGTCCCACAGCAGTCCCCACTCCCGGAGGAGGGTGTCCACCCTGCTATACCAGGAAATCCTGGAGGACAGAGCGGGCAAAGTGGCCGTCCCTCCTCACCTCGGTATCCAAGCAGTAATGCTTCGCGAAAGTGTGGAGGGAGGACCAAGTTGCAGCCCTACAAATATCCTCTACAGGAACACCTCTAGACAAAGCCGAGGTTGACGACTTAGCTCTTGTAGAATGACCCCTTATACCCTCTGGAGGATCCTTACCGGCCAAAGAGTAGAAGATCTTTATACAGAGGAGGATCCATCTTGAAAGAGTACTTTTATGAACCGCTCTTCCTTTTTTGGCAGCCAGTAAACCCAATGAAGAGCTGGTCATCCACACGAAGGCCTCTAGTTCTGTCCAGGTAAAAACCCACCGCCCTCCTAGGCTCCAGACGGTGTAACCTCTCCTCCTCCTTGGAAAGGGTGTGGTGGAGGATAAAAGGTAGGGAGGTAATGGATTGACCAAGGTGGAAGGAAGTCACCACCTTAGGGAGAAAAGCAGCCCTGGACCTCAGAACCATTCGTTCAGCATGAATGGTCTAGAATGGGGGTTTGGAACTTGAAGCTCACTTACCCTCCTTGCCGAGGTAATTGCAAAAGTCAAAAGCCTCATAGGACATCTGTGTAAGGGCTCAAAGGAAGCACCCATCAAGTATATCAAGACAAGATTTAAGTCCCATTGAGGCACAATAAAGGGAGTAGGAGGGAATTTATTAGTGAGACCCTTCAAAAATCTTAAAACTACAGGAGATTTGAAAAGAGACGGCTGGTCCGGCAAACACAGAAACTCAGACAGAGCCGAGAGATAACCCTTGACTGTGGCAACAGCAAGTCCTTGCTGCGCCAAAGAGAGAGCAAACTGGAGAATATCAGATAGATGGACTTTCAAAGGGTCAACAGATCTCTCTCCACACAAGGTGACAAATCTAGACCATCTACATGAATAGATGGACTTAGTGGAGTCACGTCTAGCTGAAAGAATGACATCCACCACATTGTGTGGGAGGGAAAAGAAATTCAGGTTGCCCCGTTCAATCTCCAGGCATGAAGGTGTAATGTCTGGAGGTGGGGGTGTAGAACCTGCCCCGCCATCTGAGAGAGGAGGTCTCCCCTGGGAGGGAGACGGAGCGGCGGGTGAGAGGAGAAGTGGAGAAGATCCGTGTGCCACACCCTTCATGGTCAATCCGGGGCGACCAATATGACTCGGCTCGGTCTTGGCCAATCTTCCTCAGAACCCGAGGAATCAAAGGTATGGGGGGAAACGCGTAAAGGAGTTGTCTTTCCCAACTCAACTGAAACGCGTCCCCCAAGGCTCCTTGCATCAGATACTGGAGACTGCAATTCTCGATAGTGGCAAACAGGTCCACCCGAGGAGTTCCCCACATCCGAAAGATGTCGTGAACCACCTCCGGATGGAGCCTCCACTCGTGGTCGGCCGAGAACTGCCGACTGAGAGTGTCTGCACGCACGTTCAGAACTCCGGCCAGATGATTTGCCATCAGACAAATCTGATGGTCCTGAACCCAGGACCAGAGTCGCAGAGCCTCCCTGCTGAGACACTGCGACCCCACCCCTCCCTGCTTGTTGATACACCACATCGCGGTTGTGTTGTCCGTCAGGACTTGGACTGACCAACCGCGAAGGGAAGGGAGGAAGGCCTTGAGCGCCAAACGTATCGTCCACAATTCCAGAAGGTTGATATGAAGCAACCTTTCCTCTGGAGACCAAAGACCTTTGACCTCCAGGTCCCCCTGATGAGCACCCCACTCTAGAGTGGATGCATCGTTATTACTGTGGCCACCGGAGGAGGCAGTTGAAAAGGCTTCCCCTGAGACAGGTTGCCTTCCACGCCCCACCAAGTCAGATCCGCTGCAGCTTCTCTGGAGATCCTCACTGACTCCCTGAGATCTCCGTTGTGTTGATACCACTGCCTGCGGAGGCACCACTAAATTGATACTTGTATAGCGCACTACTCACCCGCAAGGGTCTCAAGGCGCTTGTACGAATACCGCTGAGGAACCCATCCTGGCTTTCCCTGTGAGGCGTCCACTCCTGGGCACCCACAAGGTGGAGGCCAGGCATCCTTAGTGCTGTGGGGGCCGTTGTGGAGATTAAGCAAGCTATTGCCCAGAGTTGCAGAGTGGGACTCCATGATTGGAATAGGCACCGAGGCGAGAATTATCAGGTCCGTGGAATTTTTGAGCCCAAGACCCGCCGAGGCGGAGAATTGAACCCTGGTCCCGGGTTAGACCTCTGCATCAGGGTCTGCCGCTCTAATCATTGAGCCACACTTCTCCACCACTGGAGTGCCCACATGTGCCAGCGTGCATGGTTAACCAACAGAATGCAGGAAGCCATCAGACCGAGCAGACGAAGGACCTTCAGGACTGGAACGACCGCTCCATTGTAAAATAAAGGAATCATTTCCTGAATGTTGCGAATCCTTTGAGAAGGAGGAAATGCACGACATACAGTTGTGTCCAGTACAGCACCTATGAAAAGGATGCGCTGGGAGGGCAGCAGGTGAGACTTGGGTACATTTATCGAAAAACCCAACCTGTACAACAACTGGGTTGTCTCTTGCAGATGTTGGAGCACTCTCTCTGACGACTTTGCTTTGATCAGCCAGTCGTACAAATAGGGGAATACTGGAATCCCCGACCTTCTGAGATGTGCTGCCACCACCGCCATCACCTTGGTAAAGACTCGAGGCGCAGTAGTAATTCCAAAAGGAAGGACCGCAAACTGATAGTGTTGCGATCCCACCGTAAAACGGAGATACTTCCTGTGCGACTTCAGGATTGGGATGTAAAAATACGCATCCGCAAGTCGAGCGACACCATCCAGTCTTCTTCAAGCAGCGCTTGAAGAACCTGAGCAAGGGTGAGCATCATGAATTTCTCTTGTTTCAAATAGAGATTCAAGATCCTGAGATCCAGGATTGGACGAAGTCTGCCATCCTTCTTGGGAATCAGGAAATACCTGGAGTAGCATCCCAGACCCCTTTCCTGCTCTGGGACGACCTCTATCGCACCCTTTCTTAATAGAGTCTGAACTTCCTCCTGCAGGAGTAACAGGTGTTCCTCCGTGCAAAAACCTTGGCAAGGAGGGTAATTGGGAGGGAATTCCCGAAAGGGAAGGGCATACCCATTTTCTAGGAGATTGAGAACCCAAAGATCTGATGTAACCGATTCCCAATCCCGTAGAAAATGGGTAAGCCGATCCCCCACCGGACCCGCATGATCCTGATTGGCGGATCTAGGGCTGCTTTTCTGTGGCTGGAGGGTTGGAGGAGGTGGAGGAGGAAGATGTCTGACGTCCACGAGGACGCGCTCTTTGCTTTCCCCTGTAAGATCTGTACATGGAATTCTGCTGCTGCTGTTGTTGCTGCTGCTGACCTTGTCGATAATTCCGAAAGGAAGAGCGTCCAAAACCTCTGAATCTCCTGGCCGAAGAACCTCTGATCTGGAGACCTAAAGATTTAGCAGTTGCCCTACTGTCTTTAAATCTCTCCAAGGCCGTGTCAGCTTTCTTGCCAAAGAGACCGGATCCATCAAACGGCAGATCCAGCAAAGCCGCCTGAACATCTGCCGAAAAGTCTGGGGATTTCAGCCAAGCCGATCTTCTAGTAGCGACCGTAGTGCCCATGATATGTGCCACCGAGTCTGCAGTGTCCAGACCACTCTGTTTCACTTGTCGTGCCGCAGCCTGAACATCTGATAATACCTCCTCAAAATCCCTCCTGTTGGCATCAGGAATCTAAGGAGCTAAAGTACGCATAGTATCCATAAGGGCATGCACATACCTCCCCATTAGGCAAGTGGCATTAGTTGACTTCAACGCCATACTTGCAGAGGAGAATGTCTTTTTAGCCACCTGATCCTGTTTATTTGCCTCTTTATCACCGAGGACCTGAGGAAAGGCACTCACATTCTTTTTGGAACAGGCCGCTTGTATGACTAGACTCTCAGGTGATGGATGAGACGTCAGAAAAGCAGGGTCTTCAGGTCCAACCCTGTACCTTCTCGCCACACTCTTGGATACTGCAGGAGCTGACAGTGGTTTTTTCCACACCTCAAAATGGGTTCCGTTAAGGCATCATTAAACGGAAGCAATGGTTCTACCACAGAGCTAGGTGAATGCAAAACTTCGGTAAGAAGATTGGACTTAAACTCCACTGTTGGTAATGTCAATTGCAGAAGTTCTGCCGCCTTCCTCATCACTACATGATAAGGCTGGACGTCCTTTGAAGGTGCATCTGAGCCGGATGGCAACTCCCACTCTAGAGAGAAATCCAGGCTACCAGCATCAGCCAGATCCTCAAAACAATCCTCCTCCAGTTCACCTTCCTGCGTTGTGCTTCCCTTCTGGACCTCTCCTTTACACGCTTCACAGTCCAATCCACTAACGGCTCCGTCGGAGTCGGGATCGACGCCGGTATCGAATCCGATGGCTCAGTGGGATGCCCTCGAGGTCGATCTGGAGCGGGCCGATCTCGGCGGAGCCGGATATTGCCATGGCGGCGTCGGAGCCGGCATATAGGGCATGAATGGAGCAGGAGGATAGGAGTGAGGGACTCCTAAATTGAAGGCCAGAGGACCCAAAGGTGCGCCAGAGGGGTACCACGCCCTTGAAAAGACGCCATACATAGCGTTTAAAATCGCTGATGGGTCCTGGCCTGGGGTTGGAAAGGGTGGCTGTAAACCCTCAGACTGATCATGTGGAGGGATCGGAGTCGGCTCTTCGACAGGTGCAGAATCCACATCCACATGTACTTCTTCCTCTTCTCGGGCCGGGACGGCGCCGGAGACGGATTCGAAGCCAGAGTCGGCGACTGTACCCGCGACTCCGAAGGCGAGGCCTCACCTTCATGATCCGAGATATCAAGTGTGACCATCTTAGAACGTACCTTCTTCGGCAACCTCGACCCCGACTCCTTACCAGAATGACGTCGGGACTCATGCCTCTTCTTCTTATGTCTCCTTCTCGACTTCGATGCACGGTCTGAAGGGGACTTCGAAGACGACTTCTCTCGAGATCTAGATCTTGACTTCGACCTCGACCTCGCCCTTCGAGAACGAGACCTCGAAGATTTTCCTTTCCCAGCCTTCAGCTTCGCTACCAGGAGTTTGGTCTCTCTTTCCCTCAGGGCCTTCGGGTTCATCTTCCGACAAGATGAACATCCATCCACATCGTGATCCGAGCTCAAACACCAAATGCAGTCCTCGTGCGGGTCAGTTATGGACATCATTTTCCCGCACTCCCTGCAGGGCTTGAAGCCGGTCTTCTTTGTCGACATAGTGAAGAGACAAGAAACAAAGAAGCAGAAAGCGAATAATAAGGCAACAAAGTACCAGTTGGCTACTGAGATTCCCGAAACCGTTAGCGTCGACGACGCGGAAAAAAGGAACTGATGTCATCACGCCGGCGTGGGCCTATTATGGGCATCGGTGACGTCAGTGGAGTTGCGTGCGATGCTGTGTCTCTATGACGTCCAAGTACACGTCGGCGCGAGGCTACGAAAAGAATTTCCAAATGTTGCTGACGCAAGGGGATATTAACAAGGTGAGGAATCCACTGGCAGATGTATCTATCAGAAAACGTGATCAAAAACAGGCCGTGAAACTCCTCTAAGATTCAAAAAGCCAAAGAAAGCAAACTGGATCATTGTGAGGACTAATCAATTTCAAACCTAATTTACTTCACTTTCAGAAAATTGGGGCAATTTGGGTCTTTGTTTTAGTTAATTCTTCATGTTGTAGAAAGGGTGATAGATTTTGTGTGGTCCCTTCTGTAATCATAGTGCCCAGCCATACACTCATTTCAAGGCACGGGTACGAGAGACTTCTTCAGCAATGAATATTTCATATATTCACATGCTTGAGCACTTCATCATCATCAGGCTGGGAACCCTGGGTAACCAATGCTCTTCAGCATTGTACAAGTATACCGTAAAACATTTAAAACGAAATAGAAAACATACAACATACTAACCTCGTTCTATGACTTTGCAATCAGAGAGGTTGGCACCCATTTGTTCTTGTCTCAGAAATCGCCAACTGCCAGATTTTCAGACCACATCAGTGTGCTGGGAACGTTCAGGAGCTCTACTCCATTTAGTTCTTCTCTCTTACCTTTTCCCTTAAGGGATCTTCTTTAGTCACCTTTCCATAGCTGATAAATTGCCAAGGGATTCATTATTTTTTTTAAAGTAGCTAGAAATGTCGTGAAAGTAAGGCTATCAGGATGACACACATGTCCTATGTATTACCTGTTTGCACTTGACAATTCATTGTGGAATTTGCCAAAAAAGACTCTCAAAGACAGGCATTTGGTGGTAGCATTAATTGAGGGACAAGGCAGGTCTTTGTTAGCTAAGTCGGCACAATCATGGAGAAAAGGAACTTTGAACTTTCAGGTTCCCTACGGGAAGACGAGTATAGGAAAGCTTGCACTGTCTAACTCTGCCACGAAGGTTCAGATATCTGGTCAGCCGTATTAGAAAGATTAAAGGCAAAAAGGCAAAAGGAACACCACTACTTGTAAATATGCCAGAAAAATTCTGCTTCAGAATCCAAGATGCCAGTAAAGAAGGCGAAAATACAGCTGTCACCAAAAATGATGATGAAAAGCAGATCAAAACAGAGAGTGGCATCACTGGCATCTCTGTCTACAGTCAGTCAAGTCTCTGACTGCAGGCTCAGTTGAAACAAAGCCACCTAGTCACAAGACACCTGTCTCATACACTTCAGGTATACAAGGAAGCGGCTTATCATTGATTGATGTGCCGTTCATGGGAGCCGGATCAAAAAAGCTGTCTCCTGCACTGATTTCTGGGGTGAATTTTCAAATCCCAGCCTGACTGTGGACTATACCTTCGATCCATTTATTAACGGGTAGTCCAATCTCATTGACAAATGTTTCCATCCTCAGCATTGTTGATTGGCTCAGAGACTATGTACTTTGTGTCTGCATTGGTGACAACATCATTGTTCGTTGTCAACGTACCTTTAGGTTTCGCCGCATCGCCAATTTTTCCCTGGTTCTTCTACAGTCACTATTGGTATTTTCTGAGCTTGCTTATCCTGCAGATAGGATTATGGAGTACTCTTCTTTAGGGTGGAAGATGAAAGTTTAGGGTATTCCCAAAAGGATTTGCCTCATTCGGACTCTTTCGGGTGGGTGCTTATTTTCTACCACCAATTCAAAAGACTAGAACAGCATTAAGTCCAAGACACTTAAAAATCAAGTATATCACACTCAATTCAGATGAAGAAGAGAAAGCTGAAGGCAGCCGCAACCATCATCGACAGCAAGAAGAACCGCCATCATACCCAAAATTTTAGGCACTTTGAAATCCTCCATGATGGCTGTGCCTTTAGCTGACTTTTATACAATTAATGATATATCATATATTTATTTTAATATATTTAATAGTAAATACAACAGATCAGAGTTAATGTCAGCTGAGGAGATCGCTCTTTTGTTAGCTGTACCTTAACTCTCTATCTCCAATGCATACCATGCACCCAATTTAGTATATGAAATGCGTTACTTACCTGTAACTGCAGTTATCCAGTATTGGTATCTTTCATAGAGTCACATGCCTGAATCATTCCCCGTCGTCGGAATGGGAGTCCCCGGTACATAAATAAAGTAATGTCCCATAGACATATAGATAAATAGGACTAAAGGCCTCACATAGTAACATATCCATGTCCTTTTGTAGAAAGGACCAAACTCTAGAAAAGAGCCAATCAGTAGTCACCTCCCTCTAGAACCCTCCTGGAAGGAGCCTCAGTCCCTCAGATTTTCGTACGCACAATGCTAAGTAGGCGTATTACTGAGGGAAGTAGGTGAGCCCTTCCAGGGGTGGCGGGAGGGTTGACTGTGAATCTATGAAAGACACCAATACTGGATAACAGCAGTTACAGGTTAGTAATGCATTTATTATCCAGTATTAGGGGTGTCTTTCATAGATTCACATGCCTGAATCAGATTAGCAAGCAATGAACAAAGCACATTTTGGATGGTATAGGATATGCAAGTCATTAGATAACAACATATCAAGCGACTAATAGAAACATACAGTTGCAAGCTAGAAATACCACCAAATTATACAATAGAGAAATGTGCATACATGAGAAGGATGGAAAGATGAAAAGAGGGCTCACCTTTACTGAAGCAGATGACGAAGTACTGCTTGTCCCAACGCAATATCCTTCATGAGTTCTGTATCCAGGCAGTAATGCCTAGTGAAGGTATGTGGCGACTTTCATGTTGCCTCTCTGCAAATGTCTATGACCGGCACTCCTGCAAAAAGTGCCATGGATGTAGATATTGCCCTGGTAGAGTGGGCTCGCACTTTAGATTGCAGGGGTTGCCCTGCCTGTTCATGACAAAATGAAATAGCTGCAGAAATGCAGCGAGAGATACTCGGTTTGGTGAGTGGAAGGCCCCTCTTGGGCCTACTGTGAGCCACAAATAGCTGGTGTGACTTTCGGAAGGATTTTGTCTTTTCAATATAAAATTTCAGGCAGTGTTTAAGATCTAGAGAGTATAACGTCCTTTCCGCTGCAGTACTGGGATTTGGGAAGAAAGAACGCAAAACACTGTTTAAATTGCAGAAAAGGTTCCTGTAGTGAGAAGGCTTGGAGCTCACTCACCCGCCTTGCGGAGGTGAGTGCAGGCAAGAGGGCTGTCTTCCAAGAGAGGTATTTCAGGTCAGCCCTGTGTACCGGCTCAAAGCTTCATGAGCTGATTAAGGACTGTGTTAAGGTACCAGGTAGGTGGCAACATTTTCACAGGGGGGAAAGTCCTGTAGAGTCCTTTCAAAAACTGTTTGATCAATCTGTGAGACCAAACAGAAGGACCAGTAGGAGATCTTCTGTAACGGGATATCGTCGTCAAGTGGACCCTGACGGAAGCATGAGCAAGGCCTGAGTTTGCCAGATGGAGAAGATAAACAAAAAAATGCCAATGTCGCTAATTTCTAGATAGGACAATTATTTAGTCAAAACATACGGATAAGACAGTATGTTTGTTGATTTTAATCACAATTCTTTTTATTATTTTTTAGTTTCAATTAACCACTTCTATTTGGATAAGTACTTTTTCAAATTATTGTACAAATGTTAAAATCTGGTGTACACAACAAAAATTGATATGTGTTATATCAAAATTTACAACTTACTTATTTACAAGAATTACATTTTATTAACCATTCAATCCACATTCATTCATCACTCAAACCAGTACAAACAACCACAACAAAACATAAATTATTCAATGAATGTTGGAATTACAATATTCACAACAAAAAGCCAGTATTTGTTTTACAACGTAAATGGGTATGTACAGTTATATTTGTCCTAATTATTGAATAGTTAAGTTTGGCTTTATAACAAAACAAGTCTACGCGTTTGGAACTCTCTTTATTTCGGAGTTCTCATCAGGACCAATATCTCGCACTCAACAGAGAATAGCTGGAGTTGTACTTGCAATCCAAGTTTGTTAATTTCTATAGTCTGGTGTTGACTGCCTGGCTCGCCGTTTCTGAGTGGGCGAGTCAGGCGCGTTGTATGCACTATCGGTGGTTTTAATTGTTTGAGATTTTTTTGAAGCGGACTATCGGGTGTCCAAGTCTCTCGGCGTCCGAATGCTCGTCTGTTTGCATTCACTTCCTGGTCCGCATAACAAACTCTCATCAATGGACCGAAGAGAAATTGGCCATCATAGGTCATATCCAGAATTTTTGTTTGTATCTCGGGACGAAAGGAAGTTGCCCTCAACCAACCTTGTCGTTGCAAGACTGCCGCTCCAGCCAGCGAAATCCTGTTGTTGCGATATCCATCGCACAGTCTATTATCTCTGACGCTGAGGCTTCACCCTCTAGTAATATTTTCTTCGCCTCCTCTTTTGATTCGTTAGGTAGATCCGATAGATATGGGGCTATATCTGCCCATAGCTGTCTATTGTAACACCCCAAAAGCGCTAAAGCATTGGCCGCCTTCACTGTCAATGCAGACATTGATGAGAACCGCTTCCCAATGTTGTCTAATCTTTGGCCTTCCTTATCTGGAGGAGCTGATAACGGGGCATAAGGATTTTTGGACTTCTTCTGGGTCGCCTGTGTAACAACCAAATCCGACTTGGGGTGTCCTATTAAACAAGCCGGTGCAGTATCAGGCACCCTATACTTCTTATCCAAGCGAGGTACAACCGGAGGTACCGAGGAAGGGTTCTGCATGACCTTAATACCCTGCTCCCACAGGTATTCAATTATGGGTATTGATTTTTTAAGAGGCTCCTTAAAATCATATAAGAAGCAGTCTTGCTGTTGAGAGACCATTGGAATTTTGAAACATTGAGCGGCCCTCTCAACTACATTATGGAACCCTCCAATGTCGTCGGGTGGTGAATCTGCGGGTGCAGGTACTGGAGCGGGAGAGGGAATGACATAGTCATCCCAGTCATCGTGGTTAGTGTGATCCTCTGGGTCTTCAGGGTCGGCCTGATGCTAGTGAGAAATGCCACAGAGAGGACTCTGTTTCCTAAGCCAGGCGTGACACACGTACAAATACACGGACAATAGGCAGGTAAGGAAATGTTAGGATGTTTAATGTCACATCCGATATATATATAGCACTCGATATAATAAAGAACAGAACAAAGGAAAAGTCAACGATACCCCTTCACCGGTCAGCAACTCCTTGCGGAACCCCTCCTCGGCCGACAATGCCGAGCGAATGTAGGGACTGTAGGAAGGTAGATACCTGACTATGGTTACCCCCAACTTTTTTGCCTGGTGTTTTGCTGTTTTTCCGACTTAGTTGACCTGGGGCCCTGCCAATCAGGACCCCAGGCCTACTGCTCTCTCTCTAAAATGGATTCCATGTACCTTAGGTACATTTCCAATTGGTACTGGGCCACCTTATCAGACCCTGTCACTCAGGGCATAGGTGTACCCAGGGCCTACCAGGGGCTGAAGCATGTATTATGCCACCCTTGGATGGCCATCTAAATCTGACACAACTGGCTGCACAACAGCTGGGGCAAGGTGGTGTACTCACCCTTTGCTTTAGATATAGTATACCTATATCTAACCCTAAAAATGGACACACAGATTCCTATCAGCCACTCCTATGGCAGGCCTTGACAATCCTGAAGGCAGAGTGCTTGGAATCGTGTGAAATGGTGCTCTGGCATGAGCTGAGCCTGTTTGCAGCTTGCGGAACCAAGTCCTAATAGCTGTTCCATGATAACGCATACCATATACTCTTAAGTGCATTATAATCCTCGCGGTTAAATGCTATCTCTGGTATTGCTTTATCAAAACATGGCGAGTAAGGTGTCATACGAATTGGAATACTAACCCCTCGCCAATTCTGGCGATGGGGTTAGCATTCCACCCTTCTAGAGGGACACGACATGTATGTAACTGTGAACCCCGGTTAAAGTTAACTGAAGCCTCAGCTCCACAAAATGGATGCTGCCACCACAGACACGAGTCTGACCTCCTGCTGCTGGGAGTCCTTCCAGCGAGGAGAGCTTGGACAAGGGGTTTTCCTGTCAGGGGCGGTGCTAGCACCATCCCAGACAGGGTTTGGTGTATCCTGGGTAGGCAGGGCTTTACAGGAAGGTGACTGCAGAGTGGCACCCCGGTGCTCACTACGCATCTGCCGGCTAGAACCAGTTCCAGGGGCACACCAGCCCCTTGCCTGGGGAAAGTCCGGCATGGGAGAGGGGTGTAACCACCCCCCTTCCTGGTCCCACCCCTAGGGCAGGACCTAGTCGCGTACCCACCCCTTTCTTTAGGATAAAGGCAGGAGCGGGGACCCTTCCAAATTAGATCATCTTTGAATCCTGAAACTACTTTCTACGAAAGGAACTCAAGACTTCTTCTCAAGATTTCTCCCTTGTGGCTAAGGAGTAGTCACCCTGCATCCGCAGGCACCATCTAAGAACTCTGCGGTTTGCTGTACGTCCTTCCTCAGGAATCCGATCGACCAGCACGACGAGACCCGGCTTCCCTGGCACCTCTGACCTCTACCTACCTCTACAGCTAAGCTGAGAACCGTAGGTGCGACGAGACCTCGAGGGACCGGCCATCATCAGAACTGCACGACTTCTATCCAGCACGACCGCCGAGGGATCCTCTGGTGAGTGCTTTGGGGTCCGAGAAGCCCCGACCCTGAGCAGCTCCAGCACCGAAGTCCAGCCTCCCAGCATCTCCACGATCTGCGTGGGGCCCTTCTGCTTTTTGCTGCTCACCGCGTTGTTTGGCTACTAGCCCGCTGGCTTGTGGCCTTCCTAACGACGCCCGACGACATCACCACTGCTGGTCTGGTTGCTCCAGACTGGCCCTTGCTCCCTTCCAAAAGAGGAGCACCCCGGACCCTCCTGGTCCACTCCAGACGCCATTTTAGGTCCACCGCGTGGGCTTGAATTTGCCAAGACTTGTTGCCCCAATCCTGGGTCCAGCGACGTCGACAGCATCATCCATCGTGGGACAGCTCGCACCTCCATCCTGGTCGCCGACAACGCCTCCTGGTCTGTGAGACTGCAGAGCACAGCGTCGCCCACTCACCTAGTCGAGGTGACTACCATCCGGTGCCCTCCTGGTGCCACCTGACTACTGGCTAGTGGTCACGAACTTGGTCCCCTCTGCTTTCAGGTGTCATCCATCTTCGATCCAGGCTTGGATCACTTGAACAATCTTCACTGGTCGCCTGCCAGCAACTTCTTTCTTCAGGCTCCTGGTTCGTCTACGAGGATTCCCGACGTCTTTTGAGACCTATGCAGCTGCAGCCCCTGGGCTAGGTAAACTCGGCATTTTGGTGCCCCAGCATAGCCTCACTATCCAAGGGTCAGGATCCACTGTCGTTTTCGATCTACCTTATCGGGTTCGCCCGAGAACACTAACTTTGTCTTTACTAGCTCCCATAGACTTTGTCCCGCATCCCGCGTGAGAGTGCACACTCAGCACCCGAGTCCCCTAGGCCTCCTACTAGTAATCTGAAGGTTCAGTAACGTAGTCCTAGCGATTCCAAAGCCTATTAGTACAGTACTTACCTGCTAGTAATTTCGCATTCCACTTTTAGAGTATATGGTTTTTCGTGCCCCTCGGGCATTTGTGTAAATTGTGCAACTTGAAGTATTTTCATAAGAGTTTTGTTGTGTGCTTAGTACCCTGTCCTCATAAAGAGTACAGGGCTGTTGTGATCTAAATAAATACACTGTTTATTTTCATAACACTTGTGTGGTGTCCTTTCACTTGGTGTTCAAGGGGTATATGTGATGGTATAACAGCTGGCTTAACACGCCCTCTAGAGTTTAGCCCGAAGACTGCTCGTATCCACGCTACTAGGATAGCTGGTCTATAAGGTTGACTTACAACCAATCACCATAAGGGTCGTTTGGACTGATGCATAGTGATCACTAGAATAGTGAGCACTGCATATCGGGCCAACTTCTCACATTGGTGAGCAGCGGTTGGGATTTGAGCTTGCTGTTGTTTTACCACACGTATTCTAAGAATATCTTGTGAAAGATCACATAAGTACTCCAGGTACATATAACTTAGCTTAGAATACTCTGAGTTCTACTGAACCAGCTGTTTTAGCTCCTCAAGGCTTAGCACACCTTGGCTACAACTCTTAGCAAGGGATCAGTAGGCAAACATATAGTGTAGGTAGGTGCATCACTTACACCACACTAGAAGCAGCATGTCAGACAAAGGAGGAAACTCTGAGTCTCCCCTTGTGTCAGTTGACCCTCCACAGGTCATGTCCAGATATGCAGCACTTAGCTTCCAGGAGATGAGACAAATCTGTACATCCAGGAAGCTAAAACAGGGTGCAAACCCTACCATTCCTTTTCTGATTGGTCTCTTAGAGACTTATGATGCTAGGAGGGCTGGTAACACAGACCCTTCTCATCCAGATGGGGATATGCCCCCCTTACAGGGTCCCTTTGATAACCATGACCATCCCCTCCAGGAGGCAGATGATGCTGAGGATGAGGATGAGTTGTCTGGGGAGGAGGCAGACAAGGGACAGGTAGAAGTCAGGAGACTCTCCAGGTCCAACTTAAGTAGGCATGAGATTGGATTTGGGGGACCCCCAGGGCCACTCTCAGGCAGACTTAACAATGGGGGTGGACGAGTTAGGTCTCTGTCCAGAGGCTCTAACAGATCCATTCAAACCAATGGCTCTCAGGCCTCTTCTCAAAGAGGGATGACATCCCCTCAGAGGAGAGTGTATGAAGCCAAAGTGAGGGAAGTCAATCTGAGGATTGAAAGGGAAGAACTTGTCCTGGCCAAAGAGAGACTTGCCTTTGCTAGAGAGCAGAAATTGTGTGGGGCAGACCCCGCTGGTGGCAGCATTCTCCCAAGAGAAAAAGACAGGAGTTTAGACACTAGACACCTGAGTAAGATAGTGCCCCCCTTTAAACAAGGGGATGACATCCACAAATGGATGACTGCTTTGGAGAGGGCTTGCACTGTACAGTGTGTCCCCCAGAGTCAGTGGGCAGCTATCTTGTGGCTCTCCTTTGAAGGCGAAGGTAGAGATAAGCTCCTCACTACTAGAGCTGAGGATGCTAACAATTACCAAGTCCTGAAGAATACACTGATTGATGGGTTTGGTTTAACCACTGAACAGTACAGGTTGATGTTCAGAGACACCCAGAAAACTCGGTCTCAGGATTGGACTGACTTTGTTGATTGTGCCACTAAGGCTTTTGAAGGCTGGCTACTGGGAAGTAAGGTTACTGATTTTAAAGGATTATACAATCTAATTATGAGAGAGCAAATCTTAAGTAATTGTCAGAACCAGTTATTACACCAACACCTGGTAGACTCTGATCTGACCTCTCCACAAGAATTGGGTAAGAGGGCAGACAAATGGGTCAGAACCAGGGTCAAGCCTAAGAACCAGGGTGGTGACCAAAAGAAGGAATCAACCAAGCCTCAAGAGACGGGTGGGAATAAATCTTCTGATCAAACCACAGGGCCCCAAAATACCTCTGAAAAGGGTGGGTCCCAAACTTCTCCCAAAACCCAAAAGAAACCTTATTGTCATACCTGCAAACAGGTAGGCCATTACAAAACTGACAGCAGTTGTCCCAAGGCCAACAACAATAAGGAGAACATACCCTCAAATAAAGCTTCCCAGCCTCCTGTTACTACTAGTACTAATCCCCCAGGTGGTGGGAGTGCCCCCAAGAATCTGGGTGCATTTTCTTTGGGAGTGCCTGGGGACTCTGGCCTAACCAGGTCCCCTGACTTAGATACTCTTGTCTGTGAGACTGGCATGGGGTTTGCCAACTTCACAGCCTGTCCCAACACTTTGGGCAGGTACAGACAGGAGCCCCTCATCAATGGTTCAAAAGTTGAGGCCTACAGAGACACAGGGTGGCTGAGAGCCTAGTCCCCTCAAGGCAACTTATGCCTGGTGCCACATACCAGGTAGTGAACATTGATGGAGTGCAGAGAGATCATCCCATAGCAGTGGTAAATCTCAGCTGGGGAGGTGTCACTGGTCACAAGAGAGTGGCAGTGTCACCAAACTTGCCTGAAGATTACCTACTGGGGAATGATTTAGAGACCTCAGCCTGGGCTGAGGTAGAGCAAGAAACCCATTTTAAAATGGTAAACCTCCATGGTAAGGTTAGTGGGGCAGTGATAGCTACAGCCCCAGTCCAAGATGTCCTCCCTGAACAGGTCAGGAGGGCTGTGCCAGTCACAGCCCTATCCCAGAAAGATGCCTTTCCTGGACAGGTTGGCAAGGCTGTGATGGTCATAGCCCAAACCCAAACTGAGTCCCTTCCTGAAAAGGTTGGTGGAGTTGTGATGGCCACAGCTCAAACTCAGACAGATAATAGTGTTGTGAAGCCTGAAACAATGGATCACTCCACTCAAACTGAGAGCATTGAGGAGGAAGAAAAGTCTTCCCCCTCCCAGACATTAGGTGAGAGCCAGCCTCCTCAGGGAACTGACTCTACCCCAGGTGAAGGAACTGCCCCAGAGGTAGTCAGACCTAGCCTGGCAGAGCCCCTGATGGCAGTGGACCCTTCCCAGGTGGGACCCAGTCTGGAGCAGGTAGCCTGCCCCTCTCAACCCTGCCTCCATCAGCCCAGGGCTGTAGAGGTCAGGGAGGCCAGTGGTGGACCCCAAAGGGCCCCCTGTCCAAAAGAACTTCCCAATCAGCAGATTAGGATCACTGAAGCTAGTAGTCCTAGCCAAGTAAAAATAAAACACACTCCTGAGGGATCCCCCTTAAACTTAGTTAGGGAACTCCCACAGCTGGACACTGCTGGGCACAGCCAAACCTGGGGCCTAAAAAACAAAACCTGACCTGTCCCTCCAGTAAGCCAAACAGAGGGACTCAGCCTCCAGCTTTAGGTAGCCAGAGGTTGACCCTGAGAGCTCATAGCAACTCAGTACTGGAAAGAAAGGCACATATGGTGGATAGTGATTGGAGGAAGTTGAGCCCAACAATAGTGGAGTCTCACTTCAATACTCCATTCCCACACCAGCCTTTTACTTTGCCAAAGCACACCGCGGGTAGTGATTCCCTATGGTGGAGACCCTCAGATACCCTTAGGGTGAGGGATTGCTTAGTGGACCATGATACAGGGGGTAACCATGCCAGTGCATGTACCACCTCATATGGCCACTCAGGCAATATAGGCTTAACTGGTCAAGGATAGCCTTATCTCCTTTCGTTTGGGGGGGGGGGGGGTTGTGTAGGAAGGTAGATACCTGAATATGGTTACCCCCAACTTTTTTGCCTGGTGTTTTGCTGGTTTTCTGACTTAGTTGACCTGGGGCCCTGCGAATCAGGACCCCCGGCCTACTGCTCTCTCTCTAAAATGGATTCCATGTACCTTAGGTACATTTCCAATTGGTACTGGGCCACCTTATCAGACCCTGTCACTCAGGGCATAGGTGTACCCAGGGCCTACCAGGGGCTGAAGCATGTATTATGCCACCCTTGGATGGCCATCTAAATCTGACACAACTGGCTGCACGACAGCTGGGGCAAGGTGGTGTACTCACCCTTTGCTTTAGATATAGTATACCTATATCTAACCCTAAAAATGGACACACAGATTCCTATCAGCCACTCCTATGGCAGGCCTTGACAATCCTGAAGGCAGAGTGCTTGGAATCGGGTGAAATGGTGCTCTGGCATGAGCTGAGCCCGTTTGCAGCTTGCGGAACCAAGTCCTAATAGCTGTTCCATGATAACGCATACTATATACTCTTAAGTGCATTATAATCCTCGCGGTTAAATGCTATCTCTGGTATTGCTTTATCAAAACATGTCGAGTAAGGTGTCATACGAATTGGAATACTAACCCCTCGCCAATTCTGGCGACGGGGTTAGCATTCCACCCTTCTAGAGGGACACGACATGTATGTAACTGTGAACCCTGGTTAAAGTTAACTGAAGCCTCAGCTCCACAAAATGGATGCTGCCACCACAGACACGAGTCTGACCTCCTGCTGCTGGGAGTCCTTCCAGCGAGGAGAGCTTGGACAAAGGGTTTCCTGTCAGGGGCGGTGCTAGCACCATCCCAGACAGGGTTTTGTGTATCCTGGGTAGGCAGGGCTTTACAGGAAGGTGACTGCAGAGTGGCACCCCGGTGCTCACTACGCATCTGCCGGCTAGAACCAGTTCCAGGGGCACACCAGCCCCTGGCCTGGGGAAAGTCCGGCATGGGAGAGGGGTGTAACCACCCCCCTTCCTGGTCCCACCCCTAGGGCAGGACCTAATCGCATACCCACCCCTTTCTTTAGGATAAAGGCAGGAGCGGGGACCCTTCCAAATTAGATCATCTTTGAATCCTGAAACTACTTTCTACGAAAGGAACTCAAGACTTCTTCTCAAGATTTCTCCCTTGTGGCTAAGGAGTAGTCACCCTGCATCCGCAGGCACCATCTAAGAACTCTGCGGTTTGCTGCACGTCCTTCCTCAGGAATCCGACCGACCAGCACGACGAGACCCGGCTTCCCTGGCACCTCTGACCTCTACCTACCTCTACAGCTAAGCTGAGAACCGTAGGTGCGACGAGACCTTGAGGGACCAGCCATCATCAGAACTGCACGACATCTATCCAGCACGACCGCCGAGGGATCCTCTGGTGAGTGCTTTGGGGTCCGAGAAGCCCCGACCCTGAGCAGCTCCAGCACCGAAGTCCAGCCTCCCAGCATCTCCACGATCTGCGTGGGGCCCTTCTTCTTTTTGCTGCTCACCGCGTTGTTTGGCTACTAGCCCGCTGGCTTGTGGCCTTCCTAACGACGCCCGACGACATCACCACTGCTGTTCTGGTTGCTCCAGACTGGCCCTTGCTCCCTTCCAAAAGAGGAGCACCCCGGACCCTCCTGGTCCACTCCAGACGCCATTTTAGGTCCACCGCGTGGGCTTGAATTTGCCAAGACTTGTTGCCCCAATCCTGGGTCCAGTGACGTCGACAGCATCATCCATCGTGGGACAGCTCGCACCTCCATCCTGGTCGCCGACAACGCCTCCTGGTCCGTGAGACTGCAGAGCACAGCGTCGCCCACTCACCTAGTCGAGGTGACTACCATCCGGTGCCCTCCTGGTGCCACCTGACTACTGGCTAGTAGTCACGAACTTGGTCCCCTCTGCTTTCAGGTGTCATCCATCTTCGATCCAGGCTTGGATCACTCGAACAATCTTCACTGGTCGCCTGCCAGCAACTTCTTTCTTCAGGCTCCTGGTTCGTCTACGAGGATTCCCGACGTCTTTTGAGACCTATGCAGCTGCAGCCCCTGGGCTAGGTAAACTCGGCATTTCGGTGCCCCAGCATAGCCTCACTATCCAAGGGTCAGGATCCACTGTCGTTTTCGATCTACCTTATCGGGTTCGCCCGAGAACACTAACTTTGTCTTTACTAGCTCCCATAGACTTTGTCCCGCATCCCGCGTGAGAGTGCACACTCTGCACCCGAGTCCCCTAGGCCTCCTACTAGTAATCTGAAGGCTCAGTAACGTAGTCCTAGCGATTCCAAAGCCTATTAGTACAGTACTTACCTGCTAGTAATTTCGCATTCCACTTTTAGAGTATATGGTTTTTCGTGCCCCTCGGGCATTTGTGTAAATTGTGCAACTTGAAGTATTTTCATAAGAGTTTTGTTGTGTGCTTAGTACCCTGTCCTCATAAAGAGTACAGGGCTGTTGTGATCTAAATAAATACACTGTTTATTTTCATAACACTTGTGTGGTGTCCTTTCACTTGGTGTTCAAGGGGTATATGTGATGGTATAACAGCTGGCTTAACACGCCCTCTAGAGTTTAGCCCGAAGACTGCTCGTATCCACGCTACTAGGATAGCTGGTCTATAAGGTTGACTTACAACCAATCACCATAAGGGTCGTTTGAACTGATGCATAGTGATCACTAGAATAGTGAGCACTGCATATCAGGCCAACTTCTCACAGGGACCAACCGTCCTCTGCAAGAGCACCCGTCCAGGTAGCTCACCAACGGAGGGCACTGTGCAAAGCAGCTGCCGAAAATGTCGCTCGAGTTCCGCTTGCTGCGGTAGGGTCAAAGGTGGGCTGCAATGTTAGTGAGCCCGCGGTTAAGTCACCGCTTGGAAATCCTGACGTTCTCAAACTCGTAACTGATCAGGAAGGCGTCCCTCAGTCAGCGCCACTCGTACCAACCCCCTTGGCAGCAGGCAGGCAGGCACTAAGGCAGACAAACAGGGCGTTGTTGGCCGCACAGGTCCTGATAACATCCCAATGGTCCACGATCAAGAAAGGGAGACAAACGCTAGCCTCGCGCTTCTCCCGTGGATAGCTAGACAGCGCTAGCGTTCCGACACCGTATTGCACTGGCGGCCGCCATTTATGCAATCTGGCTTGCGCATGCGTTGCGCATGCGCCGCGTACGGCCTTCTGGGTATGGTAGTTCCTATGCCGCGGTGACGCTGTCTGCTATGCGCCGCTGAACAGAGGGCGCAGTGACGGAACGGAGATGCGGTAAGCGCCATACTTCCCGCATCGGGATCGGGGGGGGGGGGGGGAGTCCGGGGTGCAAACTTGACAGTTAGAGTGAGTGTCTTGTAGTTCCCCCTTCTCCTGTTGGTCTTCTTCCTTCTCCTCATCAGTAGACGGAGGATGCAGTAGATCAACCCGCTCCGGCTGTACCCTCTAAGGTGGAGGCTATGGTCTTGGTGAGGGAGATACTGCGGAAGGTTGAGGTGCAGTAGACTCTGGAAACCTCTGTTTGTAGTCTTGTATGAGGTACCGCATATCCGAAACTAAAGAGGCTGGAAGGTAAACCATTGGAGGTGGAGGTGGATGATATTCTTCCTCCTGTTCCTCTTCTTCGTCCGAACTCTGACATTTGACATGAAGCTCCGAAGGGCTTGTCGCAGTCTGAAACATGTCCCCTTCATCTGAATCTTCCTCTTGAAGAAGACATGCTGGAGGCAGAGGTTGGACTCTGCATGGCGATCTTAAAGCTGGTGTCAGCGCCTTTTTTGTAATTTTTGGGTGCACATATGTGCTTTGCAGACCTGAATCTATCATCGTCGACGAGCCCGTCGACGGTGTGGTCGTCGACGGTGAAGTGTTGACGGGTGTCGTAGCCGGAGGATTCATCGTCGACGGGGCCGCCGTCGACAGTGTTGACATCACTGGAGACTTCGCCAACGGCGTCTTCGTCGACGGTATTTTCGTCAACGGTGCCTTAGTCGACGGTACCTTTGTCGATGACGTTTTTGTTGATGGTGTCGACGATGTTGACTTCGCCGTCGACGATTCCGTCGTCGGCGAGTGCAGAGTCGACGAGTGCTTTGACGTCGACGGTGTCTTCTTGATGTTTATAGTTGACGACACAGTCTTACCTGCCGTCGACGATGGGATCGTAGTCGTTGACAAGGAAAATGACGACGATGCCATCGACGTAGAAACAGTAGTTGTCGATGTTGTCACATACAATGCAGTAGACAAACAAGTTACTTACCTTCGGTAACGCTTTTTCTGGTAGATACAGTATCTGCCTGTGGATTCCTCACCTTGTGAATATCCCCCCTGCGTTGCTGATGCAGGGGGGATATTCACAAGGTGAGGAATCCACTAGCAGATGTATCTATCAGAAACCGCTCTCCTCGACGATGAAGACGTCGTAGACGATACCATCGTCGACGGAGTCGAAGTAGGCTTTTTGAAGGTGGGAACTTCCTGAGAGGAAACCTTCGCAGAAGTAGCCTTGGAGAGAACCTCTGAAGACTTTTTTGACGCCTTCTTTTGAGGAGGATGTACCGTAGGGTTAGGAAAAGCCACCCTTGGTCTCTTTAGTGAAGACTTGGAAGAGACTGAAGAACCTTCACTCTCCTCAGAAGATTCCAGATGGTCCCTGTCTTTTAGCCTCTGGAGCCAAATTAAGAGGCGTCCCTCACGATCTTTCAGGTTTTAGTGGAAAAGGTAAGACATACCTTGCAGTCCTTGGAAGAATGGTCTGGATACAGGCAATACAGACAGTCTTGATGTTGGTCATCTAAATGCAGCCTTTTCTTTCCACAGGAACCACAGGACCTAAAAAGACCCTTTTTTGGTGTCTCAGCCATGAGGATATTAGCAATCACAGACGGAACAGAATAAAAACACAGGGGAACACTGGAAACCAGTTGTGAAGAAAAAACTGAGCAGAGCTCAGAGGAGACTCCCTTAGCACAACGTGTGATAGAAAATCTGAGGGACTGAGGCTCCTTCCAGGAGGGTTCTAGAGGGAGGTAACAGCTGATTGGTTCTTTTCTAGAGTTTTGTCCTTTCTACAAAAGGACATGGATATGTTACTAATGAGAGGCCTTTAGGCCTATTTATCTAAATGTCTATGGGACATTACTTTATTTATGTACCGGGGACTCCCATTCCAACGACGGGGAATGATTCAGGCATGTGAATCTATGAAAGACACCCCTAATACTGGATAAACTATGGATAGGAGGGCAAGTTGTTTTATGATAGCACTTTGAAGAAGTAGAATCACAAGACTCTGAGACACAAGTAATATAGTACCAAGTATTTATTTCCTAAACAAAAAGCCTGCGGCACTAGAAGCTATTCATTAGCCGCCCTTGTATCTAATCTTGCACACAAAGAGAGGGTCTGCATGTATTTATTGAAATATGGACTTGTAAAGCTTATTAAAAAAGAAATGCCCTCATTGCGTGTAACCCAAGTTAACCTTCACTAGTATTTTAAGCATCTAGATCTTTTTAACATCTTCCTGGCCTACCCCATTGGATGGCACTGACTTTTTGCATCCGTTCAAGGGACTCTTAGACTTTGTGAAGACTAATAGTTTGATGAGTTTTCCATTTTTTACCTTTTTGGACTGATTGGGCTTAATTGAAAGTTTTGATGGTTACCTATTCATCCTTTAACAGTTCATTTTTAAACAGATTACTTCTATTTTCACTTTCAAACAGTTAGTGGTATTGAGTTATCACATTCAAATCTTTATTTTAAGCTGTAAATGCACTCTATGTTGTTTATTTCTCAACTATTGATTCTTGCATGTGCCAACACTTCTCACAAAGTTATTTCTTGAACACAGCCAAGCTTCCAAATGTGAGATCAGAGGATAGCTCAAGGAATATTTGGCCCATATATTTTGGTAAATACCAAGACTTGTGTAGCACAGAAAGTGTGTGTTTAGACATCTACCTACTCTTGCACCTCAAACATATCCATGGGGATCTTTGCCTTCACTGGAGCTACCAGTGTGGCAGCTCCACTGAAGGTACTGAACTCTGCTGAGCAGTCATCGTGTTTACTGTGCCCACTCTGGAATGTTTTGCACTTGCTGAAAAAAGTGTTGTGTTATGTTCCAACACAATGTTAGCAATGTTGCTGACATACAGAAAGTCTACTAGATGTGTGTCGGAACAATGAGTTTTTTCCTTGCCAGGAGTTGCCATATAGGTCATGGCGGACTGTGTCCAGAAAACATGCATTGGTCACCCACCAATGCATATGGCGGAGTTGGCACCACTCTGGCAGCCCACTAGTGAACAAACCAGCAGGTCAAGGCATTACACAGTTGGAGTGACCTGAGGCTCTGCCAAGGACAAACCAAGCACTTACCCTGACTCTAAATGGGGTGGGGGAACCAGACATTTAGAGGTTCAATAGAACCACCAATTTATGGTGGTGTGCCCACACCGCCAAACTCTAAATGACTCAAAGTACTTTTTTCTCTCTTGTTTACTATCACAATATATATATATATATATATATATATATATATATATATATATATATATATATATATATATATATATATATATATATATATATATATTCTTTCCATGCATGTTTGTAGCCTCCTTTATCTTCTATTCCCCACACATCCTGCTTTATGATGCACTAATTACACCTAGTTCTAGTTGCCCACAGTAGTCAGTAACTAAATCTTCTTCCTAATCCCCCTCTCCACTATTGTTATCCATTTGCGCCTCATGATAATTCATCCTATTAAAATTAACACTACTTATATAAATGAACATACAAAGAAAATCTACCTGCCTCTCATGACATGACTCACCCTGGCATTAACATGCTATGAATGCAAATGCCTAAATAATACATTCTGTCACACAGCTCAACTGCTTGAATTACCTGTGGCTCAATGAATCTCTGTCCCAAGTTCGATGCGACAAAGTCCTGCATGGCATTGGTAACCTTATCCCCTCGTAGGCAACGAAGAACTAAAAGCTTCTGGAAGGCATCAAGTTTATTGTTCCAGTCACCAGGCAGAGGCTCCCTGAAAGAAAATTACTGGGTGACTCATACAAATTCCAGTGATCATGTTAATTCAGATTATCCCAAACTATGTTCCCAATCCTAACATTGTAAGTTATTACAGAGGCTCCTGCCTAGTCTCCACATCAGTGTACCTAATCACCAAACAAAACAAAGGTTGCAAGTTGATATTAAACAAGTAGGTTACTGGGTGATAAATTAATTCCCAATCAGCTTAATGATAGCATGCTTTGCAAAAAGGATATAAGACAATTTTTGAAGTCTAGTCTCACTGGTAATTTACAGGACACTTACAGCCCTATTGGCTTCTGTCTTTGATTTGTGAAGCAGTGCATGAGTATGATAAGTGAAACCCAAATCGTATTGATCTCTGCATGTTTTTCGGATGCACAAAGGCATTTTATGCTATCTCAAAGGGATTCATTGACACAATCCTGTGAAGTTTCATCTACACTCACCTGTGGTCAACAAAATTGTAGATAGTTTTGTGTTACTTTTGAGAATTTTTCCCTATGTCAGTTGGAGGTAACTTTCGACTAAGGCTTAAGCCATTTCAGAGAAGCTTACTTGCACAGTTTTGTTTTTGCGAGACTCCCGCAGGGGTCCTCTTCAAATAATTTCTTGGATGATTTTAAAATTTCTCTTCAGTACTTACCTGTGAGGTTCAGCACTGTCAAAGATTTCCTTGAAGCCGGTCATATGACTCACAAAATAATGAACGAAGCCTGAGAAGTTCTTCAGGTTTTCCAGGGCCAGGATATCACGCCACGCTCTCTCGCTTAACCACTGTGGTGCCGGGTTTTCCTGAATGGTTTCAATTGTTCCCCCAGAGAGCAGGTAGCGCCACTCATCCTAAAAATCCAAACACAGAGCCATGGTGTGAGATTTGAAGATAAAGAAGAAATTACATTGCACAATATGAAAGGAAACCTGAAAGAACGGAGAACAAGAGGTAAATGCCACAGAATCTTAGAAGAATGCAAGGAAAGTTTGGGTAGGTCCAATGTTTTTTACCGGTCTTTGGGTAGCCAGAAATAGTGAGTCCTGGAGTAAGGCTAAAGATGGCATCTCTATGTGAAAGGCAGGCTGATGTAAAAATGTATTCCCAGTCAATAAGGATAGGTTTTGCATCTAGTGGGATGGCTGGATACCCAGCTGTAGGAGTGCCTGCGATGTGCATATATTAAGTAGAATTACAAATAATCTGTAGAGTGTGTGAGGAGCTTTCAAGGGTGCCACCAGTTGGGTATCCCTGTAGTGTCTTGGCTCTGCAACCCTAGTATAGAGGGTAAATGGAAGAACATCTCCCTTCTGGGTACTCTGAACCTGAATAGGATCCCTTGGAGGACAACCAGACACCAAGGGATCAAAGGAATGTACTGACAACAGGCCTAACTCAACAGTGGACGATTACCCAGGGGCATTCTGTACCAACAGCCTATTTTCAAGTGGCACAAGATGTAGAAGATGGCAAGAGGTTGGAGGAACATGGCCCGGATGACATCTAGTCAGCCAAAAAAGGAGAATGTTCTCTGGGCGAATACCGACAAGGGATTCCAAGCACTATAAAAAGATCATGAGCACTGGTTCCCTATTGAGGAACAGAGGAGATTCGTCATCTTGTGAGCCTCATCTTACTGTGAAACTTGCCACCTGAATTCCCATCCTGCTATGAGAACAACTATAGGAAATAGCATAGGAAAGAACAAGGAAACCACCAAAATAAACCTTGTATACTTGCGATCTGTCGCAGTAAGGACAAGGAGCTGAGCCACAACTGATCTTCCCTACATCCATCTCAAGTAAGCCAGCTGACATTCCATACTGGTGTGGCAAAATACCAAAACACTGAGTATCATGAAGACATGATCAAAGCAAAGCAACTTAGGCTATCAGAAAAACCATGTAAGATGACCTAACGACAAGGCACAGAAACTTCATATTGAGAAAAAAATCCAATATAATTTAACAATGAGAAGCCTTAATGTCATCAGAATGCTCGAAATAGCAATGGCAAGGAACAGATCTACAACCTAATTTGTGTCTTTTTCAAGTTAGTCAGCTGACACCCATCCTGGCATTATGAAACAGCATACAACAAGTGATCAAGAAATAACCCAAATTAATCTCTGAGGCAGGCAGCAGAAGCACATGAGCTAACGTAATCATAGCAGAGGGACACCTAAAAAATAATTATGTTGTACGGTCAACATGCCAGTCTCCCTCCCGTAACAGTGCTGAGAACGTTTGTGACTTGCATGTCCAAAAAATAATCCAAGAATACCATCTATCACCCTGTTTCGGTAAAACCCAGAACAACAACCAGATAAAAACATTTAGCATACCCAAAAGTATCATAAATAGACACGCAGGTTTTACTGACCAGACAACCCCCCACTTGACCAACTGGTCTCTCATAAGAACAAAATCCCTCAAATGCATACTGATCGATGCAAGATCTACATGAAAGAATAAACATCACCCACATCACTTAATCTGGGTCACGCAAACAGACTGGCTATCCATAACTGAAACATGGCTAGCAGAAGATGCACTTCCCTACCCAACAGAACACTTGAACATAAATGTAGGAAAACCCTAGTCCAAGCAGCAGAAATCAGTACATTTGTCAAGTTCACATCTATTCAGCAAACAAACATGCTGGTCCGTCTGTAAACGCTCACACCGTTAGGGTGCCACGATGGAACACTTGGCAGTTAAGGGCTATACAAGTGTCAGATAACATAACATAAGGTTGATGGGTGAGCAAGGGCGTAGGTGAAATCTCACTTCACTGACAAAGGGTTAGGCCTGTGCCCGAGTTAACCTAATTAAGTCACAAAGCCTCAAGTTTTCAGAAGGTTCTCAAGCATGCCAACCTCATGGAGGATTCTTATGGTTACCAGGAAGAGGGACCTCACACCAGCTCACAATTCCATGCAGCCTTTCTGCAGCCTACAACCCCAGAACAAGTATTAGACCATCTTTGGGATACAGCCAGTGAGGGAAGTGTCCCTGAAAATTGGTGAAGGAGACCAAGAATGGAGAGTGAAAACTCATTTGTGAGAGTGAGCCACAAGTTCCAGTAGGAATAAAATCAATAATATTTGTTCTTTCTGTCAGATTTGTTTATGTGTCACCCAACTATGCTGGGTAGCACTGACTCTTTAAATTGTTGTATGGCATCCATCCTGCTCAGAGAGTCCTTTTTGGAGCTGAACATATAATACTTATCATGATAACTAGGTGCATCAGTAGGTCATATGTTATGATGGCTGCGAGAGATTAGAATGACGTCAAAATAATTCTTCATACTGGTCTAGGATGTTTGCCTGCTCTTGTCCATGATAGCGTCAATCTAAGCTTATTGCCAGAAAAGGGGGGGTAATATATAAAAAACCAGGGCAACATTGTGATGAGCTTAATAAAAGTATCTGTAGGGGTATCTCCTCACCAGGTCGATCTTGCCCTGGTTCATCATAATCCGAATGCAGAGTAGGAAAGCAAACATTAGCTTGTGTTTCTCAAACAGGCTTCGGCAGACATTGCTGTACAGACTGAATGTAAAGTATTTGTTGATATTTTCAATGCGATGCTCCACAGTTTCTGAAACAGCAAATCAAGTGTTAGTGATACAGCATTTGGGCTGATGAGACAGCACTTGCTTATAAAAAATACAAAATACATTTCAGGTTAACAAGGACAAAGCATTTGATTTGAGAGCTAAAGTTGTTTTTTACCAAGGAAAATATGGTCGTAGCATTCTTTTGTTCACATTGAGATGCACTTGTTCTTAAGGAGTGAGTGTTATTGTAGCCACTGTTAAAACTAAAGGGCCATCATTGGAGGCGTCTTCCTTTTTATACTAGTTGTGATGTTTTGGTTTTGTTGGAAATGACACAGCTCTTATACAGCAAGACCCACCAAACAAGGTACATGGATTGTATATGAGAGGAAGGGAGTTAATACTTCTCTCAATTCAAGCATATCTTTTGCCCTTTAATTCCTTACTTTTATAGGAGGGATTCGAGTTGAACAGAATAGGCAAGAACAACTGCACATTAGGTTTCTTGTATATTGTTTCACCCAGTGTTCCATGGGTCCCATCTATTTAACTTCAGGCTCATTTGGCATCTGAACTATCACATTATTCAGTCAGGTAAAGGGATGCACAGTCCTCGACAGGCAGGTAGGCTAGAAACTCCAATGCATTGAATATGTGCTCATTAAACTCCAAGTCATACAGAATGTCTGATGTACCTGCTCTTTCAGAGTTCATAATACCAGACATGAAGATGCTTAGGAACCATGACAATGAGTATTGGTACATCGGGTCAACATTTGAGAGATCAGAAACGCAGAAGAAGAGGATCTGGGTACGAACAGCCACAGGTACATATTCAAGGCGGGTGGCATCAATATCTTTCTCAGTCTGCTCGGCCACACGCACTTTGGCCTGTGGGAAACATCCAGAGAGACAAAACAAAATAGCATTAATGAGCAACATATAACATGCCTATGGGCAGACAGTGGTGGAGAAACTAGAATGATATGTAAATTCAAAGATATATGTTTTATGAAGGTAAATTAGAAGGGAAACACATCACTGACCTTGATCTCACCCGCTTTCTCCTTTGAAGCCTCGAGCACTTTGATGAGTTCTTCATCATCTACTGGGTTACCCTCTGAGGAACTGAGTCTAAAAAGTATTTGGTCCTCAATCTCTTTCAGTTCCTGTCGCATTTTGGCATTGCTGATTATCAGCTGGTTTTTGGCTTCCTCTAGGTCTGGACGTTCCTCTGCCACGACTTTACCTAGAAGTTGATCTTCCAGGCCACTGTAAGAACATGTATTAAGATCACTTGTCATTTCATTTAAACAAAATACTCACTGTAATCATTCCAAAACAACCTAAAACTACTGTAAATTATCAAAATTGTTACACTTTTCCTTCACATGTTCATCAGAAACTCTTTCAGGTCAAACTGCCCATTTACCTCTACACTTGTCTGCATTAATTTCACACTCAATACAGTCAATATAAACCTCTATGAAGGCTCATGTACAAAGTTATATCCTTGTACCACAAGGTCCATTTCCTAGACCTCTGGTCTTAGTCACACATGTTTACCCTCTACCGATTTATATGTGGTTCAATATCACATATTTAACAGTGCATGGCATACATATTTTAAATTGGTGCATAGAATTTGAGTTGGTAAATGTACTATGCTGAGTCATCTGGTCAGATCAGATGAGCAAATGTGTGATTGGGGTGATCAAAGTGGCTGTACGCATATCTACTCTAATGTCAAGTGTGGTAGGCCACTACACAGGCCCTTGTTACACCATATCCTCATTTGGGTCCCATAAGTACAGAAGCATGAAACTTGGGTCGCAAATGAAATGTAGAAACAGAGCACTTTACTTAGCAAATGGTAGGGGACTGACACTGAGGGAGAGGGGAACAGTATTAGATTATGTACAATAGGGAGGAAAGTTGCTGCCTCATCCTATGCACTAACTCTAGTTTCATTAAGGCTTGCTTCACCCCACACAACAACGACATGCCTCTACAATCTTTCCAGTATCATATGGTCTTCTCTACATTTAAAGTCAGACATATTTGCATTCATAGGTCTGCTATAACCAATATTAAAACTCCAGATACCATAAAAGCCCTTCTACAATCCACACAGATATGTGTCAAATTATAATGGTCACTTGGACGAGAGCCCTTCTTATAGCCAAATGATAAATCCTTGAAGAACAAGTTACTTACTTTCAGTAACGGATTATCTGGGAGAGGCTCTATCTAGCCGCAGATCCCTTACCTTAGAAGATTGACTAGGCATCAAACTGGATCTGGAAGTTTCTAGCAGTTCCCCTGGACACCGTTAGGTAGAATTGGACAGCTCTGCATCGGCCGCACTGGAAATGACATACGCAGTACCTATATAGATTCCACCTTAGCGCACTGATGTCAGTTACTTTCAAGACTTTCCTTGCAAGGAACTTGGTGCCTCAATCATGACTGACAACCAGTGTGAAATTCTAAGGCCCTTAGAAAGGTGACTCTTACACCATAATCAGATCGCAGAGCAGGCAGGATGTGAGGGCAGGTAAGGAATCAGTGGCTAGATAGAGTCTCTACCAGATAAGATGGTACCGAAGGTAAGTAACTTGTTCATCTGATTGGGACTTCTAGCATAGAGTCAATACCTTAGACTAGATATCCAAGCAATGTCTCACCGGAGGTGAGTCTGTGAAGCAGATTCAAACCAGAAATTCTGATTGGGAGAAATGCCTGTCACAATGGACTGGACTGTCAAGGTAGTAGTGGTTGTTAAACGTGTGCAGAGATACTCACTTTGCTGACTGACAGATGTCCAGGACAGGGACCCCGAGGGCTAATGAAGTAGTCACAGCCTTGGCTCTGGTGAAATGAGCACACAAGCCCTCATGGTTTGCTTCTTGGACAATACGTAGCAAATATCGATACAGAGTACTATTCACCTTGCGATGGCCCATTGCTGCACAGCCTTCCGTTTCTGAGCTCCTACATACCCCACGAAGAGTTGATCGTCCACACAGAACTTTTTTACTCTTTTGTGCAATCAAGATACAACAACAATGCTCTATTTGCATCCAGTCAGTAAAGTCTTTCCTCTTCTTTGGAAGGGCCAGGCAGAGCAAAGAAGGTAGGCCGGGTGATGTCTGGCTCACTTGAAAAAGGGTTGCAGTCTTCGGAAGGAATACCAGTTTGTCTCGGGAAAAGGTGGTGTAGGGAGGGTGTGCTGAGAGTGCCTAAGATATCACTGACCTTCCTTGCCAATGTAATAGCCACTAAAGAAGCAGTCTTGATGGTCAACAACGGAAGAGAGCAAATGTGCAGAGGCTCAAAGGGTGCACACATTAAAAAAGTCAGGACAGAATTAATGTCCCACTGGGCATGATGAATGGCCTGTGAGGAAACATATGTTGCAAACTTTTGAGGAAGCTAGCTACAACAGGTGATTTAAACAAAAAAGTTTGGTCTGGCAATCGCAAAAAATGCTGAAATGGCCGATAAATAACCTTTAACAATGCCCAAAGCAGAGCCGTACTGGGCTAAGGATAGATCAAAGAGAAGAACCTGAGAAGAGTTGATCCACCCCCTTAAGCCAGCGCCGAGACGCCTACGGGTATTCGCCGCGCTTAAAAAATGTCAATAAATAAATAAATAAATAAAGAGGTGTAAAAAGAGGAATGATGTACCTAGATGCACACCATGCCACACATTTATCACAGCTGCAGGAGTATACTGAATTGGAGGAGGGATGACTAGCTGGCAAAATAACATTACCACATCAGGACTCAAAAGCTGCCAACAGTCATCGCTCAATCTCCAAGCATGAAGGCAAAGACTGTGCAGTTTTCGGTGCTGAACGCTCCCTTGTTGCTACAACAGAAGATCCTCTTGAAGAGGCAGCCTGATTGGGGCATTGATGTTCATGTTCAACAGCTTGGAATACCAGGCTCTCTGTGCCCAATATGGAGCCACAAGAATAACTTGGGCATGGTTGTTCATGATCTACTTGAGAACTCCAGGCAGGAGTGGTATTGGCGGAAAGACGTAGAGGCGGTTCACTCGACACAATGAGTCTCTGAGCAATAGCCACCTTGGAAACTTGAGTGCACAAAATTGCAGACATTGCACATGCTGAGCAGTGGTGAGCATATCTAACCAAGGCTCTCCCCACTCTTGGAAGAGACCTTGCACCACCTCCGGATCGAGATGCCATTCGCCATCCGGTAGGCATCATCATCTATGTTTGTCTGCCCTGGAATTTAGACAGCCGGCATGGTGTTGAACCACCACGCAAAGGGCCTGGGGTTCCAGCCATCTACAGCAATGCAGACCCTTTTGACAAAGGGTTCACACCCCATACCACCCTGTTTATTGCAGTACCACATGGCGGAGGTGTTGTCTGTTAACAACTGCATCAGCCTTCCTTTGATTGAAGGAAGAAAGGCTTTCAATGCCTCTGATCTCCACCTCTTCCAGATGGCTGATTCATCCCAGAAGTGATATATCTGTCAGTAGTTAGCTCAGTTTGAGAAAGGGAGAGGGGTCTGCCACTGACTCAATCACAGTTCCTCAGCCACCACTGCAGATCTTTCACAGTTCCCTCCGAGATCAGGACCATGTCAGAGTGATTCCCCTGATACAGTGCCCACTGGGACTTAAGGTCCAACCTCAGAGCCTGCATATGCCAACGGGCATGTGTTGCAAGCAAAATGGAGGAAGCATGAGACCCAACAACCTCAGGGTCGTTATCACCAAAATCCAGGAAAGAGGCTGAAACATTGGTACCATAGCCTAAATAACCAGTGAAGTAGTGTGGCTCACTGGTTAGAGGCGGCAGACCCGAGAGCAGAGGACGGCCCGGGACCAGGGTTCGATTCCCGGCGCGGCAGGTTTCTGGACCAGGGTCAGCGGACTCGATAATTCTCTCGCCTCGGTGCCCACTCTGGTCAGCGTTCACACTCGGCAACTCTGGGCATTAGCTTGCCTCATCTTCACTAACGGCCCCACCAGACCGCTGGGGATGCCTGGTCTCACCCTGGAGATACCCATTAAGGGACCATCTCTCAGGGAAGCCAGGAAGGGTTTCGCAGCGGTCGAAGCGCCTTGGGACCCTCCGGGTAAGTAGTGCGCTATATAAATGCCTATACATTTACATTTACATTCCCCAGTCGGGAGGATAGGCCTGAAACTGTACCAAGTCCAGAACAGCTCAGATAAAAGGGAGCATCGAGAGGGAGTCAGGTTTGACTTTGGCATGTTGACAGTACTCCCCAGATAGGGCAGGACCTTTGCCATAGTCTGGTGGTGGGAGATGACTGCCTGTGGCAAGACCGCTCTCAATAGTCAATGGTCGATAGGGGAAAGGATGCAAACCCTGGCCTCCGCAAATGAGCAGCAACCACCGCCACCATGGTGAATACCAGAGGGGCCCTGGTAAGGCCGAAGGACATCAGGGCAAACTGAAAATGCTCTTGGCCCACCGTGAGCTGCAGGAAATGTGTGTGAGCAGGCAGGACGTGGATGTGGAAATATGCGTTCTGCAAGCCAAGCGATACTGGATCCAGGGCAGACAGTACTTGTGCTAGCTTGAATATTTAGATTTTCTTCTTTTTCAGACAGAGATTGAGAAGGAGCAAATCTAGGGTAGAACAAAGGCCTCTGTCCTTTTTGGGAACCAAAATGTAGCAGGAATACCAACCAAGACCTACTTTTGATGCCAGCAGTCTCGATAGTTCTCTTGGCCAAGAGATCCAGCACTTCCGGACAGAGCAAGGAGAGGTGGTCCTCCGCCAGCCGGTCATATGTGGACGCAATGGGAGAAGGTAAGGTCACATAGGGGATGGTGTAGCCCCTTTGGATGACCTGTAAAACCCTGATGGTCTGATGTTACTGACAGCCAGTGGTGCAGGTGATAGCGCATCCTACCCCCCACTGAATGCCCATGGTCGGAAGCCCAACTAAAGGGGCCTGGAGGCTGTGGCTGATGGGGGACTGGTGGACTAGCCCGACCTCTGGCTCATGGTCTCACGAGGTCTATGAAACCCATGTCCTCACCATGAAAAAGCTGGGAAGCCTGTTGGCTGTGGTGGCTGGGACGGTGTGGACATGATTTGAAGCCTCTTCCATGGCCATAAAGGGGCGGAAGGCAGACTGGGGTTGATAAAGGGCCATGGAGAAGTCTTAGGACTTGACTATTGCTCTGCTGCCCTTATTGTGCTACAGCGCTGAGTCCACCTTCTCTCCAAAAAGATGAAAGCCTTCAAAGGGAATGTTCATTAGTAATGCTTGGACATCCCCTGAAAAGCCAGAGGCTCTCAGCAAGGCGTGGTGCAGAAGGGCCACCAACTATGAAATTTCTCTACCCAGCAAGATGGTTGTGTCCAGTCCACATTGTATGGTGAACTTTGCTCCATCTCTCTCGTCAGCAATAGCTTGGGAGAGTATGGCTCGGGCCTCTTCAGAGACCATAGGCAGCATTTGTGCAACTAAATCCCAGATCGTATCGGAATATCATTACAAAAGGCATGCAGTGTTCACTGAGCACAGTGCAAGGCTGGCGTAAGAGAACATCATCTTGCTAAAGGTATCCATCCTCTTGGATTCCCTATGCGGTGGAAAAGTAGGAAAAATGCCAGGGTTGACCCTAGAGAAGGAGGCTTGGACCACCAATCTCCCTGGGGTAGGGCGTGACTGGGGGACACCCAGGTTATATGCCAAAGGACCCATGGGACCTGCTGGTGCTTCAGAGGGGTACATAGATCTCGAATAGACACCATACATCGCGTTTAAAAACTGTGTAGGGTCTTGACCTGGGCCTGGAAAAGGTGGGTAAGGACCCACAGGTTGCCCTCGAGGAGGCACCGGATTCGTCTCCTCTTCTTCGGGTTCGTGAGCCGGAGTCGTCGAACCCTCAGGCAAGGGAGCCTCTTCTTCCTCTCGAACAGGAGATCGAGACGACGCCGGAGAGGGATTCGACACCGGAGCAGGTGAATGCTCTGGCGACTCCACAGGCGAAACCTCACCTACCGGATCCACAACTGGAGAAGGGGATATCTCTTTACGATGTCTCCTACTTGGCGACTTCAGTCTCGAATCCGAATCCTTCCCAGAGTTATGGCGAGATCCGTGCTTTCTCTTCTTGTGCTTCTTTTTTGCTGATCTAGAAGCATGCCCCGACGATGACTTCGAAGGCGACGCTGTGCAAGACCTCGACCTCGTCCTCGACCGTCTCGAGCACGATCTTGAAGAATTCTTCTCTCTTTACCTTTCAACTTGGCAACCAGAAGCTTCGCCTCTCTTTCCCGAAGGGCCTTTGGGTTCATCCTCATGCAGGAAGAGCACCCTTGAACATCATGGTCCGAACTCAGGCACCAAATGCAATCCTCATGCGGGTCCGTGATCGACATCATCTTCCCACATTCTCCGCACGGCTTGAATCCGGTCTTCTTCGTGGACATCTCGACAGGAGACAAAGAAGCAAGAAGACACTAATAGAAACAAACAGTAACAAAAGTTACTAAACAGCTACAGAGGATCCCTCGATAACCGTTAGGCGTCGACGACGCGGAAAAAAGGGAACTGATGTCATCACGCCGACGTGGGCCTATTATGGTGTCGGTGACATCATCAGAGCCGCGCGCGATGCCGTGCTTCTGTGACGTCATCCATGTCGGTGCGAAGCTACAAAAAGAATTTCCGAATGTTGCTGACACAGGGGGATATTCACAAGGCGAGAAATCCAACGGCAGATGTGTTCATCAGAAAGTTTATCTTGGCTGCCACTGAAGGTAACTGAAGGTCCAAGACCTCAGCTGCCCTACCACCATAGCAAATAAGGCACCCTCCTACGTATCCGCAGTAGAAGGATAAACCAATCCAGTGTCTGGTGAGGTGTCTAACACACAAGCCTTCACCAGTTCCTCATAACAGTTATCCTCAGTATCGTCTAGGGGGTGCTGGTATCCATAAGGGCCCTCAGACCTCTCCCAATTTTCTCCCTCTCCATACCTGTCAAGAAAAAAGGCACTGGCTTCAATCGGGAGGGCATGGTCCTCATCAAGGTTAGAACTGTTGTCGAACAATGCACATCCAGTTCCGTGTTGGAGTCAGGAATGATGTTGGGCATGGCATTGCCGTGGGGTGTTTGCGGGATTAGCAGTGGGCCAGGCGCCGAGGAAAGACTTATTTCACAGGCAGCTCCGCTCTGGATTCAACACCGGATCCATGGGACCCAACTGGCGCTGAGAGTGAACCTGATGGCGAGGATCCAGGACGGGCCCTCCAGAGCCCGTTGGACATAAACACACTCCAGAGGGGCCGGGCCACCTAAATATCAGGTACATGGCCTTCTTAAATCCTTTCAGCGGAGTGGGTGTCGCACCGGATCCTGGAAAGTCAGAGAAGAGCAGAGAGGACCCTGACTCAAGCTTCGCGGAAGCGAGAAGCCTGGAGTGCCGACGCTCCCATGCCTAGTCACAGACTTCAAAGTGCAAGGCTTCTACTTCTTGGATTTCTTTTTGCAGGTGGCTTAACCAACGTCTCCTGGGTGTGGCTCCCCAAAGTGTCCCTGGACCTTTCATGCAACGGTGATCTTGTGGGTTAGGGGGGTCCTCAGAGTTGGGGGGGCGATGAGCTTGAGGGAGCGCTCTCTCAGTGCCTTTGGGTGCATGGTGCAGTAGTCCTCGCAGGTCTTGGGGTCATGGTCCCTCCTTAAGCACCACAGACAAACCAAGTGAGGGTCTGTCACATACGTATGCTTGTGATAGGCAGCACATGGTTTGAAACCAACAGGTTTCTTTGGTGACATCCTGTCACACCAGGAGGGTAAATTAAAAAAAAAAAGTTTGACAAAACATTGAGGAAAAAACAGGCAAAAAACGACTGAGGGTAGTTCTTCACGGATCAGCACTACCTGGTGTGGAAAGGAAGAAACTGATGTCAGCATGCATGGCTTGTACCTATACACGTACTGCATACATCATCTTCGGCTTGGACATCAAGCAGCCGAATAATGCCATCTACGTTTCGAAGGGGCTGGTCAGAAACTTCTGGATCCAACCTGATGCCTGGGAACATTCTAAGATAAGGAATCTATGACTATCAGATACACTTCAAACTCTCCCATACACACTACCAAATATATCTATGCCTTTCCTCGAACGCTTCTCTCATATGTACTTTATTCTGATATCATGCCCTAAACAGCTCACTGACTATTAAAGAGCGTTTACACCTCGCGGTGGCAACTGTTAAAAATATTAGTGACATTGCAATGTCATTACGGTTCCAGACATAAATAATGGCTACCACCAAGTCAAAGAAAAGATTTGGCATGGTCATCTGATCTTATGCGAAGCCCCATAAATCACATGCCAAGCACGTTTTCAGATTCTTATGAGCAATAGAGAGTTCAAAGAAACAAACAGGTATTTTTTTGCTTCTTGAAAGTATAAGTCAGATATGTCACCCATCCTATAAACTCTGTCAAGGAAATGTGTGGCTCCGGAATATCGAAAGCCCAATATCGATGGGACATAATATCGAGGACGGAATATCGAAAATAAAATATCAACAGGTAAGTAAGTATAGATCTTCTACACCTAACTCCAAATATATGTATCAACATGGTATATATACCTTCGAAGTAAGTAGATGTGGAGTTATGAATAGAACATCTATACTTTCCTACATGACCTTACTTTTTAATATTTTGTCCCTCTACATTCTGTCCTCAATATTCTTGTACCACAATGCTATTGGCATCGATATTCAGTAGTACAATCCCACGGAAGGAAATGTAAATACCTAATTTAAATAGCTATTTGTAAGACACAAAAAAACAGGAAGAACTGTTCCGGTTACCTGGGCGAGAGAGTGAAGTTGATCAGTGTGACCTTGGAAGAGATTTCAGGGGTATAGTGAGGATTTGGAAGGTTACTTGTGATATACATCTTGAAGTCAGCATGGTACGGAATCACTGTGTCTCCCAACCTAATCACTATGTTTCCTTGCTGTTTGTATGTCTGAAAAACAAAAAAGAAAAGGAAGTGCTAATTAAAAGAAGTTGAACACTTTAGAATTGTAGATACAGTGCTGCAAAACTGCTCTTAATATCTTGCAGGTACTTACATATTCTCCAAATACCTTGATGTTACACCAAATAACTTGAAGCTACTTCACCAGAGGTTATCCTACCAATATCCCTGATTGGAAGATTTAATCTGCACAAATGGTGTCCCCACCTAAATATATGTGTATCTTTTGGACACTGATCAACATGATCAGGTTATACTTAAGTATACATACATTTCTAATCATTTTGCGCCTTTTTGGCACAACAAAAAACAGCATGAAGGATTTGGATACATTCTAGTTTCCCAAGCAGAAAGATGTATGAGTGTGTGAAGTTATGTTGTAGAATAGATTGATTGCAATAGCTAATAACTAGGCATACTTGCAGGCTTTGGGTGAGCTTTATGTAAGTAGTTTCCCGAGGTAGGCAAAGATATCTTTTTTGAAAACAATTATATTTTTGAATATTTTTTATCAACTCGAGTATTCAACTACATACAGCTATTACTTGGTTTTTGGACCACCTGGAGGTACAGTAAGAGAAGACTTTGGACATAAGCAACTGGAACTGGGGGTTATTGATAACGTACTGATTGAGTTTCTAAGCTTTGCATACAAACCTACTGCTGCTCAATAAACTCTTAATTACTGAATGATTCTATTTAGAATGCAGTACAAGCCTTCTTTACTTAGTTAATTGGAACTCTTGGCTGGAAAAAAGCCTTTGGTTACTGTAAAAGTTTGTTACCTAAATTAGACACTAACATTATGCCATATTCATAGATTTTGGCTTCAATGGTTGACATTCATTTTTATATTGTAGGAAAACTTTGTTACCTCGGGTACTTCTACATTCTCTAGGTATCCACATTTATTTCTATTTTTATCTCAAGGATAATTAGTTATTTCTCATTGAAAATGTTAACCATTATGTCTGATATTCTCATTTGTTTAGATTGTTGGTACAATAGGTCATTTCCTTGCAGCGGAATCCTTTCTGACGCTGCTTTTTATATTCGGTGGCATAACATCGCCATTTCAGAAGGGGAAATGAGTGGACACAAAACTTTGGCCCTACCTACATCCTCACGTAGCACACAGAGAAAAATTTACAAACTTTAGTCAATACTGGTTTATATGGATTATAGGGTTCTTTTTGTTCCCTGTGCAAATTCTCTGTCTTTGAAATATGCCAATTTGCAGTGGATTGGGATGTGGAAGTATGCATTGCATCTTGGCAGTCTAAGGACACCTGAATTATTCTTCCTGAAGCAGTAACAGAGCTTCCTGCAGTGTGGCCATCTGAGAGAACTGCTTGTGAAGGAACTTATTACATTAACTGAGATCTAGAATGGACCTCCATTCTCCAGATTTCTTCCTGATCAGTAAAAACAGATTTAGAATCCTTTGTTGGATTCTGGGAATAGGATCCAGGATCACTTTGTTCAACATTATGAGTATTTCAAACTGTAATAGGGGAAGATGCTGGTGCACCATGTTTTCACAGTGGGCACCAGGGATCATTGGATGGATTCCAATGCGTGGCCAAAATGAACAACACTTACGAGCCATTTGTTAGTTGGTGAAGCACCCTACAATGAAAATCAATGCAAAATCATAGTCAAAGCCTCCTTGTGTCTTTTTGCATATTCTGGAAGCCTGCTTTCTTTTTACCTTGTATTGCGAAGAGGGGATCCGTTCTGAGGATAGGATGTTTAGTGGTAGTAAAACTGCTTCTTTTGTTTCTGTTGAGATAAACTATGTTGGAATTGGCTCTGCAAAAGGAAGGAAGACCTCTTCTATGCACCCACTGAAAGGGCATCTGCCTTATCTATTGAAGCACCCCTGCAATGCAGACTTCAGTGTCTGAATACAGCTTCCCTATCAGAGGGCATGTCCAGAATGCAATTCTGCATCTCTGACCAGAAGAAGAATGTGTACCATAACACCCTAGACCCATGGAGGCTGCTGCTCCTGCCATTAGTTGAAAATATGTAGTTGTAATATCCATGGCGGTACAAAAGGGGGTGGTGATGGACGGAGCATCTGAACCAATCAAACACTCACACCAAGTCAACAGATCTGGGTTTAATCCATCACCGTTCTTTAGCCCACTCTGCCACCCCAGTTCAGACATGGGCCATATGCAAATCAGTCTGACCCTGTGCCTCATGGGAACAGTCCAGCCCGAACTGCCAAGCCAAGCCTTCCCTGGTCCGGAAACAAGCTTCCGAGGACCGGTTTCTGGCATTTCAGCCCGGCTTGCTTGAATCCAGTGGCAAAGTGAGCAAGGGACTCACGTCTGAGCATACTCTGTCAACTTATGGCCAACAAAGTGGTACAAAAGGGGGTGGTGATGGACGGAGCATCTGAACTAATCAAACACTCACACCCAGTCAACAGATCTGGGTTTAATCCATCACCGTTCTTTAGCCCACTCTGCCACCCCAGTTCAGACATGGCCATATGCAAATCAGTCTGACCCTGTGCCTCATGGGAACAGTCCAGCCTGAACTGCCAAGCCCTGCCTTCCCTGGTCCGGAAACAAGCTTCCGAGGACCGGTTTCTGGCATTTCAGCCGTCTTCAGCCCGGCTTGCTTGAATCCAGTGGCAAAGTGAGCAAGGGACTCACATCTGAGCATACCCTGCCAACTTATGGCGAAGAAAAAGGTACAAAAGGGGGTGGTGATGGACGGAGCATCTGAACCAATCAAACACTCACACCCAGTCAACAGATCTGGGTTTAATCCATCACCGTTCTTTAGCCCACTCTGCCACCCCAGTTCAGACATGGGCCATATGCAAATCAGTCTGACCCTGTGCCTCATGGGAACAGTCCAGCCCGAACTGCCAAGCCAAGCCTTCCCTGGTCCGGAAACAAGCTTCAGAGGACCGGTTTCTGGCATTTCAGCCCGGCTTGCTTGAATCCAGTGGCAAAGTGAGCAAGGGACTCACGTCTGAGCATACTCTGTCAACTTATGGCCAACAAAGTGGTACAAAAGGGGGTGGTGATGGACGGAGCATCTGAACTAATCAAACACTCACACCCAGTCAACAGATCTGGGTTTAATCCATCACCGTTCTTTAGCCCACTCTGCCACCCCAGTTCAGACATGGCCATATGCAAATCAGTCTGACCCTGTGCCTCATGGGAACAGTCAAGCCTGAACTGCCAAGCCATGCCTTCCCTGGTCCGGAAACAAGCTTCTGAGGACCGGTTTCTGGGATTTCAGCCGTCTTCAGCCCAGCTTGCTTCAATCCAGTGGCAAAGTGAGCAAGGGACTCACGTCTGAGCATACCCTGCCAACTTATGGCGAACAAAGTGGTACAAAAGGGGGTGGTGATGGACGGAGCATCTGAACCAATCAAACACTCACACCCAGTCAACAGATCTGGGTTTAATCCATCACCGTTCTTTAGCCCACTCTGCCACCCCAGTTCATACATGGCCATATGCAAATCAGTCTGACCCTGTGCCTCATGGGAACAGTCCAGCCCGAACTGCCAAGCCATGCCTTCCCTGGTCCGGAAACAAGCTTCCGAGGACCGGTTTCTGGCATTTCAGCCGTCTTCAGCCCGGCTTGCTTGAATCCAGTGGCAAAGTGAGCAAGGGACTCATGTCTGAGCATACCCTGCCAACTTAGGGCAAACAAAGAAAAACCAAAGGTGACGATGGACGGAGCGTTGACAATACAAACACTTACCCCCAGTCAACTGATCTGGGTTTAATCCATCATCATTCTTTAGCTCACTCCGCCACCCCAGTTCAGACATGGCCATATGCAAATCAGTCTGACCCTGTGCCTCATGGGAACAGTCCAGCCCGAACTGCCAAGCCATGTCTTCCCTGGACCGGAATCAAGCTTCCCAGGACCGTTTTCTCGCATTACAGCCGTCTTCAGCTGGGCTTGCTTGACTCCAGTGGCAAAGTGAGCAAGGGACTCACGTCTGAGCATACTCTGCCAACTTAAGGCGAACAAAGGCAAGCCAAAGGGGATGATGGACGGAGTGTTGAACAGTGTAAACACTCACCCCCGTCCATTATCCCCTTTGGTATCACTTTGTTCGCCCTAAGTTGGCAGGGTATGCCCAGACGTGGGTCCCTTGTTCACTTTGCCACTGGATTCAATATAGCCTGGCTGATGAGGGTTATGAACCCGAAACCAGTCCCAGAATGCTTGTTTCCGTTCCAGGGAAGACATGGCTTGGCAGTTCGGGCTGGACTATTCCCATAAGGCACAGGGTCAGACTGATTTGCATATGGCCATGTCTGAACTGGGGAGGTGGAGTGAGCTAAAGAATCTTGATGGATTAAACCCAGATCAGTTGACTGGGGGTGAGTGTTTGATTTGCTCAAAGGCTCCGTCCATTATCCCCTTTGGTATCACTTTGGTCGCCCTTAGTTGGCAGGGTATGCCCTGAGGTGGGTCCCTTGCTCACTTTGCCACTGGATTCAAGATAGCTTGGCTGATGAGGGTTATGAACCCAAAACCGGTCCCAGGATGCTTGTTTTCGGTCCAGGGTAGACATGGCTTGGCAGTTTGGGCTGGACTGTTCCCATGAGGCACAGGGTCAGACTGATTTGCATATGGCCATGTCTGAACTGGGGTGGTGGAGTGAGCTAAAGAATGGTGATGGATTAAACCCAGATCAGTTGACTATGGGGTGAGTGTTGGATTTGCTCAAACGCTCCGTCCATTATCCCCTTTGGTATTGCAATATAGTAAATCAGCCTTCTTTTCTAGCCCTCCCAGTATTTTGGCCTTTTGGAATCCCCTTCTTCCCTTTCTGGTAGCTCTGGAACTTTGCACTAGACATCTCAAATGATGGTGGTTTTGAAGTAAGTACATCAGTAATTTCTTGTACCAAGAAGCAAATGCATATTTGACACACTTTGCTTTCTAGGCTAAATATGCCAATTAACTGACATGACAGGCATTACACTTCTTAAATAAATTTTCTGCACAGGTCAAGATATATTAGTCTAATCTAAAACTCCAACTGCACTGCACCAGCAGCTTCATATGGATGTGACAGGTGGTGTCCCACTAGCAGACGAGGGATGGAGAAGGGAAAGATTTACAGACTAATCTGCTACACTACCACTGCTACCTCAGCAGGGGTGGAGCTGTATACACCAGTACACACTGTGCATGCGCAGATTTATATCGGCCCAAACTCACATTAGGGGTGTGTGTGTGAAATGAGAAAGAGAGAGACAGCCAACGATGAGGGTAGAAATACTTATTGTTTCTTGCACTGCGCTGTGACCAGACTTCACCCTAGCTTGATGCTCCAGTCCCCTCCAGTTTAAGCTAATGTAAGTTTGAGGGGAGGGGACCCGGGTAAGACATTGAATGTGTGGCAACCATTGTCGCCTGCGAAGGTCACTGTAATAACAACAGGCTCTCTCTCTTTCGCTTTTTTTACTTGTCCCACGAGTACTCTGCTTGTCCACAAAGCCCCTAATGCCTGCTTCCAACCTCACAGTGGCTCAGGAGACAAGTGCTGCTGAATGCAGCTCCAAATGTCCTTAGCTTGGCAACACTCCATGTGACTTGGCGGCTGTTGGAATGGCAGGCTGCCTACCCCTGGCCAGGCCTGGATATCTAAAAGTACATAAAACAGTACGACTGCTCTTTCACTTTGCCAGCAAGTTGTGGGACAGTTCAATGTTTGAATGATTGCTTCTGTCTGTGTGCTGTTTTCTGAGTAGTTATGTGTATATGTGAGCCTGCATTGCTGACAGTATGATTAGGCATGTTTGTCTGCGTGGGGCAGCATCCCTGTATTCTGTTGACCACCCATCACATATTGATTGCCACGAAAGGGATAATGGTGATCATTGCATATTGTTACCACCATCAACATTATCATAGCCGTAGCATAATAGCATCTAACCCTAACATAGATGACCATGGTAGGCATATGTGTAGCCTTTGCATACTGCTGATGTCCTTAACAGCATGTGGGTCTGGCATGATCACGGCCATCCCTCACATATAGTTGGACAGCTATCACCAAATATATCTTTAGCTCTTTCATACTGTTACCGTCTTTGACGTTTAGGTGGTAACACCGACATAATGGTGGTGCAGGCTGGTATTTTATGTCCCCACTGGGAATAATAGAAACCCTTCGATGGCTCTAACACATTTCGCTCCCCTACACATTTTAGTGGCCATGGTTAATGACACTTCTTGGTATGTTGGTGGTCAACCTTGCCATAATAGTGAAACAGTGAGTCTTGCATTTTGTGAATATTCCTATCATAATGGTGGCCGGGTCATATTGTGTCATCCACGTAGCTTAAAGGTGTCCACTTATGGCAAAATTGGTAAACTTGTGGTCCGGCAATAATACTTACTGCGGCAGCACCTGACATAAAGATAGCACCAGCAGTCATATTGTATCGTAGCTACCCTCCTTATAATGGGCATTCTTAATATGTGATTGGGATTTGTGGGTACGTGTGCTAGATTCTATCTGCCTGCGGCAGTTGGACTTTGTCAAAATATCTATGACTTTTATGAAACCATCAGGTAGAATTTCAAGGTTTAAAGATTCTTCAGCCTTTTCAGCCAGTCAGTCTAAAGTTAGGTATTGATATGAAGACATAGGAGACTGTTATGGGCCTATCCATATCATTGAATAAGGAAGAGAACAATATCGTTGAATTAACAGACCTCCATCTCAAACTTCCTACATGTGTCACAATTGTTGTTGCTTCATAAACACTTACTTAAAAACGTTAATAGGGCCTAATTCCTGCAGCTCAGCTATCACATGCACTTGCCAGCACAATACTTTAACAAACAAAGTAGCTTTAGGAAGGAACTTGTTGCATGAAACTCAGAAAATAATCTCCTCCCTCCCCCCCCCCCTTCCCCTCCAGTCAAGTTGTTTTACCTTCTAATTTGAACCTAATGAAGAAATGTAAAAGAAACTGAAACTGTTTTAGGAATACAATGGTACCTGTTTCAGTAGCACTGGTTCCAGGGCGGGATCCAATTCTTCCCCAACATTCTCTAACATGAATGGCTTCCCAAAGCGAATGGCATTTTCCAAACTGCGCAAGAAGTCCCGGTCACTTAGCTTGACCACATCGATCGAATTATCCTTCTCCTGGAAAGGAAAAAGGAGGGAAGAGTGAGACTGGACCGTGGCATGGTCTGTAAAGCAACAGGACAACACCTACGAATCTTCATGGAGGTAAGTCATTCTAAGTACTTTTCAGCTGAGTTTAATCATCCATCAAAATAAACTGCAGAAGCAGTGGGCATTAAGACACCAATGCAAACCTAAAATGGTACAGCACATCGAAATCAGGGACACTATTTTATGTTATGTCATCAACATCTGTAATGTACCAAACAGAGCTATTCTTTGCCAATATCTGTAATGTACCAAACAAAGCTATTATTTGCCAACATCTGTAATGTACCAAACAGAGCTATTCTTTACCAGAGATGAACCTGGGTATATACTTACATCAGAGGTAATTGATCATCTGGAGTAATTTAGAGTCAACCACACATCCACAGAGGTATGTTTAGAGATGGTTACATTTGCAACAGTTTGTTCCCAGATAAATTAATTAGTAAACAGACACATCTGCCATGAGACTGGGGAGTGAGAAAAATGTGAGTTATAATATTTTTCTAAAGAAAATTTGAGAATCAAAAGAGATGTGGTGCTCAGATTATTTTTCTCACACCACAGTCTATTGACAGATATGCCCCTTTTGGCTAGAAAAGGAATTTTGATGAAAACAAGTTGTATATTCAACAACATATTTTCACCACAGCAAAGTTAAAATAAAGGATCTCTCGAGGGCAATTAGTGAATAGAGCCGCGCCCTAATTTTTCTGTCTGGCTTAGGCATCCAAACAGTAGGAAGTATAACCATGAATCAACAATTAAAATGTTTTGTGCGAGCAAACTAAATAAATCAAAGAACCCAAAATGAAACTCAGTTTCAAGCTGCAAATCATGTTGTGTCTGCAGTTTAACAAAAAGAGTTTTTTGATTCCATCACCAAAATCTAATGAGAACACAAAAAAGACAATGTAGCCATTCTCAAAATGCCATGACCTTGACGAGCTGCCTAATCAAGAGGGTTGCCCCAAAGCACCCTCTCTGAAAATGTCTTTATTCTCGTTTTGATGTGTTTCAAGTTACATTTTTTTTAACTTTGATACTATGTGTCTGTACTTCTTTGCAGACGTACCCCCACTTTTTGCCCCATTTAAACTTCTAGAAACTGGTTTTTCGACTCTGACGGTGCACTGAAGCCTACTAACCAGACTCCAGTGCCAGTGTACTGTCCACAAAAATTTAAATATCTAATTGTAACTCAATTGGCAAAGACTTTAGCATCCTTCTAAGTCTCTAGAAACTGGTACCCCTGGTACCTCGGGCATGGTTACTAAAGAGGATCCCTTAGAGCTGCAGTATGTCTTATGCCACTCTAAGGCATCCATACAAAACTTACATGCAACACTGTCATTGCAGGATCTGTGAAAGGGTGCAAACCCTACAGAAAACAGGACAGTGCACACAGCCTGTGTGCAATGTCAAAGTACACTGCAGGTACTATACGTACGTCACTCCAACAGCAGGCCATAATAGCTCTAAGGCTTTTAGCACTTGTGATCCTTTGTTCCGTTGTTGCTGCCAGAAGCCCCGTAGGGCATTGCATCAGTGAGCCAGGAGCCCCGCTGGGCATTGGAGTTAACGAGGGGGAGCTGCTCTCTAGGAGGACGGGACTGCGAGGGCCAGCAGGCTGTGCGTGTTCCAGCGAGCACACCTGCCGCCTCTTCCCGTGTCTCCGCCCCCTGCCTGACTGCTGAAAACTCCTCGCGGCCCCCGCTTCGCGGGCGCCGCTCGTGGAGGAGCCCTTGCATCCTTTGTTCCGTTGTTGCTGCCAGAAGCCCCGTAGGGCATTGCATCAGTGAGCCAGGAGCCCCGCTGGGCATTGGAGTTAACGAGGGGGAGCTGCTCTCTAGGAGGACGGGACTGCGAGGGCCAGCAGGCTGTGCGTGTTCCAGCGAGCACACCTGCCGCCTCTTCCCGTGTCTCTGCCCCCTGCCTGACTGCTGAAAACTCCTCGCGGCCCCCGCTTCGCGGGTGCCCCTCGTGGAGGAGCCCTTGCATCCTTTGTTCCGTTGTTGCTGCCAGAAGCCCCGTAGGGCATTGCATCAGTGAGCCAGGAGCCCCGCTGGGCATTGGAGTTAACGAGGGGGAGCTGCTCTCTAGGAGGACGGGACTGCGAGGGCCAGCAGGCTGTGCGTGTTCCAGCGAGCACACCTGCCGCCTCTTCCCGTGTCTCCGCCCCCTGCCTGACTGCTGAAAACTCCTCGCGGCCCCCGCTTCGCGGGAGCCGCTCGTGGAGGAGCCCTTGGATCCTTTGTTCCGTTGTTGCTGCCAGAAGCCCCGTAGGGCATTGCATCAGTGAGCCAGGAGCCCCGCTGGGCATTGGAGTTAACGAGGGGGAGCTGCTCTCTAGGAGGACGGGACTGCGAGGGCCAGCAGGCTGTGCGTGTTCCAGCGAGCACACCTGCCGCCTCTTCCCGTGACTCCACCCCCTCTATCCTCAGTCAGCTTAAGACCTGAAGACAATACGCGTCAGCGGGACGCGTGTGCGGGACATCACCCGGGACAAAGCCCGGACTAAGGGCGGACCTTCTGAGACCCTCCGAGAACCGAGGAGACCGGACTGGACTCAAAACCCTGGTATTTATTTTGTGACCCATTGTTATTATACCTGAGATTTTGCGTGCTCTTGCTAACCATCGCTGTGGAACCTTACTCTTATTTACTATGGCCGAAAAACAGGGTGCACTGTTGAACAAAACCCTTGATGACTATTTTACTAAAGCTTCTCCAGACATGCCATTAGATATCGTTCTGGCAGAGCGCCGTGCTGAGCGCCGCCGCTCTGTTGAAAGCCTAAAAAATCGGTGCTTGTCGCCAACATCCACACCTCCTGTGACTTTTAGTGCAAACACTCAGTTGGTTGATGTCACTGTTCACACAACTGATAGTCAACCTGTGGTATCAGATGTCACTACCCCTTGTATTAATAACTCCCCCCATCTGGACATTACAGGTCCTGATGTTACCACACATACAAGCACTCCTAATGTTTTAAGACATATTACTCTAATACCATCAAAAATAGTGCGTAGTAGAGTAAAGAAATCTACACTAGTTCCAAGGGTACATGGACCTCCGCCATGTAAAAAACGACGAAAAGGGGGGGTTCCATCGCAATCAAAATTAAGCCACTCTGATTTTGGGAAAAAGGTCAAGACCCCTGTAGCTAGCATTGTTACTACTCCTGCTACTACTGAAGGGCCTATTATTATTACATCTCCGCCACCCCCTATTTTACCTATAGTCACGGAGGACATCATGGAAGTTTCCGAGCTGCCTAAAGCGCTCCCCACTGTTCGCGTTTCTGCTACCTTAGATTCTATAGAAAACCTAATTAACACCTACTCTGCATCAATCCTGGAGAGGCTGATTGAAGTAGAGTCAAGATTAAACTAACTTGAGCGTGCATTGGGAAATAAGGGCGAGGCGAATTCCAAATCATTGAATTTAGTAACACATAAAGCACCTAGTGTGACTAAGCCTAATCCAGCCGCTTTAGCCCCAACAGCCAACTCCACCCTGTTGGCGATCCCTACTACCTCGGTGCCTAAAGGGAACACTATAATTACTTCTAAACCACTTCCACCCCCAACAAACTTACCAAATAAATTGGCTTCCAAGTCTGCTACTGTCAAAACTAAACCATCTAATGACGTAGTTAGCACCCCAAATGAAGACCAATCAATTGAAGCAAGGGGACAAAAACCAAGATGGGGAAGGCCTAAACCGGTCCCAAACCCAGAACTACCTCCAGAGGCAGTGCCCTTTGTGGTAGTCCTAACAGGGGTTCCGGCGTTACCCACTAGCAAGAGGGAGGGCTTTGCACAATTAAAAAATAAGATCATGCATTGGTTAAGTCTATACAGACCAATAGCACCCCATATAAACGGTGAAATTGTCCATGTCCGACGCCTTCAATGGCTGGGAAGCAGACCAAAACACATCGAGGGGGACGTGGTGGTTGTAAATTTCAGGGATCCCAACGCAGTGCAATTTGTAATGAACTGACCCCCAGGCACTACAAGCAACTGCATAATACCCAGACCATTGACCTTTTTCTATCCAAGGTCTGTGGTTTTTCCCTCTCAACAACAACCAGCCTCTCATATAACATCCCAAACTATGCCCTGCTCTTATCCACCAGTTATGCAGAGGGCTGGTAACATACATCAAATGATACCACCACTTACTAGACCTAATCTTATGGAGCCTTTCTTTCCCCCAAATCACGCACCTACATCTGATGTTTTTGGTTGGAATTGTGTCCCATATAGGCAAATTAACCCTACCAATAGAAGAATGGACCACCTAAAACCCTTCACCCCTTTAGAAACTACCAACAGATTCGACATCTTTAGCGGTCTAGATGACTGTGATTGATGCCAAACGTCTAGGGGGGTTGATGGAAATGAATTGTTGAATGCCAACTTGTCGGGGGGAGGGAGCGAATTCTGTTTACAGATAGTTGGTGCTAATACTTATGAAATTGAAATTGAGGGGAATGTAAGCTTATTGCCCGTGTTAGTTCCAATAACTGGGGATAGTTCAATACCAATGGGAAGTGTTGCACCCCAAAATGAGTTGATTTCTTTAGAGCCTGATGTAACTAGTCCAGAATGCCATATTTCAGTGTCTGTAGAGGGGGGAGATGTTTTGACGCAAAAAATTTTGGAAGCACGGCAACCTTTAAAACTGGTCTCCTGGAATATAGCCGGGTTATCAAAAAATCTAAGTGACCCGGAATGGGCAAGTTTCATTGACACTTTTGACTTTTGTATGTTGCAAGAGACCTGGTCGGTTGAAACTACACATAGGCTAGGATACAAATCTTATGGTGTCAGTGCGATTCCCTCTAGGAGTGGAAGACCATCGGGAGGTTTGTTGACCTGGGTAAAGGTAGATCTAAAAGTGAACATAGAAGTGATGGATACCAACTCCCCTGATATTTTGATCCTGAAAATTAATGCTTGCAAAGGGAAAAAACTGTATCTAGTTAACGTTTACAACAGACCAACTCCCATCACTAGGGAATCTTCCACACTAACACAACTTGACCTTTTATTGGGTAACCTAGATACTAGAGCGAATTATGTCATTATATCAGGTGATTTTAATTGCAACTATGAGCCTATTGTGGGGCTTGGTGACATCTTCTTAGAAGAAGATGAGGCAAATGGGATCCCTGTTTTAGAAATTACAAAACCAGCTAAATGTTCTCCCCTGGCCCTTCAATTGACAAGACTATGTGCAGAATACTGCACTAGAGCGTGCAATGGACGGCTACCATCAGATACCATGAAGAAGCCCACGTTCTATAGAGGGAACTATAAAAGCAATATAGATTTCATTATCGCCTCAGTGTCATCATGGGAATTCCTTCTTGACATGGAGGTAATAGAAAGATTAGAGAGTGATCATTTCCCTCTAGCCCTTCAGATCGAGGTCTCCCTATTTGGAGATACAGTGTCCCCATTGATTGGAGACGTAAATAAAGGTGACCAAACTGAGATACACATCAGTAACAACAGACGTTCTCTCAAATGGCCACTAATATTGGGCAATGGTGAAATTATAATAGAAATCTATAAGCTTTTTGCTAGTATCTTTGGAGCATACCCAAATGACACCCCAAAGGAAGGGTATGGCAGTTACTTTATGGAATTACACCATACATTTTTCGATGCTTTAAAGCCCCTAGTCACTAAGATGCTGAAGAAAAGGCAGCAGAACACACACAACTTGTCCCACAGCAAACCCTGGTACAACAAGGACTGTAGGGAGTCCAAGAGGGCACTCTTAACAGCAATTAAGTCGAAGATCCAAACGAATATTATGTTAGCTAGGAACAATTATAAAATGGTCCAAAAGGCATGCAAAGTTGCATGGGAAGAAGCAAAATGGGCTGATCTGTTACAAGCAGCAAAAATACGAGATAATGTAGCCTTCTGGAGGCTGATAGCAAATGGGAATCACCAAGGTAGAGTTGTCAAGGACGTCTATTTAGATGAACGGACATGGGTAAATCATTTTTCTGAACTTTATAAGGAATATGAGGAACCCATTACTGATAGAACTCCAAGCCATGTCATTCCGGGGGAAACCCTGGAGTTTACTCTAGGTGAGACAGAATTGGCGATAACCCAGATTAAATCTGGCAAAGCCCCTGGGCTAGACAAGATTCCGGGAGATTTGTACAAACACGAATGAAAAATTTGGGTTCCATATATCAATCATTAGTGTAACGAGTTATCCCGAAATCTAGACTTCCCAGAAAGTTGGAAGGGGGCTGAAATTGTTTTAATTTACAAGAAAGGTGACAGGATGGACCCCTCAAATTATCGTCCGATAAGCCTAATGGATATATTACAAAAAATCTACACAAGACATATTCTATTCCGTGTCAATGACTGGCTGGACGATAAGGCAATTTTGTCAAAATACCAAGCGGGATTCAGAACCAAAGTTAGTACAATTGATCAAATTTTCCGCTTTTGTTGCCTTTATTGGAAATATATTAAGATCAAAAAGGGACAACTACATGTTGCGTTCGTCGACCTAAGGGCGGCGTTTGATTTAGTTCCACGCAACCTATTGTGGGAAACACTAAGTTCAGTAGGGATGTCACCCACCCTGATAGCGCAAATAAAAGAGCTACATAGAGGGAACTTTGCCAGAGTACGGTGGGGCCCAAAAGGCGAGTTAACCCCCAAAATACCAATCGAACGAGGTGTGCACCAGGGGTGCGCACTGGCCCCTACACTGTTTTCGCTATTCGTGAATGACATTCCGTCATACTTGGAAGGATGTAACAACGACTCTCCCAAGTTGAATGGTGAAAAAGTTACTTCCCTATTGTTTGCAGATGACACCATTCTAATTTCCCAGACAAAAAAAGGTCTCCAGTCTCTCTTAAATTCCTTTTATGACTATTGTAACAAGAAAGGACTGGAGATAAATGGGAAAAAGACAAAGTGTATGGTCCTAAATCCAACTAAAAGTGACAAGGGCTGTCTAACTTTAAATGGAACAAAACTGGAATCAGTCCCGCATTTTGGATATTTGGGGGTAACATTAGACTCCAATTTCACATGGAAAGCCCAATTGGAAAAATGTAAGATGCTTTTTAGCCAGAACACTAAACCCATTCTGAGAGAGCAAGGTCTAAGCACTAGCAAGGCCGTGTCTCCAGCAGTTGAACTTTTTAAATACAAGGTTCAATCTGCTGTATTATACGGTTCGGAAATTTGGGGCCCAGGATCCAAAGATGCTTTTAGGGTCTTGGACAACAACTTCCTGAGAAGTCTGGTTAGAGTTCCTAGGAGTACTCCTCTGGTTCCACTCCAGCTTGATCTAAACTTTCGTAGAATGGACCATCACATTATTCTACGTTCTCTATTGTTATGGATTAGGCTGTGGCGTGTACCGGAGTTGCAAGCATATAAAAATGGGCTAACAGAAATCATGGAGCTCGACAGCTTCAATGTGATACCCTGGTTTAAACATGTTAAATTCTGGTTTACCTTAATAGGACTGTCACATTACTGGGAACAACCAGATCTACTTCCACCACATTCAAAAACCATGGTAAAAAAGTGCTTTTGGTCGTATATTACGGGTATGATCAAAAACGCTCCATCTAATGGGTCACTTGTAACAAGGTTCCTTAACTTTAAAGATGATCCATTTTTCGAGTTATTTCTGGATGAAATAGAACCACCGTTAGCAAAGACCTTATTTCTGAAATTCAGATATGGTAACCTTCAAATCGGTTCTACACTGGTTCGTTGGTCTGGTGGTGTAAACTCGGTGAATCATGCAGAGGGTGATTTATGTACCATGTGTGGAGGTAACCAACAAGAAAACGAGCTACATATCCTCTTCTTCTGCCCAACATATGCCCAGGCTAGAAGAAGATGGATTAAGCCCATATGTTTAACATTAGGTGTAAGATCATGCTCCCAGGCCCTAAGGATTCTCTTGACTAATACTAGCCAACCTATCGTATTTAGTGTTAGTAGATTCTTGCACAGTATCTTTTTCCAAAGAAAAAAATTGGGTTATAAACTGTAAAATGTAATATACCAAAAGTGTTGTAGACATGCTAAAATTACTTTTTGTAACAATTGAGGGACAACTGATGAAATTCTATTCCTGTCGCCCGTACTTTGATGAAATTTACTTCTGTCACCCATAATTGTTCCTATGAGTAAGAATAATCATTATGAATTTTAAGACATCTTAATTCTTGATTTTAGAATCGACATGAAAACTGAATGAATTTTATAGTATGCTATGCACTTTAAAAGAATGTTTTATTGTTGTAATGTATTGTTCTTTTATGGTATTCATGCCGAAATAAAGATAAATTGAATTGAAATTGTGAGGACATAGCTGCATGAGCAGATGTGCCCCTGAGATGTTTAGTTCTATTACTAGATATTACAAGTGGACAGAGAAGCCATCTTAAGTATGGGTATGTGCACTGGTCATTACGAGCTACCCAGCTACATAATGGCTTCACTAAAAATAATGGTGTTTGGTATCAAAAACCTCATCTTAACAAATCCACACTGATGACAGGGTTGGATTTATTATGACATGCACACAGATGGCACCTTGGAGGTGCCCCCTGAATATCTACCAGTCCTCTACTGTGCTGGTTGACTGGTATTGACCAGGATGCCACGACACGTTTCTGACCCCTTGGAGGTGGGAGCCATGCTCTCAGAGGACTCTAACAATGCCTGCTCCGGAGGAAGGTGTTCACCTGCCGCCTTTGATATGCGACTCAGGCTTCCCCCAGACCTGGGACATGCCACACCTTGCCCTGGGGATCATTTGGCACCAGAGCAGGCAGGAAAATTAGCTAGTCAGAAGGCGCGTCACAATTACAGGCTGACCACACCTGAAGTGGGCAGTCAAAGAAGGGTTTCATCATCTTGTTTTTGGTGGAACTAGGAACTCTGGGTCAGGGTTATACCCGCTCCTCACAGGAAGTGGTCATATATGGGGTGTAGTCACTCCAGGGATAGGTAGCCCACTGGCTACTACCATACATTCCTGTTAACACGCCTAAATTGAGTACTTAGGTGGCCCTCTTGACACCAGGAATGTAGAATCACCTGACAAGAAGAAGGACCAAGAAAAGCTGAAGACTTTGTGCCCAAACCCTGGCTACCTACCTGCTCCTTTCCCGACAATTGCAACAACCCGACTTGTCCTGCAGCTGTGTATCCTACAAAAGCCTTGGAGGGTCTCCGGCACTTCGCCAAGCCATCAGCATCTCCCTTAAAGTGGGGCAGCCACTTTCCTGCACCCTGCAGGCACCGACAGCAACGTCTAGTTCACCATTCTGCTGTTCAACGGGTCGACCAATGCAGCAGCCATCCAGGAAGAGGTCACTGTGCTCCCAGAGGTCAGATCCATATTCCCCACTAAATGAAAAGACACCAAGACCAACCGGAGTCGTCTTGCACCAATACCAGGGGATACCGACCCCTTGCAGCAACCAAAGTTGTTTGAGTCCAGTCCGGACTCCAATGCAACAGAGACCGAGCATCTGATGAGGGATGTCAGCACTGCAGAGGCCAGCTGTACTATTTTGTTCCCCTTTGCATTTCTAACTGAGACCCGTGGGTGCCTTTGACGCATGATCACCAATCGAACAAATCCTCTGCAAACAAGCTCCCTGGGCTTGGTCCACGACAGCCAATGGTGCTTCTCTGCTCCCAGGGCCCCTACAAACTGAGACCCCTGTTAGGAGCTCGCGGACTTGTCCCCAAGTCCCCCTCTGCAGCCTGTTTCTAGGTGGACCTTATCTATGCCAACAGTGCAGAGTGCCCTGTAAGCCAATAAGGGTTGTCTGGACTTTCTACATTGTGTACCACAATACTACGTAAGAAACCAGCTTCCTACACTATGCTGATTTGGAAAAACAAACTTTAAACAAATAATAATAATACAAGCTACATTTTATGTACATTTCTCTGTCCATAAATGGAATTTAAAAAGTTAAAGAGCACAGAAAATTGAACACATCCTTAAATCACATAACAGAGCTCGACCCAGCATTTAGCCACTGTAAAGCATAAACAATAAGTGCATACATTACAGAAATTAAACCCACGATCTCAAGTTCATTAATTAACAGTCAACAGTTAAGAAGCTGTTTTAAAAAAAAATCTTAATGATAATGTTAAAACATGCACATAAAGATCAATAAAAAGACTCAGAAAAAGGCATTTTGTGGACTAGCTGCCGCTACTCAATCAAATCCTAACATTGCCAGGAAAACATAATCAATCCTGATATAAAACATCACAGTATAAAGTGTAGATATATTCTGTCTGACTGCTATAGCCACTCTGAGCTTTGAAATGCATTAATGCCCTTGTCACAACCTTAGATTATATTTGCTATGACCCCTACCTCGTGTGACTGTCATTTATTAACAGGCAGCCATCCCTCAATCAACTCCTCATGTTACTAAAAAAAGGTGTCCTAAGTATAAATGCATAACATTCTATCTACATCTTGTACTATCTCCAAACTATGAGGTACAATATAAAGCCGGTCCCCACTCAACTTATATGAACTACATAATAGCGTTGCTTCTTCCGCTGCCCTCTAAAACTAAGGCCTTAAACCTTGAGATCACTTTCTCAAAAAATTTGCCTAATCTGTAACAGAATAATATTTTCACATTTCATAATAGTGTTGTTCAATGAAGCGAGAGTCCAAGTGCCCAGGGCTCTGAAAACAGGGAGCAGCTACCTCCTTCTTTCTTCTAAAGAAGATTAAAAAAACGAGTAAACGACTCGATGACTATGCTCCATTTGTACAAAATGGGCAATTTCTAAAATTTCCTGAGGAATAGGATAAATTGCTTTTCGGAGACCTCCAATCTATGAATTGATGCATCTGGCCCAACCTTAGCTTCATCATCCAGCGTCTAGTTCCCCCTAGCCTTTTTATCTATTAGGCAGTGCTGCGTTTTGACTGACTCAGGAGCTTCAGACAAATGATTAAGATGGGTATGTCAACCACAATCCCATTAATCGTATAGGGTAGCTGGGTCTTTAATTAGGCTTTTAATTATAGTCTTTCTTCCTACATTTTGATGTGTTGCTGGCAAGAGCCCTTAACATATAGCTAAAGCTTTGTGCTTCAGGACAGATATAAAGATGACTGCCTCAAGCTCTAAAAGGTCTTATAGATTACAGCTGGAATATAACCCTTGGTGGTGGAGCACTGCAGGCAGGGTATCTATTCCCTTCACATGCATGTTCTTTGTGGATTCCACTACGGTTGAGTATGTAAAACAAAAGTAACATCCACATCTGGTTGGTGCATGGGCACCTGATTATAGCAGTGTCAGCACAATAGTTTTTAGTGTATAGATGCCTAGGTAGTAGATCTGCCAGACATTAATGCAATCCCTTTGTTTAAGATTGATGTAACCCCTTTGGATCTGGTGGACTGGATCATAATCTATCACAAAATAGCACGATTCCTGCACCAATTATCTGAAAATATAAGTAACTTTAGTATGTTTTGCATTGCCAATTGCTCAAACTCCACAAAATGCTCTCTTGAAACTGCTAGAAAGCTCATTATTTCTAAGCTAAAAATAGAAGTGCTCTTCTATCACGTGGATAATTTCAATCACTCAATTCAGAAAGCGACTCTAAAAAAGGCTCCGCTGAAAAACAAACTAACTAGAATTAAATCACATACCGTCACATGTGACTATCAAGTTTCAGATGCCTACTGTTCACCTTCTCTGGGTTTGAAGCAACATCAATTCAATTTTAATTCTGGCAAACAATTTTAGGAGACTCCTCTTACAACTTTGGTTTCCATTCACCAATCTGCAACAAACTTTGAAGGGAGTCTCAAACAAAGTTTGTTTAAAATGTTTGGTGATGCTTGCTCATGTTTATTAGTGACAAGCTTGGAGAGGTCTATAGCTGGGCCGACATATATGCTAGGAGGAGACAACAAACATCCAATTCCAATAGACCCGCGGATGAAACATCATCTTCTGATGATTCACAACACAGGAGACAACCTCCAAGATTCAAACCAACCACCATCACAAGTAGAACAACACAAGAACAACCAACCACCTCCAGTGGTGTAGGTAATACTGGGAACACTTTTTTAGAGAGAGCCCAAAAATCATCAGACGAACCAGGAGGGGCAAAAGGCCAAACAACAGAGGATTCGATAGCAAAAAACACCAGGAGTCAAAAACCTTAGTTATCAATCTCTCGAATTACCAAATATCACGTTCAGAAATCAATGTTCTACAAAAAGGAACCACGTTTGTGTCCACATTTCATTCTAAACTTTTGGATACACAAGTATGTATCTACAAATTTATGAGAGGACTACGACTGCGACATTTTTTTACCAATGTTATTCCAGTTGCGAAAGAACCCTCCAAAGACACTCTGAAGGGACTCAGAAACAAGAGTAAATTCATTCCCCCTGTGAGCCATAAGGTTCTAGATGCATTCGAAAAAGTGATTTGTAAAGAGGTAGAGAAAATTTACAAACAGCCAAGGTCTAAGGTTACCAATCTTTCTATCAAGGAACAAAATTTCCTCAAAAAATTGGCAGAGAATCCAGACATAATCATTCGTCAAGCAGACAAGGGAGAAGCCCTAGTCATATTGGATGCTGACTTTTACAACAATTGTGTGAACGAACACGTAAATGACTTGAACACCTATTACAAAGTAGAGCAAGATCCGACTAAACAATTCATGGAGATACTTTCCACTCTCATAAATAAGACTGTTGAATTAGGTGTAATCGGACACAGAGAGAAACAGTATCTCATCAAATCCAATTCATCGGTACCATATATTTATATGATACCAAAAGTGCACAAGCATCCAACACATCCGCCATGCCGACCAATAGTATCAACGGTCAACTCCATCCATGAACCTGTTGGGAGATATATCGATAGACACCTACAGCCACTGGTACAATCAATGACCACATACATCAAGAACACAACCCATTTTTTAACCATCCTTGAGGAACAGGATTCGCAATGCACCAGCGACATGCTGCTCTGCACCATTGATGTTCAATCATTATATACTTCAATTTCACATAATTTGGGATTAGATGCTGCAGCATCGTTTCTAATGTTGTCTGACATGGAAGAAGGATTGAAGTTATTTATAATGGAGCTTCTGAATTTCACGTTATACCACAGCTATTTCGCATGGCAGGAGGAATATTACATTCAAAGCTCTGGTACATCTATGGGCAATTGTGCCACACCAGCTTATGCAAATCTCTTTATGTACAGGTTTGAACTGGATAACATCTTATGCAAAGACCTTTGGTCAAAAAACCTAATAGTATATAAGAGATATATCGACGATATATTCGTCTTGTGGAGGGGAACACGGATTGAGTTGGAGCAAGCTATAGAAGATTTGAATGAAGTGAATGACCGGATCAAATTCACCCACAACATACAAACACACCAGATACCGTTTCTGGATGTGTTAATACAGAAAAATGAAGGTAAACTTGAGACCAGTGTCTTTACTAAGAGCACAGACAGGAACAACCTACTACACTTTCAGAGCTTTCACCAACACTCATTGAAAAGACACTTGCCGTATTCTCAATTGCTAAGAATAAAGAGGATCTCCTCTACAGAGCAGTCATTAAAAGAGAGCACCCAAACGTGCATTGACAAATTCAAAGAGCGAGGATACCCAATGGGAATTCTGGAAAAAGCTAAATCAAAAATAATGAAAATCAATTGACGGTCATTATTGCAGGCCCACTCGAAAACATCAAACCAAGATAGAATGGTATTTGTTTCCAAATATTCAACAGAGAGCACGAAAATCAAACAAATTAGATTGAGGAATTGGTCATTACTGACACTGGAGGAAGACTTCAATAATATATTTCAGCGTACTCCAAGGTTCTCATTCCAAAGGTCCCAAAACATCAAATAAATGCTGAACAGAAAGTGACAAGTTCGCACTAAAAAGCACAAAGGTACTTAACCTTGCCACAATTGTGGTAATTGCAACGCCATAATAAAAGGGAAAGAAATCAAACACACAAGTTAAGGCTTTACCATCACGTTACGTGTCACTGTGACCTGTGACAGCCGAATTGTCATTTATCTGATTAAATGCCCCTGTGGCCTAGCATATGTTGGGAAAACGGAACACAAAATAATGACACGCATTATTGAACATAAGAGTAACATTCGAACCAAAAATGTAAAATCTCTGTTGGCATCTCATTTCAATAATCACAATCACTCTCCCAGTCAGTTACGATTTCTCATCTTGGAAACTGTACCCTTGTTACCTGGAAGAGCCAATACTCAACATCTACTACATAGAGAAGTTTTTTGGATTACTTATTTGAACACGACCCAACCAAGGGGTCTTAACGATCGGGTTGACCGGAACTGCTTCTTATAAATTCAAAGGACATTCTTACATCATGAGCTGAACTGGCTTCGCTCATATATCGAATATGAATCAGTATTGGTATTTTTTGAGTACCACAATTAATTTTATGTTTTTGTTAATTTTAGGTCTTGTTTTACAAACATCCAGCTAAAAGCATGCTATTATAATGTTTTTGATGTTTTTTACGAATTGACTATGTGTATTTGACATACGAGGAGCAATGATAAACATGCAGACACAGACTTTTTAGGTACACGACACGTCCGTTTTGACTCACAATACCGTTCATTTTGGTCATGCTAGCAGTGGCCACAAAGTTTGGTATATTTACTACACGTTTCACGTATATTACACTATCTTAATTTTGCCCCGAGCCAACACAAACAGTAGTATCTTCTCTGTTTCCATTGTTGTGAAACAGAAGTAGCACTTCCGGTTTATAAGCGGCTATATCCGGGATTCCCGAACACTTCGTACAACATCTTCACACCGGCATGAGGATTCGAATTTATATTTGACGCGACTGACGCAACATGGTGAGTGTCTTTCCATTTAAATACCCGAGTTGAGAGAGCCGGCATGGTTTGACCCGTTTCTTAAGAAACACTCTGGTTCTTCCCTTTTAGAACGCGGTCCGCGAACCCTGGTGACACCTAAAGAAATTCGAACTAGCACACATGATGTAAAATATCAGGTATGTTTGTGACTGTACTAACGGTAATACTGACTGCAGCTCCATGACATTACCGCCGCAACTTGAAGGGTGCTATTATTATTATTTTCTCAGGTGAATTACGCGTGACTATATTCATCGACTCACATTTTCCATGAACTCATATTCTACATATTCTTCAGTTTTGGAAGGCATGACGATTTAACATCGGTAGGGGACCATTTTAGTAATGGTGAAAGGGTGTTACATGATCTATTAATATCTACAATGTGATAACGCATGTTAGCATACATGAATACACATGTTATTGAAACGTCACGGACACTTTTTGAGACACAAGACTCATGTGATGCACAATGATTTTCTGTGTACATTCACACAAAGGCATATAAGGTTTCTAAATTTGTGTGTTCTTTACACAAAAAAGTGTATGCAATATTAACCCCTTCCACACTCATGACGAGCTGGGCTCGTCATGGTGTAGCCTCCTCGCACACTGATGACGAGCCCAGCTCGTCATGAATAATGGGATTTAGAAAAACTCAGCATACGAGCAGAATAAGAGCAGCGCGCATGAGGTTAACAATAAATTACAGTTGTGTTTATTTTCCTTCGACAGTTGAATAATGCCCCTGAGGAAGGGCATAATGCCCGAAATGCATTGGGCCATTGTTAGACCTGTCTGGCTTTTTGGCGAAGTCCCTCCTAATTTTTATTTATTTTGTCCCCTTTTTGCCCCTCATACCCTTGTTAATTTTTGTGTCTACTGACTTTTTGTAGGTGTTGGTCAGGGGGATAGGTGTTTTCTTCCCCCCTCATAATCTTTTACCTTAGGCCCAGAGGCCTGTTCTGACAGGAAAGTTGGCACCACCTAAAATGGTGGCCACCAACTGCCCCAACTGTCACCAACAGAACTTGGCCATAGCCTAACATAGGGCATTCCAGAACCTTCTGGTCCATTCTGGACCACTGAAGGGCAGCCTATATAAGGCGGAATGCAGGGAAGCCATTTTGTGCTGACGAGAGAGTGGAGGAGTGAGGCAGTGGTGAGAGGAGGAGGACGCACTGGGAGCAGCTAGTTTGTCCTTGTGACAGACAGTCACTACAGGGAGACGTTCCCCCTTCAACCCCTGACCAATCCCTCCCAATCACCTTCTTTAACTGGAGAGTGTAATCCTCTGCCCATTTTAGGATCCCCAGAGACTGTCCCAGAAGAAGGATCCCAGTGGAATCATAGCAGTAAGGGTTCCCCCTGTCCAGTTCATCCTCTGGTTGCTGGCCGACTGCTGGACATCCTCCCCCCACCTAGCGCTACATCACCCCTGTGGCCATCTTCCTACCTGTGGGGGTAGAGGCAGAGAAGTGTCAAACTGTACTGCCCTGACTGGCGCGAGTCAAGCGGCGCCGTGTGGAGCAGTTGCTGGGTCTGGAGGTGAGGAGCCGATCTGTGGTGGTTTCCCTGGTCCCCGGAGTTGAGAGGAGTGAAGGGAGGCGCTGACGCGAGTGCGCGATCTCCAGGAAGGAGACGCTGCTCCCTCGCGCATGCCCCCAGCGCTGCAGTGTCCCGGGTGCAGGAGGGGCCTATGACCGAGCAGGCCTGGGTGGGCGCGTCCTTCCCTGAAGCGAGGGCGGAGTACAGCGGAGTCGGAGCCGGCGCTACTGCGCAGGTCTAAGAGCATAGTGACCCCGCCGAGCGTGAGGGAAAAGCACCGGCTGCCTCAGGAGACCCGGAGAGAGTCCCGCCTTCCCCCCGATTACCGCCGGAGTTGTGAGGTAATCTTCCCCTCGCTCGAGCGCCACACAGGGGGACCGGCGCGAGCGAGAGGGGAGAAGTAAAGGAGACAATTATAGACGGGAGAAGCAGGCAAAGTCCTTCCTCCGCTCGGGCACCGCCAGAGGAGCTGGCCGAGCCCAGAGGGGGAAGCGGAAAGGCCCGTTAGAGGCTTGGGGGCAGTTGAGAATTTGGCAAACCTCCCCCTCGAGCGCCACGCAGAGGAGCTGGCCCGAGGGGGGAGGAAAGAGCAGGAAAGTTAGCATTACGGAGCGTCGAGAGGCGTGAGGGCCTTGCCTGTCTTGGTTCCCCGCCCCCCTTTGTCTGCTGTTCCCTACCAAGCCTGGTGCGAGGCGATCCCGCCCATAAACCTACAAGTAAGGAGGGGAATTACAGAGGGAAGCGGCGCTAACATCTCCAGTGAAGGGAATTAAGTACTAGTCATTTCCCTTCCTGATTAATCTAGGCTGGGGAGCAGCATAAAGAAACCTGTTGTTTAAATGAGAGTTTAAGCCCAATACAAAGCTTACTGTTTGATAACTAAGCTAAGGGATAATCTGGAGTTCATTACTGAAGACAGATTTGGTTAACCTTGAACTGACTAGATATCTTCTTATTACTAAACATTGAGATAAGTTAATATTCCTGAAAAATAGAACTACTGTTTACATGACTTTCGAATGTACTGAAAGATACTGTTAATGTGGATTCCTAATGCCAGTGACTCTGCTAGGAAGAATGCTAATACTGTGATGATATTTGCTTTTGCTTATAGTGAGTCGTAGTTTTCCCCCAAGATTCTAGCGGATTAATATCTAACCTGATTGATTCTAAAGTACAGTATATCCTGAGTGCAAAAGTGTGATAGGAGTTCAAGAATATAGTAACTGCTTTAAAGACAAAGTGATAACCTACTAATCATTTAAAAAGTGTAACTGCTGATCCTAAGTGACCTGAAATGTTTTGAGTTATTTATATGTGAGCTATTTAAATTTGACAACAGAGAGAATATTATTTTTATATAAAGCAGTACGTATTTTCATATAATTTTGGTGTAGCGTTTTCTTTTGAGTGCTATTGCGTGGAATTACTTTTGGGTGGTCTGCAACCTTCACACTGTGCCTCTGATATGCTAGTCTTGCCCTAGGCCAGGCTACCTAATTCCAACATATTGGTGCCTAGCGGTGGGATTGCGGACTTGGTTGCAGCTACTTACTAGTAATTTGGCGTAATACACCCAACCTACACCAGGAGTTTTCTCCTTGCGGCCCTCCCAATTAGTCTTTTTGTTTTTTCTAAATTTATTCCTGGTGGTGGGTGGAGTTGGCTTAAGGTTGCCTTTGCCCTCTGAAATTTCTGGTGTGTATCCAGGTTTGCCAGACTCACAATGGAGTTTGCAGTGGAAAACCTGGAAGTCTATTCTGTGCCCCAATTGAGAATGTTCTGCCAACAAATGGGGGTCTTTTTCAAACATGGTGCCAGGAAGGGGGAGCTCCAGACTAGCCTTAGGGCCTGGGTGGAGGCACACCAAGAGACAAAGGAGGAGGATGAAGAGGTTGACCAGGGCACGGAAGGGGGGGTGGAAGAGTTATTTCACCATGAGGGGGAAAACTTACTCACCGGACCCGTGTCCTATTCCAGAAAGGGCAGTAGCATTTCTGGGAAAAGCCTAACGGAAGCTGAGCTCACCGATAGGAGGGAGAAAAGACAGCTAAAGTGGGAGTTGGCTAAGTTGGAGCAGGAGAAAGAGGAGAGGAGGATGGTCCACGAGTTTAGACTGAAGGAACTGGAGCTCCAAAGTCTGCAACGGGGGTCCTCTCCTGTTAGGAATGGTGGCAGCGAACCGAAGGAGTCAGCCAGGGAGACCAAACCCTATATCCCCAAGGACCTGATAGCGAGCTTCAGTCAGGGGGATGATGTAGCTAAGTGGCTGGCCGCTTATGAGGTTTCTCTGAAGGTTCATGGAGTGCAGGAGAAGCACTGGGGGGGGGTAGTTTGTACAAGTACATGCCTCCTGCTGGTCGGGACACCTTGCTGGCCCTGGATCCAGAGGAACAGACAAACTACCCCACCATGAAGCTGGCGTTATTGAGGAAGTTCGGGCTCACCCCAGAAAGGTACCGACAGAAGTTTAGGGGGAGCCACAAGATGCGTACTCAGAACTGGGTGGACTTCCTTGATTACGCCAGAAAGGCCTTAGAGGGTTGGGTCAAGGGCAGTGAGGTAAAGGATTATGAGGGGCTGTACGATCTGTTTTTGAGAGAACACCTCCTCGAGAAATGTTTTCCCGAGCTGCGCCAACACCTGGTAGACAGCAAGCTGACCAATCCCCGGAAGCTTGCAGAGGAGGCGGACATCTGGACAAGTACCCGGGTGTCCTCCAAGGGGACTGGAGGGGAATCTCAAAAAGCCGGACAGGGCGCCCCCCAGAAGAAGGAGGGGGGGGAGAAAAAGAAAGAGTTCTCTAAAGGTCCCCAAAATAACTTCCAAGGGAAGGGAGCAGGTTTCACCCCTAGGGCAAACCCGCCCCGGAACCCTCATCCTGGCCAGAGCCAGCAGCCCAGGGTTCTCCACTGTTTTGAATGCGGTGGCGTTGGACATTATAAGGGAGATGTCAGATGCCCAAAGAGACCACCCCCTCCCACCGGAGGAAAGTCACCGGGAGTAGCTAGTGTAGCGCTCGGGGAGGAGTTGCCCTTAGATAAGGGGGGTGAGTGGGCGGGTGTCACCTTAGTGTCCCTGGGAGAGCGGGAGATGGTGCCAAAGATCCAGGTGCCCCCAAATACTACAAAGTATGGGCAATGGGTTACCATCAATGGCCAGAGAGGGGAGGCTCTGAGGGATACAGGAGCCAGCATGACTATGGTGAGAAGTCAGCTGGTGTCCCCAGAGCAGGTTGTTCCTAATGTACTCCACCCCGCCGCGATGGCTGACGGCAGAATGGGCCACTATCCAGTGGCTGAGGTTCCCTTTGAGTGGGAGGGGGTTGCAGGTTCACTTCGAGTTGCCGTAAGCCCTGCCGTGCCAGTCGATTGCCTGTTGGGGAATGACATGGAACACAACACTTGGAGAGAGGTGGAATACCGGACGCATTCTGCGATGCTGGGTACACCTGACTGGGCCTGTGTCAGCACACGGTCTGCGACTGCCCGGAGAGGGAGTTCCCCTGGGTTGGAGCCTGGAACAATGGCCCAACCCGCTGCTAAGAAGGGACAGACCCGGAGACAGAGAAAGCCTGCTCCGGCTTCCACACCCCATGAGACAGATCGGCCACCTGCGGTGGTGGACCAGGAGTCCGTGGAGGGGGAAGTAGACTCTCTGGAGGATTTACCCATCCCTGCGGAGTGGCATGTGGAGGGAGGTCCTACCAGAGAGGAATTCTGTAAGGGGCAAAGGGAGTGCCCCACCCTTGAGGGACTGAGGCGACAGGCTGAAGCCCAAGCAGCAGGTGATGTTACGGGACATTACCATATTTACTGGGAGGATGGACTCCTCTACAGTGAACCCAAGGTACCCTTGCCTGGTTCATCAAGGGCCTTGGTAGTCCCGCAACAGTACCGAGCCTTTCTTTTGGAACTGGCTCATGCCATACCCCTGGCAGGACACTTAGGTCAGGACAAGACCTTTGCCCGGCTTGTCCTCCACTTTTACTGGCCTCGAATGAAAGTGGCGTCCGACACATACTGTAGGACATGTGTAACCTGCCAGGCCAGTGGGAAAACAGGGGTGAAGCTAAAGGCTCCCCTGGAACCACTTCCAGTCGTTAGCACACCCTTTGAGAGGGTGGGCATCGACATTGTAGGGCCTTTGGATCCACCAACAGCAGCTGGTCACAGGTTTATCCTGGTACTGGTGGATCATGCCACACGGTACCCAGAGGCAATACCTCTGAGGACAGTCACTGCACCTGTAGTGGCAAGAGCCCTAATGGGAATCTTTACCCAAGTGGGATTTCCCAAGGAAGTTGTGTCTGACAGGGGGACCAACTTCCTGTCAGCGTACATGCGGGCCATGTGGAAGGAGTGTGGAGTGACCTATCGGTTCACCACTCCTTATCACCCCCAGTCGAATGGACTGGTTGAGAGGTTCAATAAGACCTTGAAGGGCATGATCAGAAGTCTGCCCGAGAGCCTGCGGAGGAAATGGGATGTCCTCCTACCCTGTTTACTCTTTTCCTACAGGGAAGTGCCCCAGAAGGGAGTGGGCTTCAGCCCCTTTGAGCTTCTGTATGGGCACCCTGTACGCGGTCCTCTCAGCCTGGTGAAGGATGGTTGGGAGAAATCTCCCAGGAAACCCCCCCAGGATGTGGTGAGCTACATGCTGGCCTTCAGGAGCCAAATGGCGAAGTTGTGGAAGCAAGCTTCTGACAACTTGGAGGCCAGCCAGGCAGTCATGAAGGAGTGGTACGACCACAATGCTCACCAGGTGGAACTGGAGCCTGGACAGAAAGTGTGGGTGATGGAGCCTGGAGAGCTTAGCGCCCTCCAGGATCGCTGGACAGGCCCCTTTGAGGTGTTGGAAAAGAAGGGTAAGGCCACATACCTGGTGGACCTTAAGACCCCTCGACAGCCCCTACGGGTGCTACATGCCAACCGACTCAAGCCCCACCATGAGAGGCCCGAAGTCATGCTGATGATGGTGACTGACGGGGGAGAGGAAGCGGAAAGCGAACCTCTCCCAGATCTCTTTTCGTCCCAAGAGAAGGATGGGTCAGTGGAGGGAGTGAATCTCTCTCCTACTCTCACTCCTGAGCAACGGGAGGACTGCCGCCAGATACTGGAGCAGTACTCTTCGTTGTTCTCCCTTGTCCCGGGAAGGACCCACCTGTGTACCCATGATGTGGACACAGGAGACAGCCCACCAGTGAAGTCCAAGACCTACCGGCTGTCTGACAAGGTGAAGGCTAGCATACATGGAGAAGTTGCCAAGATGCTAGAGCTGGGAGTAATTGAACCTTCCAACAGCCCTTGGTCCAGTCCGGTGGTGCTCGTGCCAAAAGCCGCACCACCAGGCACCACACCTGAACTGAGGTTCTGTGTGGATTACCGAGGACTGAATTCAGTGACAAGGACTGATGCTCATCCGATCCCTAGGGCGGATGAATTGATTGACCGGCTAGGAGCTGCCCAATATCTGAGTACCTTTGACCTCACTTCAGGGTACTGGCAGATCTCCTTGACAGATGGAGCAAGGGAAAGGTCAGCCTTCTCCACGCCTGAGGGACACTACCAGTTCTGTGTGATGCCCTTTGGGCTCAAGAACGCCCCTGCCACATTTCAGCGGCTGGTGAACCAGGTCCTCTCTGGAATGGAGAGTTTCTCTGCTGCTTACTTGGATGACATTGCTGTCTTCAGTAGCAGTTGGGAGGACCATCTGCAGCATTTGCAGGCCGTTCTCCAGGCCCTGAGACAAGCTGGATTGACCATCAAAGCCAGCAAATGCCAGATTGGGCAGGGGTCGGTTGTGTACCTTGGACACTTGGTGGGTAGGGGGACTGTGCAGCCCCTGCAGGCGAAGATTGAGGCAATCATGGCCTGGGAACCCCCCAAGACACAGACTGAGGTCCGAGCTTTCCTGGGCCTCACAGGATACTACCGTCGCTTTGTGAAGGGGTATGGCACTATTGTAGCGCCCCTCACAGAGCTCACCTCCAAGAAACAACCTCGACGGGTAGTTTGGACAAAGGCTTGTCAGCAAGCCTTTGAAAAGTTGAAACAGGCAATGTGTGCGGCACCGGTCCTGAGGGCCCCAGACTTCTCCAAGGAGTTCATTGTCCAAACGGATGCATCAGAACATGGCATTGGGGCAGTGTTATCGCAACTCAATGAAGAGGGCCTGGATCAACCTGTAGTCTTCTTATCCAGGAGGCTGCTTCCCCGGGAACAGAAGCGGAGTGCCATTGAGAGGGAAGCTTTTGCGGTGGTGTGGGCTCTGAAGAAGCTGCGGCCATACCTCTCTGGCTCGCACTTCCTGGTTCAGACCGACCACCGACCCCTTCGTTGGCTGATGCAAATGAAGGGGGAAAATCCCAAGTTGTTGAGGTGGTCCATCTCCCTACAGGGAATGGACTTCCGGGTGGAACATCGGCCTGGAGTGGACCACGCCAATGCAGACGGTCTCTCCAGGTATTTCCGCCTTAGTGATGAGGACTCCCAAGGGGTTGGGTAGTTCTCCCCACTTTCAGCTGGGGGGGACGCGTGTTAGACCTGTCTGGCTTTTTGGCGAAGTCCCTCCTAATTTTTATTTATTTTGTCCCCTTTTTGCCCCTCATACCCTTGTTAATTTTTGTGTCTACTGACTTTTTGTAGGTGTTGGTCAGGGGGATAGGTGTTTTCTTCCCCCCTCATAATCTTTTACCTTAGGCCCAGAGGCCTGTTCTGACAGGAAAGTTGGCACCACCTAAAATGGTGGCCACCAACTGCCCCAACTGTCACCAACAGAACTTGGCCATAGCCTAACATAGGGCATTCCAGAACCTTCTGGTCCATTCTGGACCACTGAAGGGCAGCCTATATAAGGCGGAATGCAGGGAAGCCATTTTGTGCTGACCAGAGAGTGGAGGAGTGAGGCAGTGGTGAGAGGAGGAGGACGCACTGGGAGCAGCTAGTTTGTCCTTGTGACAGACAGTCACTACAGGGAGACGTTCCCCCTTCAACCCCTGACCAATCCCTCCCAATCACCTTCTTTAACTGGAGAGTGTAATCCTCTGCCCATTTTAGGATCCCCAGAGACTGTCCCAGAAGAAGGATCCCAGTGGAATCATAGCAGTAAGGGTTCCCCCTGTCCAGTTCATCCTCTGGTTGCTGGCCGACTGCTGGACATCCTCCCCCCACCTAGCGCTACATCACCCCTGTGGCCATCTTCCTACCTGTGGGGGTAGAGGCAGAGAAGTGTCAAACTGTACTGCCCTGACTGGCGCGAGTCAAGCGGCGCCGTGTGGAGCAGTTGCTGGGTCTGGAGGTGAGGAGCCGATCTGTGGTGGTTTCCCTGGTCCCCGGAGTTGAGAGGAGTGAAGGGAGGCGCTGACGCGAGTGCGCGATCTCCAGGAAGGAGACGCTGCTCCCTCGCGCATGCCGCCAGCGCTGCAGTGTCCCGGGTGCAGGAGGGGCCTATGACCGAGCAGGCCTGGGTGGGCGCGTCCTTCCCTGAAGCGAGGGCGGAGTACAGCGGAGTCGGAGCCGGCGCTACTGCGCAGGTCTAAGAGCATAGTGACCCCGCCGAGCGTGAGGGAAAAGCACCGGCTGCCTCAGGAGACCCGGAGAGAGTCCCGCCTTCCCCCCGATTACCGCCGGAGTTGTGAGGTAATCTTCCCCTCGCTCGAGCGCCACACAGGGGGACCGGCGCGAGCGAGAGGGGAGAAGTAAAGGAGACAATTATAGACGGGAGAAGCAGGCAAAGTCCTTCCTCCGCTCGGGCACCGCCAGAGGAGCTGGCCGAGCCCAGAGGGGGAAGCGGAAAGGCCCGTTAGAGGCTTGGGGCAGTTGAGAATTTGGCAAACCTCCCCCTCGAGCGCCACGCAGAGGAGCTGGCCCGAGGGGGGAGGAAAGAGCAGGAAAGTTAGCATTACGGAGCGTCGAGAGGCGTGAGGGCCTTGCCTGTCTTGGTTCCCCGCCCCCCTTTGTCTGCTGTCCCCTACCAAGCCTGGTGCGAGGCGATCCCGGCCATAAACCTACAAGTAAGGAGGGGAATTACAGAGGGAAGCGGCGCTAACATCTCCAGTGAAGGGAATTAAGTACTAGTCATTTCCCTTCCTGATTAATCTAGGCTGGGGAGCAGCATAAAGAAACCTGTTGTTTAAATGAGAGTTTAAGCCCAATACAAAGCTTACTGTTTGATAACTAAGCTAAGGGATAATCTGGAGTTCATTACTGAAGACAGATTTGGTCAACCTTGAACTGACTAGATATCTTCTTATTACTAAACATTGAGATAAGTTAATATTCCTGAAAAATAGAACTACTGTTTACATGACTTTCGAATGTACTGAAAGATACTGTTAATGTGGATTCCTAATGCCAGTGACTCTGCTAGGAAGAATGCTAATACTGTGATGATATTTGCTTTTGCTTATAGTGAGTCGTAGTTTTCCCCCAAGATTCTAGCGGATTAATATCTAACCTGATTGATTCTAAAGTACAGTATATCCTGAGTGCAAAAGTGTGATAGGAGTTCAAGAATATAGTAACTGCTTTAAAGACAAAGTGATAACCTACTAATCATTTAAAAAGTGTAACTGCTGATCCTAAGTGACCTGAAATGTTTTGAGTTATTTATATGTGAGCTATTTAAATTTGACAACAGAGAGAATATTATTTTTATATAAAGCAGTACGTATTTTCATATAATTTTGGTGTAGCGTTTTCTTTTGAGTGCTATTGCGTGGAATTACTTTTGGGTGGTCTGCAACCTTCACACTGTGCCTCTGATATGCTAGTCTTGCCCTAGGCCAGGCTACCTAATTCCAACAGCCATGTATTAAAATTTCGACATAAGGACAACAATGATATTGTGAAAAAACAACAGTGAAAATCATTTGAATTGAATGTTTCAATAAAACTTTATTTGAGAGAGAACTTACATATTGCAAAGGAAACTTTTTTCTGTGTGCATTTGAGGACGTCATTCCCGGTTGGAATAACTCTTTTAAACATTGCCTCCTAGACCCAGAAGGAGGAACTCAGATAGCACCAACTTACTTTTCCCTATTGTTTCACCCTAAAGATCAACTACGAGTGTGACAGTTCATTTTTAGATTTCAGTATTAGTGACACAAACATGTTTTTTACTATGAAGTGCTCTATCAACCTTAATTAAAGACATGCAGGGGCTGCCCGGTACTACAAAGCATTTACTGATGACGCTCATAATATTCTTATTTTATTTCAAGTGTAGTGGAGATTTTCTGCACAGTGAGCGACCCTGACTCACACCCCTTTCAATAATACGTTTAAGACTAGATGACAACTGTTCCATAATAGGTGGTCTGTGCCAATTTCTGAAATATATACATTTCTTTCTTTTTTATAATTTAGTCATCCTTGTCAACATCGACTGCAACATTCAACACATCTGGTTGCAAACTGATGTAATGTTTGTGATACTATTTTTCATCTATAGTTTTAGAGACTCGATTTAATATCACATCAAGAGAAATCAGTGATACAATAACCTCCAAGATCATCATAATTGGTCACTCTAAGCAATATATAAATAGGATTCGTAATATAATGCACACATCATCATCCTACCCCATTGATCTTCTTGTAGTTACATTAACATTAACAGAACCCATCTGCTACATATTGCCAAGAGAACTGAATGGAAGAGGACCATAGTGATTCATCAAGAAGCGGTTGCTTACAATATTCCCCTCACTGGAGGAAGGATAATTACAGTTTGCACCCCAATACATGATCCCACATAAATTCTGAGATAGGTCACTCAAAGTTTAGTCAAAGCTAGTCAGAATTGCAAGCAATTAAAGTAAATATGTATGACAACAATTTACAGATAATGAATTTCAGTGGAGATTAAATGCATATTTGTTGGACAATCTGTGAACCTGAGTGGATTTTGGTACTTGGAAACTAGTAAATTCTAGGTCTACATACAACTTGCAAATGAATACACTTTTTATATCCAGATTCTCTTAAGCCATTATTGGCCATCGACTCTTTGGAAGTTTATGCCCCATATCCTAGTATCACTGCCCATATGCAATGGCAGCAAAGAACCTCATTCCTTACTTCAGTAAAAGGCTAAATGCAAATGTAATTTCTATTGCATATACAAAAGAATGGATACTTTTTTGGCTAGTATCTACAAATACATATAACACAGCATAAAGAGGAACATGTGTATGGTCACATTAAAATGGTTTCGGATCAAACCTACTATCTGGAGGTGTAAAGAATACCTCGTAGTCGATCAGGGATTTCTACTAGATTTAAGGGTTCAGATTTTTGAAACCACATTTTTTTCCATATAAGAGTACATTTCTCATTCTCAGGGCCTGACAAAGAATTAAGATGCCAGTCGGACTCTCGTCCAACTGGCACCATATTTTGCATTGCGGCATTTGCTGTGGACTGCCGCACATGCCGCAATACAAAATGTACACATCTAAAATATCCCTGCAGTATGTGGCAGGCTCCACAGCGGAGGGCCAGGGGTAAGGGGGGGCCCTGTTAGGGGCCCCCAAAGTCACTTTCTGCCTGCCTTTTCATGGCAGGTGAACCGCAATGAAAGGGCAGGTGGAAAGGAACATCTTAATCCCTACGGAGGTGCCTGAGCAGGCACCGCCCTCGTTGCAGGGAATAGGAGTCCAACCTCCGCCCTGATGGGATCCTTGATCCTGTCGGATGTGGTGGTCTTTCCCCGCCAACAGCCGAGCTCCGACTGCTTGCATCCTAATGCAGCAGTCGGACCAATGAGCTGGATGGTGGTTGGACTGCCACCGACGGCCTGACGTAATCAGGCCCTCAGTTCGGATTAAGCCAGTGAAAATGACTGTTACCTTATCTTGTGTTGGGCTTTTGCCTGAATTTTGACATTATATTGTTTAGCTCTACAATTTGTTGTTGCAGCAAATCTTAAGTGATAAAGCTTCAAATGACCGCTTATGTTTCTTCCATAATTTTTCAGGGGTTGGTTTACAGTAATGAACAAATGGATGATACAGTTAAGAAATGTAATATTCAGCTAACTTGATGTCCCCAAACTCTTTAAGAAGGTTTTATCGGTTTGTAACTGTAAGTCTCATATATGACAACCGAGGTTGGAAAATGGTCGGAGACTGCAAAGGCCTCACTCTACTGTAAACTTCAAGTCACAACTCATGTATTTGTTCTTGTTGTGCACATTGTATACAACAATTCTTAAGAACATATTTGTTTGATAAAAGAATAATATTATAACTTATATTTGTAGCTCTTCTTCCATGAAGGTTTATACATGTGTGGTTGCCCAGTAATCTTTTGGAGGGGTTGGAAACAAAGGGAAAATTCTCGCTCTGATGGCTCCCTGAACATTTACTGCTGATTTTTATCTACCACCGGAAATTGATTTATATTCAGACTATTTTGAGTTCTTACATACATATTTTGTATTTTCAGCCAAAATTTGTGCAAATGTTTGGAATATGTATGCATTTTAGGTTGAGCCTGAGTCAGCACGCATGCGCTGCTCAGCGAGACTGCTGTCGTGGAGTATGGAACAGAAGCTCCGCCCACTCTCCACCCATGTTTGTCATTGGCATGTGTCAGTGTCCTCCCTAAATGTTGGCATCTGAGTCATAAAGAGGCTTGTTAGTCACTCCTTACTACCGCCTTGTCTTCATCTGTAACCTCCCATGGCTACTGGCCCCTTTACTTTGCTTGTTACATGGTACATGTTCTTAAGTGTATAAGCAGCTCTATTTTATTTATGGAGTTTCTCTTGCTGTATGCATGACGTGTTCTACTTACGTCCACGCTTTCTCTTTTGAAGCAGCCAGTACAATGGCAGGCGCATCTTTGAACTGTAATAGGTCTTGCATTTAAATGCGAGACCTATTGCATTACAAATATTTTTGTACTCAGTGCCTAATTCTGGCAGGCAAAGAACGGAGGCACAGGGACGTGAAGTGATTGGTCCAGGATCGCACACACCGACAGGTGGGAAAGCGAAGGCTGGAATTTGCGTACTTTGCACTGACTTCTTAAGTGCATTGAGCAAGTGAAGCTCATTTAGCAGAGAAGTGCTGGCAACAACACCTGTCCAAGATCACACACAGGGACTAAAGAAAAAGGGAAGTTGAAGCAAGTGTGCTCAGGACACAGGGTTGACTTGGCTGTAGTGAATGGTTTAACAGTTTGGTGAGGGCGGGCGATATCATATATATATCATATTATACGGTATTCATCTTTAATACATCGCCCCAGCCTCAATCATACCACTGATTGTCTGATAAAGGACAACATTACTAATACAAGGCTGTAGCATAGCTAATGTGGCATATGTCCTAGTGCAAGGAACAATGGCCGCCCCTCGGCTTCTGGTCCCCGGTGCCACTACATCTGCTGCACCAAGGGAAGCCCCACCCCTGATACATGGATATAAGTTTTCTGGTCTGCTACAGCAAATACTGCACCCAGGACCTTGCACGTGCACTTCAAGGTTAAGGGTGCCCAGGTCTGTCTACTGATCGGCACAGATGTATCGATCGCATCCAAAGCTAATTTCAGGTCATTGGTATTTCGAGCTACAGAAATGGTGCCACAGTGAATGTCACATTTCATCTTTGACTGTTCTCACAATTGCGGGTCCCTTCTTCCTCAAAATTAGGAAGGTCAAGACAGACACATTTAAGACTCACAAAACACATGCCAGTAATCGAAAATTTGCATGGGCAATTGTATTGGTCTGTCACATGGCAGCAAAATTTCTTTAATTTGGACAATAAATGTTACAGGTAAGTCATGTTTAAATGCCATTTATAATGTGAATAGCTCAAACTTGCGTAAATGTGAGACCTATTGCATTGCAAATGCTGGTTTATTGAGGTGTGGAATATTGAAATAAATTGTGTCTTACCATATATTATGATGTAAATACTAACCATAAACTGCTTAGTGATGAACTGTCATTAATCACCATGTCTCTTTATTGGAAAATACAGCATCTGAAAGGAGTCTGAAAAGCAGCTTGAAAACCTCAAAGATTCTGAATGAAGCATATCCATTGCTGAATATGGTGATAATATGCATCTTATTTTGAGCATGATATTTGCCATTCACCAACCCTGTGGCTCGATGGTAATAAATGAAATCAAGAACACTCATGTCATTAATAAACGAAGATCATTGTAAGAGTCACTTCCAAGATCCACTTCTTACAATGATAAATATTAATTAGAAGCTAAAACTGCAGTTTGACTTCAGTGATTACTATTGGTAAGTGTATGGATGAGCAATTTGAAAAGCGTATGGCGGTGATATTAAAAATAAGAAGACATTATGAGAAGAATAGAATGGTACAGCTGTATAAAATGTTAATTAGACACTAATAAATCAAATTTGCACACTCTGTCTTTCTGAGTAGTCTTTTAACTTGGAAAATGTACAACAGTATGACCTTCATCATCCACCTCATACTAAGCAGAATGAATCCTTACCATATTCTTTATCCACTTGTTCGCCTGACCCTGTGGGTCAATGAAGTGTGGCCATCTGTTTGAATACTGTGTTATCACACCATTCTCCACTGATAGAGCATCATTAGGAAGACCAGCAATCTGTAATAAGTTATTCATTGAAATGTTAGTCGCTGGTATCTAATTCCAGTAAATGTTGCTAGCCTCTGTGTGATCTACAATCAACATCATCACTTTAAAATATAAAATGGACTATGCTAGCACCTTGTTTGTGGGCTGTCAGTGACAAATGACCAGAATTCAGTGTGTATAAAATACTGCTGCTTTTTTAATTCTAAAATCAAAACAATTGACATTTAGGGTTTGCATGGGCATAAGGTGGCAGTATTTGCAAATAGGGGATATGAGGTTGACCAAAACCTCTAGAGGGTATGCTTAAAAAAGAAGTCGATCTTGAATGTCTTCTATATCATCAAGAGACCTCTGTTGAGACAAATATCTACACTTAACAAATATCTAAATAAGTAGACATGATAGCAGTATGTGTGTATAAGAATGTACCTGATAAATGAGGATGAATCTAACAAATGATGGCTGTGCATTAACAAATACAGCTGCATACAACATGTAATAACTCTACCCAAGAATATGATACAATACCTTGAGCATCTGTGGCTGTACCAGTCCTTGAACAATGGTCAATATAATGGCTTTCTGGGCAAGAATGACCTCCAGATAGTTACTCAAACATCTGCTTAAATTTCAGCGAAATCACCAAACAGAAAAATATCACCAGCCTGTGAGGCACTTCAATGTGAACCTTCTCAAATCACATATGGAGTCCAAACTGAGCCTCTCATTAAGCACACAGTTGAGTCCCTTAATGGCCTGTGATCTCACTACTATCTGTTTCACCACTCCAAGGTTTACACCATAATCCCCTAACATTCTGTGTGATAAATTCAGTGTGGGGCATTTTGTCTACTGTTGAAACTGCCACTGCTACACAAGCAACTGCCTCCCACCTACCATTCCCTCACCTAGTTCAAATCCCCTAATGCAGAGGCTCATAAGGCCCAGCACCACAGGTCAGGAATCACAGAACAATGCTGCAATGGCTCCTCTGACGTAGCATCACAGATCTCAGGTGGACAGGCCCCTAGTTTCTATTGGTCTCATGATCTGGGGGCTGCTGGAGTCAACACAAAGTCACTGACTGCCTGTGTAATGTCACCATCTGGTACTTTGAATCTGTGGCAGACCACTGTTGCATCAGAAAGTCCAAATAAGCTTGTGTGTTCAGCTCCCTCACTTCTCCCATCCAAGTAATGTGGGTTAAGCAATCCGGGAAACTTGGTGAACTGCAAGCAGGTTGTCTTCAAGGAAGATTATGGTGATGTTGTCCGCACCACCCCTTACCCCTCACAGGACAAAACATGAGTACCTTATGTTTCTTTCCAGCTGGGCATTTCCACCCAAAAAAGGAAAAATAGCATCTGCTCAGCTGGACTTCGGTCCACAATATAGGCCTATGTATGTTACCTTTCTCACTACCTCACCACTACCGTTACAAAGCACCATGTTCAAACATCACTAAAGTAACATCTCCTCTAAGTATACAGGTTAATCATGGTATTTTATCTCCATGCAAAACTACATCTAATACATTTCACCATTATATATGCAGACCACCAGAGGCATAACTTCTTTTTTCAATCACATCAGACAGCCTTACATTGTAAGCAACAGAGTAAGTGGCTTTACTGAGCAGCCAAAGGTCTTTGAATATCTGCCATGTAGACTTATTGAGTTTAGGATTAACCTAGTGGAGGCTAGCATTGAGAGGTAAGGTTCTGTGTCCAGAAGATATCCCAAAATAGCAAAGTACTTGGTTTTTGTTTCAGTAAAACACCCATTCCATTTACCTCCGTTTACCCAGCACTTACCTGCCATGTGCGGATCTTCACTGGATCCCCTAATGTACTTATCAGGGTGGGTGCCTCAGTGCAGGGAACACCATGCTCCTTGAGTGTTGTCATCCAGTCCTCACAAAGGGCACTGCGGTACTGACCCTGCCGAGACGGAGAAAAACAGATTACTCATAAATGTGTTTCTTTGTATCTTTTATCCTTGTCATGTTAGGAAAAATGGGAACATAATTATGCGGCCAAGTGTCTTTGTTTATTTTCACAAAACCAATAATTGTAAAGAAAGCACCAAATCGCAGGTGTAAGAAACTGGGCTATTAACTTGACAGGATTGAGTCCCAAGCAAGTACTAGGTCCATATTGTACCCTTACTGGGAGCCAAGTGCCCAATTGTAGAGCAGTTGGTTCTCTCAGGATACCTAAGCAGAGCAGTCCAAGGCCTACTTAGGAGAGGTGGTGTGGCTAGTAATCTCCATCTGCAGGTACACAATCAGACTTTCTATAAATGATTGCCATGTCAGTGCTTTTTCTTTGAAAAAGTAAAAGTACATTCATTGCACAAACATGAATTCATTTCCACACACACACACACACACACACACACACAAATATATAAATACACAGATGGAAATACCTTTGGTGACATTCTGAAATCAATTTGGACCCTTTGTGGGTCATGACCCCCAAAATCACTGTATCCCCACCTATACCAGGAAGTACATTTATTTATTTTTAGCTGTTTTATAACGCGCTCTGTTACTACCAGAGTATCCTGGCGCGAATGGAAAAAACAAGCAGGTGGCCAAAAAGAAACAGAAGAAAATTTAAAAAGTCTAATAAGCAGATCTAAAAAGATGCGTCTTCAGGGCCTTCTTAAAAGGTATAAAGTTCTGGATTGATCTCAAGAACAAAGGCAGAGTGTTCCAGGCCGAAGCCGCAAGGACAGCAATTGACTGGCCTCCAAGGCGCACTCACCGAAAGCGGGGTACACTCAGTAAATTACAATCAGCTGAGCGTAGAGATCGAGTGGGGGTGTAGCGGCTGAATCTTTTCTTCAGATAGGAAGGCCCAAGATCATGGACTGCTTTAAATGCTAGTGTTAGGATTTTAAAAGTAATCCTTTGAGTCACCGGCAGCCAATGTAGTTCCTTCAAATGGATTTGCACGCTCTCTCTACTGGCCACATTGCACAGAAGTCTCGCCGTCGCATTTTGGATGATCTGTAATCTGGCGACTAGGAAGGCTGGAGTTCCACTAAGAAGAGAGTTGGCATAGTCGAGCCGTGATAGTATTAAAGCCCTCGCGACCGACTCTCTTGCTGAAGATGGAAGATATGGAAAGAACTTTCTCATAGCCTTGAGAGATCCGAAGCACACCCCTATAAGTTTTTTTATGTGTGCCTCAAATCTCAGATCCTCCCCAAATTATACTCCCAAGTTCTTTGCAGGGATGGTAACTGAACTTGGCTGGGGAAAATCCTGAGGCCACAAGAGTTCTCTAAAATTAGGCGGAAATTGGCCATACAACAAAATTTCTGTTTTGTCTTCGTTGCATTTTAGCTGTGCCACTTCTAACCAATTAAAAACCGCAGAAAGACAAGAACAAATGACCTCAGTGTTGAGTGCTGTATCAGGCCATGTAAATAAAAGTTGCGTATCATCTGCATACGCTATAATTTTGGCCCCCATTTGTTCAGCCAGCACTATGAGTGGGCTAAGGTACACATTAAAAAGCAAAGGGCTTAATGTAGACCCCTGGGGTACCCCAGTAGTAAGAGGCTTGGCCGAGGAAGAAAAGGGCGGAATCCAAACCTGCTGGGACCTATCGGACAAAAAAGATTTCACCCATTCTAGTGCTGAGCCCAGCACACCAATCTCAGCCAAACGAGTCAGGAGGAGTGTCAAACGCGGCAGAGAGGTCCAATAAAATTAGAGCCGCTCTGCCGCCACTGTCCAAACACTCCCTAATCGCCTCTGTGATCTCCACCAAAGCTGACTCCGTGCTGTGTGCTGCACGAAAGCCGGACTGGGCAGGGTGGAGAGCCTCCGAGGATTCCACAAAGGCATTCAGCTGACAAAAGGCAAGTTTCTCTCCAATTTTCGCCATGGCTGGAAGCAGGGAAATGGGTCTATAGTTGCCCGGCACAGCAGGATCAGCACCCGTCTTCTTCAACAAGGGAAGAAGCTTTGCCTGTTTCTGTTCCTCGGGAACCCTAGATGTTCTAAAGGATAGACCCATTATTTGTGAAACCTCTAATACCACAAACAAACATGACCTAACAAAGTCAAGGTGTGTAGGTGTCACACCCGGTAGCGATGGGTAGGCATAACGGGCGCTGACAAAGGCAGATTGAAACTTAAACCCCTATGGTTCCCCCTTGATGTCAGACCTTCCCGGGTACTGTTGACACCTACACACCTTGACCATAAGGCAAGAGCAGTGCCATACAGGTAGTACAACTGAAAACATAAACTGATACTTTGTTAGGTCATGTTTGTTTGTGATAGTAGTTACTGATTAGGTCCTGAAGAATCGCAGCCATTGTGCTTAGGCGAGAAACATGTTGACCACACGATATGCACTGTAGTCCTGGATCGTGACGTGGAATCCTAATTTCCTTCGATCACAGGCTACTTACTGTTTTTACTTGTGGCAGGGGACCACCAGAATAAATTGATCTCCGGTACCTTGTGCCACATTTTAAACTCACTTACACTATCCCTTCCCTTCTGGCCCCGCACTTCACCCATAGGCAGTTGGATAAAAGATCTCTGCCAAAGAGCCCCTCTTTGAGGTGAGCCCGTTGGGCATTGCACCGCCTGCCCAACGAGGAGCATTGCCAATGATGAAGCATGACACTCGCAAGGGTGTGTGAGGCCATTACATCCAACAAGTTGGATACCCAGGGTAGCCCTCCACTGAGCACTATCCCTGCCCTTCCCGTGACCACTTTCTTTCCCTTCTTTCTTCTTCTAGGAACATCCTAGTCGCGTTTGTCAGTTACCCACAGGATGTGTCAATGAAAATGACCACTCCCCCTCCTCTGTGTTCACTCTGAACCACTTCTGGGACAGCTCCCCTTTCCCACTGGGTCTGGAGACAAGCTGGATAGCAGGGCAACAGGTAGGGCAGACCCAGATGCCAGCTACATATACCACTGAAAGGGGAGTCTGCTTTGAAGTTAATCAAGTTACTGGTCACAGTCCCTAGGGCATCCTGCCAATGAGGGAATCTCCAGCCCCACAACCAGGGTCCTTTGTCCACTGTCTGGAAGCAATACACATCTCACTGAAGGGGAGGCATCACTTCTAATGTGGCACTGTACACTGGCAGAAAGACATTTTGGTTTAAGGCAGTGGTAATGACAACTTTCTAAAAATGTTATTTCCAAAGTTGTCAATTAAAGTCTGACAACCATTAAGTTGGATTTTTAATTACTATTAAATTGAATTATTTCTCTAGCTGCTACTAATCCAAATTTAGCATTTAATAAGTGTTATAATGTAGCCTAATGTTTCCCCATGGAAGCACCCAACCTTGTAACAGTGAAAATAGCTTTTGGGGGTATTTTACTATAAGAACATGTTCAGCATTAACTCCTACTTTTAAATATCCTGCCCTTTATGGCAGTAAAACCTACTTATGGGTTACTTATTAATATTTAAAAGAAAGGTTTAGGCCTATTAAAGGTTTTTTTCTGAAAGGTCAGATTTGCAATTTAACACTGCCACAGCTCTGTTACCAGTATAAAACTGCCAGGCTGCACACAACAATATTCTCTCATGTGCAGCCCGCACACATGCTTAAGTGTAATCAGCCCAGTATCCCTTACCCTAACTGCGTCATACTGTCTTCATCTTAAAAGGCAGACACTGGTGGTAAAAACGAGCAGTCCAATTACTACGAAATGACTGTAAGTGAGGCACAGGAAGTGAGACCGACCCACAGTTAAGGTCCAAAATCTGGGTGATCAAAAGTCAAAAAATCCTGATGAACTAAAGGGATCGGACCTATTTGCAACATAATCCTTCTCCAGTGATTTGATAAAGGCTAAAGCCACTCTCAAATGCCTATATCTGAATACTAGATCCATGGTCAAACACCATTTGGATATTTTTCTCTTGCTCCAGGCTTAACAACCTGATTTTTTGTTTCTATCTGAGACTTGGCTTACCGAGGACTCCCTACCCGATATCCTAGCGGCAGTTCCCTCAAACTACTACATTCTACATGTCGACAGACCAACCGGCAAAAGAGGTGGGGGGGTTGCCGCGATCATTCGCAGCACCCACAAAGTCTCCTCTTTACCATCCCTCGACCTTTCAGGAACAGACAACTTGATCTTTAAAAAGGACACTAATACTGGATCATTACTCCTCATCCTTGTATATCGCCCCCCTCAAAAAATGCCTTCTTTTTCGGCATCCCTAGCAGAACAAATTGCTCCTCTGATAATTGCCCATAACAAAATTGTGTTGCTAGGAGACTTTAACCTGTGGCTGGACTCTGCCGACTCTGACCCTCAGGCTGCCACGCTGAAAGAAACCCTCCTCGATATGAATCTCTCCCAACACATTCACCTTCCCACCCATGAAAAAGGGCATAGCCTAGACCAAATTTGGTCCCAAAACATTCCCTTGGCAATTAAGTCCATTATGCCCTGTGTTTGGTCTGATCATTATCTGATCAACTTTACTATGGCCACAGGGAGAAGTAAAAATCCCCTGCCCATGCCAGGAGGAAAAACCAGAAGGTGGAAGAATGTTGATGTCCCCGCTCTCATTGGCTCACTTACTTCCTCCCTTCCCTCGTTTGATCAGGACATCGAAAAGATGGAAGAGGCTTTTTCAGGGTGGCTACTCCAGGCTGCGGACGCTCACGCCCCCTGCACCTGCTTTCCCCGCTCCCGCCCCAATGACGCCCACAGGTGGTTTTCACCTCTTTTGAAAACTCACAAACTTGAGGTCCGTCAACTGGAGCGAAAGTGGCGCACAGCCTACTCAGAACAAGATAGGGCCAACTTCTGCAAAGCTCGAAAAAACTATCAAAAGCTTATTTTAAAACACAAAACCGATTATTTCTCGGAGAAAATTCTTAAAGCCCAGAATCAATCTAAAGAACTATTCAACATTGTGGAAGACCTCAGCACCAGTGACAGAACTTCCCTTCCGACAGTCCCCACTCAGGAACTTTGTAATTCTTTAAACTCCTTCTTCTTTGACAAAATCTGCACCATTAAACAAAACATCCCCACCACTCAGCCTCCACTTCTATTTGCAGACATCTTTTACAATCCTGTTACCCTGGACTCTTTCCCCCCCATTGAAAACGCTAATTTATCTAAACTTCTCTCTAAAATCAAATCCGGCTCCCCTGATGACATCTGTCCCCCTTACATCCTGAAAGAGGTGGGCACCAGCATCCCTGGGGGTCTACTTCCCATGCTGAATGGTTCACTTGCTCAGGGCAAAGTTCCAAACAACTTTAAAAAAGCCCTCCTTATCCCCCTCATAAAAAAGGCAGGAGCCAATCCATTAGACCCACTCAACTACAGGCCCATATCTCTGCTGCCAGACTGCGCCAAACTTCTGGAGTCTCATGTATGGGACAGCATCTCCACATTCCTTGAAAAATCGGAATATCTTGCACCTAATCAAGCCGGTTTCCGCCCTTGCCATTCCACGGAGGCGGTCATCCTCTCGGTGCAGAATACCCTGAGGCGGAATGCGGATGAAGGGATCCACCAGGCTCTGGTGCTTTTAGACCTCTCTGCTGCTTTCGACACGGTCGACTATACCATCTTGGTCGACCGTGTCGAACAGGCAGGCCTCAGGGGCCCTGCACTGAGCTGGATCCGTTCATTTATCACTGACCGAACTCAATCAGTCAGACTAGGCTCCTTTACGGCTCCCACCATTTCTACCATCTGCGGAGTACCTCAGGGCTCTTCGCTGTCTCCCCTGCTTTTTAACTTGTATCTGCGCTCTCTTTTGTACTCCCTCAGGCACGCTAAGGTCACCATTTTCAATTACGCCGATGATTTGCAGCTCATCTTTCCTTTGAACACCAAGGACTCTGTGGTAGAATTCCAAAACACCATGTCCCACATTTTGAGTTGGATGAGCTGCAATCATCTCAAACTTAATCCAGGCAAGACCGAACTGGTCTTGCCGGGACAGAGCGCCCTCAGCTGGAACCCTAGCTTCTGGCCCACATGCATGGGCGCCCCCCCATCCAAATCATCCTCGGTCAAGAGCCTCGGCATTTTCATCAGTGAGGACCTCTCTCTGAAAAAACAAGTTGGAGCTGTTGTTTCCTCCAGTTTTTTTCAGCTGAAGAAAATAAAAAAAATCGCCCGCTTCTTTTCCCAAGCTGCCCTCACTCAGATCATTATCTCCCTGGTTTTGTCCAGATTGGACTTCTCCAACAGTCTATACCTTGGGCTCCAAACTGGAGAGCTTAAACGCCTCCAGCTGGTTCAAAACCAGGCAGCCAGACTCGTCTTGAACATTCCTAGAAGGCAATCAGTCAGACCTGGCTTGAAACAACTACATTGGCTCCCGGTCGAGCAACGTGTGGCCTTCAAAGCTGGGTGTATCCTTTTCAAATCTTTACACGACATCGGGCCCATCTTCATTAGAGACCTTTTTAAAAAATATAGTCCCCCCCGTAATCTCCGGTCTGCTCATAAAGCCCTTTTGACTATCCCCCCTTACAAGAAAAAGCGTCTGGGAGGCAGCTGCTTTGACCATCTTGCCGCTGTCCTCTGGAACTCTTTCCCTCTTCACCTGAAACTTAGTGATAACATCCTCAGCTTCAGACACGCTCTGAAGACCTGGCTCTTTTCCCAGGCGCATCACTAAGCTGCCTTATCTTCACCCACCGATGGCCACGCCTGTTCCTTACTACAGCGCCATGAAGCCTCCGGGCGTACGAGCGCTTAACAAATGCCAAATAACATTAACATTAAAGACCAGTCAAGTCAGTACTACTGTTAGCTATTACAAGCTATTACAAGCAATTGTAGGGAAGATATCAAACTGAAAAGGCACCAATATAAAACCTCATTGAAAAAAAGGAAATGTGGGTGCATAACAGATGGCAAGATCTTTTGGGGACTGTACATTTCTTTAAAATTCTGGTGTAATATATCCAATGGTAACTATCAAGCGAGCCCCTCAGGCTAGAAGTATGTATATTGTAGGAGATTGTTGGGATGAATACTTTCATTACTCATTGCAGTCCCTCACTTGTCAGAGTGGGATGAGGTCAGTGAGACTGCTGACCCCACCCCACTCTGTGACGAAGTGTCAGTGATTGACACTGGGCACTTCAGAGCTTAGAACTGATCGCCTGGTCCGAGGCAATCAGAGACTCTCCCTCTTGTCATGAGGGGAGGGGGCCTTGAGGTGCTTTGCCAGGCTGAAGATGTCATATCCACAGGAGTCGTGACTTCTTAAGCCCAGCAAAGGTCAGCTCAGGCAGCCATAAGCCTGCACACTTAGCGCATGTCTAGCTCCTGGCTGGCTAACCTGAAAATAAAGAGTGCCCGTCAGGCTGACTTTAGCTCAGGCTGACAGACGTTCTTTATAGTGGCCTGTAAATTTTGTTTGTATCTCAGACCGTGACTTACCGCCGGACTCTCCTGCCTTTTCCTTTCCCATCTCGTACAGCGATTGACTACCTGGTACAGACTTGCAGATATTTGGAAACTCATTGATGTCCGCACCTTACATGGCCCAGTGCCAAGACGGACCTTATGCATCATTCACACCAGTGGAGCTACTCCCTGCTTCTACTCCCCCTGCCTTGAAAAAGCCCCAAGTCCGCGCAACTCGTGTTGGCTGTCTCTTCTGTCTAGTGTGGTTCTGACTTTGGAATCCCATTGAAATGAAAAAAGAAAAGAATATGTTGCCCTAATCTAGTACTACAGACTCCTTGAATACATTTGAACTCCAAAACGTTGCGTTATACATCAACTCTGCACTGGCCTTCTCCTTGCTCTTTCTGTGTTTAGCCCTCCACAAGAGCATGGACCAATTTCTACTATCCACACACTGGTACCATTTTAGGAACTGCTTTAGGAACTACTTCTTTCTTTGTTTAAAGCACTTCACGCAAGTGCTCATGTTTTTACTCACTCCGAGCTACGGTTCTGAAAACAGGCATTCATATCTTGTTCTTATCTCATCACATTTACTGTGCATTCAAAGACTGAGACCAAATGTCAGAAGCTACTTTCCGAAGGCACCTTTTTACTTTTTACCCTCTGACATCAAAGTAAGAGGATTTTTTTTAAATTAATGTACTTCCTATTGTCGTTGACTGTTCGGATCCAGACTCACAAAGGGTAACACGCAGGGTAAATCTTGTTTTCTGTAAACACTTCTGAAAGCCACCATTTCCTATGCTAGTAAGCTTGCTTTTCTCGCCCAGCGTTAATTTGTGTTTCTTTTGTGCTGATTTCTGTTAAGTTGAATGGTGTACATAAGCATCCTCGCTTTCATAGAATTTTGAAATAGTTACCTGATGCATAATTTGCGTAGAAGTTCCCAGTTGTACAGTTGTTCTGTTGCTGGGATTGTGGTACGGATGCCTTGATGCGGCTAAGATGGGTACGCTTGAAGGTGCATTAGAAAACATTTTGTTTACCGGTTAAAGCACCTCAGTATGCCTCCTACTGCTGCCACGACTCTGCAGTTCTAACTCGCTATTTAGAATTCCCCATGCCCTCTAGGAGTTACTGCTATCCTTTCCTCTTCATCTGGCACTGAACTTCCTTCATGGTCATTCATGATTTTATCCAATGCAAATGGTTATTTAACGTTTTCAATTTTGATTTTTTCCACCGCTCATTTCTTTTTCTCCATTTTCCCTGAAGTTTGTTATCGTTCTCTCACTCTTGCTTTAGCTGGTAAAATCCCTTAGCTGGTTTGGAGGCCTACTGCTTGGGAAGTATATGTGTAATGTGCTGCTCGTGGTGTAAAGACTTGATTTGTTAACTCAACATTTTAATTTTTATATACAACTCATTGGATACTTCAAAGGTACAATTAGTCAATGTTTCCATGCATGCTCCCATTCAGAGATATGACTGGATTTTCCTACTTTTAGTTGCCCTTTTTTTTATTTCTACTCTGAGCCAGTGTCAAAGTTCTGGTAGTTATCTTTTTGTATTTTTTGTTTTTTTGCAACTATCTTTGGATTCAGTTAAACATTTCACTTGATGAGTTGGAAGTTATATGAGCTATAATATATTTGTACACCCTCTGGCATCCTTTTTTAAGGCCATACAGGTATTATATACTTCTGTAGCATACCAAAAACTTACTTACACACTTAAATTGTCTGCTCTTGGCTAAAATACATTCATATTGACAAAGCCAAAAGCTCTTGCATCTCTTACATCTATTGGCTTTGCAAATGCGTATTGTTCAATGAAACTCCTTACCGTGAAGGGACCCAGGTAGGCAACAAATCCCGCAGAGAGCAGCACATCCCCTGCAATGTTGTTGATCATGAAGTCCAGGCTGTGCACTGTCTCCTGCCAGCGAACCTTCTCATCAGCCAATCCATTGATCAACTTCATGTTGAGTAGAGAAAAAAGGAAAGACAATGGTGATGGCAAAACTGTGTACAAAGTCCAAACACATTAACTTTCCACTAGAATCCGATAGCCCCATAGGGCTAAGGAGAAATAAAAACTGAGATACCAGAGAGAAGAGAAAAATTACCAATAAGAATACAAAATCATACAAACAGAACCACACACATACATGTTACCAGACAGGCTAGACAAAGGCATGTTGCATGACTCATAATAGGGCTGAAAGACAGACACATGAACATAGTAATTAAGGCACATCTGCAGCAAGGATGGCAGATAGATGAATGAAGAAGAAATGTGCCATAACAAAAAAAATATGAACATAAAATTAAAGGAAGAATGGGCTATGCAAATCAAATACAGGCAAAATTGTAAAAGGATGCATGAACAGTACAAAAATGGACACAAAAATGCATGAACAGAGAGTTGACTGTGCCAAACAGAGACATTAACCCAGTCGAACATACATCAAATTACTCTCTGGACAAAGGCAGAGAGAAGAACAAGAAGCATGTAATGAAGCAGGGTGATGCAAAGACAGGCACAAATTCCGATTGGAAAAAAACTTTTTTTTAAACAACAAACATAGTATCTTCATCAATAACAAAAGTATTCTTTTTCCAACAGGGGTTATTTCTCATGCTCCTAACCTCATAAAAAGATTATGTACAGGGATCCTTGGTCGAAGGACTTTATGATTTTAACAACCTGTTTATATTAAGGAACATCTGAAAACTCATACTGGAGGTTTTCCGTAGACAAGGAGCCACCCTCCAGGAGGGCACGCACTCAAGTCTTGATCTTCTGGTTTGAATTAGAGGTGTTATTCGGCTTCATGTACAGCCTCCCCTCCAGAACAGCAGTTGCTGTGCCTCCTTCAAGTGTGGTTCCCACTGGGCTTGAGCCCAGGTTGTATCTTTTGCTGTGAGGAACTGGAGTAGCTCACTACAAGACAGGTGGGTGTCCCCCTTTTTCTGCCCGAGGTATGAGCTGGGGATGGGCTTCCCAAAATATTCCCTTCTGGGCTTGGGTATATTGGGGTGTTGCCCTGTGTCCGGGTTTGTCTTTATATCCGCTATGGTGTGTCCCACTCCTCCTGCTAGGTTTGCTGCGGGTTGCGGGGACTGTTCTGGTGCTTAGCCCACCCTTCCCCGACTCCCGTATGTTGCTGTGAGTGTCTGTCACTGCACACGGATTCTCCAACTTCCTCCCCCCCTTCAACTAGTTAGAGAAGCTGGGTGTGAACATTCGCTTCTGCGTGCTCCTTGCTGGCTTGGGGCCATGTTGTGTCTATTTGATGGGTGCCAATTGAGTCTTGCCGTCACAGGAGGTCTGCTGCCCCTTTTTCCTTCATCAGATCCAGACTGGGCTTGAGCTGCCCACTCTAATCCATGTTGGGCTTGGGGCTTGTGGGCTTTATCCTGCATCATTACATCTTGTCAGCTATTGTATGTCCCAGGTCCCTACTTGGCTTTTTGGGGTGCCTATTAGTACTCTTATGCTATTTAGTAAAGCCCTTCATGCCCCGTAATGAGCCTGTAGGGTAGTGTTGCATTCACTCTGCTTGGCACTGCAGTGGGACTCTATGTAGGTTCTGGATCCCCCTTCCTGGATGGGGGATGACAGACTACTGGTCCTTCTCTGCATGCTCCCTACTGGGCTTGAGGGTGGGATGCTTCTTCCCTGGCTGCAACACCGGGGCCCCATAACTGCTGGAAAGGTGAGCATCTTCATTTGTGCTATCGTGTGTCCTAGCCTTGGGGTTACCTTGTGCAACCTGATGAGCTTGGGGCTTGTGAAATGTGTTCACTGTCTCCCTGTCTTGTGGCATAGCGTATCCCTGCCTTGCCGCTGGTCTTGTTGACTGTGGTCCTGGTTTCGATGTTTGGCTTCGCTATCAGTGATTCACCCCTGAACTTAGGGCTAAAGTGTGCCTGCTAAGGGTGGGGTGCAGCAGCCTCCTTCACATGTGTGCCCCCTGATTTGTTGCTGGGGTGTTAGTTGGTCTTATGCTTCCTCGTATGTTGTGTGCTGCGCTTGGGGTTTATAATCCCTGTCTCATGCCAGTATCTATGCCCCTGCCTCCTTTCTGGGCTTATTGAATGCTGTGTGTTGCTGGCATGCCCTTCCCTTTCTCCCTGAGGGGTATGGGGCACTAAGTCTATTCTGCTCCTCAGTTAGGGAATGTAAATCCAATGGTTTACACTCCCTAACTGAGGGGCAGGATAGACTTGGTCTTTCATATGTTCTCTGTTAGACCTGTCAGCACTAGGGTGGTCTTTCCCTGTGACTTTTTGCCCTTGCCTCATTTTTCCCACCTACTTTTTGTTGGCCCATAGGTCTTTGGGCACCCTTTTCATAGCTAATCTGTGTTAGGGTGCAGGTGCTCTCTACTTCCAACATGGCTGCCACTGGCCCCTGCTACTGCGGCGTGGTCTTTTAGTGTAGCACCCTAGCTGCCAGGAGCAGGCTGGATCCCCATACAATGTTGCAATACCAGCCACCCAGCCCCTGTCCATAGGTAGAGTGGGGAAGCTCCTGGAACCTTCCAGAAGAAAGGCGGACCTGACTTTTCCCGCCTTAGAGAGTGGTCACCTGACCTGGGCATATATAAGCAAGGGAGGGAACTTTTTCTAGTCAGTTGGGGCATCACTGACCTGGGGAACACACGCAGGAGTTTTAGGCGGGAGGGCCTAGTGAGGAACCTATGCTACTGGGAGTGACAGGATTTAGGTGCTGCCTCTTAAGCTGGGTGAGGTGTCCCAAGCTAGCCCCCTGATCTGGGCCAGTGGTAGGGAACCCCAGGGTCCATCTGCAGTGACTGAGGAGAAACTCTTCAAGACTTCAACTCAAACCCCCCCTCTCCTCGGCAACTTCAAGAAACAAGCAACTAAGGGCGCAGAACCATCCAAGCGCCAAGAAAACTGCTTTCCTGTGACCAGAGACTGCTGGGGGATCGACCAGGTACTGGACTGTGTGGCCCTGCGCACCCCCTGCCTGCAGTGGGCCCACCTTGCCCCCCTGTTCTCCCCCTGACTGAGCTGCTTTACTACCCATCCAGCCTACAGTTCTTGCCAAGCTGTGTAGAAAGCGCTATAACCTACTCCCTTTGTGCTCCAGCGCTGTTCTGACTGAGCAAGTGGCCTTCCTGACTGGAATTCTCCACCCGCGCTGTTGCCTGATTCCCCTCACCGTCAAGCGCTGGTTCCTAACTGCCCGGAACACCAAGCGCTCTCCTGAGCTGACTGATTTGGGCTCCAAGAGTAGCGCTGCGGAGCCTGTCATCGCCGCCGCGAGGCGCTGTTGTTATCCCCACTCACCGCCGCAGCCCGGGGCTGCCGTGCCTTCCGAGGCACCCGAGGAGGTCTGGCGTTCGTCGCGGCCCACGCGACATCCCAATTGCCCCCGCGGCGGCCCCCGGATTGTGAGGAGAGGGCCGCCGTTCTCCACACGTTGGGCCGCGGTAGGCCCGAAGCCAAGCTGTGCCCGTGTCACGTGACCGGGGAGCTCCTCCGCCCCGCCCCCGGGCGCCGTGCTGCCATTGGCTCAGGCAGACGCGCCCTCAAGGCGGGCTACGCGGTGGGCTGGAGCCGCCCCGGCCACGATCCTCCCGGCCCCAGCCTCAGAACCTGGTCGGTGGGCCCCGAGACGACCCATAAACAACGCGGAGGGGGCCGTGGAGCCTGAGTGCCCCCTCCTTTCAGCCCCACATCTCGCCCTTGCCCGGGTCCCGGCGCCGGTGCCCAGAAGCCGCCCTGCACCGCACCGGGCCGAGCGAGACCCCCGGAGGGTCGCAGACCCCTCCCTGAAAGCGGAGACTTCGCAAGGGCCCCGGAGGGCCGAAGAACATCAGGTAACCCCCGGGGAGGAGGGCGGTAGGCCCGAGGAGGCCCGAGGTCGCCCCTCCCCCGGGGTGAACTAAGACAGGGCCCCGTTGGCCCCCCTCCATTGTGCCTCGAGAACTAGGAGGTCTGGGGATAGACACTTCCCCCCTATATCGTTTTGCATGCAGGTATCCAGCCTGAAATGTTCATGGTTACACCCTATTTACCAGCCTATTAATGGAAGGGTGATTTACTTCATTGTACTGAATTTCTTACAGGGGCGGGCTTCTACAGCTCCTGAAGGGATCAAACTGCGATGTGTACTGATTCATTCTAATGGTATTCTGATGATCTGATCCTGGGGTCGCAAAACGATCAGTATTCACAAGAAGAAAAGCTTGTGGCTGTGTTCTTTGAAGTTATCTGTTGTACTGAAAGTACTTGATGAAATGTTTTATCACTTCCTATGAAGTACAGTTTAGAAGGCATCCACAGGAGGTTTAATGTGGTACTTTAATGCAATGCTATGGTCGCTTCTTGTAGGATCCTCCAGGTTTATGGAAGTACCCCCTTTGCCTGCGGAAGAGTATGCTGTGGCAGGCTATGTTATTTAATGTTTCACTGCTTAGATGAGCTGGTTATTATTTTAATGACAAGTCTTACTGCAACTGCCTATTGAAATGCTTAAATGAAATACTAATGAGTAGTTAAATGCATTACTTGCTTGATCCAAAGTCTATATAAAAGAACTTGATTTTCAAATACAACTACTGGTGTGGTCTCCATTATTGCGCCCACTGTGTGTCATTGGATGAGTGTGTTAGGTAGCTGCTTTACATGCTACCCCCTGGAGAGCTGGTGGACCCGGTTCTTACATTCTCCCACTGGGTTTAGGGCTCGTGGGACAAATGCCCTCGCTCAAACTCTATCAGCACCCTTTGTCTAACTAACACCTTCTTTTTCTTATCTATAGGGTTCAGAATTTGTCATAGGACTGTCAGTTGTCTCTGGCAGTAATGGTCTTGCCTATGCAGTGCACATTGCTAGCTGATGTATTGTATGGGGGTATGGCACTTTGTCTTTCTGTTCCCTGTCTGCCCATCCCTTTAACTGGTGTAAAAGTTACTAGTGGGCTTACCCAGGCACCATGTTTTTTGTTTGGGTTGTTTTGGACACCCTCTGTGGGTTCTACACGTCTACCCTTTACCTTCCATTGGCCTCCGGGCTGATTGTAAGTAGTGTTCTCTTCTCTGTGTGGGGTTACTCTTTAAAATTCAGGTTTTTTGGCCCTTCTATTTTAGGTCTTGATTACAGATAGTTTTCCTGTCCTTTGGCAGACCTTTTATTTCCAATACAAAACACTTTTCTTATGATTGGATAGCTTTGTTGTTTATCTCAGGAATCTGTACTTGATTCAATGGCTTTTCTCCTTATTCTTGTGTTTGACCGCCTATGAGGATTTACATCTCACTGGGATGTGATTAGATGAGATGTATCCTTCTGCTGCTACATCACATTGCATGAATGTAGGGAAGTAGGACCTGCTTCCATGTTGCCCCCACTTTTTGCCTGGTGTCAGTGTATTTTGACTGTAGTTTGCTGGGATCCTGCTAACCAGGACCCCAGCATCTGTGCTCTCTCTCCCAAAATGGCTTTGGTAAGAACTTTTGTACCTCTACAATTGGCTACCGGTGTACCCTTATAAGTACCTAGTGTATGGTACTAAGGTACCGAGGGCATAGGTACAACAGGTGGCTCCCATGGGCTGCAGGTTGTATATTGCCACCCATGGGAGACCACTTCAACTCTCATGACAGATATAAATGTCCTTATATCTGAGGTCACTACACTTAAAACCTATAAGTCACCCTTATGGGATGCCCTTCAGTCCTGACGGCAGGTTATAAGGGTGAGGATGCCCCTTCATGAGTAGGACACCCCTACAAACCCCCGGAGTTGATTCTTCAGGCTTTGTAAGTGCAGTCAGAGGTTTTAAGACATATAGTGGATATCAAACAAAATACGAGATGTCTATACATAATGGGTGCATCAAACCTGGTCAGGTTTGGCATCAAACATGTTGGTATCATACCCCAACACTGATTCCGATGTTGGAGGTATGATCCCATGTACTGGTGGGTCCCTTAGAGGAGCCCCATGTACTCCCGGTTACAGCCTTTCCGGTCTGCCAGCACAACCAGACTGCACTGAAGGGCACACTTGGTGCCCTTCTTGCATACTCTGGTTTGAGCCAGTTCAGGAATCCTTGGTTCCCTCTCTGGTGGAAGACTGGACAAAGGACAGTGGCGTATCCTCACCTCTTTCCAGTCCCTCCTCTTGGAGAGAACCCAGAGTCGTTCCAACCCTATCCCTGGGTATTTAAGGGATCTCCGTGGGTGGGCCCTCAGATTCGTCATGGGACACGACTCACCTCTGAAGTCAAGGCACTCTTAGATCGTCTAGACACTTGTACTTTGTCTGGAACAGAGACTGCATCAAGCAAGACTCCTGCTGCTCCTGGTCTCACTGTTCTGCAAGTATTCTACCTCATCTGTGTCTGTTCTTCACTCAGTTTCTCCAGAAGACCTGTGGGCATCAAGGACATATGAAGAAATCTCCCTTGGAGTGAAGGAGTCACACGCCTTCATCTGCAGGCACTGCAACAAAGCTGACTGGACTACTGCTTCTGTCGTCCTATGGACTTCCAGAGGCTCTGCAACACAGGTGATGGTTCTGTGGCTCTCCAGAGGCCTGACCTGTCTTCCCTGGAATTTGGAGGATACTATCCCTCATCAGAGCAGCTGGGACAAAACCCCTGTGCACTGCATCGACTTGGTGTTGACAAGGCTTGTTGGCTCTGCACTCCAGAGATCTTCGAGCTACAAGAAGCTCCAGCCTCCAGCACCTCATCCTTCGAAGATCAGCATCCTCCTCACTGCAGCCCTTGCACCGTGAGCCTCCATCTTTGGTGAGCTGCCTGAGGTCCTCTTGCAACTCCTGTTGCTGCGGCCTGTGGATTCTCTCGAGGCTCTTCTGCTTTGGTGGGCTCCCCTGCTTAGTCACAGCCTGCTCTGACTATCCTGCACTTGGTGAGTCCCTTGGATCTTGCTGACTCCAACAATTGCATCTTTTCGTCTTCCACGCCAATTGTGGCCACCAAGGCTTGTTGGTGCTCCCGCTGGACACAGATCTACCTAGACACCAACATCCGACGTGAACAGCTCTTGCATGGCTCCTGGTCTTCCTCAGCATCTCTTGGTCTTCCTCAGCATTGCTTGGTCCTCAAAGCTGCAGCGAAAAGGTCCTCGTCAACTCTCATGACCCCCCTGCAAAGGGTAGGCATTGTGGTTCCGTACCTCATGGTCACCTCAGAGTGGCATAGATTCTGTCCCATTTGCTTGCAGAGTCTCTTCTTCAAGAATTCACCCTTGGATTCCACTGGACTTTTACCGAGAATTCTCCAGAGGCCTTTCCTCTTTGCAGTTCACATTCCACTTCTTTAGTATATGGTTTGGTCTCGCCCTGGAGACCAGTGTATATTTGTGCTACTTATGTAATTTCTGTGAAGTATTTTCATGTGTACTGTTGATATCACTGGCAAGGAAATATACCAATGTTTTAGTGAGTGTGTTGTGTTATAAATAGACATATTGTTAGAGACAATGTGTGATTCCTTTTCATCTAATTTACACTATTGATTAAATATGGTACAACAAGCTGCTTTACACTCTTTCAAGAGAGGCCTGAAGGATGATCTTCACGTCTACTACTTTGGGAGCCTATAGTTATCAAAGATCACTAAAATCACCATTAGGGTTGCTTAGATTAGTGCAAGGTGCATCACTCTTTCAAATGTGCACCATACACTAAGCCAGCCTCCTACAGTGAAAGACTATTTCAAATGTTTCCACTTTGTTTCAGCAGCTGTGCTGTCCTAACCCATTCCTCCACAGCCGGAATTTGTAATTGGTAGAAGGTAAGCCTGATTCCACAGGCACTGTGTACATTGTCACTCACATTCCCTCAGCCAGCTGCTGGCTTTTGTCTTGAAACACCACAATTTCCCATCTCTTCATGAACTGATCCACAAAGGTTGGCAGCAGTGCATAGGAATAATTAGTCTCTTAATTTTCTCAGTGAAATAAGCTTAACAGTGCATGAAACCTCAGTGCAACAAGAACATTGCTAGGCTCTGTGGGTTGACTCAGAAAGCAACACCCAGGCAGTGTCAAGCCTTTTGACACAATTATCTGGCAAAACAGCCCTGCAGTGCTTTGACTTTTGGTGTCAACGACATTTAATTCACTTCAGGAAGTACAGAGAGCTCTACTAATTATATAACACAGTGAACAACAGACATGCAGTCCTTCCTTCATCTTTCCTGCAAATCTGGCTCTTTTGGTGCTTGGGCGGATGCTAAATACATCATTGGCCAGGCGGACCCCGAATGGTGTTAACATGGAGATGGATGACAGAAGATCTCGAACCGGGAGCATCACACGAACTACCAGAGCAGCATAAATTGGCGTTTCCATGCTGATTAGAGAGTGGCCAGCTGACCCTATTTACCGGCTAGCAGCATCAGCAACACAACCCCTCAGAACTTAACATAGAACATAAGCATTAGTTCACCTTCACTGGCTGGCTGTGTAGTTCATACCTGATCTCCCTTCATGCTCTCTGTGGGCCATCTGTTTGTTGTCCTTGTTTTCGAGGTTGGAGACTTGAATCATTTGTGTGATGGATGCTTGCTCCTCTTGCTCCTTTTGTGCATTGTTCCCTTGCCTCTTGCTTGACTAGGGATTTGGGTGTTTGGCGCAGTGGGTGACCTGGCTGGTTCGTACCTTGTGCTAAGCAACCCTCATTCTCCAGTAGCTGTTCATACATTGGTGTGTGGGGACGGTGTGAACTGGATAGTTTGCTTATTTCTTCCTCCTCCATCGCCATCCACCTTGTGTGTTGGGGTAAATGGATGATTGTTGCTGCAAGAGGTAGCTTTATCAGCTGCTCCAGGTATCTTCTTCTGAGGTGTCCTGCTTCCTGGACCTCTGGTGGCTTCTCTGTAGTGTTGGCAGCTTTTTGGACCTTCAAGCATGGGATGTGGGAAGCACTACACATTCTTCTTCTGGTTCCCATGCAATTTCTTGTTGGGCCTATTAGCTATGAGTTCTGTTTGTTGCAATGGAAACTTGACTTGCCATGGACCTACTTTGCCTACATTTGTGGGCCTTCTAGTTGCACTTTTGGGCTCCCTCTCCCTCCACCCTTTTCAGGTCAGAGGTCAGGATGCATGCTTGGGCCACTTCTCCCAAGTGAGCAGTGGATAAGGGCTACACATACTCTTGGCAGGGCTGTATGGTTCCTTCGGCTCTCTGGTGTTTCTCAACCTCATTGGCTTGTAATTTCAAGGCAATGTGCATGCATTTTGTGCCTATATTTGACCTTCAGGGCGTGAGTCCTTTGATAGCATTCTGGATATTGGCCTTCGTGCAGGGTGTGCTTCCTCTGGGGCCTTCTAGGGATTTTATTAACCCCGGACATGCCTGTTTGTCTTGACTGAGTTCCTCCCTTCTCTGTGTTGGGCAATAATTTGCTGTCTTGTGATTTCATCCTGGCCCTGTTTCTGGCTTTCCTTTGGTTTACCTTAGGTATCTGGCTCAGTCTGGTGTGCTCTTGTGCCCTATTTGGGTGTAGAGTGGTGCCTCTTTAGAGGTAAGCATGAGCGAATTTTGCGGATCTCGCGTTCGCAAATTTTGCGGATTTGCGGATTCGCAATCCGCAAAATCCGCGAATTCCCGCGAATTTGCGGATTTTTTTTTTTTTTGTGTTCGCCCGTGTTTCTGCCAGTTCGCGAGGGTTTTTACAATTTCGCAATTTGCGAACTTACCTGTCGGGTCGCAAGTTTTGCGAACTTGTTGTTTCTACGTGTCCAACCTGTTTGGGACACTCTTCTTCATCACTGCCACTCTCTGTCACCACTGCCACTCTCTGACTACTCATGCCACCCTCTGGCCCACCCATGCCACCCTCTGTTTCATCACCACACCCTCTGGTTGTCCAGTGTACATTATTTTCGGCAAAGCAAAGCACACCTTCCCTGCCTCAAGTGACCTGAATTAATTTGGGGCTGATTAATGTGTCACAGAATATTTTTTTAGCTGGCACCTGCTTCCTTAGTGCGCCCTGATTAGTGATCTTTTGCACTTGCTAAGTGCTTTCATTGTTGCAAAATTAGTTACAACACCTGCCCTGCCCCAACTGACAATAATGAATTAGGGGCTGATTAATGGATTTTAACTTCCAGCCTGGCTCCTGCTTGTCTCCCTTAGCTGTAATTCATGACCTTTGTGGCATATGTGTAACTATTCTGAGGTTCAGAGCAGGGTCACATAATAGTTTCAACTGGCAACTGAACTCTGGAGGGGCCCCTCAGGAAGCACTACAGGAAATGGCTACTAATGATGTGCCTGAACTTTTGAACCTGGTAAGTAGTTACTTTCAGTTTTGCTTAGATCGTATTTCTGCAATTTCGCACTTATTCGCGGGGCGCGAACTCACGCGAACAGTGCGAGCAGTGCGAGCAAAATCCGCTGCTCGTGGATTTGCGGATTTTGCAGGAAATTTGCAAATCTCGCGGATTGCGGATTTCCCGAAAATCCGCAAAATCCGCGAGCGGAACGGATTTTCCGCCCATGCCTATTTAGAGGGCCTTCCCTTTTGTCACCAGGATTGCCTGTGATTGTTTTTATTTCAGGAGTCTCTGTCTCCTGTCTCTGATCTGGGCCTTCTCGCTTGTCAGTGCTGCTTCTGCGCTCTTCCCTGAGCTGGCCGCTGATGAAGTTCTCTTTCCAGGGCATTCGTTTTGCCTGTAGTGGGTATGCCTGCTTTGCTGAGGGTTTTTGTGCTGCGGCCTATTGGTCTTTCTGGTGGCTTTCATTTCCTGTGGGGTTGGCTAGCTGCTTTGTGTTGTTTCCTTTGGCTTCCTTAGCTCTACAGTTGCCTCTTATGGGTCACCATTGCAAGTGTCACTTCTTTTGGGACCCTGAAGCTCTGGGCCCACTTGTGCTTCCATCATTTGGGTGTCTAGTGCGTGTTGGCTTTCTTTGGCACTGGCACTTGGTGTTTCTGTGACCTGAGTTTGTTATTTCTTCCTTTTTTCTGGACTTTGGTATTTTTGGCTGACAGCCTTAGTGGAGATCAAGATACTCAAGACATAAGAACTGGGTAGAGAAAGTGATGAGATATTGCTTCATTCACTTACCAGTACTTAAATTTCTGATATTCTATTTCCATATCCCAGTCCTTATAAACCTCCCATCCTCGTTGGTGTGTGTCTCGCTTCGATCATGGACTTCTTTGTTAGCCAACTCAGGAGGTTTCTGGGAAAAGGTGAGCCTTTACTGTCACACATGAAGGGGAAGAAGTTTAAATTTGTTTTCTTTTCGGTGGGCAGCAGCAGAGTGCCTGTCTTTAGGGTGTGGGCACTCCTTAAGAAGTAAGGACAAGGGTGAGGAAGAACAATCTGAGTAACGGGATTACTATTAAGTAATCAAAGCATTACATTCTTCCAGTTTTTCAACGACCCTCAAGACCAAAATTTGCCCAATCCACACTATTCCGTTCTCAAAAAGACCTGACCTCCGAAACCTACTAGGGCTGGAAAAAAACACTTTGTGCCAGCAAACGTTGTCTGAGTTGCACAATCAAACCATAAGTAATAACACAAGAGAAAACAAGGCTTTATTCAAAGCAATCAAATACTATGCAAGACACCCACCATCCCTTAGTCCACTGAAAAATCAATAAACAACCTTTTCAGCAACAAAATATTCAGTTTAGGCAACAACATGGATCTAACCAAAAGTACACAGCATCCATGTAACTGCAGTGAACATGCACCTCAAAAGAATTCAACACTCAGCACTTCTTTCAAACACTAACCAGTGACAATCTTATCACCATGCTTCAATATCTCCAAGCAATGATTTACAATAATGACCCTCTTCAATCTTCCATCATCAAGCCCCACTCCCTTGCAGCCCTCTTTCCTTACCTAGGCATCATCAATACCTCCCTCAGAACTGACATCTTCCAATTCTTCCTCAAAACCTGCAAAATCATCTCCCTTGTATAAAATACCAAGCTGGATCCTAACAACTTCACCAACTAAAACCTCATTGCCAGGAACCAAGGAGATAGGTGATGGACAATCTATACACCTAGTGAGAGCCAGAGGTGAACACATGTAGCAGAACATCAGGAGGGCAAAACTAGAAGCAGACTGACAAATAATTCCAAGAGCACAGAAAGAAGATTTTTGATTTTGGAGAATAGACTGATGGCGAGTAGGAGGCGAATAGGACAAAGCCTACTGCATATCAGCTACAGGTCAGCTGGCCCTTTAAAAGCCCAGGTCATACAAGAGTTCTGAGTAACAGTAGACAATACAAAGAGACTGAGACCTCTAACGTTTGTGCCTGGTAACATTTTATCTGGGTTGTTATGGCTTCACCAATTTGCTGTAATTCATTAATCTGCCTAGCGTTCCCTCCTCAGTATGTTGCATTTTCCACTTTTTCCAGTCTTTCCTGTTCCTTCTTACCTATTTGTTAGCTGATTGTTTTGCATTGGGTTTTATGTTTGATACTCATCTACACCACCATAGCTCAGATTCCAGGAAGTCTCTGCATCCTCCATGGCATCACAGTAGGTCTTTAAACGTTAACAGGTAGGGGAATCAGTATTCCTTATTGTATATTAACCTCCTTTACATTTTGTGCATGACACTGAATTCAACTTGTCTCCCACATAGTGCAAGATTTACCAGATAAGACAAAGTGAAAGCTTATTTTGAGTTGAGATATGTCACCCTGTACAAGTCGCTGACAAAGTGTGCTCTCTCCCACTTCCCTTTTTTTGTTACCTCTCTTTCCCCGGCGCCACTTTAGAGAACCACATGAATCTCAAGGGTGAACTTTACGTCAGAGCTACCTGGCGGTTAGCTCAAAGCACAACACTGGCCTCAACACTTTTGGCCTGCCTCATATTTCCTGAAAGGGTCTTTGAAAGAGCAGTAGCACTTCAACTAGAAAATCTCATATATATTGCTACAACCTGTTGCAGGTTTTTCAATTGGGATTCTGGCATCCGTGCATTACAGATAGCCACAGACAACATTCTCCAAAATTAAAGTTAAGGCTGCCCCTGCCTCCTGGTCATTCCTAACCTCTTGGCAGTCTTTGACACCAGGTTCAATGTAATATCCTATCCAGCTGCATAGCCATCTTGAACTGATTGACATCAAAACTAGCAAATAGACGACATTACGCTTAAATGGACTCTCATCCAGCTACTTTCAGTCAAATATTTGGTCCCACAAGGCACCATCCTTATATCAATGATATCCAGTATATATTTGGAGCCCTGTGGGGTGCTCCTGGTCAATGAAGATGAGACACAATTATATATATCTGCCTGCATGTGATCAAATGATTGATGTCCGCAGCCTGTCAAGCCATTACAAAGTAAATTCACCTTCCTAAATGGATCAGAAATGCCACTTTCATTCCATGCAGCTTCATGGGGTGTCTCTTTTGCTCGCATCTACAACCACGTCTTTGGGTTTGATATTAATCCCTGCTCTCCTGTAGGAAGTAAGCAAAAATATATTCCTGGTTGCTTGTTGTCCTATCAGCCTCCTACGCAGAATAATAGCCTTTGTAACAACCCACACCAAGATTACAGGCATCAACTACTGCAACGCGCTGATTTCTGGACTTGACTCTCACACCGCATAAGGTCACCTTCTAAGTGGCACAGTCAATGTAAGTATGACCCTCGCACCCAAAATCTGCACTTTCTCACTCTGCTGCCTCACATGAAATTAAAATCTATGTGCATTATTTACTAAACCCTATATGCCATCAAACCAGACAGCACAACCAAAAACACAGTTTCTCAAGTCTTACCCACACCATTCAGCTCTTAAGTCAGATAGTTCTAGAAATGCCTAAGGCAAGGTGGAGTTCAGTGCACTCCCACTTTACTTGTTTGGGTCATTTTCAATGAGGTGAGTTTGTTACTAAAGTGGCACTGTTTGTGTCTGATGCTTTTCAGGCATTTTGTATTTTCATACTGATATTTAAAAGTTACCATGGCATTTTCGCCTCGAATGCTGGAAATTTTTCAAGCATGCAAATCTATGAATGATACAACGCTAGAGAAGGGCAGGAATACAGTGGAAAATCCCACTAAAGAGAATTACATTTCCCTGAAAAGACGCAGAAGGCAAACAGCAGATGCAGTGGTCCCCTGAAAATGCCTTTGCTATTTGGCGCCACATTGTATGGTCCCTCTACTGCAGCAAAGGAATATATCTGCTCTGAGGCTGTCTATGGAAGTCCTGTGGCAAGGCCTGTGTATTTCATATCTGTAGTGTTCAGGCTCTATCTTTGCTCACTGATGGAAGCATGGGGCCATCTCCCCTCTCACCTTGTCAGCGCGTGTCAGCTTTTGTTGAACCTGGTCACGGTTATTCTCCAGCTCTTCTTTCTTGGACAAACAATCCTTGTATTTTGCTTCCAGCGTAGTAATACCTGCCTCCACTTCACCAAGTTCAGCCTTTGCCTTCTCTAGGATTTTCGTAGTAATATCAAGATCCTCCTGTGCTTCCCGCAGGGCTTGCTGTAGAAAAAAACGTAAACAGAAGTGTCATTAACCTCGAATTCATAGGACCAGGAACACTTGAATGGAGAGCATGCAGATCCGAAATGTTCTTGAAATTATCTTCATCACTTTAAAACAGTAACCATGATAAATAATGACCAGAAATAAACAATGAAAGTGAATGTACCAAATTTTGACCACCATATAGATAAGCATAGTGTCTTCCACCAAATCCAGCTCTGGAAGCCAACATGCCAGAAGAACAAATAAAGACTGAAGGCAGTATGAAGAAGAGCCACCAAACTGGTACAATAATGGTGCAAGTATTAAATTAAAAATAAGTCCCATGAGGAGTGGCTCATTAATTTAAATGTGTATCCCCTGGAAGTATGAAACAGTCAGTGGATATGGGAGACATATTTAATTTACTACATTCAAAAGGGTAATAGTTTCTAAGCAGCACCAATCTGCTAGACCTGTAGGTAGTGATACAAACCTGGAGAAGCCAAGACTAAGGGACGTACTTATTTCAAGGAATTGTGCAAATCCATATTATTATATATAAGTAACTACTTGTGTAACGATATATCTGTAAGAGACATCAGTTAGTGATAGATTCATTACCTTAGAATATCCCCAGGCACCAGACTGGATCCGGAAATATTTGCGTAGCAATACCCCTGCGCGTCGGTAGGCGTCGTCTGCGGCTCCGCGTCCGTCGTCGGGGTCGTTAGCGCCGGAATGACGTCGTCGGAGTACTTAGATGCCGCCCATGCGCGCTGACGTCAGTTCTGAAACACAGCTTTTCCACGCCAGATACGCAGAGCCATGATAGAACCAACACTGGTGCCATGAAACTAGGGCCCTGAAAGGGGGTGACCTTAATACTAGATATCGGTTCGCAGAATGGGGAGGATGGGTGGGTCTGTAAGGAATCTATCACTAACTAATGTAATGTAATGTAATGTATGTGTCTTGTAAAGCGCACTACTGCCCTGAGGCGTCGTGGCGCTGAAGACCGCTGGGGAACGCGTCCTGGCTATCCCTGTGAGATGGTCCCTACTGCGTATCTCCAAGGTGAAACCAGGCATCCCATGCGAATGTGGGGGGCCGTTGTAGAGATGAGGCAAGCTAATGCCCAGAGTTACCGAGTGTGATCCCTGGTTAGAGTAGGCACCGAGGCGAGAATTATCGAGTCCGCTGACCCTGGTCCACGACCCTGCAGCGTCGGGAATTGAACCCTGGTCCCGGGCCGTTCTCTGCTTCCGGGTCTGCCGCCTCTAACCAGTGAGCCACACCACTCCACTAATGACTCTTACAGATATATCGTTACACAAGTAGTAACTTGTGCATCTGAAAGAGACACGTTAGTGATAGATTCCTTACCTTAGAATAGATACCCCAGCAATACCAACCCCGGTGGTGGGTCTGCGAACTAATATCACACCAGAAAGTCCTGGAGGACAGAACGGCCAAAGAAGCCATCCCTCCGGACTTGACTGTCCAGGCAGTAGTGTCTTGCGAACGTGTGCAGCGAGGCCCACGTAGCTGCCTGGCAAATGTCCTGTAAGGGGACTCCTCGGCCCAAGGCAGTTGTTGTTGCCGTGGCTCGAGTGGAATGAGCCTGCAATCCAGCAGGGGGCTCCTTTTTGGCCATGGAGTAACATGCCTGAATACACAAGATGATCCACCGCAAAATGGTCCTCTTGTGTACCGCCTTTCCCTTCTTCGCGCCCACGTAACCAACAAAGAGTTGGTCATCCACCCGGAACTGGCGTGTGCGATCTAGGTAATAGGAGAGCGCACGTTTTGTGTCCAGACGGTGGAGCCTCTCTTCCTCTTTCGAGGGATGCGGAGGAGGAAAGAAGGTGGGAAAGGTAATGGACTGCCCGATGTGGAAGGCCGTGACAACCTTGGGCAGAAAGGAAGGTCGTGTACGCAACACCACCTTGTCCGGATGAACAGAGAGGAAAGGTGGAGTAGAAGAAAGAGCCTGGAGCTCACTCACTCTCCTGGCAGAGGTGATGGCAACCAGGAAAGCAGTCTTCAGGGTAAGAAGACGGAGAGGACAGTTATGGAGCGGCTCAAAGGGAGCACACATTAGATAAGTGAGTACAAGATTCAAGTCCCACTGGGGCATCACGAAGGGAACAGGAGGGAACTTGTGTGTGATGCCCTTCAGAAATCTATTTACAATGGGGGACTTGAATAAGGAAGGCTGATCAGGTAGCCGTAAGAAGGCAGAAAGAGCAGCAAGGTACCCCTTAAGAGTGCCCAGAGCAGAGCCCTGCTGGGCAAGGGAAAGAAGGAAGAGTAGAACTTCAGAAAGGGGTGCAGAAAGAGGGTCCACAGCCTTTGCTGTGCACCATGCCACAAATCTGTTCCACCTGCAGGCGTATACCGACTTTGTGGAAGGACGCCTGGCTGCCAGAATGATATCACAGACTTCGGGAGGCAAGTCAAATGGCCTCAACTGCCGCCGCTCAATCACCAAGCTTGTAGGTGGAGACTGGACAAAAGTTTAGTCAAAAAATGACTAGGGGTAGAGCTTCTCCGGATCTGCGCTAGCTGGCGCGGAAAAAAGAAGAACTGACGTCAGCGCGCATGGGCGTCTAAGTATTTCGACGACGGACGCGGAGCCGCAGATGATGCCTACCGACGCGCAGGGGTATTGCTACGCAAAAATTTCCGGATCCAGTCTGACACCTGGGGATATTCTAAGGTAAGGAATCTATCACTAACGTGTCTCTTTCAGATACATTGTTTGCAAACCATTGATGTGTGTGGTTGGAATACAGTGGAAGTGGCAGATTCTGTAAGTAGCCAATCCAGGTCTGATGAACAGTAGATTACATCTGAACTTCTACTCCACTGGGAAGCGAATTTGAGGTTCATCTAGCATCTTCTTGTTTACTCCTATTGAAGCACATTCTGAACAATTGGCTGCTACACTCTTTGCAGTTTAAGAATGTATTTTTATGAATAACAGCTGTATCAACTACTCATATGCTAGCTACTAGCAACGTGCAGTTTTTGTATAGGTGTCAGCAACATAAAAACTACAACATTGGATTCTAAAAAATATAATGTCTGCATTTAAATGGCAGTTTGCTAGGAATTTTCTGAAATTGAAAGGAAGCAAAATATATCCACTGCTCATGCAAACCAAAGTATCGCCTACCTTCTTTCCACCTAAATTTCACCTCTCATGCCCAAACACTGAATCAGTCATGGCACCATGGTCAGAATACTTAGAGCAATCAGCAACTTCAAATGAGTACCTTCACCATTCCAAGGTATTAACTCTTTCCTCTTCCAGAGGATAGCTCAGCAGAAGTAGAAACAAAAATCAACATCTATTGCATCTCTCCCTTCCTATGCCTCTGCCTGGCAAAGCAAACATCTAGTTCAGCACCCCAGGAATACTGCCACCTAGCAAGAAACACCAGTACTTCCCTTCACTGACAAAGTTAAAGTTATGTTAATGGATCATAATAATGGTTGCAACAATGGGGAGAAAGTGTTGTGAATACTGCACAACCGGGGAAAGAAAATATATTGGTAAATGTCTAGCAACAGCACCATGATCCGGGGCGTCCGGGCGATTATTCACATCTCTGTGAACGAGACATGCCACTGTACTCAGCTCTTTGCTCCCCTAATATGCTAGCCTCCTTGCTATATCCACTAATGTATTATCTTTGTCCAATACCCACACAATTTTCTCTTTACCGAGGCAACTAGCAACAAGGTCCAATATCATAAATTGTTGAAGATGAAACCTTTTGCTTTTACAGTTTCGAATACACATAACGACTTCTACTTCAATTTGTCTGACGTTTTTGAGTTGGCGGTAGTCTTGGGAATCACCTGCTCACGTTGTAATATTTAAATCCAGTACGCTGAATTTTAAGCATTCTCCATAAAAGTGTTTTCTCCATACCATATTCTGCAACATAATACATCTGACTAGCAGTAAAGAAGGGCAAAGGTGTTTTTAAATCTAAAAACACATTCAGATTCTTTATGCAGACATCATGATTAACCTGTGTTTCCAATGTAAAAGTGACTGATCCAAGTGTGAGGAATTCACACATGTTTAACTATAATGGTCCGCATGAATGTCACTGGTACTTCTTGGCCACAGCAGAGACTAGAAAAGCCAGCTTGTATTCCCTTTAAAGTGTCTTCACTTCATCTCCTTCTGTCATGAGAAAGATGAGGATTGAGCTGAGGATTGTTTTCGAGTAGGCTCCTTAGCCTCAAAAAACTGGAAGGGATTTTCAGGCTGGAACAGAGAAGGCAATCTGGCTGGTACCACTTCGATACCATTCCATGAATTGTCCATGACTGGGTCCTTCTTCTAATAGCAGGCCCTTGCCCATAGTCGATGACTTTACTTAGGATTCTGGACTTGAGCAACAATGGCCACCACATATCCAGCCCAGTGTTCATGCTTCTGGTGGGAGGGTCAATGAGATCCGGGGGCATCAGCAGTTTCTTCCCTGCATCTCAATTGCCCTGGTTACCCATGAGCCAGTATTCGTTGAGACACAGTCCAGGAGCAAAGAGGTATAGCAGTTAGACATTTTTTAGTAATGTGTTGTATAATGTATCTACCACTTCACAGCCCTTGTGCAGTTGTCAAGTACTTGGATTTCCATTGGATTCCTAGGCACCTTTTGGACTGTATGGTTTAAAAGGATGCTGAATGTGTGTGACCGATATGGAAGGTACTGGGTGAGGTGACTGAGAGATGGGGATGTGATTCCAAAATGGTGTTGTGGCCTAATTGCTCTTAAGTAAGCATGGGCGAATTTTGCGAATCTGGCGTTCGCAAATTTGCGTATTTGCGAACTCGCAATCCGCAAAATCCGCGAATTCTCGTGAATTTGCGGATTTTTTTGTTTTTATAGTGTTCGCAAGGGTTTCTGCCAGTTCGCGAGGATTTTGTACCAGTTCGCAGTTGCAAACTTACTTGTCGGCACGCAACGGTCGCGACTATGTTGTTTCTACGTCTGGTTCATCATCACAGGTGAACAGCACCCTCTGTTTCAACACTGCCACCTTCTGTTTCACCAATGCCACCCTCTGGTACATCAATGCCACCCTCTGGTTCATCATCATCACTGTAGATTATGGGGGAAAAAGCAAGCACACCTTCCCTGCTTCAACTGACATGAATTAATTTGGGGTTAATTTATTAATGTGTCACTGTTTTAAAATTCCAGTCTGGCACCTGCTTCCTTATCTGTAATTTGCTTTCTGTTGCAGTGCAATTTTTTTTTCCAGGACCTTTGTGGCCTACTTGTAGCTATTCTATGATCCGGCTGTGAGGGTCAGAGCAGGGTCATACAATTGTTGCAACTAGCAACTGAACTCTGGAGGGGCCCCAGTCAGGAAGCACTACAGGGAATGGTTACTAATGATGAATTTGAACTTTTGCACCTGCTGAGTGCTTTCAGTTTAGCAAAACTCGTTTTTCTACAGAACAGCAAATGTAATGCCCCAAACAAACTTACTTGTGAAAGTTGATTTCTAATCCAAAAGTGATCGAAAGAAAGTCAAAAGGCCTCAAATCCAAAAAAGGGCAGGCAAATGTCAACCTGAGGAGTTATTCTGATGAAAATCATCATTTTCAGAAGGTCTATGCTGCTTGCTAGTGGATTTCTTGTGCAGAATTGCAAATTTTGTAATTTCGCGAGTGCGTGATTGTTGCTGTCCGGCCGCACCTACATGTTCGCAATTGCGAACTTACGCCGCACGCCGCAAAATTGTATCACCAAGAAAAAAAAATCCGCTGCGTGCGAATTTGCGGATTTTCGGAACATTTGCAAGCGTTCGCGGATCGCGAATTTACCGAAAATCCGCAAAATCCGCGAGCGGAACGGATTTTCCGCCCATGCTTACTCTTAAGCATGAAGCATTGCAGAGTACAAGAACAGATGTACTTGTGTCAGCAGATACTTTAGGGTATTATTCATGAGGAGCCATCATTGATATCGATCAGTGTGTCCACTGGTAACATACTTTATGGGTCTGTGCAGAAGTGACAGAGGGTCAAGCCCTGGATGCATGGTTAAAAAAAACAAAGCAAAGTAAATAGAAAGCACTCGGAAGTGACATACATCCAGACATTGGTGGTGCACTTTGGAAACCAAAGAAATCTAGAGTCAGTGGAAGGCCTAGGCGGCGATGATAGCACTGGGTGCGGCATGTCATTTGTAAAGATCACCAGACATGTACAAAATCTTCCCATGAGCTTTGTCTATGTGGGAAGATCATGATTTGCCATTCCATGATTTGGGAGAGGCTTGAACAGAAAGAATGGGAATCCCCTGTGGGTCTGCTTCTTGATGTCGAATACCTTTGAGATTTAAGTTGTAATAGTTGCTAGGTCCTGTGGGGTATCTTCTGGACTGAATATCCTGCATGGCAAAGGTAGGCTACGAAGCCTAGTGAATGTATCCATAGAGAAATCATTGATTACTTAAGGGCTTGAAGTTGTAGCTGGGACTGCTTTTGACAATGCAGGCTGAATCAGGAAGTCTGGTGCCCTGCATTGTACTTTTCAATTCAGCTGAAGTACCCAAGACAGTGGGAACTGCAAAAGAAATACCTGGTGCTGCACTCAATGGGATTTGCATCAGGATTTTGTGCTGTTGAGCAGCAGTTGTCTTTCAGACCTTCAACTTGTGCTCAAAGCAACCAGGAAGGCGACTGAAGAAGGAACAACAGCCAGAATGGAGACAAATTCTGAAGCCAGATTCATAGAAGGCTTGGAAGTGTTGGATCTCTCCTCCAGCTGCAACTGGGTTGATGAATTTGACATGTCTGCCATGAAGTTTATAGCCCATTTGAGAATGACAGCCATATGAGAATCTGCTGGGCAATGGGTTTGGGATGAAAAGGACATCACTCTCTGGACATTAACTGGGCAGACTGTTACTAGCACCTTACTTGGTAAATTTCAGAGGAAGTTAACTTAGTGGTAACGGGTGCTTTCTGTACTTTCATTTCATTTTGGTGCCCCGTGGGGTTCACAATGCACTGAGCCGAGTCAAGATCAACCACAAGGGCAGATGAGGAGCCAGGAGTGATGTCTACACCACCAGATAGGGGCAGTGAAAGAGACCATCCAACATCCCACAGGAGGAGATGGTCTGACCGTCCCGTCCAAGCTTCTGGAATCACTGGACAACATACACACTTTTTCCCCACATCAGCACCCAGATAGAGTGCAACCTTTTGGTGCAACAGTCTATGGCATTACAACTAGTAGGAGAGACTGTCTCAAACCTTTGGGTATAATGATGGCTTGGTACTCCCATGAGGAGGTTGAATAAGTTCACCTCAATTGTACAGTGGAGCTTCCAGAGAAGAGGGATTGATCCTAAAGAAAGCTCTCATCCTAAGACCTGCAGTCCCTTCATCTGTACTGGTACAAGGGTCAGAGTTGAAAAATTCACCAAGTACAAGAGGTAGATAGCATTTCAGCTGCACGCTTTCACCTTCCTCAGGGTTACTCACAATTCTTGCATAGAACCAGTGAGGGTGACCTCCACTAAGGAGACAAAGGGCGCTCTGTACTGCATTCAGTGGCCAAGACTCTGCACGTATTCTTCCTCCAGGTAATGAAAAGCCAAGTCTGCACAGGAATTGGTGCATCCTTTCTTTGCATGTATGCCATGGGGACATTGTCCCAACATTAGCACACAGAGCGGAGGCTTGCATTAATGGCTATACACCTAGCATATGACTGAAAAGTTATATAGGGTAGCTGCTGAAATTGGCTGATGGTGCAAGGCTTAAACCGTAGCTCCTGGGAATCAGATACCCATAACCTGAATAGAAAAGATAAAGGTAAAAAAGCAAAAATCTAGAGCTAATCCGACTTAAGGATAAGTATTAGTCCCTTCTACAGAAATTAACTAAAACGTGAGATTAGCAAGCTATGATCTACACTGATAGGCAAAAAAAAGTAACAGGTGAGACTGTGTATATGTGCAAGGATGAGGGCATGCTGTATAGGTCATACACACACGTACATGTTGCCAGCACATAAAGTTGTATATTTAAACAACAGGCTGCAGTCTCACCTCATTGTGGTAAGGTAATCCACAGGTTCAGAAAAGAAAAGAGACAGGATGTAAGAGAAACAAATATATGCCTATATACTTGAAGTCAATGATCAAACAAATTAGGTGGTAAAAAAGCTGCACCCATTTAGAGCATCAAAGGCATCACTGCATTTCAAGTAAAATGAGGTACAGGGAAGAGTCATAGACTCTAATATCCAAGTTAAGTACCATTCGAAATCCCATGCTATAACATTGTTTGGGAAAGATTTCTCTCTATTGTGCCTTTATCCGATATTGAGGAGGTCAACACTGATCTGTTTTTTAAAGGCAACATTTAGCACTATGCTCCTCAGTGACACTATTTAATTACATACAGAAAATTGCATAATTGTAAGGATAAGAGTCCACTTCTAAAACAAGAATATGCAAAAAAAATTAAAAACATAAGATTGCACAAGGACACTTGTGCCATTAGCAAAGCGAGAAACAATCCTGAGAAATTTCAGGCAATTCAGAAACAAATTAATAGGTTATGTTCACCGGTTGCCATGTGACCGAATGAAATGACAAACTTCCCTACTACTAACCCATTGAAAGGGAATGAGCTCCCTTCTTTGTCTTCTGATAAGAACCTACAATCTTACTCTTCAAGAATCAGTTACAGGAATGGTCATAACTCCACCAACTATAAGTCTACGAGTCAAATATTATTTATTTATTTATTTATTTTGCGATTTCTAGAGCGCCTGGTGACCCGTAGGCATCCCCGCGCTATAAACCTGAGACGATCCAGAGGAGGGGGAGAGGGGGTGAATTATTTGGGGAACAAGAGGGTTTTAAGTTTCCTGCGGAACGCAGTGAGAGAGGGTTCCAGACGTAGACTGAGAGGGAGTGAGTTCCAGGCTGTGGAGGCTTTGACCGAAAAGCGACGACCGCCGGTGCGGGCCTTCCTGAATTTGGGAACCGTGGCAAGATGTTCGGCGTCAGAGCGAAGGGGTCTAGAGGCTTTGTATGGAGTGACCATATTTTTTAGTGCGGCTGGACCAGCTCCGTTGATGAGCTTGTGGGTGGTGCATAGGGCCTTGAACTCTACTCTCTGGCGAACAGGGAGCCAGTGTAGGGCTTTGAGGGCCGGCTTTGCTGAAACTCTAGGGGGGAGGTTCATAATGAGCCTGGCCGCCGCATTCTGGGTGCGTTGGAGTTTGGCCAGGGTGTACTCAGGGGCCCCAAGATAGATGGCGTTGCTGTAATCGAGCCGGGCCAAGACAAGACCCTGGACCAGCAATTTCCTGGATGGGAGGGGAAGAAGAGGTAGGATCTTGCGCACGGAACGCAGGAGACCGAAGCAGGTGCCTGCTGTCTTGGCCGCCTGCGTTTTCATGGTTAGGTCAGGTTCCAACCATACTCCTAGTGTTTTGATCTCATTTTTAGGAGAGGGGATTTCGCCGAAGGTGTCAGGCCAAGATGATGGTGGAAAGGACGTCCATTTGTTGCCCAGGAGCATGATCTCGGTCTTTGCACCGTTCAGCTTCAAGGCCGAGTCACACATCCAGGTATGGATGTCCTGGAGACAATGCAGCAAGCTGTCAGGGTGGTTATCCAGGTGGGACAGGGAGACGACTAGTTGGGTGTCGTCAGCGTAAATAATTATTTTTATACCGTAGGGGACCACTACGTCTTCCAGGGGGGCCATATAGACATTAAACAGGGTGGGGCTGAGCGACGACCCCTGGGGAACTCCATTCTTCAGTGGAAGAGGTTCTGACCGGGAGTTGCCGTCCCACACCTGAAAGGATCGATAGGAGAGAAAGGATTCGATCCACGCTCGCGCCGTACCCACAATTCCTGCCTTGGCCAGGCGATGTAATAGGACACGGTGGTCCACCGTATCAAAGGCGATGTAATAGGACACGGTGGTCCACCGTATCAAAGGCGGCGCTAAGGTCCAGGAGGATCACTGCCACTGATCCCCCTGAGTCTAGGATACACCTTGCCTCCTCGATGACAGAGAGGGGGGCGGTGTCCGTGCCATGGCCGGGTCGAAACCCAGTTTGGGATTGGAGCAGGATATTGTTTGTCTCAAGAAATTGGGACAGTTGCGAGTTAACTAGCTTTTCAGCCATCTTACTGATACATGGGAGCAGTGAGATCGGTCTGTAATTAGACATATCATCCGGGTTAAGTTGGGGTTTTTTCAGCAGGGCCTTAACAACTGCGTTCTTCCAATTGGGGGGCACCGTTCCTCCAGCGAGGGAAGAGTTGATAAGGTCCATGATGAAGGGGGCTATGATGGGAGACACCTTTTTTAGGAATCTGACCGGGGCTGGGTCAAGGGGGGAACCGCTTTTCATTTTCTCTAGCGTGGACATCACCTCGGTGAGGGAGACTGCTCTGAAGGTGTCCAGCTGTGGGCTATTGTTGCTGTTCGCTATATCCGTGATGGGGGGGGGCTGACAGTAGGAAGGGAGTCCAGTATCCGCAGGATTTTCGAATCGAAGTAGTTAGCCAGATCCTTACTTCTGTCTGGGGGGGGGGGGAGTGAGGGGGGGTGCTGTTGGGATGTTTAGTAATTCTTTGACTATCTGATAAGATTCTTTGGATGAGTTATTCTGTTGTCATAAAACGTTGATTTAGCTAATTTCAAGGCTGTTTTGTATCGTCTTACCGCATTGTGATATATGTCCTTGTTACTATGGAGCCAATCTTTCCTCCATACTCTCTCTGCCTTCTTGCACTCTTTACGGAGCGCTCTGAGTTCGGAATTATACCAAGGTGCATGGCCCTTGGTCTTATTTTTAACCTCTCGATTTTTGATGGGGATGAGGCTGTCGAGGGAGGAGGAAATCCAGTCTCTGAACTGGGTGTCTGCCAAGGCGGGGTCGGCTGCAAGACTGGGGGTGGTAGCGTCAAGAGCCAAGGCCCAGTTTTCCATCGAAAGTCTGGCCCAAGATCTGTCTTTGGTGTAAGTTGGGGGATTATGGGGTTTCTTAAAGGACCCTGGGAGATGGGCCGAGACCAAGAAGTGGTCCGTCCACGGGAGGGGGAGGGAATTGGTGAACTGGAGGGAAGGGATGTTCGAGAATACAGGGTCGAGCAGATGTCCTTTCGAATGCGTGGCTCCTGAGTTAGCCAGGGAGAAGCCAAGGGCGCCAAGTTCACAGATTAAGTCAGATGGCCCTGTGTCTAATAGATCATCGAAATGGATGTTAAGGTCACCTGTAATCAAGAAGTTAGATGTTAAGTGGGCCAGGGATGAAACGGTTTCTAGGAAAGCGGCGGAGAAGGGGCCGAGGTGTCCAGGGGGCCGGTAGACCAGAAGGCCTGACAGGGAGTAGGTCGGTGAGAGCGTCAGCGTGAACAGACAGCTCTCCGACTCCTGGTTCTGAATCTCAGTAGATCGGCAGGTGAAGTAGTCTCGGTAGATGATGGCTATTCCACCACCTCGACCCAGAGGGCGGGGTTGGGACATGATGAGAAAGCCCGGGGGAAGGGCCGAGACTATGTCGGAGTTGGAATGACCGGTGATCCAAGTTTCGGTTAGGAAGAGTATATCCAGATCGTGATCGACAATCAGATGGTTTATGAGTAGGGCGTGCTTGGGAAGCGATCTGCAGTTGAGTGTCGCTAATTTGAGGCCTGGGATTGGGGCGGCCATCCTGGGAAGGAGTAGGTTTCCAGGTTTGCAGATGTTACAGCTAGTGAAGGGGACGTTTGGGTCGTGTATTGCATGACAGGTGATATTTTTCGAAGGTCTGAGGCTGAGGAGATCTCGACGTGAGTAATATCTTCTATTGGCGGTAGGTTCCGGCATGGGGGCTGGCCCTAGGCCCGGTCGTGCGCGGACGGGCGCAGACGGGCTTGCCTTAGGCGCTCCCGCTGCGCTCGTCCGCTGCGCTTCCTGTGCATGCACATTTCTAGGAGGAGGGGGCGTGGCCTCTAGTGGGCGTGGTCGGCGAGCGCGCCTGGTCTAATGGCGGCCGCTTTAGCAAAGTAAAAAGCGCTACAGCGTATGCACCGCTGTGTGCTTCAAGAGGCTTTTACTGTTGTGGAGGGTACAGTAAGGATGACAATTCAAGTGAATAAGTGACACCACACAATTTTAAAACAAGGTTTTAGCCAAGGTTTGATGCGTACCTCCAGCTCCCGGCTTCCGCCTCAGGACTGGGTCAGGGATGTAAACGTTGCGCTGACGATCAGCGTTTAAGTAGGCGGGAAAATGGGGGCGTGGCCTCTAGTGGGCGTGGTCGGCGAGCGCGCCTGGTCTAATGGTGGCCGCTTTAGCAAAGTAAAAAGCGCTACAGCGTATGCACCGTTGTGTGCTTCAAGAGGCTTTTACTGTTGTGGAGGGTACAGTAAGGATGACAATTCAAGTGAATAAGTGACACCACACAATTTTAAAACAAGGTTTTAGCCAAGGTTTGATGCGTACCTCCAGCTCTCGGCTTCCGCCTCAGGACTGGGTCAGGGATGTAAACGTTGCGCTGACGATCAGCGTTTAAGTAGGCGGGAAAATGGGGGCGTGGCCTCTAGTGGGCGTGGTCGGCGAGCGCGCCTGGTCTAATGGTGGCCGCTTTAGCAAAGTAAAAAGCGCTACAGCGTATGCACCGCTGTGTGCTTCAAGAGGCTTTTACTGTTGTGGAGGGTACAGTAAGGATGACAATTCAAGTGAATAAGTGACACCACACAATTTTAAAACAAGGTTTTAGCCAAGGTTTGATGCGTACCTCCAGCTCCCGGCTTCCGCCTCAGGACTGGGTCAGGGATGTAAACGTTGCGCTGACGATCAGCGTTTAAGTAGGCAGGAAAATGGGGGCGTGGCTTCTAGTGGGCGTGGTCGGCGAGCGCGCCTGGTCTAATGGCGGCCGCTTTAGCAAAGTAAAAAGCGCTACAGCGTATGCACCGCTGTGTGCTTCAAGAGGCTTTTACTGTTGTGGAGGGTACAGTAAGGATGACAATTCAAGTGAATAAGTGACACCACACAATTTTAAAACAAGGTTTTAGCCAAGGTTTGATGCGTACCTCCAGCTCCCCGCTTCCGCCTAAGGACTGGGTCAGGGATGTAAACGTTGCCCTGACGATCAGCGTTTAAGTAGGCGGGAAAATGGGGGCGTGGCCTCTAGTGGGCGTGGTCGGCGAGCGTGCCTGGTCTAATGGTGGCCGCTTTAGCAAAGTAAAAAGCGCTACAGCGTATGCACCGCTGTGTGCTTCAAGAGGCTTTTACTGTTGTGGAGGGTACAGTAAGGATGACAATTCAAGTGAATAAGTGACACCACACAATTTTAAAACAAGGTTTGATGCGTACCTCCAGCTCCCGGCTTCCGCCTCAGGACTGGGTCAGGGATGTAAACGTTGCGCTGACGATCAGCGTTTAAGTAGGCGGGAAAATGGGGGCGTGGCCTCTAGTGGGCGTGGTCGGCGAGCGCGCCTGGTCTAATGGCGGCCGCTTTAGCAAAGTAAAAAGCGCTACAGCGTATGCACCGCTGTGTGCTTCAAGAGGCTTTTACTGTTGTGGAGGGTACAGTAAGGATGACAATTCAAGTGAATAAGTGACACCACACAATTTTAAAACAAGGTTTTAGCCAAGGTTTGATGCGTACCTCCAGCTCCCGGCTTCCGCCTAAGGACTGGGTCAGGGATGTAAACGTTGCGCTGACGATCAGCGTTTAAGTAGGCGGGAAAATGAGGGCGTGGCCTCTAGTGGGCGTGGTCGGCGAGCGCGCCTGGTCTAATGGCGGCCGCTTTAGCAAAGTCAAAAGCGCTACAGCGTATGCACCGCTGTGTGCTTCAAGAGGCTTTTACTGTTGTGGAGGGTACAGTAAGGATGACAATTCAAGTGAATAAGTGACACCACACAATTTTAAAACAAGGTTTTAGCCAAGGTTTGATGCGTACCTCCAGCTCCCGGCTTCCGCCTCAGGACTGGGTCAGGGATGTAAACGTTGCGCTGACGATCAGCGTTTAAGTAGGTGGGAAAATGGGGACGTGGCCTCTAGTGGGCGTGGTCGGCGAGCGCGCCTGGTCTAATGGCGGCCGCTTTAGCAAAGTAAAAAGCGCTACAGCGTATGCACCGCTGTGTGCTTCAAGAGGCTTTTACTGTTGTGGAGGGTACAGTAAGGATGACAATTCAAGTGAATAAGTGACACCACACAATTTTAAAACAAGGTTTTAGCCAAGGTTTGATGCGTACCTCCAGCTCCCGGCTTCCGCCTCAGGACTGGGTCAGGGATGTAAACGTTGCGCTGACGATCAGCGTTTAAGTAGGCGGGAAAATGGGGGCGTGGCCTCTAGTGGGCGTGGTCGGCGAGCGCGCCTGGTCTAATGGCGGCCGCTTTAGCAAAGTAAAAAGCGCTACAGCGTATGCACCGCTGTGTGCTTCAAGAGGCTTTTACTGTTGTGGAGGGTACAGTAAGGATGACAATTCAAGTGAATAAGTGACACCACACAATTTTAAAACAAGGTTTTAGCCAAGGTTTGATGCGTACCTCCAGCTCCCGGCTTCCGCCTCAGGACTGGGTCAGGGATGTAAACGTTGCGCTGACGATCAGCGTTTAAGTAGGCGGGAAAATGGGGGCGTGGCCTCTAGTGGGCGTGGTCGGCGAGCGCGCCTGGTCTAATGGCGGCCGCTTTAGCAAAGTAAAAAGCGCTACAGCGTATGCACCGCTGTGTGCTTCAAGAGGCTTTTACTGTTGTGGAGGGTACAGTAAGGATGACAATTCAAGTGAATAAGTGACACCACACAATTTTAAAACAAGGTTTTAGCCAAGGTTTGATGCGTACCTCCAGCTCCCGGCTTCCGCCTAAGGACTGGGCCAGGGATGTGGATGTAAATATTGGGTGGAACCCCATAGGCGGTGAGCACAGTTTGTCTATCCTACTAGCAAAATTAATCTACAAAACATATATTTAAAATGGAAAGGCTGATCATTATCACCATTTGCTTCCTAAAACTGATCTTAATTAAACCTACCATCATGGCTAAACACATGTATACCAAAAGCTATGGTTGCTCGATAGATACTTGAGCTACTTGTCCAGTCAGGTCACCTTTATTATCTCTTCTTTGCCCTTCACTACTTGAACACATTCTATAGAGCTAATAATTTAAGTTGAGGACACATCAATATGAACCTCAAAGCAGATTGAAACAATCTAGACACCATGAAGCCTCTTCGTGGGTCACCAACAAATTAAAACAGGCTTAATTAGAGTTGTGGCGTCAGAAATGTAAAGGGCGAAAGAACTACGCTCTAATGGCTAACTCATGTCATTTATCTCACCCCAAGCAATATAAATCAGAGATTCAAAAAGCTAAATGAGCATATTATATAAACTATTTCTTCTACTAATAAATCCAAAGAGATCTTTGGAATAATATCTGAACTCTCCAACCCAGACTGAGTGACACTACCTATTATTACTTCTCAAGTACTTTGTGCAAGTTGGTGACTATTAAAACGAACATCCCCCTTCCTATTGAGAACAAGGATTAGATGAATCCTAGCACTCTCACCATTTCCAGAAACTGGCAAAGACACTTTTTCATCTTATTGACAAAAGTAAAATCTGGTTCCGCAAACAACCTTTACCCCACAAAAATCTTGAAAATAGTTTTTTCTGAAATCCCAGAACCAGCGTTGTCACTCCTTAATCAATCATTAGTCAGGGAAAGTACTCAGTGTTTTAAAACCGCAATAGTCGCACCATTTCAGAAAAAAACAAGAAGAAGATCCCCATATCGCCCTAGTTCCCTCTTGTCCTACTTAGCTAAAATACTTGAAACACATATGGCACAAAAACGTTGTTCCTTTCTAGAGGAAACCCACTTCCGGGTCTCCTGTTAGGCTCTTTTCCGCCCAGCTCACTCGACAGAGGCAGTAATTCTATCAGTTATAGATGACATGCAAGAGGAAATTGATCACAATAACACTTGCGCTCTGGTGTTACTTGACTTATCAGCGGCCTTCGACATGTTGAACTACAACCTTCTAGTGGGCCGTGTCAGGGCTGCTGGATTGAGGGGCACTGATCTTCACTGGATTGTCTTCTTTTTAAGAGATCAAACTCAGGCAGTCGGTCTAACTCCGTTCATGTCTTTTAAGTTTCATCTAGACTGCGGAGTACCTCAGGGATTTTCATTATTCCCCCATCTTTCTTAATATCTACAATTGTCCCCGTATCTATGCACTTGCTAAACTTAACTACAACATTTATAATTACGCAGGTGATACAAAATTGCTTTTTAAACTGGATAACTCCCCGAGTCGAAGGAGCATTTTAAAACTATAATGATGTTCATCCGGAAGTGGATGAAAAGCAATCAGCTGAAATTAAATACGAACAAAACAAAGGTTATTATAACCAATAATAAGCTTGAAAACTGGACTGAGCATTTTAACCTGCACAGTTAAGAGAGCCCACTCTCCAAAGAAAGCGGTAAAAGTCCTTGGAATCATCATTGATTTGGAGTTGTCCTTGAAAAGTATCATTGGATAAGTTATTTCATCTTTTTTTTTAAGGTTCCAGAAAATGGACAAATTCCTTACATCTGAAGCTCTTGTTCAGGCTGTTATCACCCTAGTGTTGTAAAGAACAAGTTACTTACCTTCGGTAACGCTTTTTCTGGTAGATACTATATCTGCCTGTGGATTCCTCACCTTGTGAATATCCCTTTGCGCCAGCAACATTCGGAAATTCTTTTGTAGCCTCGCGCCGACGTGGACTCGGACGTCATAGAGTCACGGCTTCACCCGCGACTCCGCTGACGTCACCGACGCCTACAATAGGCCCACGCCGGCGTGATGACATCAGTTCCGCCCTTTTTTCCGTGCCATCGAGGCACGCGAACGGACCAATGTAAGCAGAAATATACATAGTATACATAATATACAATAATCAAGGAGAAAAACACACACAGTATGAAGCAAATGCAAACAAAACAACTCCTTAACAATACATTATACAATGCAATACTTCAACTCTGGTAAAGAAGAGTGGACAACGGGGAGGCGGGTGGGTCAGTGAGGAATCCACAGGCAGATATAGTATCTACCAGAAAAAGCGTTACCGAAGGTAAGTAACTTGTTCTTCTGATAGATACATCTGCCGTGTGGATTCCTCACCTTGTGAATAGAGTCCCACAGCAGTCCCACACTCCCGGAGGAGGGTGTCCACTCTTCTAAACCAGGAAATCCTGAAGGACAGAGCGGGCAAAGTGGCCATCCCTCCTCACCTCAGTGTCCAAGCAGTAGTGCTTTGCGAACATGTGGAGGGAGGACCAAGTTGCCGCCCTGCAAATGTCCTCCACAGGAACACCTCTAGCCAATGCAGAGGTAGATGACTTAGCCCTTGTAGAATGAGCCCTTATACCCTCTGGAGGTTCCTTACCGGCCAAAGAGTAGCAGATCTTTATGCAGAGGACGATCCATCTCGATTAAGTCCTTTTATGGACCGCTCTTCCTTTCTTGCAGCCAGCAAAGCCAATGAAGAGTTGATCATCCAATCGACAGTCCTTAGTTCTGTCCAAATAAAAAGACACCGCCCTCTTAGGGTCCAGACGGTGCAACCTCTCCTCCTCCTTGGAAGGGTGTGGGGGAGGATAAAAGGTAGGGAGGGTAATAGATTGACCAAGGTGGAAAGGAGTCACCACCTTAGGAAGAAAAGCAGCCCTGGTCCTAAGAACCATTCGATCAGCATGAATGGTCAAGAAAGGGGGCTTGGAACTAAGAGCTTGAAGCTCACTTACCCTCCTTGCTGAGGTTATTGCAACGAGGAAGACTACCTTAAAGGTTAAAAGCCTCATAGGACATTTATGAAGAGGCTCAAAGGGAGCACCCATCAGAAAAGTCAAGACAAGATTTAAATCCCACTGAGGCACAATAAAAGGAGTAGGAAGGAACATATTCGTGAGACCCTTCAAAAACCTTAATACAACTGGAGACTTAAAGAGAGACGGCTGGTCAGGCAAACAAAGAAAAGCCGACAGTGCCGAAAGATAACCCTTAACCGTAGCAACAGCAAGACCCTGCTGTGCCAGAGAAAGAGCAAACCGGAGAACGTCAGACAAACGGGCTCTCAAAGGGTCAATAGAATACCCACCACACCAATTGACAAATTTAGACCATCTATACGAATAGACCGATTTAGTGGAGTCACGCCTGGCTGACAAGATGACATCCACTACGTCAGGTGTGAGGGATAAGGAAATCAGGTTGCCCCGTTCAATCTCCAGGCATGAAGGTGCAATGTCTGGAGGTGGGGGTGTAGAACCTGCCCCTCCATCTGAGAGAGGAGGTCTGCCCTAAGAGGGAGACGGAGCGGCGGGTGAGAGGAGCGGTGGAGTAGATCTATATACCACACCCTTCTTGGCCAGTCCGGGGCGATCAATATGACTTGGGCCCGGTCTTGGCGAATCTTCCTCAGAACCCGAGGAATCAAGGGTATGGGAGGAAACGCGTAAAGGAGTTGATCTCCCCAACTCAACTGAAACGCGTCCCCCAAGGCTCCCTGCATCGGATACTGGAGACTGCAGAATGACGGGCAGTGAGCATTCTCGCAAGTAGCGAACAGGTCCACCTGAGGAGTCCCCCACGTCCGAAAGACATGACGCACCACCTCTGGGTGAAGCCTCCACTCGTGATCGGCAGAGAACTGCCGACTGAGAACGTCTGCACGAACATTCAGAACTCCGGCCAGATGATTTGCCATCAGACAAATCTGGTGGTCCTGAACCCAGGACCAGAGACGCAGAGCGTCTCTGCAGAGACACTGCGACCCCACTCCTCCCTGCTTGTTGATGTACCACATCGCGGTCGTGTTGTCCGTCAGGACTTGAACCGACTGACCGCGAAGGGAAGGGAGGAAGGCCTTGAGCGCCAGACGTATCGCCCGCAATTCCAGAAGGTTGATGTGAAGCAACCTTTCCTCTGGAGACCAAAGACCTTTGACCTCCAGGTCCCCCAGATGAGCACCCCACCCTAGAGTGGATGCATCCGTAATCACTGTGGCCACCGGAGGAGGTAGCTGAAAAGGCTTCCCCTGAGACAGGTTGCCTTCCACGCCCCACCAAGACACATCCACCGCAGCTTCTCTGGAGATCCTCACTGACTCCCTGAGATCTCCGTTGTGCTGATACCACTGCCTGCGGAGGCACCACTGGAGCGCCCTCATGTGCCAGCGTGCACGGTTGACCAACAGAATGCAAGAAGCCATCAGACCGAGCAGGCGAAGGACCTTCAGGACTGGAACGACCGCTCCATTATAGAATAAAGGAACCATATCCAGTATGTTGCGAATCCTTTGAGGAGGAGGGAATGCACGACATACAGTTGTGTCCAGTACTGCACCTATGAACAGGTTGCGCTGGGAGGACACCAGGTGAGATTTGGGCACATTTATTGAAAAACCCAACCTGAACAACAACTGGGTTGTCTCCTGCAAGTGATGGAGCACTTTCTCGACCGACTCCGCTTTGATCAGCCAGTCGTCTAGATAAGGGAATACTGGAATCCCCGACCTCCTGAGATGCGCCGCCACTGCCATCACCTTGGTGAAGACTCGAGGCGCAGTAGTAATCCCAAACGGAAGGACCGCAAACTGATAGTGCTGCGAACTCACCATAAAACGGAGATACTTCCTGTGCGACTTGAGGATAGGGATGTGAAAGTACGCATCCTGCAAGTCGAGCGACACCATCCAGTCTTCTTCCAGCAGAGCCTGAAGAACCTGAGCAAGGGTGAGCATCTTGAATTTCTCCTGTTTTAGATAAAAATTCAAGATCCTGAGATCCAAAATCGGCCGAAGCCTGCCTTCCTTCTTGGGAATCAGAAAATACCGGGAGTAGCATCCCTGACCTTTTTCCTGCTCTGGGACCACCTCTATCGCACCCTTCCTCAACAGAGTTTGAACTTCCTCCTGTAGGAGTAGTAGATGTTCCTCTGAGCAATAACCCTGGCAAAGAGGGTAATTGGGAGGGAATTCCCGAAAGGGAAGGGCATACCCAATTTCTACGAGATTGAGAACCCAAAGATCTGATGTAACCGATTCCAAATCCCGTAGAAAGTGAGTAAGCCGACCCCCCACCGGACCCACATGATCCTGGATGGCGGATCTAGGGCTGCTTTTCTGTGGCTGGGGGGTTGGAGGAGGTGGAGGAGGAAGAGGTCTGACGCCCTCTAGGACGCGTCCTTTGCCTTCCCCTGTACGACTTATACAAGGTGTTTGACTGCTGCTGCTGTTGCTGCTGCTGCTGCTGTCCTTGTCTAAATGTATGAAAGGAAGAGCGACCAAAGCCTCTGAATCTCCTGGTCGTAGAGCCTCTCACTTGCAGACCAAGAGATCTAGCAGTTGCCCTGCTGTCCTTAAATCTCTTCAAGGCCGAATCCGCCTTTTTGCCAAAGAGTCCCTCTCCATCGAAAGGCACATCAAGCAAAGCAGATTGCACATCAGCTGAAAAATCTGAGGATTTCAACCATGCAGAACGTCTTGTGGCAACAGCAGTGCCCATAATCCTCGCCACAGAGTCTGCAGTATCAAGGCCGCTCTGAATAACCCAACGAGCTGCTGCCTGAGTGTCAGATAAAGCTTCCTCAAAGTCACCTCTACAGTCTTCAGGAACCTTTGGGATCAAAGCACGTACTGAGTCCATTAGAGCATGGATATATCTTCCCATAAGGCAAGTGGCATTTGTGTACTTCAACGCCATGCTAGCGGAAGAGAAAGTCTTCTTGGCTACCTGATCTTGCTTTTTAGCCTCCTTGTCACCAGGAACTTGTGGAAAAGCACCCACTGACTTCTTGGAACATGCCGCTTGGATCACCAAACTCTCAGGCGAAGGGTGTGTCGACAAAAAGGCAGGGTCCTCAGGAGCCACTCTATACCTTCGAGCCACACCTTTCGAGACTGCAGGAGCAGAAAGAGGCTTCTTCCACACCTCCATAATAGGATCAGTCAGAGCATCATTAAAAGGGAGCAATGAAGAACCTCTTTAAGCAGATTCGATTTGAACTCAACAGTAGGCAATTTTAAGCCTAAAAGACCCGCTGCTTTTCTCATAACCACGTGATATGGTTGAGCATCCTTTGACGGTGCATCAGGGCCTGATTGCAAGACCCACTCTGGAGAAAATTCAAGTCCACTAGCCTCTGCTAGATCCTCAAAATAATTTTCATCCAGCTCACCTTCCTCCAAGTCAGAATGAGACTCACAGTACCTCTGTTCTTCTAGCAGACGTTGAGCCTCCCTTCTAGATCTTAACTCGAAGTGCAGCCGGATCCATTGTCGACTCCGACGGCGCCGGAGCCGACGTCGGGACCGAACCCGAAGGCTTAGAAGAATGTTCCAAAGACTTGCTTGGAGCAGGCGACGCCGGTGCAGGAGTCGTCGACTTCGGATGAGCTGGCGTCGACATCGGCGTCGACCTCGGTGGAGCCTGGTACTGCCACAGCGGGGTCTGAGCCGGCAAAAACGGCATGAAAGGTGCCGGGGCATATGAATGAGGCACCCCCAAATTAAATGCCATTGGACCCATAGGACCCGAAGGCGCTCCAGAGGGGTACCAAGACTTAGAGAAGACATCATACATTGCGTTAAGAAACGCAGAAGGATCCTGACCTGGAGCTGGAAATGGTGGATGCTCAGGCCGACCTCGAGGTAGATTCGAATCTGTCTCAACAACAGGAGTCGAATTCTCAACCTCTTCAGGAACCTCCTCTTCCTCCTCCTGTGCCGGAGACGGAGCCGGAGTCGGTGAATGAGCCGGCGACTCCGAAGGCGAAGCCTCGCCCTCCTGATCCGAAGCCTCATGTGGAGGAATTACCTTCGATCTTATCTTCTTAGGTGATCTCGACCTCGAGCCAGACTTATCACCTGAATGACGTCGAGACATATGTCTTCTCTTCTTGCGCTTCCTTCGCGACCTCGAAGCATGATCCGAGGAAGACTTCGAAGCCGACGCCTCCCGAGACCTCGACCTCGACTTCTTCGAATGGGACTTCGAAGATTTTCTTTCTTTATCGGCCTTCAATTTAGCAACAAGAAGCTTAGACTCCCTTTCTCGGAGGGCCTTAGGATTCATTTTTTGACACGACGAACACCCATCCACGTCGTGATCTGAGCTCAAGCACCAAATGCAGTCCTGGTGCGGGTCCGTAACGGACATCATTTTTCCACATTCCCTGCAGGGCTTAAAACCCGTCTTCTTTGTCGACATTTTTACGAACAAAGTAACAAGAGAACTGGAAACAACGAAGAAATAAAGCTACAGAGTAACTTGAAGCTACAGAGTATCCCGAAAACCGTTAGCGTCGACGACGCGAAAAAAGGGAACTGATGTCATCCCGCTGGCGTGGGCCTATTGTAGGCGTCGGTGACGTCAGCGGAGTCGCGGGCGAAGCCGTGACTCTATGACGTCCAAGTCCACGTCGGCGCGAGGCTACAAAAGAATTTCTGAATGTTGCTGGTGCAAGGGGATATTCACAAGGTGAGGAATCCACACGGCAGATGTATCTATCAGAAGATTAGATTATGCTAACCCCTTATATGCTGGCCTTTCAAAAGGCCTCATTAGAAGACTGCAAACAGGGCAGAAACAGGCTGCTCTCCTGATCCATAAACAACCTAAATATTGTTACATTACCCCTAGGATGAAGAATCTTCACTGGCTACCCATGAACAAAGAATAACCTCCCAGGTTGATTTCATTATTTTTAAATCTGTGCATTGTAACTGCCCTTCCTTTATTAGTTTTCAGATTCAGAAGTATATCCCCTTCCATTCCTAATGCTCTGCCCAACTGAACTTGCTATCAGTTCCCAAATTCAAGTGTAAATGCTTGGGTGGGGTCAGATTCTCAGTAGTCGCCCCAAAACTATGGAACGCCTTGCCGTATGAGAGAAGATCTGCCAATAGCTACCCATCCTTCAGGAAAGCACTGAAAACCGAGCTCTTCAGCAAGCTTATAATACTTAGCTTCTGTTTAGTTGACATCTACTGATATCTCCTTAAGCACAATGAAACCGTTTGGTATACGCGCTATAAAAAATGACAGTATCATAACATAATATACAGCTTTCATACTCTGCAGATATATTTTGTATTTGCCCGGGGAGCAACCATGTGAAGCCTGGAGCTGAGCCAATATTAGCTCACCATCACAGAGTAGTTAACATAACAATTGCTGAACCTTGCACAGTGACCAACTGTATCACCATAACAGGCTACTAACTTTATTGACTTAGCAGAACTACACCTCAAGACCACTTCCGTTCCGATGCAATGTTTATTACATCCTGGTATGTACACTGCATGTTGTACCTGTAATAAACATATAGCATTTACAGCTCTCAGAAACCACGAGAGAAGGCTAAAATACATTTTTGATCTAAAAAACAGACTGACGAGGTAGCCCTTACCCTTTTAGGCTCCACAGCCTTGGCAATGAAGTGATATTTATGCATAGCCCGCACCCACTGGCAAATAGAGGTGCAAGCTTTGGACACCCGGGCGATGGCTGATGGTTGGAACTCCTCGTTATCAATGTATGGCTGGACAGTTTTGATCACTATGTCTGGAATATTGTCCTGTAAAAATAGAACAGAAACATGAAGAGGAAAGATAAAGTATAGGCTTTGATGTTCTGAACATTAGAGAGATATGAGAGGAGCAGGAGCTCTGGGCAGAAGCCCTGGTTGTGCTCAGCAGTGGTACAATGATTACTGTGCTCAGCTCTAAATCATTACAAAAGGAACATAATGAGCTTCAAAATGTAAACGGTGTGATCAATACTGGGATACTATAAAACACAGGGCAAAGAGTGCAAGAACAAGGGCTAAAGCATTTGCAGTCCGGAGATGATGCAAGGACCTCTGTGCTTTAATAGTTTTAAATGATCAGGATATCTCAAGACAGAATCGTCTGTGTAGCGATAGGATAATGCAAAATAGAAACTACAGGTGCATGTAATTCAGTGGTCTCAGTATGAGAGGAAAAGACAATGGAATTCTTAAGTTTGCTCATAACAGCAACAGTGTAAGAGATGCAGAGGGTGTAAGTTGATAACATTGGGGTGGTTAGCACTGGAGCAGCATCAGATGATCAAGAGCTACTTAACTGAAGATCTTGATCCATGCTCAACACTATGAATTCAAAATGCTCTTACTGCTCACCTTGTCAAATTTAAAAAGTCCCTCAAGGAATTTCCCTGGATCTTGAAGCATTGCCTTGCCAGGCTCCCAGTAGTCATCCACTTTGCTGCCTGGAGTGTCTCCTTGGACTTTTTTGGGCTTGATTCCTTTCAAGATGCAAACAGCTTCTATCACCAGCTTAACACCAACTGGGGGCCGCTGCATTGCTCGCACCTGGAAAAAACAGTTGATCACGATGATCCCTTGACACCCTCTTATCAAAAACAATGGATCAGTATTTAAGGTATTTAGGCAGCAACATCCATCACAAGTTCGACTTTCTTATCATTATCTGCTCACAAAATCTTGCAGTCTTAAAGAAGCAAGGGCGAAACAATTCAATAGATAAAGGTACTCTTAGGGATTCTTATGTCTTTCCCAAAACGACCTTTTCTTGCTCAAACAAAACTCCTATACTGTTGAGCTCTCTTTCCTCTGACTTTAACTGCTAGCCATAGCTTTGCATCTGAATTTTCCTCATCATTTGCTTAACTTAACACTTTATTACCCTTTCACTAAAGGGAGGAAGTAGAAAATGAAGTATAAGGGTGAACAAGTAGCAAAGCATATAGAGAGTGTTTGAGGGATAGAGGACAAAAGCAGAATGGATCGGTCATCACAATGATGGAGCAGCCTGGGCCTAGTGGGGCGGGTATGTCATGGATTTGTTATCAGCAAATAATAAATCCTATTTCTCCGCTCTGCATGTCTATCAGCTTCCAAGTTTCTACTCTTTAAGATGTTAAATATTACTGTCTTCCCCAGATGGAGCAGCTTAATTATGTCTAAGAAGACAGAGTGTCAGGGCCCTCTCAATCCGGTTAGAGAGGCAACAAATTCAGAACACCCTATATTGAGTTCAAGTGACCATGGACATTCAAGACACTCCAAAAGAAATATCTCTGCCTCCACTGACCACACTAAGGGGTCAATTACGATGGCGCCCGCCACCATAACGGTACACGGGACCGACAGCTAGAGATGTGGCGTTCCAGCTAGGCCCATTAGGATGCGACCGCCACCCTGGTGGTCGTTTTCCACATATTTTACATTGCGGCGGGCGGTGCTGTAAGCAGCACCCGCTGCAATGCAAAATATGCATGTAGTGCATTGGCATGCACAATGTGACAGGCACCACGCGGTTCCTGCCACCTTGTGTATGCCAAAGAAGAGGGGTACCATAGGTACCCCCCAAGTGCAGCACCCCACCCCCCTGGGGGCCCGTAACGGGCCACCAAAGAAATTTGCCCCGGCATTTCCATGACGGCATCGCCGCCATGGAAAGGCCTTTAAAATTGCACATCCTAATATCAATGGCGGTGCCCACCATATTGAGGGCCTTTTCCGCCCGGCGGGGAATCCGACCGACAGAAAAGCGGCGGGCAGTATTTCCGTCCGCCGCGGTGCCCCTCGCCATACTAATATGGTGAGGGGTGAAACAGGAGCATCTGGCGGGCAAGATCCGCCCAATATGCTAATAGGCCCATAAGTTTTGCTAGGTTTGGATTGTAGTTTCCCAAAAATGACAGACATATATATTTCAGGAGGAGTGGTCTGTATATTGAATTTTCTTGCTGCTCTATCTGACAGTTTATGAAAGCAGCAAGATAATTAAACAAGAGAGATGCTGAAAAGAGCTGATTTTGGAAAAACTGGAAATAAATAATGACAATAAGCAGATGAACTAGATTAGTATTAGCATGTTGATGAACAGATCTTTGCCAGGTTTCCCTCCTTGGAGAGGGACACTCAGAGCAGCAGACATCAACAAGAGTCATGTTCAGGCTCAGTTTATCTGAATTTCTTAGAAAAACTTGTTCTTCTATACAGTTGTGGAACTCCTCAGTGACTTGCAATATCCTTATGATGCAAGGCAGTACTTTGTCCCATACATGATAAGCAAATTGTGACATACCCCATCGCTGATTATAAAGAAATTACGTCAGAACTTAACTGTAATAACCTTTTAGTGTCGAGTTCTGAAGTCACAATGACTGCTGCCAGAGCCAGCAGCCAAGGGGAAAGTCAGGTCAGTCACAGATCATAACTAAAGCAGCTGTTTCAAAATTCTGCTTTCTTTTTTCCGCTCTCTTTTCTAGCGGTGCAGTAGAAAGGAGATATCCATGGCAATTTTTATTGTATACACTCCTTTGGCAATTATAGAAAATGTAGAATCTTTCAACACATTCAAAGATACTGTAGACTTATATGAAACACATTCTAACATCTATTTCAAGCAAATATGATGAGTTTGATTTTCAATAAAGATTTCATTTTTATTCTTCATGTTTAAAAACCTGCTATCTCTTTCATATGAAAAAGCAATGCACCAAGGATTTAAGTGGTTTGTGGGAAAACTAATGGTGTGACCATGTATTATATGGAATAAAGTTTCCCCTGCCATACTTGATAGGGATTTTGCAAGTCACCATGGAGGTCCATAACCTTATAAAGCAACCCAGCCGTCGGCCTCATACCTCTATATAATCATGAAACACCTCAGCAGCTAGTATTATCCTTATAATGGACGCCAGTGGAGGCTTTATCCTTAATATTATAGTTGAGGTGTGACGTCTCTAATTACCTATTATAAGCAAATTATATATTTGATTTACTGTAATAAGTATTACAGCTGAGTTGTGGCATCATAATGCCAATTGCCACAGCCAACAGCAAAGTGAAAGATTGGGCAACAAGCAAAATTACAAGTGTTGTTAAAATAATGAAAAATGGAAATGTCTTTTCCATCACCTGATACATATTTTATATATTTTTGTAAAATGAATAGTGAGCAGTACCCCAACCCCAGGCCCCCGCCCGAGCCCTGAGCCCTAAAATGTACCCCTGCCCTGCCCTTAAGACATCCACTACCCATTACCCGTCCGAGGTCTAAAACCCTGACCCCTTTAAGAAAACTACCCGACTCCCCCACCCTGAGCCCTGCAACGGACCTCACCCCTAAAAACACCCTCCCAAACCCAGTCCCAGTCCTTAAACCTATCCCAGCACCCCCTCATCCCGCCCAGAGCCCTAAAACCCTGCCCCTTTTTAAAAAGACTGCCCGACACCCCCTGCCCTGAACCCATAAAACCAAAACCCACTCCTAAAAACTATCCCCCGAACCCAGCCTTAGCCCTTAAAACTATCTTGACCCTCTCCCCCTGCCCTGAGCCCTAAAATCCTGCCCCTTCCAAAAACTACCCTGACCCCTCCCCCTGACCCTGAACCCTAAAACCGCCCGCCCCTCAAAACTATACCCCCAAACCCGGCTCCATCCACATTTATCTGTGCAGAGCTTCCTGCTTCGAAGCTTCCTCTTCCTCTCCCCGCCCATCCGGAAACTAGACCGCTACCTGCCTTAACCACACATACGCATGATTAAAGCAGATGCGTGGTTCAGGAAAGTGTTGCTACTCTTGCAGGGAAACGCATGTGTGGCTCAGTCTTTATTTTAAAGGCTGTTTCCCATGCAGCATCTATCTTTGCAGATGCCAGCGTACTGGTCTCTCAACTGAGAGTGGATTGGTTCCTTTATTCTCTTCGGGATAACTCTGTGGAACACATGCCTGGGGTTGATAGAAGAGTTATCCTACGTAATTTGCACAGTTACTTAGGTCACCTTTCTTAGGTATCTTGATGAGATATCCCTCCTTCCAGTCTGATGGCACCTTTCCCTCTTCCCTAATTTTTCAAAACATGGGGTAGATAATATCTACCGATGTTTACATGTCTGCCTTCAGTGCCTCTGAAGGAATGAATTTCAGGTCTTGCTGCCTTGGCATTTCGCAAATGTTAATTGGCTTACTGTATTTCTTTCTTGGTTGGTCTGCTGCAGCCGATTGGCAAGTCTTTGTCAGCAGGCTATATGTTTGGTGGAGACTGGGGCATGGGCTGGTTTAGCAGTTCTTCTAAGTGGTCCACCCTTCTTCGTTGTTGGCCTTTGTTACCCATGATTGTCTTCCCAGTTTTGTCTTCAACAGGCCTTTTTAGTTTGCTGTATCTGCCAGAGACTTTCCTTGTTATGTCATAGAGTTCTTTCAAGTTCCCATGGCTTGCTGCTTCCTGGGATTCTATGGCAAAACCACTGATGAATGTTTGCTTGTCTGCTCTTAAGCTTCTTTGCCTAGTTAGTTTTGGTTTATTTGCCTTAATTGTTCGCTTTTTCTGCTCTTGTTCGGCTGGTGTTAACTGCAGCTTTATTTTCCTTTCTCACTTGGATTTTTCTGAGCGTCTCTGTAAGATCCATCCTTTATGCTGGTGTTTCTTGGGACCCAGTCCCTCTTGGCCGGTTGATGTCACTGTTTCTTTGATCTTGTCCCACTGACTTTCTACTGGGTCTCTGTTGTCCTCTAGTTCTTGCAGGAGTTGAAACGTGTTACTGAGTATTCACTCCATTTCCAAGCTTCTTTGAGGAGAGTGGTGTTACATTACTGGTATTGTTTTCTCAGTTCCATGCTTTCTTCAGATTTAGCTTTAGCCTGGCCACAACAAGGTGATGGTCTGATGCCAAGTCAGCTCCTCTCATCATTCTCATATCCTGCATCAACCTTCAGAACTTCTTGGCAAGGCAAACATAATAGATCTGATTCTTCTATTAATACTCAAGGCACATTGCCTTGAGTATTCTTTTGTGTGGGATTACACTACAGCCTATCACCAGACTGTTCAGGGAACAGAGACCATTGAGCTTTTCACTATTCTCGTCCATGTACAAGGCCATGGTTGCCCATGACTTTTTCGTACCCAGTGTTGTCGCTTCCAACCTTGGAACTGAGTGGCCACATCAGTAAGATGATGTATGTCTCAAGGCATTTCTCCAGGAAGGACTGCAATCTGTTATAAATCTGTTCTTTTTCCGCCTTTTTGCAGTCATTTCTAGGTTCATAGCACTGAATAAGATTCATGTTGATACTTTATTTCTTTGTGCAAAAGGTTGCTCTGATCATTATGGGACCGTGGGCTATCATCCAATCAGAGCTCTGTTGGCTGCTGGCGTTAGCATCAGTGCTACTCCCGGAGTGTGCCAGGCGTTCTCTTCCTCATATCCAGAATACAGCAACACTTCTCCTGGAGCCAGTCATTTCTGTCCGGTCTATGTAAATCTGGTCTCGCTGATGCCAAGCAGGGCAAGGCTGTATTTTTTAATCTCCGCTGCCACTTGGGCTGTCTTGCCTGTTTGTACATGGCCCTCACATTCCATGTCCCGATGGTGGCTTTGTGGCTCACAGGGATCTCTGGCTTTCACAACAAGGCATCCATAACATAACATAACATATGTATTTGTAAAGCGCACGTTCAACTGGAGGCATCTTGGCGCTGAATAACAGATGCTTTTTAATTTGTTCTAGCTCTCCGTGAAGGAGATTCCTCTTTCCCCAAGGCAGAGATGTCTTTTTGTCTTTTGATTGAAGTTTCTGCATCTAGGATTTTTTTACATGATGGGTTAGCTAGCCCCACACATAACCCCCTCCTTTCACAGTTTGGAAATTAGACTAGCAATGGCGGAGTTAACCATATACTATAAGGTATGAAATGCTCTCTGCCATACTTTAAAAAGATATTGCAAGTCACCCCAGGTTGATGACCTTAAGAAGGAACTTATTCTTTGTCATTGTTCCTCTGTCTGGCCACAGAACTCTTAAGTGACTTGCAATACACTTTTAATGTACATCAGGGAGTAGCAGGGGATATTGTACCCCATATGTATCATTGCTACCTGCTCAGTATTTCATAGGATTTGTATCTCAGAGCTTTTTTAACTCTTGTATCAGAATTACAGTGGAGCTCCTAATTGAGATACTTCAGCTATACATTGAATAGGCCCTGGCATGTTTTTTTTAAGAGCTCCTCTTGGCTACTACTTTAGTGATTCCTTAAAGTGCTCACTGAGCACTTCAATTCAGGAAACGCTAGGTATATAGTAGCAATAGCAAGATTGAAAGATTTTTATTCTACAGATATCCTGAATTTTTTTTCAAAACTTTCGAGCTATTCAAACTTCACAAGTGGTTGCAGACATTAAAGTGCAAGAAGGACTTTTCAGTATACAGCAGATTTTGTGGGAAAGAAATCTTAACAAAACACAATTCTTTGCATGAAAACTTTTACCCAAAAGATTTTTGCATGAATACTTTGCAGCAAAGTTTAAAAAAATTTGTAAATTTGGAAAATTCATAAAACAACGTTGGTGAAATTAAAGGTTTGCCCAACTCTAGTTAGAGTAGTTTTTTCTTCCTTACAGATCACGGGTGGTTTTACAAGTCACCACATTCCCAACCCAAACAACGTCATTGTGGCTGTTTATGGGACTTCTTGTATACTTCCCCACAGATTTGCTTGGCAGGTCCCAGAAAAAGCGGTCTGGTTGGTGCCATCCTTACCTCAGTAATATCATTTCTGTTGAGGGATTTCAAGCTGGCAAGAGCAGCATCCAGGGCTGGGAGGGCTTCGTCGAGGTCCTTCTGAGCATCATCTGCAATGGCTTGAGCTTTCTGTGCCTTTTCAGTTGCTTTTGCTTCTTCTACTTGTACTGAGGCACGTGTTTCCTCGGCTACGACTGTGTCTACCTGCAAGATTTAAAACTTTTAGAACACTTGGAAAATGGCAAGTCGTGAGAGTGTGTAATTAACATAGTACAAGAGACCACATTTATTTTAAATGCATCTCACTTTCCATGCCATATTTACAGTCTGATGCACAGGAATACAAAGTGGCTTTCTCCAAATCATAGAAAGTTTTGGGTGAGTGACGCTCAGATCAGAATCTTGGTCTCTGAGATGAAAAACAAACAACTAAACCTCAAGATGAAATATCTGCCCAAATTATTAAGCTTGTCCTTCAAAACAGCAAGGCTTTAGTTTGATATGTGTGATAATTACTCATTATTAACAGTAATGTATGTACTCTATCTAATTAACTCAGGTTGTAAAGTTATTGACTTCTCTTGCTTAGAGCCCTAGAGTCTTATCTTTAAATCATAAAGTAGTTTAGCCTTTGTGGAGTGCAGGAAAAGGAAGTGTTTGTAAGCTAGTTTTGAAGAAAAATTGTCAAATTGTGGTATGCACAAAGGCATACTAAATAACAAACATTTCTCTTTCAGCTTATTTGCCTTCTTCAGGTCAAAGTAAAAAGGGGCATTAGTGTGAATAACTGGATTCTAAATCTGGTAATTCACTGCTATAATATAGCTAAAATGGGTAATAGAACTTGTTAACCACTGTTGCTACGCCATAAAGGATGCTGGTCTGACTGGGCTGTCTGTCAGCCTGTTATAGCAGCAATGGAAATCAGGTTTCTGTAGAAGGAATGGAAGGCATATACAGTGGGGTGGGGATTGGCAGAAGGCCTGATATGTTATTATTAATTTCATGCAGAGGGAGGTTGATGAGGGTGGGTTTCAGGAGACCAGGTTATTTTTTTAAACATTTTTTACCTGTTATATAAAGCTCACCCATTACTCCTCTGACCCTGCCTACATGTTGGAAGCAGGGACAGATGACTTGAAGGGGCCAAACATATCTCACAGTTTTGCGTGACATCATAAACAACTTGAGTTTCACTCTTGTTGTCCATTTGATGTAGCTCAGAAGTGAAAAACATCACCATTATTCAGAGTTAACCATTTATAATTCTATATGTTATGCATGGCTCCCATGAGAGCCACTATTGTAAACACCAGATTCTAAATCTGACAACTCACTGCTATGAAGTAGCAACAGTTGTTAACCTCATAGCTGCTATTAAACATTCCTCCCCAGTGCTGCGCTGTCCATTGGAACTAGTGCTGAATGGACGTCCAATGGTCGTGCGCAGCACTGGGGAGATAGTGCTGCCGTCGGCCAATGCACCGAGGCAGCACTTAAGGGGTTAACAAACACTGTTATCCAATGTTGCTGTGTCATAAAGGAATTCCAAGCTGCTCCGGGTGGGCTGTCACAAAGCCTGTCAGAGAAAGCAGGGAGCACAGCTTCTGTAACAGATGGAAGGGAAGGCACAGAGAGTGGGTGTCAGAGGTCAGGTAATTTCTTTTTGGGTCGAGCCTAGTCAGCATGCATGCGCTGTCTGCAAGACCTGCTGTAATCATTATACAGAGTGTAATCCCGCTTGCAGCTTACCATGCGTCTCTGCTGCTGTACCACTCCCAGCATTGCATTGCAGCTGCCTGACAACCTTCTGAGGAAGAGGAAGGGGGCAGGGGCATGGCATCTCCCAGTGCTGTCTACAGACTTTTACCATTACTGTACTACAAAGTACTTATATATACTCTTCTCTTTGTCTTACACTGTGCTGCAGGAATTGGCAATTTAAAATGCTTTAAATGTTTTTACTAATCTGCGTGAGCTACTCTCATGAACAGTTTAGCCCAGGCTGGGCGTTGTTGCTTCACCCACTTCCCCTCTCATCTCTCTCTCACACTCCCACAACCCACTCACATCTCACAGTAACACTGCCCTCTCTCATCTCTCCCTCACTCCTTGTCTCCTCTCTATACTGCCTACTTGCACAAACTACCTCCCTGAAGCTCCTCATGATGTGCACTAGTCCACCTCTCTCCTCACTCACTCCCTCTAGGTGCCTCTTCCATTTGTCCCTCTATATCTCTCTCGTACTCTTTCCCACCCATCTCTCTCACTCTCTCATGTACTATTCCTGCCTCTCTCATTTCGGTTAACTTCAGGTCTTTAAGCACAGTCTCTTTCCCATAACTTTTCAAAGTTTCTGTCCCTCAAACCCATGCTCTCCTCCTCTTCTTAGGGTGTCATCTGCGTACACAAAACCTCCCTCGTTATGCTTCTATAGCCTTCTCTCCCCTTCTTTCTATCTTTCTCACACACTTGTTCTGCTCCTCTGTTTCAAGTTCAATAACCGTTTCCAACACAAACTACCTATCCCTCTCATTCTTCCTTTCTGTCTATTTTCTGCAGCTCTCACCACCATCTATTCACCATGCCACACAATTTCACTACACAAATACACTACACAACACAAAATGAACAACTAACAATTCCAATACAACCCACACCATTCCACTCCATACCATATATCTACTACACTCCAAAAAAAAACACAGGGGTAAAAAGCATTATCATTTACAACACAAATAGCTCTAACTCTCACAAATGTGAGACCTTTTGAGTTGCAAATGCCTGTTCACATTTGGGATAGGGAAGAGAGGCAATGTTATACATGGTTCCCCCATTACTCCTACACCCTTGCATAGAAGTTGAAAGCAGGAGCGGATTATTTGGGGGGTTGCATAGTTAACATACAATTATGGAAGAAGAACAAGTAAATTACGCAAATGCTCTTCACCATAGGGTTTAGAGTTATACCATAGATACGCAAGTTTCGCTCTTGTTGTCTATTTAATGTCAGGCAGAACCCATCGGTGAAAAACATACCTGTAATTCACTGTTATCCATCCATAATTCTATATGTTATGTATTGCTCTTGATGAGAGAGGCAATATTGTGAATATCAAATCCCAAAGCTGGTTATTTACTGCTATTAAGTTACACCAGTGAGTAGCACATATTGTTTCCCACAAGTGCTACATCATGAAGGGATTCTAGGTTGCTCTGGGAGGGCTCTCTCGGATCCTGTCAGGTTATCACTAGAAAGCAGAGAGAATAGCTTCGGGAGGAGAATGTAGTGGGAGGGAAACCACAGATGTTTTAAGGCATGAGCAAAGTGGGTCATTGCCAGGGCCCCCAATTTCCAGGTGGCCCCTGGTAAGGTGAGTGGGACAGTCGAACATTCTGCTATAGTATCCGTGCTCATAAAAACCCAAATTATATTTCTAATTTGACAGCGAAGCATGTTTCCCAGAATCAAGAGGCCACATTTACTACTCTTTCATGTAAAACAGGACAGAAACCAAAGTTGCTGTGCTGAGCTGCATAAAAGAAATAGCAGGATAGCGGCATCTCCTGTAGCAAGCACTAGCACAGAATTTGTTTGCCTTGCACCACGCACAAACTTTTGCACCATAGTCAGTGGCGGCTGGTAGGGAATGGGGGCCTTTTCCGACGGTTGAGTCTCTCCTCCGCTTCTCTGCTCTTCCTGACTCCAGTCCAGAAAAAGCTTCAGGAAGCACCCGGCTCACAGCCTCCCCTGAGCCAATCACAATGCTGCAATGTAGCGTTGTTAGTGGTCTGAGCGCCATGGATCGGCACTCAGATCGGAACTGGGAGCCTGTGCATAATCCTCACCAGGCTGTGCAGTACAGCCTGATGGGGAATATGCAAAGTGAGCGTGACTGTTTACCCCACCCACCCTGAGCCACAAGCCCCACCCTGCCCTAACCAAGCGCGCAGCAACGAAAAATAAAACGATTATAACCTTGTTATTATCGTTTTATTTTTCCCCTTTTCACTGCTTTAAGAGCAGTGGGGCGACGCTCCTCCGCCTTAGCGGAGGAGTTGCCACTGACCATACTGCACAGGTATATGCGAGAGTCTAGCTTTTTTTCTGAAGGGTAGGCTACAAAACACTAGGTAGTACTATTTTGTACAAGTGACACAAACCAGCAAAAAACATTTATGTGGAATAAACTTTGCAGCGCAAAACTTGTTTAGCCATAGAATGTTAATCCATTGTTGTTGACGCCAGGTCCTACCTACTAATAATAGTAGACCGGGTATTAAAAAATGACTGCCTCTTTGAGACAGTATTTAAAAGGAGAAATGTTTTAATTTCTCCAAACATTTCCGGCTTTGTATATGTGTTGCAGTGTACAGGCAGCAGACATGCCAAGTGGTATTTTGTGCTGGAAGGATACCCTTCCAGTACGAAGCCTATATTGACATGACATAGTTACCTACGCACAGTGGTGCAAACGGGTGTGCGTGACAATAGGCAGCCTGATTGTGCGCTAGCAATAGGGAGAGAGCAGGGATGTGCCAGATCTTAGTAGATATGGTTCTGTCCTGCTCTTTCAATCTTACCCTATACAAAAGATGTGGTTGCTGCACTGCATTGTGTGAGGTTTTTATTAATCTACCCCTATGTTTAGACTAATTAAAAAACTTTTCTCATTTTGTATATGTGCTGCACCATGCAGTACACATGAAAACCGGAAGAAATAAAATCATTTTCTCCTACTTAGCACATACTTTAAGGCGGCATATTTTATTGGTGCAAAGCCCTGTCAATCAATGTTAGTAGATAAGGCTGTGCATAACAAAATGGGTGATATAATGGGAAAGTGCTTGTACCAGTCGCACAAGTTACTTACCTACGGTAAGAAAACAAGTTACTTACCTGTAACTTTGGTTCCCCAGTATTGGTAACTTTCATCGATTCCCATGCTTTTGTATCATTCCCCGTCGTCGGAATTGGAGTCTCGGTAACAAAAATACCATAGCAGTAGGTACAAAAGAGAAAGAAAAAGGCCTAGGCCACATTCCCTTTTTGTTGCATATCACCCTCTTTTTGTAAAAGAGACCAAACTTAGGCATCAGCCAATCAGAAGTGCCTCACCCCTTAGAACCCTCCTGAAGGAACCTCAGAACCCCCGATTTACGTAGCCGTTGTGTTTCAGTCACCATATCTGTTGTAAGCTGAGCTTTCCTCGGAGAGGTGGGTGGGCGCATGGGAATCTATGAAAGTTACCAATACTGAGGAACCAAAGTTACAGGTAAGTAACTTGTTTTCTTGCCCCAGTATTGGAACTTTCATAGATTCCCATGCTTTTGTATCAGAGTAGCAAGCAGTTAGCAATAAAAAAACACATTTTGTGTCATAAATACATTGCAATAGCCAACATGACATAAAGATACAAAATGTGTAACAACGGAAGGTGGGATAGAAAAGGAAAGCTCACCAATTATTGGAAGAGGTTCCTCAGGACAGCCTGGCCCACTGCCGCATCCTCTTGCTGTAAGGACTCCAAGCAGTAATGCTTAGTAAAGGTGTGAACGCTGCTCCAGGTAGCAGCTCTGCAAATGTCTTTAATCTGTACCCCCGCAAAGTGGGCCGCCGAAGATGCCACTGATCTTGTGGAATGTGCACAAATCCTGCCAGTCAGAGGTTTCCCTGCCACAGTGTGGCAATGTAGAATGGCACTTGTGATCCATCTTGATATCCCCTGTTTGGACAGTGGGAGGCCTTTGCTTGGACCACCAAAGGCAACAAACAATTGAGAGGACCTCCGAAATCCCTTAGTGCGATCTAAGTAGAATTTTAAACATCGTTGTACATCCAAAGAATGTAGTGTATTTTCCGCTGGTGTAGCGGGTTGAGGAAAGAAAGCTTTCAGAATTACCAGCTCGTTCAAGTGGAAGTCCGAGGGTACCTTGGGCATAAACTTAGGGTTAGTTCTCAAGATTATAGTGTTTCTTTTAAATTGTAGGAAAGGCTCCTGGATAGTAAGGGCCTTCAACTCTCAAACATGTCTAGCCGATGTGAAAGCGAGGAGGAGAGACAATTTCCATGAAAGGAACTTTATGTCAGAACGATGAATTGCTTCGAATGGGCCTTTCATGAGCTGAGAAAGGACTAGATTTAGATGCCAAGTAGGAGGTGGAGGCCTCACTGGTGGATAGACTCTGAATAAGCCCTTAAGAAATTGTTTGACAATCCTGGAACACCACAAGGAAGGTCCAGACCCAGACCTTCTGTATCTCGAAATGGCCGCCAAATGAACCTTAATTGACGAATGGGCTTGTCCCGACCTAGCCAGGGACAGCAGATAAGGTATGGAGCTGATGAGGCTTGGAAGCAAAGGGGTCAATTTTTTCTCTCCTACACCAGAAACAAAATCTTTTCCATTTAAGACGGTAAGTCCTGTTCGTTGAAGGAGCCCTTGCCTGGGAGAGGACCTCCTTAATTTCGCTTGAGATGGGGAGATTCATAAACTCTCGCTGCTCAGGAGCCATGCTGTCAGGCGTAATGACTGTGGATCTGGGTGCCAAACTTGTCCTTCGGACATTGTGAGGAGATCTGGTATAGTCCTCAAAGGAAGAGGAGGACCTTGCGACAACAGATGGAGTTCCGTGTACCAGAACTGTCTTGGCCAAGCAGGGGCTATCAAGATCATCCTGCACGGCTCCACTTTGATCTTCCTGATAAGCCGCGGGATCAGAGGGATGGGGGAAAGGCGTAGACAAATGTCCTTGACCAGGCTATCGAAAGCGCATTCCCCAGTGACCCTCGGTGGTGAAATCTGCTTGCATAAGACCGGCATTTCTTGTTGGTCGGTGTGGCAAAGAGACCCACCTCCGGTCTGCCCCACTGGCTGAAGACCTCTTCCAGAACTCGCTGGTTCAATTCCCACTCGTTGCTGACTGAGGATGACCTGCTCAGTCTGTCGGCGTTCTCGTTTAGAACTCCTGGCAAGTGTTCCGCCTTTAGCGATATTACGTGAAGTATCGCCCATTCCCAGATCTGTTGAGCTTCCTGCGACAACAGACAAGATCTGGTTCCTCCTTTCTTGTTCACGTAGTGCATGGCCGTGGTGTTGTCCGTCCTGATAAGCACTTGCGAACCTCCAAAGTGGGGAAGAAAAGCTTGCAGAGCCAGTCTCATTGCTCTTAGCTCCAAAAGGTTGATGTGGAGCCGTTGCTCCTGAGGGGACCAATGGCCGCTGATATGTAGGTCTTGCATCACTGCTCCCCAACCCTCCAATGATGCGTCCGTTGTTACTACTTGAGGAGACAGGTCGTTTACGAAGGATAGACCTTGGGACAAGTTGTCTTGATCTGCCCACCATAAGGCCGCTTCCCTCATTATTGGAGTGACGGTCACCTTGTCCTCGAACGATCCGTGAACCTGTTTCCATTGGTTGTATAGTTGCTCTTGTAGAGGACGCATCCTCAGTCTGCAGTGAGGAATCAGGGGAATACATGATGAAATTACCCCCAGCAGAGATTTGTAGCGGCGTACTGAAAGACACCTTCTTTCTTGTAAGTCCCGAGCCAAGGTTTGTAGTTTCTCCCTCCATTCCTGGGTCGGAAAGGCTTTCGAGAGCTTTGAATCCAGGATGGCTCCCAAGAAACGCGCTTTTCTGGACGGGACTAGGAATTACTATTCCTTATTTAAAGTGAGTCCCAGATTTTGAAACAAGTTTGGACAGGCCCGAACAGCGTACCGCGCTGCATACCTGGACGGGGCCTTCAGAAACCAATCGCCAGGTAGGGGAAGACTTGAAAATGGTTTCTTCGTAGGAATGCCGCTACAGGTGCCAGCACCTTTGTGAAAATCCTCGGGGCTGAGCGAAGACCAAAGGGTAAAACCCTGAATTGAAAATGGCTCTTGGCTACTGTGAATCGTAGAAACCTTCTGTGTGCTGGGTGAATCGGGACATGGAAGTACGCATCCTCGAGATCGAGCGTGGCCATGAAATCCCTTGGGCTGATGAGCCAAAAGATGTCTTGGAGAGAGACCATCCGGAAGGACAGGGAGATGAGATAGGTGTTGAGCTCCCTGAGATCTAAAATGGGGAGCCATTTCTCCGGCGTCTTCTTTACCAGGAAGAACCTGGAATAGAATCCTTGTCCCTTTTGATTGGAGGGGACCGGCTCTATCGCTCCCTTCTGGAGCATCTGTTGGACTTCGAGCCGCAGGAGACGCAGGTGTTTCGATGGAATGGCTCCCGGGGGCTTGGGTGGAGGGACTTGCGTAAATTCCAAGGTATGTCCTTTCCGAATGATGTTGAGCACCCAACGGTCCGATGTTATTATGGACCAGTTCTGAAGGTAGTTGGTTACCCTGCCTCCAACTGATGACTTCTTGGAGGAGGGTCCAGTAGGAAGAGCCAGGAGGCTGCTATTGGCGCTTGGACATATCCCGTTCCCGGCTAGCCTGTTTCCCCTTATTGTAAGGCCTGGAGTAGTTAGAAGATTGGCCTTGTCTCTGTTGATAACGCTGGCGGTACTGCTGGGAACCTGAGCCAGTGGATGAATAACGCTGCTGTTGATAGGATCCCCTGTAGTTATTACCTCTGCCTCTGGAACCCTTAAAAGGAGATTTGCGGTATTGAAGGGTACTCAAGGATCTGGCAGTTTCCGTGTCCTTTTTGATCTCCTGAAGAGTGTCATCGATTAGCTTCCCAAATAATGCTTCCCCATCAAATGGAAGATCCAGGACTTTGTTTTGAATCTCCGGTCAAAACCAGGTAGCCTTCAGCCACCCCTGGCGACGGAGGACTGCAGCCCCAGCCAAGGAACGAAGCGCTGTTGTTGCAATGTCCATGGCACAGTCAATGATCTCCATTGACGTCGCCTCTCCCTCTTGCAAGATCTTTTTTGCCTCGGATGTTGATTCTAGAGGTAGCTGGTCCAGGAACGGAGCAACATCACACCAAAGTTGGCCTGTCGTATCTGCCCAATATCGCCAGGGCATTGGCAGCTCGCACCAGAAGACTCGCCATCGACGAGAATCTTTTCTCAGCATTATCCAATCTCCGCCCTTCCTTGTCCGGAGGAGTTGTAAGGGAGCAGAGGGGTTGCGGGATTTCCTCTGCGCTGCTTGCGAAATAACTGTGTCTGGTTTGGGATGGCCCGTTAAGGCCGCCGGCCCATCGTCAGGTGCTCTATATTTCTTATCCAGACGCGGTAGTACAGGGACCACCATCGATGGGTTCTTCATAGCCTTCAGGCCTTCCTTGCACAGATGATCTAATATAGGTATGGACCTTGTTGTCTTCCGGTAGGGTTCCTTGAAGTCGTACAAGAAACAATCCGTGGCCACCGCAGGCATAGCCAATTTGAACCTGCCAGCTGCTCTTTCCATCAGCTGATGGAAACCTCCTACGTCCGCTGGCGGGGAATCTACTGGATCCGGAACTGGAGATGAAGGGTCCGGAATGATGTATTCATCCCATTCAGTCGAATGTACAGATTCATGATCCGAATTTTGATCCTCTTCCGAGGAATCATCATGGGCATCTGCCGGCCTGGAAGGATCTTGCGGAAAGGATGTCTGAGGCTGAGGGGACACCTGAGCAGGTAATCCAGGAGTACCCGTTGAGGCAGAAGCCAAGACAGGCGTTGCAGGCACTGCCGGAACCAGAACTGGCCTAGTAGCCTTAGATTTGTAGTCCTGAAGCATCTTATGCAGGTCCTGTAGGAATGAAGATGGTACTGTAACCATATCCTGCCCAGAATAATGTTGTGACTGGGCCGCCTGATGATGTCCTCCATCCTCCTGGTCATATCCCCCTTCAGAGTCCGTCTCTTGACATTTGACCAGAAGTTGAGAGGGACTATTGGCATGGCCATATGAGTCCTGGTCATCCTCATCTGACTCTCCTTCCTCAAAGAGCAAAGCTGGTGGCAAGGGGGTCACTCTCCAAGGAGATGTCATCTCCGGCGTTGTTCTTGTCACTGAAATTGTAATCCTTTTTTCAGATGACAATATCGTCGACGGTTACGTCGACGATGGTTGCACACTCGTCGACGAGATTGGTGTCGTCGATGTCGTCGACAGTTTCGACGTCGACTGTCGACGATCCAGCCGTCGTCGTCGTTAAAGTTTTCGTCGTCGATGCTCTCGTCGACGACACAGTCGTCGTCGACGTCATCATTGTCGTCGACGCTGTCACTCTCATCGTCTATGTGGTGGTACTCGTTGACGCCTTCGTCGACGACGACGCCGTCGGCAAACCTCCTGTCGATGCTGATGAACCTGTCGTCGACGCTTCCTTCTTCGACGACGATCCCTTCGTCGACGAATCCCCCGTCGACGAGGTCGTCAACGGAACAAATTTCAATTCCGTCTTCAATTTCTTCATCAACGGAAACTCCGCCGTCGAAGCTTTCGTTGTCGAGGACTTGGAACTCCTCTCAGAAGATTGGGAAGAGGGTTTCTTGAAGGCCGGGTCAGTCTTCGCACCCTTGGAAGGCGTATATGGTCCTACCCTCTCCTTTTCACCGTGGTGAGGAGATTCGCTTGGACCCAGGCTCTCAGACACTCTGGGGGTCTTTTTTGAGGCCTTAGAGGGATGTTCCTTAGAAGGAGAAGGGGAACCCTTACCCCTTTTGACTGACCTTCTAGATGACACAGCTGATGATGACTCCGCACTGTCAATGGAAACTCCATGTTTCCTCTCCTTCTGTTTTTGAAGCCAGGTCAAAAGTCTACCAGCACGATCTCGGAGGGTCTTGGTAGAGAAAGTGCAGCAGATTTTACAGTCCTCCGCTTTATGATCCGGATAAAGGCAATAGATACAATCCTTATGCCTATCTTCCACAAACAACCTTTTCTTGCCACAGGTGGAGCAGTGCTAGAAAAGGGCCTTCTTCTTATCCTTGTCAGCCATCCTTAAACAATCCTGTAGAGAAATTCTGAAGAAAATCCTTTGAATAGAGAAGAAATGAGAAGAGCTCAAAGGAGACTCCCTAAGCACAACGTGCTGTAGAAAATCTGAGGCTCTGAGGTTCCTTCAGGAGGATTCTAAGGGGTGAGGCACTTCTGATTGGCTGATGCCTAAGTTTAGTCTCTTTTACAAAAAGAGGGTGATATTCTACAAAAGAGAATGAGGCCTAGGCCTTTTTCTTTCTCTTTTGTACCTACTGCTATGGTATTTTTGTTACCGAGACTCCCATTCCGACGACGGGGAATTATACAAAAGCATGGGAATCTATGAAAGTTCCAATACTGGGGCAACACCAGTTCCGGGTCATCCACCCGGAACTGGCATGTGCGATCTAGAAAGAAGGAGAGCGCACGTTTTGGGTCCAGACGGTGGAGCCTCTCTTCCTCCTTCGAGGGATGCGGAGGCGGATAGAAGGCGGGGAAGGTGATGGTCTGCCGATATGAAAGGCTGTGACCATGTTGAGTAGGAAAGAAGGACGAGTCCTTAGAACAACCTTGTCCGGATGGACAGAGAGGAAAGGAGGTTTAGAAGATAGAGCCTGGAGCTCACTCACTCTCCTGGCAGAGGGGATGGCACCCAGGAATGCAGTCTTAAGAGTCAGAAGACGAAGAGGACAGTTATGAAGTTGCTCAAAAGAAGCGCACATCAGATACGTTAGAACAAGATTCAAGTCCCACGGAGGCATCCCGAAGGCAACAGGAGGAAACATGGGTGTGATGCCTTTCAAGAATCTATTTACAACAGAGGACTTGAAAAGAGGAGGCTGATCAGGGAGCCTTAAGAATGCTGAAATGGCCAAGAGGTAGCCCTTGATAGTTCCCAGAGCAGAGCCCTGCTGGGCAAGAGAAAGAAGGAAAAGGAGAACCTCTGAAAGGGGGGGAGAGAGTGGATCCACAGCCTTTGCTGTGCACCATGCCACTAATTTGTTCCACCTGCAGGCGTATACCGTTTTTGTGGAGGAACGCCTGGCTGCTAGAATCACATCACAAACCTCAGGAGGCAAGTCAAATGGCCTCAACTGCCACCGCTCAATCTCCATGCATGTAGGTGGAGACTGGACAGGTTCGGGTGGAGGACCGACCCCTGCTGCTGCGACAGAAGGTCCTCCTGAAGAGGCAGACGAATCGGGGGATCGACTGACATGCTGAGTAGCTCTGGATACCAGTATTTTTTAGCCTAGTCCGGAGCCACAAGGATGACATGGGCCCGGTCTCGCCTGATCTTCTTCAGCACTCTGGGCAGAAGTGGTATAGGAGGAAAGGCATACAACAGACCGCAGCTCCACTCACGACGAAAAGCGTCGCTGAGCGAGTGCCGCCTTGGAAATTCCAATGCGCAGAACTGATGACATTGCGCGTTCTCTTCGGTGGTGAATAGATCTAACCAAGGCTCTACCCACTGCTGAAAGAGACCTTGCGCCACGTCCGAGTTCAGACGCCATTCATGATCCATCATGCACCGGCGGCTGAGTTTGTCCGCCCTGGCATTCAGGGAACCTGCCAGGTGTTGAACCACCAGGGTGACGCCCTGGTGTTCCAGCCATTGCCAGAGGTGCAGAGCATCCTGGCAAAGGGTCCACGACCCCACCCCACCCTGTTTGTTGCAGTACCACATGGCAGTGGTGTTATCTGTGAACACCTGCACTACACTTCCCAGGACAGAGGGAAGGAATGCCTTCAGTGCAAGTCGGATCGCCCGCAGCTTCAGAAGGTTGATATGGAGCCGTGACTCCGCCGGAGAACAGAGACCTCTGATCTCCCTCTCTCCTATGTGGCCCCCCCATCCCAGGAGGGAGGCATCCGTCACCACTACGTGCTCTGGTTGGGGTAGGGAGAGAGATCTGCCGCTGACCCAATCGCGGTTCAAGAGCCACCACTGCAACTGATTCGCAGTTCCCTCTGAGATCAGGACATGGTCGGACAGGCTGCCCTGATGCTGTGCCCACTGAAACTTCAGGTCCCACTGCAGAGCCCGCATCCGCCACCTGGCGTGATGCACCAGAAGGATGCAGGAGGCCATCAGCCCCCGGAGCCACAGCTTCAACCTGATCGAGATCCGGGATAAAGGCTGAAAGATCGGAATCACAGCCTGAATATCCTGAACCCGCTGCTTGGGGGATAAACCAGAAACTGCCAAGAGTCCAGAACCGCTCCAATGAAAAGGAGCTTCTGAGAGGGGCACAGGTGTGACTTTGGCACGTTGATGGAGAACCCCAGCTTGTGCAGGAGGTCAGCCGTAGTCTGGAGGTGGGAGAGGACTGTTTGGGGCGAGCCCGCCTTCAACAACCAATCGTCGAGATAGGGGAAGACTGAAACCCCTGATCTGCGCAGATGAGCTGCGACCACCGCCATCACTTTCGTGAACACCCGAGGGGCGCTGGTAAGGCCGAAGGGGATCACGGTAAACTGAAAGTGCTCGTGGCCTACTGTGAACCGCAGGTAGCGCCGGTTGGCCGGCAGGACGGGGATGTGGAAATACGCGTCCTGTAAGTCCAACGCTACCATCCAGTCTCCTGGGTCCAGGGCAGCTAGGACCTGAGCCAAAGTCAGCATCTTGAACTTCTCCTTCCAGAGAAAGCCGTTGAAGCTCTGTAGGTCCAAGATAGGGCATAGGCCTCCTTTGCACTTCTTGGGTACCAGAAAGTAGTGGGATTAGCAACCACATCCTACTTCTGGCCCCCTTGCCAAGCGGGCGTAACTTCCTCCTGCAGAAGTTGTAAGTGATCCCCCGACATGCGGTGGTACTGCGGTGGCATGGCTGGAGGGGTCGCCTCGAAGGGGAGGGAGTAGCCCCTTCGGACGATTTGCAGCATCCCCCTGTCCGATGTGATGGTACGCCAGTGGAGGAGGTGAGGTTACGTGGTTTTCGACTTCGCTTCGTATCTAGCTGCCATTTTGTATTTAACCGCCATTTTGTGTTGCCTCACTCAGGCAGCACGGCAGACGTGGTGAATGTGATGTTTTTGCCCTTGCAGCTGCTACGTGTACTTCCCGTTAAAGAGTAACTTCTGCCTATGTTTATGAAATCGATGTCAGGGTCTCCTGAGTTTCGTAAATCCATGTCTAGACTGATTAATCCATGTCTTACTCCACCTTTTGGGTCTCACCATTCTTCTTGACTTTATCTTGTTTAACTGGCCTTCGCTATTCTCTTCGTGTGTTCTCCTGTTACATAGACTGTCTTTTGAAGTATTCAACGTGTTCTACCACCTGCAAATTAAATTACGGGCATTAGTGTTTATTAACCTGAAGGGAGGAGAGCACTTAGGGTCTGAAAGGAGGGTGTGTTTTAGACATTCGATAGCTTGTTTTCAAACTATTCCTATTCGTTAGTTTTCTATGTTTTGGGAGTCGGCATTGTAAACTTGTGTACTATAATAGTCTGTGCGCCACGGAATGAAGTGGCAGTCTCCTGATAACATACCCGTTGGTGTACTTACAGGACCACTGTGCTTAGCTGCAGCTAAAAAATCTGCTTTTCTACGCCTAACAGAGTGTCTCGTGTCTCTGTCTGCCAAAGCAGGTGAACTCGGAGATCTCAGGCGTGCCCTGCGCCGCCTGGTCCATAAGGTCAGGTTCTCCAATTGGCGCCCAACGTCGGGCGACTTCAGCGGTAGTAGTTTTGCCTGAAGGTCGTGAGGAGCTTCGCCAGAAAATTCCTGAGGATTTCGCGAGCCACGTGAGCGACCCCTATATGTCGAAGTGGACCGAAGGTGTTTTGAGGCACGGCTACTCGTTCCTGACGGCTGCTGATGACTGCTGCCCTGACTGTCGCCCTGCTTTGGCCCCTGGTGATGATTAGTATCGCGAGACGTTAGACGGACATCTGTTGGCGTGAGAAAGCGTTTAGTTAAGTACTCGTGGGTAGCGCCCACCCTTTTTTTTTTTTTTTTTTTTATTCGATTAGTGCACTTACCGAAGCCAAGGGGTAAGTACGTTTGTGCTGTGACTATATTGTCTAAAACCCCTTGACGTTTGTAAGTAGTCCAGTTCGTTACGAAATGCCTGGATTTAGTAAGTTTAGGAAATGTTGTTGTTTTGGTTGTATTAGGGATTCCCGGCTAGAGGATTCTTGTCCGATTCCTCCGGTTGGAACTCCCACTTATGAGCTCTATTCAAAACATGGTTTAGGTCCTATTATTTTTAATGAAACATGGATTCGATAAACTAAAAAAGATGGTGTTTTGCGGTGGCCACAAAATGGTACTTTCGAGCCTGCTATATTAGATAATTTGAAAACGATTCTATTTAAGAGAAAAGCCCGGCCGGCAATGTTTGACTCTTTCCGCCTCTGGCGTAAAGAATCTAAACAGAAAGAAATTAAGCAAATGAAGAAAGATAAGAAAGAGCAGGATATGACGATTTTACAGGCTGCCCAACAGTTTAAAAATGACGAAGCTGATCAGATGGTTGGGGTTTCGGAGAGACAGCATTGTATGGCAATAGATAGATGCTATCCCGTACTACCTACTGCTTCAAAGAGTAAGGGTCCTGACGAAGATTCATTTGTGTCCCATCTCTTAACGTTACCTCCACCTTATGTGTTAGGCGCTAATGCACCTCCATTACAACCTGTTGTTAATCCAGCTGTTCTGGTTCCTACACAGTTGCCTCTTCCTATGATTCCACCTCCACCCCCTTTGCCACCGACTTCTGTACCTCAAATTCCTGTGCCTCAGTTTCCTTTACCCTCTGTTGCTACTGGTTCTTCTCCTGCTGTACAGAATACGTTGTCTCCTGTTTTATTGTCAGATTCTCCTACAGCTCGACATTGTTTAGTTGAAACTGTTTCTGGTCTTTTGTCACCTTTACTTGGATCTATTTTCTTTTCTCCTGCTTCATCTACAAGACAATCTCGTAGTCAGATTCCAGATTTGGAAGAACGGACTGAGTTGGATTCTCTTGCTCGTAATTGGACAACAAGTAGTTTACAGTATAGCGTACGTGATATTTTAGACACCTTTCTGCAATGGAATGCGCCTACGCAGAGGTATGTCTTTAATATTATGTGCAACACTCTTATTAAAGGGTGGGAAGATATGGATTTGGGTTCACCTCCTCAGGATTTATTTGAAATACGGGATCAATTTGATAAGGGATTTATTGTGGGTCCTGATGTAGAGTCTGCTGTTCGGAAGCTTGTTACTTTCCGATCTTCCTTTTTCTCTCAAACTTCTCTCGAGCCTGATCCTGCGGTTCGTCGTAAAATGGCACAATATCCCATGCGAGAAGTTCCTCCAATATGGAGAGAGGCAGACCCAAACGCTCATCCACCTATTCTTGCTCATGTTCAGCGCATATGGGTACATGATCCTTGGAAAAGATCAGAAGTGTTGGCACTTAAGCAGTCCTTACCGGACCCTTGTAAGAATCCTGCTGGGTATTATAAAGAATTGTCTCAGACTGTTAATGCATGCGTTATGAATTTGGCAGATATTGATTTACTTATGGGAAATGTAGTCCCACAAGCTTTATGGGCTAAAATTCGTAGACAAGATCATGATCAAGCTTTAGGTGGTAACTGGGCTGCTATTGCGGCCGCAGATACAGCACAAGTAGGTGGTGCCAAACCTGATGATCTGATTACGGAGTTGCCTGGTAGAATAATAGATCTTATGAAAACGATGATGCCTGCTGTGCGTGTTAACTGGGATAAGTTAGCCGCGTGCATACAAAAAGTCGATGAAAGTGTCTCCGATTTCTTTACTCGTTTTGAAGAGACTTTCATCGACCATAATGGTCAAGATATGAGTACTGAAGGTGGACTGCGATTATTTGTAGATAAATTCGTTTTTAATTTACTTTCGGAACTATTGCATAAATTGAAACAATCTTAAAGTGCATGGGCTGTTTCTTCAACTGCCCAGATATTAGCTACTGCTCAATTTTATGAGAATAGGGATAAGGAAGATAAGGAGAAAGCAGAGAAGAAAACTAAAGAATTAAAAACTAAGGTTCTTCTGCAACAGGCTTATCCTCCTCGTTCTGCTCAGCCCCAATTTCAACAGCCCCCACAGTTTCAGAAGCTGTTGCAAAAACCTGAATCTCCAGCTCCGCGATTTCCGTTGGGTCCTAATCAATGTGCCTACTGTAAAGAGGAGGGTCATTTTAAGATTAGTTGTCCGATTTTGTTGCAGCGTTATGGTGGATCACAGTCACAAGGTCGTGGAGATTCTCGGTCGGTGTCCAGAGGTAGAGGGCGTGGTGCGCCGTCTCAGGAACGACGTCCCTCTCCCCCTCAGGACTCTGCAAATTATTTTGACCAGCGGAATTCTCGGTCTGCACAGTATTACAATGATGATTATTGCGCAGATGGTGAGAATGCTGATGTTCTCACTTGCTAGGACAGGGAGTCGTATCAGTTCCAGTGGATCAGGATGGACCTTATGTTAATGTTGTAGCATTGGGTGTTACCGAACCATTTCTTTTAGATACTGGTGCAAAGAGAAGTTCTATTATGCATTCTAAACTCCCCAGGGCACCTTTGTCTGGCTTAACAAATGTTTCTGTAGGATTCTCTGGCGCCCCAGTTCGCAACCCTGTTTCTTGTCCTTTGCCTATCCCTATTGGTGCGTATGATTTAAAAGCTCCACTTCTTTTGACAACGGGTTGCGGAGAGAATTTATTGGGTTTGGATTTATTGAAACGACTGCATGCCACATTGTATTGCTCACCATCTGGTGTACATCTTACTTTAGGTGCTAAATTGACTTCTCCGATGTACGTATCTAAAGACCAACTGCCACTCGAACTGCGTACGCTTCCTGCTACGCTTTGGGCTACGGGTCTGAATGATGTTGGTTTGCTTCAAATTTCACCTTATGTGATTACTGTGAAGCCTAATGTTAAGCTACCACGCATTCCACAATATAAAACTTCTAACAATGGTGAGAGAACGCTGTTGGCTATTGTTTATGACTTGGTTCAGAAGGGTGTGGTTGAGGGGACCAGAGGAAATGTTTGTAACAGTCCTGTTCTGCCTGTTCTAAAGCGTACTGATCCTTCTCAGTCACCTTTGTATCGTTTTGTGATAGACCTCAGAGAGGTCAACAAAATTGTTGTTCCTTAGTTTCCTGTTGTCCCAGATATTACTGCTTTGCTTACTATGATTCCTGCTTCGGCAGCTTGGTTTTCGGTCATTGATTTTAAGAATGCTTTCTTTAGCATTCCCATTGCTGAGGAGAGTAGGGATCTCTTTGGTTTCTCTCTTTGAGGCCGAAGTTTTCGATTTAAGCGTGCACCTCAAGGTTATTGTGAGAGTCCCTCCATCTAAAGTCAAGCCTTGAAGTCTCAGCTTGACACCTTTTCTTTGCCATCTGGTGCTACACTTATCCAATATGTGGATGATTTATTAGTGGCTGCTGATTCGGAAGATGTCTGTAAAAATGTGACTGTGTTACTTCTACGACATTTGTCTGATCTACATCACAAAGTGTCGCTTTCTAAGTTACAATATTGCCGACAAGAGGTTACCTATTTAGGTCATCTCTTGTCGAAGAAGGGAAGGCGATTGACCCCAGAACGTATTCAAGCAATTGCGCGAATGTCTGTACCATCCACACAAAGAGAGGTGTGTGCTTTCTTAGGCATTACCTCTTATTGTAGACAATGGATTCCAAACTTTTCTTTACTAGCGAAACCTTTGTTGGCACTCACTCTGAAACATACGCCCCAACCTTTTCCTTGGACTGATGAATGTCAAAAGAGTTTTTCTGATTTACGTACTGCTTTGTGTTCGGCTCCTGTGTTGGGTACTCCAGATTACAGCAAACCTTTTACACTTTATGTTCATGAGAAGGAAGGTTGTGCATTATCAGTTCTGACACAGCAATTTGGAGGGAAACAAAGGCCATGTGCCTATTTCTCGGCTACATTAGATCTAGTTGCAAAAGCATTACCCAGTTGTCTTAGAGCAACAGCGGCAGCAGCAATTTCTATTCGTCAATCTGCTGGATTGGTGTTGGATCATACTCTTAATGTTATGGTGCCACACGCAGTAGATACTCTTTTAAACAGGACGAAAACCCAGCACTTCACGAGTGCCCGTTTGTCTGGATATGAGTTGACGCTTTTAGCAAGTCATATACATATCAGGAGATGTAATGTTCTGAATCCAGCAACATTGTTGCCTATTTTGGATGAGAAAAATGTACAAGATCAGCATGATTGTTTTCTTCGTACGGAAGAGGTCGCGTTGATTTGAAAGATACACCACTTACGGATCCGGACGGGATCCTGTGGGTAGATGGGTCTTGCTTTAAGCTTCCTAATGGCGAGACGACAGCAGCTTATGCTGTTACAACTCTACATACGATAGTGGAAACTGCGCGCATTTCACAGAATTCAGCGCAAGCTGCAGAGTTGATTGCGTTGACGAGAGCATGTGTGTTGGCGAAGGAAACAAGAGTGACTGTTTAAATCGGTAGTCAATACGCGTTTGGCGTTGCACACAGTTTCGGCCGTTTGTGGAGAGAAAGAGGATTCTTTACCTCCCACGGCACTAAAATACAGCATGGTCAGTTGGTGACTGACCTTCTTGAATCACTTACCTTGCCCACTCAAATAGCGATTGTGAAGTGTAGTGCGCATCAAAAGATTACTGATGAGTGGGTCGGGGAAATGCATTTGCGGATGAAATAGCGAAGGAAACGGCACGAAATGTTGAGAGTCGAATGTACGTTGCAGGACCGTCAAATTGGGTCCCAGAGGCTGGTATGTGTGAAGATACAGTAGAAAGTGTGAAAATGATTCAGAAAGAAGTGAGTAAGTGGGAAGAAAGTATGGGAATGTTGGATACGATGGGATGTTGGACGGAATTGTCAGAGCATCAGCGATGGTTGTTACCTGATGCGTATGTATTACCTGTGGTCACTATGGCTCATGGACCAGCCCATATTAATGCAAGGGGTATATGTAAACTCCTAGCTCCAGTATGGCAAAATGAAAATATTCCTAAATGTGCAGAAAATGTAGTGAAGCATTGCATTGTTTGCTTGATGCAAAATCCAGGAAAGGGAACTCCAACTCCAGCAGGTCACTTTGCCCCCCCTACATATCCTTTCGAGGTATTACAAATAGACTACATCCATATGAAACGTTTCAATAATCTTAAGTATGTCCTGGTGGTGGTTTGTGCCTTTTCCAGATGGATAGAGGCCTACCCCCTAAAAGACAATACTGCTTTGTCTACTGCCAAAGTCCTTCTGAAAGAGTTTTTCCCGAGGTTCGGTTTGCCGCGCATTGTCTGGAGTGACAATGGGAGTGAATTTGTAGGTCAGATTATGCAGAAAGTGTGTGAGGGTCTTGGTATTAGACAGAAATTTAATGCGGCAAACAATCCTCAGTCAGCAGGTTTGGTGGAGTGTTACAATGGTACTCTCAAACTTAAGCTTGCAAAGATTCAGACTAGTACAGGCCTTTCCTGGCCTGATGCCTTTCCTTTGGCACTTCTCTCAACAAGAACGACTGTCCATTCTCGTTTGGGGCTTAGCCCATATGAGATTGTTTTCAGGCGCCCTGCTAATGTTTGGGGAGTCCCTCGCCCCAAAAAGTACTCAGATATTCCGTATCCATTGTTGGTTGATTATTTGCACGACCTCACCACTAAATTGCGTGTTATTCGTCAACAGGTTCAAAACGCTTTGCCGGAGGCCTCCTCAGACCCAGGTCACTCCATCCAACCCGGTGACTGGGTGTGTCTAAAAAACTTCCAGAGGAAGAAAAATCTGGAGCCTCATTGGGGGCCGCCGAGACAAGTCCTACTCACCACCCGTACAGCAGTGAAGGTCGTCGGAAAACGAAACTGGATCCACGGCGTGCATTGTAAGCAGGTACCATTGCCTTTACCTTACGACCAGTGGGTCCGAGAAGGCATTGGGGACAGTGAGTGTGAAAAGGTATCCAGGTTCGTACCGTTCAGCAGTGCACGCCTGGACTGGACTAATTCTGAGAAAGAGGATGACAACGTTTTGCAGGAAGCTGTACCTCCACACTTACGACTAAACACATCGGATCCAGAGACTTTATTCCCGGACCAGAGGATACCTGGCAAGACACGATACAACCTGAGAAAAAGGTTGCCCAAGAACAATTAAAACTTTGTGCTTTATAATTGTTGTTTTGTGTTAAAAAGTGAAAGATTCCTTTTCCACTATCCATCAAGTTGCAGGGTCACGGTAGGAGTCTTAGGCTGTGACCTGAATAGTGACTAGGTCAACAGGACTTGCAGTGTCATAGGACGGCTAACAACCACAGCTAAGTGATTAAGGAAGATTATCGTGAGCAACGCCTTTAGAGTAATGGATAGCGCAGGAAAAGAGAATGATGTCAAAATTATGAAAAGAAATCATTCTAAGAAATTATTATTTAGTCCTTGTGGCGCAGCATTATGTATTTCAGTATGTTTATGCAGTTTATTAGCATTTGTAGGATGGATCGTACACAGTATGCAGCCAACATCTGTCCCAACTTCTATTTCTTTGATTTCCTCTACTACTATTTCTCCACATAAATTTTATGCACTCCCAGACCATGAGCAGATGAGAAGAATGGAGTATTTTAACAATTCATTTATCCTACTGTTACATCAACATCAACTGGTAGTGAATACCACTGATTGTTGGGTTTGTGGGCTCATACCACACAACACAGAGAGAGTGATGCCGTATTTAGTTCTTCCATTTACGTATGAAGGTTCTGCCTGGGCTTATCTGGCTATGTTTTCTAATGCATAGCAATACCTACTCCGATATCCTCCTGGTGGGTCCTATAATGGTGGAGTGGATTTCAGTCATAGCTCTTTGATCAAGGGGATAGTGACCATGGCAAAAATAGCTGATATTATCAAGATCCCCAAAAATGAAAAGAGAGCATATGATGGACGGAACGTGACCAGGTATGTCACTAGTCTCACTGATAAGATTAAACAGAAGAAATTCGCACCAATTTGGGTTTTACCCCAGAGAGGTAATCTGTGTTTACGAACAAATGGTCAGAATACCAAAGTTAAGCAAGAAAAGAGTAATTGTTCTCACATATATGTCAATACACCCTTGACTCCTTCACCGTTAGTTCCATCACAAGGTACATACTTTATCTGTCATGATAAAGCTTATACATGGCTTCCCACACATTTCTCGGGGACATGTTATATAGCTTTTCTTCTCGCTCCGACATATACTGCTCCTGCAGATCACCATAGAAAGAGATTGGGTAGAGGGGTTATTGATGCGGAAGACACGACCGGAAAAGAAGGAGGAGATTTCCTGAAAATAATTCTTCCCTTTTGGGGTCCAATGGCAAATATTAGAAACATCAGACGCCTGGTTCGTGTGGTTGATGCTACCATAAATATAACTTCTGGAGCATTAAATAATTTGACAGCTCAACTTCAGGCGGATCGCCTTATGACTTTGCAGAACCGAATGGTTCTAGACATTGTCTTGGCTGATAGAGGCGGAGTCTGTAAATTGATTGGGTCCAGTTGCTGCGTTTACGTTCCAGATAATGCCCCTATAGTATACCAAGCCATCTCTAAGCTACATATAATCTCCGAGTCCATTCATCAGGACACTGAAGACTGGTCTGTGATGGGATGGTTTTGGGGACTACTGTCCACAAGGGGATAGAAGGTGTTAACTTTCTTTGGAGCGATTCTGGCAATCATCTTTTCTTGTTTTCTTTGTTTACAGTGCGATCCAGCTATTTGCGGACTTTGTGCCACTGTGTGTGTTTCTAAGCCAGTAACACAGGAAACAGAGAACATCAGAATGATGTTGCAACAACACCTCAACGACCTCATGACCATCGATATCGACTCAGACTAACATGAGTCTTTTTGTGCTTTGCCTGAGTATGGCAAAAGGAGGGTCTGAGGTTACGTGGTTTTCGACTTTGCTTCGTATCTAGCCGCCATTTTGTATTTAACCGCCATTTTGTGTTGCCTCACTCAGGCAGCACGGCGGAAGTGGTGAACGCGATGTTTTTGTCCTTGCAGCTGCTACGTGTCCTTCCCGTTAAAGAGTAACTTCTGCCTATGTTTATGAAACCGATGTCAGGTTCTCCCGAGTTTCGTAAAACCATGTCTAGACTGATTAATCCATGTCCTACTCCACTGTTTGGGTCTCACCATTCTTCTTGACTTCGCTAATCTCTTTGTGTGTTCTCCTGTTACAAAGACTGTCTTTTGAAGTATTCAACATGTTCTACCACCTGCAATTTAAATTGCGGGCACTAGTGTTGATTAACCTGAAGGGAGGAGAGCACACAGTGTCTGAAAGGAGGGTGTGTTTTAGACATTCGATAGCTTGTTTTCAAACTATTCCTATTCGTTAGTTTTGTATGTTTTGCGAGTTGGCATTGTAAACTTGTGTACTACAATAAACTGTGCGCCACGGAATGAAGTGGCAGTCTCCTGATAACATACCCATTAGTGCGTTGGTGTACTTACAGGACCACTGTGCTTAGCTGCAGCTAATAAATCTGCTTTTCTACGCCTAACAGAGTGTCTCGTGTCTCTGTCTGCCAAAGCAGGTGAACTCGCAGATCTCTGGCGTGCCCTGCGCCGCCTGGCCCATAAGGTCAGGTTCTCCAGAGGTGATGGCCAACCCTGACCCCCACTGGCCTAGAATGGGCTTGAAATGCTGGACTAGGAAGGCTTAGAGGAAGATGCTGCGGGAGCGGATCTGGACTGACCCTGCTGTTGTCCCCCAGCACCGCCACGGCGGTAACCACGTCCGTGACCGCGTTGATACTAGTTCGGCGGCCTGTGGCTGGCTGGACATGTGGGGGCACCCTTCCTTGGCCACGAAAGGGGCAAAAAGCAGACGTTTGCTGCCGTTGGCCTAGGCCCAAGGACTTGGCCATAGCCCTGGAGTCCTTGAAACGCTCCAGCGCACTGTCCGCTTTGTCGCCAAAAAGGCGACGGCCATCAAAGGGCATGTCCATGAGCGTGGCCTGGACATCCCCTGAAAAGTTGGCGGATCTCAGCCAGGCGTGGTGGCGAACCGCCACTGTCGTTGCAATCGCCTACCCAGCGAGTCCGTGGTGTCAAGTCCACACTGGATCGAGTAGCGTGCTGCATCCCGCCCTTCCGCTAGGGCTTGGGCGAGCCGTGTCCGGGCCTCCTCCGGGCACTGTGGCAGCACCTCCGCAACCGTATCCCACAGAGAGTGGGTGTATCAGCCAAAAAGGCAGGCGGTGTTGACAGACCGCAGCCCCAAACTCAGTGAGGAGAACAGCTTCTTCCCAAACTGATCACACCTTTTGGATTCCCGATCCGGGGGAGCGGTCGGCAATGCGGTCTAGGACGTAGAGGCCTGGATCACCAGACTCTTGTGGAGGGGTGAACAGACAGAAAGCAGGGGTCGCCCGGAGCCGGGCAGTGGCATCTGGCCACTTTCCGATCCACAGGCTCGGAACCTGCGGCTCTGACTGAGCCATGTGGGCGGTGTCACCTGAACCCCCGGTCGCGTCGTGCGAGCGTCGGGGGAGTCAGAAGAGCGATGATGCCTCTTCGACTTCTTCTTCGAATGCCTCGACTTACCTGAGGACTTGGAGCCCGACGAGTGGTGGTGACTCGTCGAGCGGCGATGACTGCAGCTCCAGACCGGTCCCTCGACTTCCTCCTTGACCGGGACCTCCAGCGGCGCGGAACCGACTGCCGGAGCTTGAGCAGCTTACGGGACCGCCCCCATCTAGCCTTCGAGGTCAAGGCCCGGCAGTCGGGGCATGACTTGTCATCATGGTCGGCCCTGAGGCAATAAAGGCACCGATGGTGTTGGTCGGTCACCGACATCAGGCGGTGACAGGCCTCGCAAGGTTTAAAACCAGGCATTCCTAGAGACACCGTGAGTCGAAGGTCGACGCAAAAAGTGATCAAATGAGATGAAAAAGTCACTCAAAAAATGAGTAGAGCACTACTCTTCCCGGATCTGCGCTTACTGGCGCGGAAAAAAGAACTGACGTCAGCGTGCGAGGGCGGCGTCTAAGTACTCTGACGACGTCATCCTGCGATCACGACACCGACGACGGACGCGGAGCCACAGACGATGCCTACCGACGCGCAGGGGTACTGCTGATGAAAACTTTCCAGATCCAGTCTGACACCTGGGGATATGCTAAGGCAGTGTTTCCCAAACTGGGGTCCGCGGACCCCCTGGGGTCCGTGACACATTCCCTGGGGGTCCATAGGCAACAGTTTTAAAAGCACAGACAAGTTTCTTGTATAATTAGCAGCTTTGCAGCAATAATAAAAGTGCCAAGATCATGTCAGTTATTAATGTACCTGCTGGAGCATGAGGAGAGTTTTGTTCAGTGGCAGCTTTGACTTAACTAATGTAGTGCAGAGCGTTAATGTGCCTGCTGCAAAGAACGTGTAACCTGCATTTTAAAACGCAGTATTTTATGTGCATAGGTTCGTGGTTACTGCTTTTATCCCAGAGATTCTTTTGTTATTGTGCACTTCACAAGTGACAATTGTAATGTAGCAGAGGGACCTATAAACTGTCATCAAAGAGCTGCTTGCAAACTGCATGGTACCAGTTAGTAACTTATGTTTTTCCCCAGTTATTCATTATCCTGATGCTGCTAAAAAGGTTTATTTGGGTGGAAATACATTTTTAATGTTAAAGTTAGTGCTAGCCACTGTGTTATTTTCTGACTCCTGAGTTTGTGCTTTTCCAGACCAAGAACTCTTTAAACATTTTATATACACACTGATTTACATGTATGATTCAATGCCTCTATATGTGTGTGATGTAAAGTGCTCTGGCATCCTACAATGGTATGAGAGATGCTATAAAACAAATGAAATGCATGTGACAGAGGGGCTATTACTTCAACACAAAATACTAAGGGCCAGATGCATGATATGTTTTTATATGTGCGAACGGGTTCGCGAACCCGTTTGCGCATGCAAAAACCTATTGGGCCATGTATATTGCCTATTTCGTGAGTCGCAATTTGTTTGCGACTCACTAAATACGTTTTGCAACTTGCTATTTGGAAGGGGCATTTCCTTCCAAATAACAAATCTCAAAACCATGTACAAATGTTTTGCGGTCGCAAAACATTTGCAATTACCACCTACTTCAAGTAGATGGTAATGCATTTGCAAATGGAAAGGGGTCCTCAGGGGACCCCTTCCCCTTTGCAAATGCATGCAAAAAAATTTTTTAAGGGCAGGCAGTGGTCCCAGGGACCTCTGCCTGCCCTTAGAAAATTAAACGAAAATGTTTCATTTCCTTTTTCTTTAAATGCATGGTAAATGTGCTGCTTTTTCTTTATAAAACTGCTTTATTTAAAAGCAGTCCCAGACATGGTGGCCTGCAGAGCCCAGCAGGCCACCATACCTGGGAGGGCTGGCATGCCCAATTGGCTCACAAATTGCGACAGGCTCATTAATATCAATGAACCTCGCAATTTGCGACCCCATTGGGAATCCCAAACAGTGTTAAACACACTGTTGTACATTTCATTTAGCGACTCGCAATTTGCCACTTGCCATGTGTCGCCAATTGCGAGGCGCTAAATGAAATGGTCGTACATCTGCCCCCAAAATCCTTAGTACTTTGAGTATTTGTTTTGTATGCACACGTGTGTATTATTTTCAAATTACTGTTTTAATATTTGAAATTTAACTCATACAAATTGCTTGGGGGTCCCCGGCTTCTAGTGGTGACTCAATGGGGGTCCTCAGGAGTCAAAAGTTTGGGAACCACTGTTCTAAGGTAAGGAATCTAACACTAACCTGTTTCTTTCAGATATGGAGCGCCATCTTGTTTTGCACATGGTGGATTACTTTTAGGCAAATTTTCCAGTGCAAATCAAACTTTGTCCTGGAAAGTTATTCAAGTCTCAGCACTAGTTTGCATCACTTTTGGTCACTCTGCACTTAATAAAAGTGTGATAAATGTGGCCCTTAGTGAGCATGTCTGGCCTCCCCACCCTTAACCCTTATAATTTCAGGTAGTTGGTGGTAATTAAATTGAAAAATAAAATCTTTCTGTGTAATTTCTCACTCCTTACTTCACCTGACCTCTTTTATGTTACCCTTCTCTCTCTACGGCTCTGTGCTCCTACATACTCTGTCTCAATTTCTGATCTCTCTAACTCACCTTTGTCTACCTTACGTGTCTCTCAAAATACCTCACTCAATATATCTCAATGCCTCTCTTAATATAGCTCACTCAATATACATCACTGCCTCTCTGTCAGCATCTCTATATATCTATTTCTCGCAATCCCTTCTCGTATGACCATAACATTTGTGCCTAATCCCTCCATCTGTACCTCACTGTGCTTTCTCCATCCAACGTTTGTGTTTCTCCAGGTAATTTTGTCACACAACTTCATCTCTATATTTACCTGTTTCTCAATCCATGTGACCACTACATTACCTCTTCTGTACCTCTTTTCAGCCCTTTCTCCACCTCACCATTCCCTCTAACCTCTCTATCTCATTTCTCTCTCTACCTCACATGTCTCTCATTACCTCACATGTATCTCACAGTTCTCTCTCTGATTACCTAAGCTCTCAATTTACCTCACATTTTTGTTCTTTACTTCATGTGGCCAGGTACCTTTTTTTTACAGGGAAGGGAGAGCATGTTATGCATAACTCCACAATTACTCATTTGCCCCTGCCTAGCAATTGAAAGTAGGGACAGGAGATTTTTGGGGCCTTTCACAACATAAAGAAGGAATAACAGGATAGTTTTGTCACATGGTCGCTGAGGGCATTGTAGACATCTTTAAGTTAGCATGAGCCCGTTAGCCATGATGCTGCTTTTGCGCACGTTACTACATGTCTTTAATTTTGCAAGCCTCTGTTTATGCCTTTCACATGAGAACTCTCCGCTGTGCTCATTCTCTGACTGTTCCTGGAGTTTAGTCTGAACATTGTGAGCAAGGTCGATAAACACTGCCTCTTGTTATTCTGTTCTGGTCAGGCTCTAGCACCTAGAAAAAACATACTAATGCAGCTGTCTTTGCTGGAGACTCGTACTTTGATATTATGGGGATGCATACTTAGGTAAGACATACTTGTAGAAGTAACTTTCCAGGGAGAAGAGCAACACGCTCCTGTGATGTAGAAATATGATCTACTGCCTGAGGTATGGGGTCTGCTCACAAAGCCCAGAGATCTTCTATTATTTAATAATACTTCTTCTTACCAAGGGGATGGAGCATAGGCATTGTAGTCCTTTCTCCATAGTCTTTGCATAATGACGTCTCCCTTTATAATATATGGCCTTACTGCAATGCTAACGATATTGGTGTAATGCATCTTTATGCTTGTTGTGGCAAATATACTGCATTTTAGAGTACGTTAATTAAAATAAATGTTTAAAACTATCTTCGTGTCTCTGTCAGATCTTATTGTGGACAAATATGGGCGAAAAGGTGTGTCATGTTACTGTGAGTCCTGAGAGATCCGGGAGTGTTGTGTTCTGGGGTGTCTAATCATTTGTTTCTCCATTTGTGAGTAGGAGGGCGAGTGAGACACTGTAGCTAGTCAGTCATGGGTTTGTGGGCACTAAGGTGGTGGGAAGGCTTAGCCCCCTATACACCGAGGTCCCATTTTCCTGTGCATAGTTCTGTGTATATGCAGAATCCCTGCAACAGTTTTTCACCTTGGGGTTCTGAGCAACATCATAGAGAACTCAAGTTTTGCTCCTGTTGTCAATCTGTTGTCACTCAGAATCCATCAGTGAAGAACATAGCCATTATTCAGTGTTACTCATCAGTGATAACTTTCAAGTGCTCTCTTGTAAATCATGATTATGTTATTGATTATTCACAGAGCCTCACACTAATTAACAGGGGAGCTCTACATGCCTGTACATTGTAAAGGTAGCCAGTTCCTTCTTAGGGCCTGGTTACGAGTTTGGTGGTGCAGTACTGGGTCTGCCCTGCCGCCACACCGCCAAACCCTTGGTGAGGCCGCCCATCAGATTAGGAGTTTCCTCCTGTCTGGCGAGCTTTTGTTTAGAGTTCCCACAGCGGTGCTTCTAAAAAGGGCACTGCAATGGGAACGCCAAAAACAGTTCCAATGCTATGCAGGAACTGGTGTGCCTGCACAGAGGAGGGCACACATTATGCTACCATGTGTGCATCCACTTGCGCAGAGGCACCCGGGGCCCGGTAGGGCATCCTTTGTTTCCTCTCTGCCAGGGTTTATATGGAGGAGGAACCACCATGTAAACCCTGGCAGAGAGTAAACTTCTTATATACTTGGTGGGACTGTGGCGGTCCCGTCGAGCATAGGGATGCCTCCTGACCGTCCCCACACCGCCAGGGAATAACGGTTCCCTGGCAGCTGCAGCAGGCTGTGGCGGTCCTACCGCGCATCTTGTAATAGGGCGTGGGGAGACCACTTCGCCCCCGCACAGACTCGTAATCAGCCCCATAGTGTCTAATGTAAGAACATTTCACACACAATAGGATAAGAGCACCCTCTAAAACATAATATAGATTTCTCTCTTGTCTCTATCATTTTAGCATACGGACTACTATTCCAATCTCCAGAATGCCCCACTTACAATGATAGATTTGAAGAACTGTCCAACAAACTGATACTTTTCAAAGACATTCCCATGCAAACACCTCTGGCAGAAATTAACTTCCTTGCACACACCCATAAACTGTGTTTGGGTAAGGGTGGGTTGTTTAACACGCACTCATTTGTCGTCATTGCAAACTCTTTCTCGTTACCTTGATTTTATCCATGGTTGTTACAGTGTCTTGAGCCGCCTCTTCCAAAAGTGGACGCATGCTCTCCAATTCCTCCTGCATTTTTGATACATCCTCTGCAGTTTGAAGCAGCTACAAAGACATAAATAAAGAAATGAGGAAAAGATGGGGAAAACAGAAAGAGAGAGGGGAAAGAGAGAACAAGGTAAAATGGAGCTGAGGGGGAATAAGGGTTAAAGAGGACCAAAGTGTGGAAGCAGAACACATTAAAAGCCTGGAAGCCAGAGAATGATATGAACAGAATACGCAGATTTAGAAAGACAACAGACTATGGTATGAGAGAAATGAGTGCTTGCACACTAAAAAGAGAAAAGAATGAACAGGATAGGGAAAATATTCCCCTTCATACACAGCCTATCACCAACCTTTCAAGATCCTTGAGAACCTTATTCAAGTATGTCATCACCAGAATCAAGTCGCAACTAGATGTAAATAATAATTCTTCCAAGGAAAAAAGGCCTATCTTCTACTTTCAATTAGTCCGGAAAGGAATCCAAAGGACACACGTCTGGACAGATCCATCACATAAAGCGTGTCACAATGAAGCATAATGGGGATGGATAGAATGCATGCAGAAGTCTTTGCTACTACCAATCACTTGGGTGCATTCCAGTCCCTTGTTCTTTGCCCTCTATGTCACACCAGACAGGAACCAGCCATACGTAAATGCAAACGTCTGAAGCCATTGGCCCTTCTCTAAATAGAACAGATCAGGCTGAACAACCTGCCCAGTTTATCTCTGAGCAATAACAACAAGCAAGCCAGATCACTTTTTGTCTTCGAAGGACATCATCAGTGAGGTACAGCTTGAGTTCTTCAGCATAGGTAGCAGAGAACCCATGCCACGGGCATACCATCCCATTAACGGTTTTGATGGTTGGAATGGTT